>NC_142146.1:37119364-37744364 GCF_024610735.1 Ursus americanus
AGGCAAAAAAGAAAGTAAAGGCCTGCTTATGGCACTTGGAGTGGGGATGGTGAGGGGAAATGTGAGGGGAAGTTTAAAATGTAGAATCAGAGAGACTTGAGGATAATTGGATGTCACAGAGCCTCTATATGCCTTTGTCACCCTTGCTAGCCTTCAGTACCTCATACTAAGGTAATCATAGGAGCTCTTCACATGTTCTTTTTTAAATTATATATATTTAAGGTGATGATTTGATAGTTATACATAGTGAAATGATTATGACATAACATCTGATGTAGTTACCATTTTTTGCATGTGAGAGCACCTGAAATCTACTCTTAGCAAATTTCCAGTATTCAGTACAATAGTATTAATTTTAGTCATTATGCTATACATTAGAACTTTAGACTTCTTCATCCTACATAACTGCAAATTTGTACTGTTGGCTAGTACCTTTCCCATTTCCCACACCTTCTTGCCCCTGCTGATTACACTTTATGCTTCTATCTTATTTGACTTTAGATTTTATATATAAGTGAGATCATGCAGTTTTTTGCTTCCTGTGTCTGGCTTATTTCACTTAGCATAATGTCTTCCATGTTCATTTGTGTTGTTGTAAACGGAGCATAATGTCTTCCATGTTCATTTGTGTTGTTGTAAACGGCAGGATCTTTAGCATGGCTGCCTTGATCCTGGATTCTTTCTAGCCCCACTACGTTCCACATATTCTATCTTGCTAGTTTTGGGGTTGGTTTTTTGTTTTTCTTTTTTTTAAGATTTTTTATTTATTTAAGAGAGAGCACTCATGACCTGAGCGAAAGGCAGACACTTAACTGACTGAGCCACCCAGGCGCCCTATCTTGCTAGTTTTTTAAAGCATTATATTGGCTGTGCAAATCAGTGTTCATGAGGAGTTTGCTTATTATAAATAGTAAAAAATATTTAAATCAGTAGTCACTGTTAAGAAACTTTGTGGGAGAGTAGAATAAAACTAAAATAATTTTAAATGTTATGGCTTTTATATAGAATGTTTAAGAAATAATTCCTAGTCTTTTCCATTAATTGTTTTATGACTTGATTAATAAAATACTTGTGCTGTCCAAAATCTTATAGATTAATAAATGAGACACGTAGTATATATTTAATGTATTTTAGTTGTACTCACATACCTTAAAGTTGTGAAGCTGAGAATGCATTGTCAGTAGCCTCCAGCTATTAAGTAGCATGCTGCTTTAATCTTGCACAAAATTGACCAGTGCATAGAAGATCCCTGTACTCATGAGCTACTTGAGATGTGTAATAATAATAATAATACAGAAGAGGGGTGCCTGGGTGGCTCAGTTGGGTAAGTGTCTGACTCTTGATTTGACACTCAGTTTATGATCTCAGGGTCATGAGATAAAGCCTGTGTCAGGCTCAGAGCTGGACCTGGAGCCTGTTTAGGATTCTCTCTCTCCCTCTCTTTGTCCCACCCCCCGCAACTCACTCTCAAAAAAAACAAAAACAAAAACCGAAAACCCAATACAGAAGAACAAATTTTTCCCTTTATATCCTTCCTGGTTAAATTGCATCTAACTTAGTATAAAACAGCATGCTTCTAATTGTATAGCAGCCTGTTAGTGGATTATGAAATCAATTTGGTTGATTTGTGACCAACCTTTTAAAAATAATAAGTATTCTGTGAAATGTTTGTGCATGTGGATATACTGTGTCTTGATGTAAAATATTTCTTGTGGAATTGAAGTCAGAGATTTGAAAGGGAAAGAGCTGGACTTAGCAGATTTGGGTTGTTCTTTAGTTGACTGTCAACTTGGAGCAACTAACTTTCCCTTGCAGGATTTTTGTTTCCTCATCTGCAGAATAAGGAAGTTGGGCCAAATACACTGTTTCCTACCTCTTTTTTTTTTTAATATTTAAAATATTTTTATTTATTTATTTGAGAGGGAGAAAGAGCACGAGTTGGGGGAAGGTCAGAGGGAGAAGTAGACTCTTTGCTGAGCAGGGAGCCCGATGTAGGGCTGGATCTTGGGATTCCAGGATCGTGACCTGAGCCGAAGGCTGTTGCTTAACCTACTGACCTACCCAGTCGTCCCTGTTTCCTACCTCCTAAATCCTGAGTTCCCAAATGCTACAGTGTTCACTCATTCAACATGAGTGCTTGCTATGTCCCAGGCATTATCAGAGATGTTGGGGTTATAGTAAGTGGACATAAATTGCTGATTTCCTGATGCTTACATTGTAGCGTCAGGGAACACAGAAGATAAAATAAATAAAATATTTAGTATTTTAAGTGGCACTATGGGCTGTAGAGAAGAGTAGTGCAAGAAAGGTGGATAAAAAGTCAGTGCGAAGGATTTTATATATGGTGATCAGAGAGGACATGACTGAGAAGTGACAGCTGAGCAAAGATAAAGAGGTGAGGTAGTAACCCATTCTTCTTTCGAGATAAGAATATTCCAGATGAAACGGCAAGAACAGAGATCCTGAGGCAGGAGCATGGTTCATGTATTAAATTCTAATTAGAGTTACAGCAGAGGCCAGTGGCTTAGACCAGGATGGAAATGATGAGCAATGGTTAGGATTCTGGGTTTATTTTGGAGTACTGAGTCAGAGACACTTGGGTACCATACACATCATTTTTTCATGGGGTTCAGTGAGTGGGTCCCAGAAGCATCAACCACATTCTCCAGTTAAAAACCACTGCTGTTAAAAAAAAAAAAACCTGATAAAATTTTGATTAAAATTATTATAAAACTAAAGAAATGTATGTCTATGGTATTTTTCAAAAAGCTGCTTTAAGATTTTTATTAAACAGCATTCCCCAGCTCCCCTCCCCCCACATCTCCTTACTAGTGGGAACTTTATGTCTCAGCTATATAGAATTTCCTTATACTTTCTCTTCTGGTAGATGAGGATTTATACTATTCCCTATCTCCCCTTTCTTTCTGTCCTCTCAATATATAGTTAGTTACATCACAATTTTTTGGTTAAGTCAATAGTTAATGCTTACCTTACTGTGACAATACAAATATGGTTGCTAGGAGGGCTCAGTTGTTGACCTTTTTTTTCTTGAATATCTTCATTTCCCCCCCTTGGAGTTAGTAATTGCTACACATTTAAAAATGTTTGTTTAGTTATGTGAGTACTTGACTATTTAGTTTCATGCCATCAAATATATTCATCTGTCAGTCTTTTTTTCCTAGAGATCTTCGTCCCTCTGGACTTTTTATTACCTGACTCCTTTCTGGACTGGTTGTTTTCTAAGGCTGACATTTCACTATCATCTTGGGATTCCTTTCTCCCTCTCTTGGGTTACTCATTGTGTTCCTAAATTCAGTCCCCTTCCCCATTTTATTGAGATGTAATTGACCTATAACATTGTATTAGTTTTAGGTATACAACATAATTACTCGGAATATTCCCTCCTCTTTTTTAGGTTAATCCCTTAACTTGTAGAACACATACTTTAGTAGCTGAGAAAAGGTATAAGGCAGAAAATTTCTTAAGTATTTCTTTGTCTGCAGTGTATTTATTTTTTCTGTTTGACAGTTAGGTTTGGTATAGAATTCTAGGATCAGTAATCTTCTGCAGTTGTTGGGAATTCTGTTGCTATTCTGACATTTCCTATGTATATAACCTTTTATGCTTTCTGTGGAAGTTGATGAGATCTTTGTTCCCAGTATTTTAAAAGATTGTCGTAGCTCACCTTGGTGTAGGGGTTGGTTTTGGTTTGGGGTTTTTTGGTATCTATTGATTCTACCTGTGAAACCTGACCTCAGAGATCTTGAATTCTCAGGGTCTTTAGAGAATGAAGCTTCTACCTGGGAATGTAGTTTCACCAGTGTGTGGGGGTGGGGGTAGATCCCACCTGGGTATCTCACCTTTGCTTTATAGCCTGTCAGCCACTCCTTCTGTTTTCAGTTCTTTGCCTCACCTCCATCTTGAATACTTTGTGCACTCATCTGTAGGCCTCTTAAGATTTTGCAGGGCTTTTCTTTGGTATTTCCTTCTGCAGTTCTTTCTGCCTCTTTGCTAATAAGTTAGCTACCCCTTCCTATATGCTTCATTGCTTGAAATCTTGGGCCTTGTTCCTTTCTCCCCTGGTTCACTCTGTCCTTGTGGCATATTTCTTTAAACAAGGAGATTTTTGACGTGGAGAGGAAATTATCGTTAATCCTGTTTTCATAAGGAGAGATTTTAAATGTTTGACTCCAGTAGTTTTGTGCTGTGCATCAGTTTGAATGATTTCAGGATGCATAATAATTTTAAATGATTTTAAGATAAAAACAGCATGAGAGATACTGGAGTGTCACCCCATGCTTACATGCCTATTGAATTTCATAACATAAAACTGCTTCAGGACAGCCTAAGTGCTTGTGTGTACACCCACTTAGACCATCCCCCAGCTATGTATATTTTAGATCCTCATTACTTGTTGAATTGTTTTTTAAGGAATCATAGTATATATCTTGTCTGTAGTCTGGCCATAAAGTATTTGTAATAGTTATGTTGGAATTTCCGTTACTGCTATCTGTAATAGATGTTGATAGCTTCATTAGCTAATATTTATTGAGCATTTTCCATGTGCCATGTCATGAAATACTTTACATGGGACATACCATATATCGTCTTTACAACAAAGCTGTTTTCCTCCGGTAGATTGTTTTCTTTATGTAATAGGTCTATTTTCTTGCAGCCAGGAGTGACAGGGTAGGAATCTTGGCCTATGTGCCAACTTTGCTTTTTGTTTTGTTTTTTTAATTAATTAGTTTATTTAAGATTTTATTTTTAAGTAATCTCCACATCCGTCGTGGGACTCGAACCCAACAACCCTGAGATCAAGAGTCGCACGCCCCATTGACTAAGCCAGCCAGGTGCTCTTGGTTTTTGTTTTATTTTGTGTTTTGTGTTTTGTTTTGTTTTTTTGTTTCAAGTAGGCTTCCTGCCCAGCATGGAGCCCACTGTGGGGCTTGAACTCAAAACCCTGAGTTCAAGACCTGAACTGAGATCAAGAGTCGGATCTACCCAGGTGCCCCTGGGAACCCCTGTTTTTATTTTTTAATTATAGAAGTAATTCATGTTCATTGTGAAAACCAAGAATACATTTTTTTTATGTTTTATAGAATATAAAACCAAAATAGATATGCATGGTTATTACAAATTTTGGGCCTATTTGGTTTTTATCTCCAATAAATGTAATAAATAATACTAAATAGCTAAAAAAAAAAAACCAGGTAAATTCAAACAGTATGATCTCTTGTAAGTAAATCGGTATTGTAGTGTGAATACAGTGTGTTTTGCGGCACAGGCTGTCTTGAGTTCTGCAGCGTATGCTACAGCGTGTACTGTGGTTCACATTTCTTGCCACTTAGCCCTCACCAATTAACAGAAACAAACTTGTGGCTTCTGTTAAAGATTTTCCTTGTGTTGTTTTAGATAAAGTTGACCCTGGAACAACATGGATTTGAACTGATAGGGTCCACTTTGATGCAGAATTTTTTCGATAAATACAGCACTGTAAATGTAGTTTCTTTATATGATTTTCTCAACATTTTCTTTAGCTTTATAGTAAGAATACAATGTATAATACATATATAAAATATATGTTATCTGTTTATGTTATTGGTAAGGCTTCCAGTCAGCAGTAGGCTATTAGAAGTTAAGTTTTGGGGGAGTCAAAAGTTACATGTGGATTTTTAACCACATGGGGTGGGGGAGGTTGGTGCCCCAACCCCCATGTTTTTCGGGAGTCAACTGCAATGAGGTTTTAAGCCTATTTCGTAGCTGTTTAAAAATTATACCTGTTCCTTATTTATTGAGTGTGGAGTCTCAATCTAGTTAATTTTGTTTCAAGTCTCTTATAGCCCTACTATTTAATTGATGTGTTGATTTCTGACAATATAATTATGGTTTCGATCTTTCCTTTTTGGGGTTTAATTTTTTAAATTTCCTATTTAAAACTCTTAAGTGGAGTTTTTAGGAAACATTAAGTGTATTATGATTAAACTTTTAACATGTAGTTGTATTCAGTTCCAGGTAGTACATATATTTAACATTTATTACTACTTTTCACATACTCAGTTTTTTCATCAGATTATTTATCAAGGTATATATATAATAAAATTCACCAAATAAAATTTGCTAAGTGTATAGTAAGTTTTGGTAAATGTATAAGTTACTGTAACTTCTATTATAATCAAGATATAGAACATTTCTTTTATCCCGAGCATTCCTCCATACCCTTTGCAGTCAGTTCCTATGCATTCCATTACCTCTTGGTAATCAGTGATCTCATTTCTGTTCTAGTTTTGCCTTTTCCAAAAAGTCATTAAAATGAAAATGTCCTAAAATAAAAGCCTTTTGTCCCTGACTTTTTTCAGTTACCATAAAGCTTTTGAGATTCATCCAGGTTGTTGCTTTTTTTGCAGAATATAATAATCTGTTATATTGATATACCGTAACTTGTTTGTCCTTCATCAGTTGATAGACATTTAGGTTTCCAATTTTGGGCTATTAAGAGAACAGCTGCTGGGGCGCCTGGGTGGCTCAGTCGTTAAGCGTCTGCCTTCAGCTCAGGGTGATCCCGGAGTCCTGTATGGGGCTTAGGGCATGGAGCCTGCTTCTTCCTCTCCCACTCCCCCTGCTTGTGTTCCCTCTTTCGCTGGCTGTCTCTGTCACTGTCAAATAAATAAATAAAATCTTTAAAAAAAAAAAAAAGGTAAGAGCTTTAAAAAAAAAAAGTACAGCTGCTATAAATATTCATGGACAGGTCTTTGTGCAGACATATATCTGGACTTCTCCTGACTCAATACCTAAGAGTGGGTCTTTGTAAGAAACCAACAAGCTGCCTTTTTTGTTTTTTTGTGTGTTTTAAAAACCATTTTCTAAAATGACTACCGTTTTGCATTCCCATTGCAATGTATGAGATTTCCAGTTGGTCTTTATCAGCACTTGGCTTTCTCATTCTTTTTAGTTTTAGCCATTAATAGATGTATCGATCGTCCTAGCTCATTGTGGTTTTAATTTGCATTTCCCTGATAAGCGATGTGAAAAAATCTTTCAGTGTTTATTTGCATCCATATATCTGTTCCCGTCTTTTTTGGGGGTTGTTTTTATCATTGAGTTGTGTTTCTGAATATATAAGCACTTTATCAGATGTGTGTTTTGCAGATATTTTCTCTCAGACTGTAGGCTTGTCTTTTCATTTTCTTAACAGTTTCTTTCCAAGTGACAGTTTTTAGTTTTGGTAAAGTCCAGTTTATCTTTTTTTTCTTTTATGATTCCTGCTTTTTTGTTGTTTTTCTCCAAATGTGTTCTAGAAGCTTCACAGTTTCATGTTTAATATCTAGGTCTATGATTCATTCTCAGTTAATTTTTAAATACAATATGAGGTAAGAGTCAAGTTTTAGTTTACATAAGGATGTTCTCTGTTGTTGTATTTTTCACTTCTGTTGCATAAAATTTGTTTCAGTTTTATTTTCTTGATGGTATGTACTGTTACATCAGTATGAAATACTCTACCTTATTTAATGATTTTTCTTAAATTTTATTGGGAGTAATATTGTTGCCATGCCTGCTTTTTTTATTATGTGACACACACACAATTTTTTTTTTTTTTTAATTCTGGAGGTAGAATTGTTTAGTATATTTCTGTGGTGGGCTGCTTTTCTTTTTCTTCCTTTAATGCCCATTTGAAGGTCCAGGTTACTTTGACTTAGTCTGCTTTTCTCTTTGTGTAGTAAGAGCTCTCCTGAGTGGTTTTCCTCTGGTTAGAAAGCAGTTCCCAAGGTTTCACAAGGTTTCACTGGGTAGCTATTAGTGCTTTAAGAGAGAAAATTATTTCCCATTCTTGCATTTAAAAAAAATACTGAGCCTATCTCTTACATTCCTTGAAAATGTTTAAATGATGTCATTTGTTAAGAGCTTTTATTTTGTTTTGGTGATCAGTTTTTGTATTTAAATTGGATTCTTCTAGCTAACCCTACCTACTTTGTGTCAGTTTCTACATGTGAGCCTGATATACTGATCTTGAGATATAAATGTCATTTTTTGTAGGTGAAACACTTCTGAGTATTTGAATATTTAAAACAGGAAACATGATTATCCATCAGTGGTTAATTTTTATTGCTGTAAAGACCATATCTTGGGTTTTGAAAGCTGGAGGAGTTTGAGCGATAGGATGTACCTCAGATAGTGATCTCAGTGTCAACAACTGCAAATAATACCTGGGCAAGGAGCACCAAATAAACCCTTTACTTCGCAGAAAATTTTAGTAACAGTACCCATCATTTGGAGTCTTCTTTAATTATGATTGCTAGGTAAATATTAAGCTCAGTTCTTCTTAGCTACTGAAGGTGTTTGTATGCAGTCAAATAAATGAAACATTAAAATTGTTTAGTCTTTTAAAATCAACAATCTTAACATTTTAGTACCTTGGTGAAGCCCCAGTTGCCCACTCATTTTACAGTCTAAATGTGTGTACTAATTTATGGAGTAAGTAGATTTGTTCTTTGCGTTTTTTCGTAGATGTGGTGGTACAGTAGGAGCTATTCTGACATGTCCACTGGAAGTTGTAAAAACACGGCTGCAATCATCTTCTGTGACACTTTATATCTCTGAAGTTCAGTTGAACACCATGGCTGGAGCCAGTGTTAACCGAGTAGTGTCTCCTGGACCTCTCCATTGCCTAAAGTGAGAGCACAGTACTCGTGAATTTGTTTTGTTTTGTTTTTAGGCTGTTTACCTTAATGATACCCCTGTATTTTGTTTATGTTCTGCCACATTTAAAAAGGTTTTTTACAAACTTATTAACAGAGTCACCCTGAATTCATCAGAAATGATTATCCCTAATGGAGAGGAACAGTTAGTTGGATAATATAAAATGTAATATTATTTCCAAATCATGTGTATTTGGAATATTTTTTATATTTATTCAATGGATTTGTTTTCTGAAAGTATTAGAGGTATTCTATTCTGGATTATTTATTTGTCTTTGAAATGTGATAGTGTTAAATGCCAACTCTTCTTGTGTGTTTTTTCATTTTCCAAGTACTGACACAGTAAGTACATCCACTTAATGGCAGTCTGATTTTTATATAACCTACACATAGCTGAAATTTAAAGCAGTGTTCTACTGATTTTAAGAGGTGATTCAGTGTTTGACATTTCTTGGTTTGAAAAAGATTTTATTTATACATATTATCCTACTTCATTATATTGCACATTGGATTTGAAATTTCAGAACTATTGAAATTACATTTTACATGTTAAGACTTAGATGTGTAACTTGTATCTGCCTTATCAGGTCACTTGGTACGCAATCTATTTGAACTTCGTTCAATAGTCTTTATTTTGTGGCAGCAAATAAATTCAATACTGTGTGTTTACCTTAGTTACCAAAAGATAGCATCAGTCTTTTCTTTTTCAGATTTATCTGGTACATGATAGGTAGAATAAAATTGTTAATAATTTTGGATTAAAATGCCATAATTATAGGGACATCTGGGTGGCTCAGTAGGTTAAGCATCTGACTCTTGACTTTGGCTCAGGTCGTGGTCTCAGAATTGTGAGAGGTAGCCCTGTGACAGGCTCCGTGCTGGGAGTGGAGCCTACTCGAGATTCTCTCTCCCCCTGCCCCTCCCCCTTCTTAAATATAAACAAACAAACAAATAAAATGCCATATTATAGATGAATATCTGATAAGAGTATTAATCTGATTAATAATATCTTGATAAAATAGAATATTTTACCTATTAATAGGTTATTTCAGTATCATGATTTTGACTTTTTTTAAAGATTTTGTTTATTTTTTTGTCAGAACGCGAGAGAGAGCACAAGCAGGGGGAGCAGCAGGCAGAGCAGGCAGAGGGAGAAGCAGGCTCCCTACTGAGCAAGGAGCCCGACATGGGACTCCATGCCAGGACCCCAGAATCATGACCTGAGCCAAAGGCAGATGCTCAACTGACTGAGCCACTCAGGCGTCCGTGATTTTGACTTTTATTACCACTGATTACCTCTCCTTAAACTTCTTTCTTTGACCTTTGTGACAGTACTATATATTTTTATTTATTTAAGAGCGAGTAGAAGGGAGAGGGGCCAAGGGGGAGGAAGAGGGACCAGCAGACTCCGAGCTGAGCGCAAGAGCCCCTGTGGGGCTCAATCTCGTGACCTGAGATCATGACCTGAGATGAAATCAAGTCAGATGCCTAACCAGCTGAGGCATCCTGGCTCCCCGCAGTAGTACTATATTTTTTATTCTATTTTTCAGTGGTTTTGCTTTCTCTGATTTTTCTCAGCAGTAGTAGGAATCCCTCTCAGCTTTGTTTTAATTTCTCAGTTTTTCTGGCCCTCTTTTAGAGTCAGTTTAACATGTTTCACCTGCCATTAGTGTATAGGTGTCTTCTAAGTTTGCATTCTCTGCCTTAACATTTTTTTGCTCATTCCCATTGTTTCGCTACTAAGGGGCTCTGTCCCAAGCAATCTGTTTCATGGCTTCTGATTTTTCCTAACATCTCTGAAATATAAGTCACATACCATAAAATTAACCCACGTAAAGTGTACAATTTGATTGTTTTTAGTATATCCACAGAGTTGTGCAACCATTATCACCTTCTAAATTTCAAACATTTTCATCATCATCACAAAATAAACCTATATCTGTTAGCAGTCACTTCTCATTTTCTGCCTTCTCTCTTCCTCCATCCCCTAGCCCTAGGCAACTACTAATCTGCTTTCTGTCACTACAGATGTGCTTATTCTGGACACTGTATATATGGAATTATATAATACACAGTCTTTTGTGATTGGTTTCTTTTACTTAGCATAACGTTTTCAAGGTTCATCCATGTTGTAACAAGTATCTTTTTGTCAAGTATTGCTTTATATGGATATATACCACATTTTGTTTATCTATTCATCAGTTGATAGACATTGGTTTGTTTCCACTTTTGGAGTGTTCTGAATGATGGTATTACAGAGATGTATATTTTCATTTTGGGGGGATATGTTAGGAGTGGAGTTTCTGGGTCATCTGGTAACTTTATGTTTAACATTTTGAGGAACTATTGCACTGTTTTCCAAAGCAGCTGCATCATTTTATATTCCTACCACCAGTGAATGAAATTTTCAATTTCTGCACGGCCTCATCAACATCCTGTTTTTTGTTGTTTTGGTTTTTGGTTTTTTTGTTTAAAAAAAAAAAAAAAAACTCAGGGCTAACACAACCTTGAGATCAGGACCTGAGCTGAGATTAACAGTTGGACACTTAAGAGACCGAGCCACCCAGGCACCCCTGCCAACCCTTGTTTTACTATGTCTGACCTTTTTACTATAACCATTCTAGTGAGTGAAGTGTTTCATGGCTTAACCACGAACTTTAGGAATCCCGCCCCCTCTGGGCTCTTAGTTTCCTAGGTGGCTCGTGGATGAATTTCAAGAGGTCTATAAATTACATGAAATTTAATGCAAAATTGTGTTTGCAAATGTGTAATTTTTTTAAAAGATTTTATTTATTTATTTGACAGAGACAGCCAGCGAGAGAGGGAACATAAGCAGGGGTAGTGGGAGAGGAAGAAGCAGGCTCTCAGCAGAGGAGCCTGATACGGGGCTTGATCCCGGAACGCCGGGATCACACCCTGAGCCGAAGGCAGACACTTAACGACTGCGCCACCCAGGCGCCCCACAAATGTGTATTTTTTAAAAATATTTTATTTATCTATTTATTTATTTGAGAGAGAGCACAAGTGAATATGGGCAGGGACTGAGGGAGAGAGGGAGAGTATCTTAAGCAAATTCCCTGCGTAGCACAGAGCCCAATGTGACCCAGTCCAGTTACCCTAAGACCATGACCCGAGCTGAAACCGAGTCAGGCACTTAACCGACTGAGCCATCTTGGCGCCCCAACAAGTGTGTGTGTGTGTGTGTGTGTGTGTGTGTGTGTGTGTATACACATATTTTTTTAAGAACACTTACCTTTCTTTCTTTTTTTTTTTTTTTTTAAAGATTTTATTTATTTGACAGAGACACAGTGAGAGAGGGAACACTAGCAGGGGGAGTGGGAGAGGGAGAAGCAGGCTTCCTGCTGAGCAGGGAGCCTGATGCGGGGCTCCATCCCAGGACCCTGGGATCATGACCTGAGCCAAAGGCAGACGCTTAACAACTGAGCACGCAGGCGCCCTGAACATTTACCTTTCTTAATTCTTCAAAGAGATTTATGATACAGAAAAGGTTAACAAACACTGAATCTTCAAAAAGTTCTCTATCATTTGTTATTTTGAACTCTGCTTCTGTCTAATCTAGTTTTATCAGAAGTGGTTCTGTATCACCTGTGTCAGTCATCTGGAAGCCTGGTAAAAATGCAAGTTACTGAGCATTGTCCTATACCTATTGAATCAGAGTACTTGGAGGGCGAGATCAGAGAAATATGCATTTTGAACAAACACTTCAGTAGTAATCATAATATTAAGATTGATCAAGTACTTACTGGGAGCCAGATGCTCTTTTAAGTTCTTTCTTTATTTATTCCTCACAGCAACTCAGAAAAAGAGTACTGTTTTTTCTCTGTTTACTGTTGACGAAAATAAGGATAAGAGAAAGGTTATTACTTTATGTTCTTATAGCTAGTCATTTACCAAAATTGGTCTTCATATTAAGAAGTCTGGCTCCATATCTCAGGCCCTTCACCATTATGCTCAACTGTCTTTAAAGAAATCATTCTTATGCATGTAAGTGGTTGAGAACTACTGCCCTAGCCTGTTAACTCTAAGTTAAAATACTTACTTTTTCCAGTTTCTGTTTCTTCTCACTTCCAAGCTTAATTTAATAACTCACTTTTAGAAAGCCTTCCATGACTTACATGCCTCTTCCTTTCCCTACTGGGCATATGTATCTAGCTTGTATAGAATTTGCTTATTAATATAGTCCGTTAAATTATTTGTTTCAATATAATTCTTTTTTCCACAACTACACATCAGATTTCTCAATGGCAGGCATCTCACCTTCTTTTCTTTTTACTCTGCTTAGTTTCTATACGGTAAGTATTCAGTATAGCAAATGTTAACTGAATAGCGGGAGAAATGGTAACAGGCTAACCATTTTAGTACCCTAAAGGACGTTAGGGTGCCAGATTTTGACAGCATTTCATTGGTTGAATGAGATAATGCTGCATTACTGAGAGAGTTGTCTGATATCAAGAAAGGACCTCAAATACTAGACAGAGAACTAAATCTCTGGGAATTGAATTTGCTGGTAAAGATTGTAAAATGGAGGATATCAAAGGTAAGAGTAGCGTGATTATATGAAAATACAGAAATTATACTGTAGTCTTTTAAAACTTTTGGAAAAGAATCTGATTGGAATTTTTTTTATTATTTAAGATTATCAATTTATGCTATGTCAAGAAAAACAGATTTTCGTAAGAAAAACTGACCAGAGCAGCACAACATTATAGCAGAAACCTACAGGTTTAAAAGTTTTAAGTTTGCTATACAAATAAAGTACTAGACTTCAAAGGACATTCCTTTCTAAATAATATTTTTCTCTTTCAGAGTGATCTTGGAAAAAGAAGGGCCTCGTTCCTTGTTCAGAGGATTAGGTCCCAATTTAGTGGGGGTGGCTCCTTCCAGGTAAAAAGAATTTTTTTAAGTTAAACAAAATCGTGACAATCTTTTTTGTTTCAAGCTTAATGATGGAAGATGCTGAAGAGAAGTCAAGATGGTAAGGATAAAGCACCATGGTATAAAAGCAGGTATCAGTAACCATGTAAAAGCTTGGGCAGTTTGCCCAGGTGCAGAGGACTTCTTAGTGGAATCATTGTGATACAGTTTTTGTGCCAACTTCCAAAGGCAAAGAACAAACTAAGGGAACCAACAATGAGAAAGAGGAATACCTAGATTCTAGAACTAACCCTACTTTTTGGCTTAGAAGACCAGCTAAACAGAATAATTTCATTCCCTATTAAAAGAGCCAAAAAAAGGCCTTAATACATTAATTCCCTGTCATTTTTCTCTGATACCCTTTTATCTTAGATTTACTTCTTCTGTAATAAAATACTATAGAGTTTCCATTCAGAGTGAAAATGGCTGTTTGTGTCCCATGTACTAGATACATGTCTTATTATTTATTGGGTTTCAACTTTTTATGGGCTTTTTTTCTCTTAAAAAGTTACCTTGGTACACCTGGGTGGCTCAGTTGGTTAAGCGTCGGACTCTTGGTTTCACCTCAGGGTGATATCAGGGTCATGAGATGGAGCCTGGCCTGGGTCTCTGTGCTCAGTGTGGAGTCTACTCGAGGTTCTTTTCTGCCTCTCCTTTTCCCTCCCCTCTGCTCCTTCCTGCTCCTTCTCCCCCACTTGCATGCTTGTGCACTTGCCTGCACATGCTCTGTCCCTCTCTCTCATACTTAAAAAGTTTTATCCTTACTGTAGAAAGTAAAAAGTATAGCATAAAGGTTGACCTTCCATCTTAAACACATCACCTCATCTCATGGTTTATGCCTTCTCACAGGCACTTACTCTTCTCCGCAGAGATAAATGTTATTAATAAAACAGTTTGGTGTGTATAGCTCTGTTAATTTTTCTGGCTTATTGTGTATGTGAAGTGCATAATATGTATACTTAATTATCATTTACATTCATTTAATCATATTAAAATAATTCACCAAATTTGTATTGAAGCTTTTTCCATCGAAATACGTAGTTTTTGTTTAATCACATAGCATGACTATTCTATCATTAATAAGCATTCCCTTATTGATAAACCTTTAGGTTTGTTTCCACATTTTGTCTGTTGAAAACAGTTTTGTGAACATAGCTATACTTTTATCTTTGAATACTTAAGTGTATTTCTTTAGAATACTTATAAGTAGAATTTCTGTATAAAAGAGCATATACACATTTGAAATTAATGAATATTACTTAATTGCCTTCTGAAAAGGCATCCCATATTTTTATTCTCAAGTAGTGAATTAGTTGCTCTTTATGACATATTAGTCATGTTGGTTACTATTCATGTCTTTTAATAGTTGCCAAATAGACTAGACATGATTTTCACTGTGTGTGTGGGTTTCTTTTTTTTTTTTTTTTTTTTAAGATTTTATTTATTTATTAGCTAACACAAGCAGGGTTGAGGGGGAGGGGTCAGAGAGAGAGGGAGAAGCCAACTCCCCACTGAGCAGGGAGCTTGGCTCAGGGCTTGTGCCCAGGACCCCGAGATCACAGCCTGAGCTGAAGACAGACACTTAACCGACTGAGCCACCCAGGGTCCCCAGTTTTCACTGTTTTAATATACATTTGTTTAATTTTGGGTGCAGTCACACCCTCCCTCTTGTATGATTTGCCATTTGTGTATCTCTGCTATGAATTACCTGTATATATTCGTTGCCTGTCTTCTCATTAAAAGGTCTTTTTACTCATTTCTAGGAATGCTCTGTTTATACCTCTTCACAGTTCGTCATCATTAACTGTATTCTATTTTTCTTGCTCATAATGTAGAATGTTTCATTTTAAATTTTATTAACTTCCCATTTTTCTTTAGCACATTAAAAAGGGCACAACAGTGAGACTGTCCTCATTTGTACTTGTTTGCCTGTTACATTCCTTATTGGACAGATAACCAGGGTTGTTGGGAAATAAAAGGATTTGATACTGCAAGCAAATATTTCAAAGCGTGGAAGGCTAATCAATTGAGGTGGTTGGGATGCATGAAATCATAGTAATAAGTTAAGAGGGGAGATATTTACAGATTTAATGGAATGTTTATAAACATAGAAGACATGACCTGATGGGGCTCATTTCTTCTGGAATTCTGTCTGTTTAAGGATACTGTGAACTATTCTGTGTATAATATAGATAGCATATACCACAGTATCTCAGAATTGTTTAACATACTTTGATGAATTGGGTCAGTTCTACCACCCTCTCCCCACTTAAAAAAAAAGTATGTTATATATATATATATAACATACATATTATATATTAATAGTAATACTTTATATTAGTATCAACTAATTATAGTAATTATGTATTTAGCAATTTTTTGAAGTGCTCATACTATATTTATTCAAGTGTGTTTAATTTAACCTTACCATTAACATAAGCCTTCCAGCCTTATCACATGTTTCCAAACATCAAAATCTTATAGGAATAGTTTTTGTTTCTGTATAAGTATTGGGTCAGGGTGGTAGATGTCTTTTTTTTTTTTTTTTTTTAAAGATTTTATTTATTCGACAGAGATAGAGACAGCCAGCGAGAGAGGGAACACAAGCAGGGGGAGTGGGAGAGGAAGAAGCAGGCTCCTAGTGGAGGAGCCTGATGTGGGGCTCGATCCCAGAACACTGGGATCACGCCCTGAGCCAAAGGCAGACGCTTAACGACTGCGCCCCCCAGGCGCCCCCAAGGGTGGTAGATGTCTTTTTGTTGGAGGATGCTTTACATTTGAGGAACTTTACATTGAAGTTTGTCTTTTAATGAGTCAGTGCAAAACATACCTCAGAGTCTACATGGAAAAAATATGTAAATTAACCTGATGTTACATGAGAATGTGGCTAAGACTTTGTTTTTAGATTTCTCTAAAATTAAAAAGATCAATTTACTTATCATTTAAATCTAATGAGTTATGCAACATGCTTATTGATAAAATTTAAATCTTTGTTTTAGAGCAATATATTTTGCTGCTTATTCAAACTGCAAGGAAAAGTTGAATGGTGTATTTGATCCGGATTCTACCCAGGTACACATGATTTCAGCTGCAATGGCAGGTATGAATATATAATATTAAAAAGCAGAAAATTTTCAAAACCTAGAGACTTAATATTGAATTATGATTTTATATTATATAGTTAAAACAATGTGCTTTTCATTGATTAGCATCTACATATATGATTCTTATATTTATTGGTATACAGTAAATTTGATCAGGAGGTATACTTAAAATCTGTTATAAGTTGGCATTTTTGTAATCGGGTTTGTGATAGTGTACAGGTAGTTAATATTTACATGTCTTGTGTAGTCCACTGAATATTTAGTGATCGCTTTTGACAGTTTAAAGAATCCAGCCATAATTACACTATAAATAAGTTATGCAGCTGTAATTTACTCTTCTCTCCTCAATTTCTGTTAGTGCCTTTTCCCTTTTTGCTGCATGTTTTGGCTTCTGTCTGAAATGTGCCGGCAGTTCTTGGTAAAGTATTCATTTTGTCCTGTGCTCAAATGCTGAAATTTTTGTGATGTATTACTGATAACTGAGAGTTACCGTTTTGTATGTATTTTGAAAAATATGTTTAGCATTCCATATAAATCACAGTAGATAGTACTTGAAATTTAGGCACTGGCTATGTGTACATGCTTGCTATAGAAATGTTTTCCAGGGACTCTTCTATTATCATTGTTGAGTATATATGATTCTGAATTAAAGCAACTAGTTCTGGGCCTCTGTACTGCCTTAAAGATAAACTAAGAGATTGATTTGACCAGTCTGGTTCTGGAATCATTTGTTGCAATGCGTGTTAGACAAAGCCGTGACCTTTGGTTCATTCTCTGCAGTTTTCTGAGATTCGTTGTATATTTAACCATACCTCACATTTCCAAATTATGCTATGACTATAAAGCAAATTATTAACTACTTTCATCAACTGTTGAGCAGTAAATTGGTGTCAGTTACATGTTTAATAATGAGTGCCTTAAACTGTTAACCATTTTCTGTTTAGAAATAAATTGGATCAATTTGAACCACATACTTTAACGAACCAAGTGTAAGTTGGAAATAACTAATTTCTGAAAGGTCAATAGCCGTATAATCTACCATATACCTCACAAATTATTTTCAAGGCTTTTTATATTTGATAATTGTTGACTGACTCATTGAAGTTTTAAAGCTGAAAGGTAAAAACCTTAGAGGTCAAGGTGGTGAAATACTCTTATTTACCCATGAGGGAGAGATCTTGGGCAAGTTATGTAATTTATGTGAATTTCTCTTACCTTATCTTTGGAATGTAGGTTGCTCTACAAAGATTTGGATTTGGAGAATTAGTTCTTTAGTACCATAGAGATCATCTAGTTACAACTAAAAATTTTTTTAAATGTACTTTTTATAGATGTTGAGTATGGATATGATTTTTCCTCTTCAAATTTGAGTGGGTATAAGGTAAAAATTGGTGGCTAATTTCAAACTATATAACTGTTATATTAGGATCTTTAAGAATATATTTCTGGATTACCATTGTTTGTTTTTTAACCCCAGAAAATTATTAAAGAAATGCTAATCATTTTGTTTGTTTTGGAAGACTTGAAGTCAAGAAAGTGGATGAGCAGTCATCTGTAGTTGAGGATGGTTGTTACATATTCAGTAGTACAGATTTAGGGTTTCAGAATATCTTAATTCCCAGTGGAACATCTTTTTTCATTAGAATATCTGATCAGAGTTTATTACTACTTTTGTGTCATGTGGTAAAGAATTTCAGTGGAATTGTCATTTTGCACTTTTCTCTCAAATGTGTACAAATGTCAACTCATAGTTTGTTTTTATATTGATAACTGTTTTCCAACTTGAATTCCTTGAATTTTTGTAAATTGATGGTCTTATCATTGCTCAGAGATTATTGCACTATATACTTACTGTGTAATTTGAAAATACTTCTTCCATTTGTTTGCAGTTACATTTTTCTGAGAATTGTGCTTTCAGAGCTTCCTTGCACTATTCATGAGCATTAACACTTAGCTTCGCAGTTTTTATACATAACTACGTGGTTGGTGGAACTGAATGGTCCCATGCAGAGTCACTAAGGTAGCCTTTTGCCCCCTTCATTCTTGAAATATTTAGACCAGATTGCTCTGGTTTTTCTTCAGGATCATTTTTAGAAGTCTTCTAAATATGAATTGGGGGTGCAAAGTGCTTAGAGGCAGTCATGTGAAAAATCGTTTTTTAACTGGCTATTAAAAAAATGCTAACCTTGTCACTTTGGTATCAAAAAGTGCACTAAAATAGACTGTTTAATGATATTGCCTGCAAGATTTTGCCACATCAAACAACACACACATTAAGGATTTTAATAACAGACCTTGTACATAATTTTTATTCCAGGTAGCCAGTTTTGATTTTGCATTTTATCCATATGAACTAAAGTGTTTAGGTAGTAAACTTTTTTTTTTTTTTAATCAAAATGACAGTTTAAAGTGGATCTTATTTTGGTTTGTTGTAGTTTTTCAAGGGAATGCTATAAGACTTTTATAAACCTAAATTTAGAGGTATAAATTGAAAAATTATTTCCAGTTGGAAGGCTATTTAATAAAAATAAGTAATGCTGACTGTGTTTTACCTTTTTTTTTTTTTCTTACATGTAACCTTTGTTAGACTGAGAGTATTTGTTTTGTTGAGGTTACTTGTATGTTTTTGTTTAAATGAATGAACCTGCATATCCCTCTCTATCTATATACCTAGACACAAGTGCCTACAAAAAATAGTATGGTTTCTTTATAGTAATTCCCAGTTTTCAGAAATTTTTATCTGGAGCATAACAGATTTTTATATACAACATTACAGATTTAAATGAAAAGAATTCTCATTTTTATTGGATTATATATTCAAACAGTTACTGCTTAATTTTTAAAATACCAATAATGTAATCATTTAACATTTACTACATAGCTAGTGGGTTTTATTTGCTAATAGCAATCACTGTTATTTTTCAAGATACATTTTCCTGTTGACTTAGTTTATTATTAAAGGTTAAGTTTTTACTCATTAAGGAGAAATTTTATCTTGCCTATAGAAAATATATTTTTTAATATTTTATTTGTCCATGGCAATTTATTCAGCCAAATGGATGGTTGGACAGATGTTTTGTGTGTTTGTATATAAACATTCTTCCTGTTTTTTGTTTTGTAGAACACAAGAAATTAAATACAAAATAATCCAAAATATTCCATAAAAATGGATGTGCAGTATTATTGGCCATAGTGCAAAAGGTGAAAGGTACAATCGTAGCAACATATACTTTATTTTAATTTTAAAAAATTAAAATAATTACAAAATGCTACTTGAAATATTTTGGGTTTTTTTTTTTTTTTTAAGATTTACTAAGAAAAAAAAGATTCACTAGGTAAGCTGATTGTTAAAATATAGAAAATTGTGACTTCACCTCTGAACATGGTAGATGATGATTAGGAAAATGGGATATGATAATCCCTTCTAAATATTTTCTTAGATTCCCCATTGACAAGGTTAGCATTTTTTTTCTCTAAGGCAAAATTCATCTTTTAGGTAAGTATTTAGACTCTGAAACTGCTGCAGATGGCAGAATTTTCAGTACTCGGTGCATTTTTTTTTTTTTTTTAATTATGGCCCATTCTGATACTCCTTTTTGTTTTTTAACTTAAAATTTTCAAAAAAGTTAGATCTCACAGTTTATATTTCTGAAATCCTTCCAATGGGATTCATTTTGTACACATGTTTCTGATGAGGTCACTGCTTGTTGTTATGATACAGAAAAGCCTGTGTCTATTTTAGGCATTTACTGTACATTTCTCCCGAGAAAAGAGTGAGATCGTGTCATCTCATGCTCCCCATCCGCAGGTCACTTCCTGTAGAAATATGGACTAACTTAAACCTCGTGAGTACTGATCTGAGCGTCTCTTGCAGCCTCTAGTTATAAGAAACACACCCTGGGAATATATAATAGCTGTGGAATTAATAGAAGGCGGGAAATGAATTTTTATTTCCTGAATTTGTGTGTGCGTTTTGAGTATTTCATAAAACTTTAATTCTGATCCCTTTAGAATATTCCTTCTAGAAGGAAGAATGGGGTAACTTTTCAGTCATCGTGTAATAAAAGCCTGGGGTCTTCAGCTTGGCCATAATAGCCTTGACCTCAAAAGAATTTGATGACAATATTTAAGATATACATAGTTGTAAATGGTATCATACCATCCTACAACTTTTAGGAAAAACAGTAGTTCTCTTTTTGCTTAGCATAACATATTCTAAAAGTCTAATACAGTGCTTTCTATTCTCTTGTCTGTTGATACTTAGCTTTCTACTTTCTTGCAAAAACATTGATCTTAATACCTACCATTATTTTCCAATAAATGCAGGGTAAGAATATATGGGATCTAAGCTGTTTTAGTTTTAATTGGGTTGGTTGTTTTGTTTTGTTTTGTTTTGTTTTTTTGTAGTTGTAATGTATTTCTCTTAGAAGGTTAGGTGGGCTTTGTTCTTACAGAACTTGATGAAATAAAAAGTACTGAAAATGCAATATCACGGGTATCACTCACTTAATGAAATAGACATTTTCAGCAAGTTTCCTATAAAGATTTCTGTTAATCTGGTTTACATTATCAAATGGAGTCTTAGACAAAGCAAAACTTTAAAACTTGCATTTTGAGAGTTTAAAAAAAAATTCTGATAAAATTCTAACTGCGCTACTAACAATATGGCTAATACACTGTCACTTCGCTTTTACTGACTAGAGCAATATTCTTCTTAACCTACAAATAGATCCTTCATATGACTCTAAGTCAGTTTTAACATTTAACAGGATGCTCAGAATATTAATATGAACTAGAATATTTTCAAAATTTCACATATTAAATGCCAAAATAAAAAGTAATAGTAAATTTCTAAACTTCAGGGAAGCCATTCCCAGTATCCTTGTATATGTTTTTGTTAGAAGTAGGAAGATTTGTTTAACTTTGGCTGTTGGCCAACTTCACATTGCCTTACCATATATAATTAAGTTAGTAATAAATTTTTGCTTCTTCCACTTGTTCATTTCTTGAATTAATAGACTATATTTTATAGGATTAATTAGCTTAATAATGTCTAGTTAGTTTATTAGGTAGGGTATCTGTGGTTAAGAGAATGTTAATAGCATAAAATTCTAGGACCAGAGTTTTAACTGTGCTAAAGACCAATAGCTAAAAGTCTGTGGGTTATGCCTCGATCCCGTCTAACATAATGGTTTGCTGGCATTTAGGCTAGTGTCTTTATTAAAAGCTGGCTTATTATTGGGAGAGGTGAGCCAGAACAACTCTAGTAAGTACAAGTTACTGATAGTAACAATTATAGAGGGATACGATGACAATACTCTCACTTACCTGAATTTTAATGTTTCCTGTCCCATAGATTAATTTGTATTTGGAAATTAATTTTAGTTAAGTGAGAAATACCTGTTGTTTGCATCCTGTCATTGCTCATTAATATGTACAGAGAATAACTAAAAATTTTATTCATGGATATTTGAAAAATTCATTTCTAGTAATATTTATAAATATTGCAATATTTTAAAGTTTCCATATATGGAATTTTTTCAGCCTTTGAGGAATTTTGTGACTTGGAAGAATATTAAGCTTGGGTACTAAGTTTATATTTTTGGAAATAGAATTTCTGTTTTTTAAAAAAAACTTTGATGATCGTCTTTTCAAATAAAGTACAGTAGATTGAGATTTTTACCTAGGCCTTTTTTTTTTTAAGTTTGGTGTAAGGATTCCCAGTTCTTTAGGCTTTCAAAATTTAATGAAAAGCAAATTTTTTTTCTTAATTTCCACAGGATAATTAATAACCATTGTGAATAATGCAGAATATTTTGTTGCCTTGTGCTGCTTTGCAGCCTTTCACTAATAAACCCCCTAATATTGCTACACAGACATTTAGCTAATATAAATATTTAAGTTTAAAAACAAAAGTCATCAAATTAGGGGTATAGCCAGAACACTGATGTCTGGTGCACATTTGCTTTAAAATAGAATTTGAATGTATTTAGTTTGAGTGTTTCAGTTAGGAAAATGAAGGTTAAGAAAAGAAAAAAAATTCTTTAGCTTTATTCTCATTTAAGCCAGGATATGCAAGAAAAATCTTTTCCAAGTAAAATATTTAAACGGCTCTAACAGTTTAATATTTTTCTTCTCCTTTCCTTTTACCAAAAATTTATATATGAAAAGAAACTCTTATTTAAAAATGTTCCTGATAACGTATCCAAAACTTTAAATTTTTATTATTTTAATACTGGCTTATACAAAATTGTTAGTCCCATACTAGTTTTATACATATGTATATAGTATTAAAAACACTCGAGAGAAATGGAGACTATAGGACTATTAACAAGATAGTGAAAGGAGTTATCAAACCCAATTTTTATTCCATTTATCATGTTTTATAAATAGGTACAATTTAAGCATCCTTTTGTGAGACATCTGGCTATTTCTGTGGTGTTAAAACAGTGGATTAAGGAAATAAAATTTGAGTTAGCTAATTATCTGACATTATAGAAGGTAAAAGAACCTATGAGACCAAATTCTGCTTCGTAAACAATTTAGTTAAATTATTTTGCATTTTAGATATACCCGTAGTGACTTTGAAAGGCAAGAAAAGGTTTATGATTGGTTCTGCACTATATGTTAACTTAAAAAATTATTTTTAAGTGTGCCACAGCATTTTTCTTCCTGAAATAACTTTACTCATATTAAATGTGCTGGTTATATTCCACCTTTCTAAAAAAATGTGGTTCACCTGCCTATTATTTGATAGAAAGTATTAAAATAGTTAAGATTCTTAGACACTTCTGCATATGTTTTCACTGAATTAAAGGCCAATTGAATAAATACAGTTTGATGTAGTTCTATGAAGTTTGTGTAGTGATCTTAAATATTCACAAGAAATATATTAAAGCCCCATTTTGTATAGATGAAGCAATTTTCAAAATTCCCGTTATCAAGATTGCAATTTTTTGTGCTATTTTGTGCTATTTTTCCGTAACAGTAGGAAGATAGAAAGTAAAAGATAAGCACTAGTCTAGAAACGATTGTTCCAGAGATCCTAATCTACTAACTGGAATGAGCCATCTTAGGCGACCACCCCTCTGCACTGATAGTACATAGTTCTTAAGTTTTAAAGCAAACTAGAACTACCTTCTACTCTGAGTTTCTCTCTTCAGTGTCTATAAAAGTGAGAGGGAAGTTCCAATGGGTAACTTTTCGAACTTTTGAATTTTTGTATGTGTTTAAGTGGATGAGCAATAGATCTGTCCTTTTAACCCTAACAGAAACCTTACTTCTGTGATACCATTATTTTAACAGTGTTAGTAAGTATATGTTCGTAAACGCATTCATAAAGGCAGACAACAATCCTTTCTGTTACACAGCCAGCCTAATCTCAAATACAGTAAATGCTGACCTTTAGGTAGAATCCACATTGAATGCAGGGATTTGGACCTCAGTAGAGTTTGCATGCTAAAAAGCCTTAAAATACACCAAATTTCTATGTATTTGTAGAAATGGGTTTCTAAATTTAGCTTAGAGTGTAGAGGGCGCCCCAGAGAATATTCTGAATATGTTGGGAAAGGAATTTATATATAATCAGATTTTGCTCTTAAAAGAATTTTTTAGTTACGGTCAGAATTTGAGAATGTAGATTGGAAATAAACTACAAATGTTCATGGTTGTGTGTGTTTGTAAAATAAAAGTGTATAGCATACATCAATTAATAGTTTATACATTTTCTTAATATAGATTTATATGATTTTTAAAACCTTAAAGTGAATAGTGTATTCTTCATTTTTACCGGAGTTCATTTTAAACATGTTTGTTTAGGTTTTACTGCAATCACAGCGACCAACCCTATTTGGCTTATAAAGACTCGGTTACAGCTTGATGCAAGGTATGTTAATTCATTAAAACTAAATTAAAGTTGGTTTCAACTGATTTTTCCCCCTAAATTTATATCCGTGAGATTTCAGTGCCGTATATCTAGCCATGTCTTTCCCCTCTTTTGCTGTTTTTTTTTGTTTGGTTTTTGAAACTTGGGTCTATCGTCAAAAGCAAAAGTGATATAATAGTTGGCAATATGAGACTTTCTAGGGAAGAAAGTATATTATGTGTTATGTTTTTAAATAAAAGAAAATGAAAGAAAAAGAGTAAATATTAGCCAAGCCCAAGAAGTGGTAATTTTACCTCATGAATGATTATAATTGGTCTCCCAACAGTTAAACAACCCACATGACCAACTAGTCTAGATTAAATCTTGAAGGATCATTGCTCAAATTTAGTAACCTTATATAGAGAGAGGCATCTCATATATTCATAGATTTCGTCTATTATCAATGACCACTTTGTGGTAGCAAAATTAATGTATGTTGAGCACATATACTGCTCGGTTCTAGAGATATACCAAGAAACAGTGGGGCCCAACTTTAAAATGGAATGTTTTTTTTGAGCCCATTTTAAGCAGAAGCAGGGCTCAGTGCAAACCTCATAGGTCTTAAGTTTAGGGCCTTTGGAGTGTTTGGGAACTGAGCAAAGTCCAGAAGCAGTACAGCTTAGAGTCTTGCCATCTCAGTTCCTGTTGGCCTGTAGGATGGTGGATGGGGAAAAGAAATACTTTTATAGAGAGGTGATCCTATTGCTGTATTATAATAATAATACTTCTGAAACTTTCAGCTTTTTGGTCTAGAGTAAACTTGTAACAAATTTTCACTGTTATATTTTTAGGGCTTGGGAAGTCTATATATCTCATAGACTATAAATAAAACTGATCTAAGAAATCATTGATAATTATGCCTGTTTAAATGTGTTTTCCACATTCTGTCACATTGAACCTTATGCTCTTTGGAGACTTGAAACATCTCTAATTCTTGTTTCATTCAGAATAATTGAAATGAAATCTTAAGTGTCATGAAGCAAAATTCGAAGTTTACTTCTTAAAGCCAAAGATCTGAAAGGTGATGGTAGTTAAAACAACTCAGAGATTAGAGAAATGAGAAGATGCCAGTCCATATTATACTATTATAAACTACCAGGGATATTCTTCAGTATGTTGTAGGGTGGATGTGGGCGTGGGGGGGTGGTCCTGAGAAAAGAATGGCTTAAAACTCTATTATTCACTTAAAATTCTAACGGAAGCCAACGCAAGTTCTTAGGTTTGGGGGTGATGGGGAATGGGACGGGGTTGGGGTAATAGTTAAAGGTTGGTTTGAGGATGCTGATGTATACTATGAAATCAAGAGCAGGGCTGATGTGTTTGCATATTACCCTTTGGGACTTGTAGCATTTTAACTTCTTGTGAGGAGGTCTCTGGCAGAAACTGATCACAGGTGGTTTCACGGATCATTCAGTGAAGAAAGTATTCATTCAGTGTCATTAGTTGAGGACAGTTATTAGTTCAAGACAATAATTCGTTCATAAAACTGGAGGAATTTGTAGGTTATCAGGTGTGTGTCTTAATTGTGTTTTTGTTATGTCAGAAATAGGTTGTATATAATTGATAAATAGGTGAATTTTCTATTTCTTTCCCTGTAGGTAGCATTTAAACCCATTTCTTATAGATAAGGTCTATTGGGAGAAACATAGTGTAAGGTAATATTTTACAAACTCAAAATTATATACCTATATAAGAGTAGATAACGCTGCCCGTAAATAGCACTAAGGAAGTTTTACTGGGCACGATGCTCAGTAAATATTTGATAACTATAGAGGTCCTCATTCACTCTTCACCACGATACTGACACGAAAGATAGGGCCTGTTGCCTTCAAAGGATAATAGGAAATTTGACTTAAATTCACACATTTTTTGGGAAGAACTGAGTGGGTTTGGAAGAATCCCGCAGATGCACAAGTATTGATTAATTACACTCCTTGCTTTGTGATGTACTATCATCGTTGGTGTCTCAGTCACTCTTTTATGTTATTAAGCGCAGAAGAAATCTTCTCAACTTAGAACTGGATTTAATGATGTAATGTGAGAGTTTGTTTTTATCTTGAACTGCAGCCACAGTGTATTTGGACTAAAGGATTTTATTTCTTACCCCTACAATACAAACTTCAATGAGTACATGAAACTGAAGATTTAATGTAGTGTATTTTGCATTAGTAAAATAAACTACTTACATGTTACCCATCTAAGGTGACAAACTTGGGACAAAAGAATAAAGTCTAAAATGAACGTTACAAAATTCTGGTTTCACTTCTCCATGAGTTAAAGAGGATAATTCTGTATTTAGAGTGGCATATTTCTACTATATTTTATTGACTTTATCTAAAAACCTGTACTACTTTGTAAAAGATTTTTCCTTTTTGCTCTTCAGGAACCGTGGGGAAAAGCAAATGGGCGCTTTTGAATGTATTCGTAAAGTGTATCAGACAGATGGACTTAGAGGATTTTATAGGGGCATGTCTGCTTCATATGCTGGCATATCAGAGACCGTTATCCATTTTGTTATTTATGAAAGTATTAAGCAAAAACTACTGGAATATAAGATTGCTTCTACAATGGAAAATGATGAAGAGTCTGTAAAAGAAGCATCAGATTTTGTGGGAATGATGCTAGCTGCTGCCACCTCAAAAACTTGTGCCACAACTATAGCATATCCACATGGTAAGAGGAGTTGAGATTCTATGAGTAAAATTCTGTTAATTTAGAAATATTTTCCCATGTCAGCCAGTGGCCTGTTTATTAGAACATTTATGATTTTATTGAATTCAGTAAAACAAAATATAGTTCTTAGGAGTTCATCATAATGCAATTAAATCTGTGTCAGTAACTGTGTTAATAGGTCAGTATATATTATGGTAGCATGATGGAGACTTAGCATGCACCCGGGACCGTCACATTTTAGCCCAGAGTCAGTCAGATTCCAGCCAGGTGATGTTTGGGCAAGTTTAAAAAAAAAAAAAAAAATGGATATACGTGGTATACTAGATACTTTATATATATTATTGGCTAATCTACAAAAAATTCCTGCAAAGTACTTACCTTCTCTGTTTAAGTCTAAGTATGCTAGAATATAACCAGAATTTGTCTTCATTTTCAAATGGAAAACAAGAAATGTTAAGATTAAGTTGCTGAAGGTCACACAGCTTACTCAGTGGAGGAGCCCAAATTAGAAATGAAGTCTATAATCCCAAAGGCCAGCCTATTTTACATGATTTCATGTTGGCAAATAAGTATATATGAATTATTTATTTCTATCTAAGTTTTATAGTGTTAGCCTGTTTCATTAAAGTGTAGTCTTTGATTTTGTTGTGTTTGGGGTTTGTTTTGCTCTGGATTTTTTTTTTTTAAGATTTTATTTATTTATTTGTCAGAGAGAGAGCACAAGCAGGGGGAGCATCAGGTACAGGCTCCCTCTGAGCTGAGCAGGGAGCCCTATGCAGGACTCGATCCCAGGCCCCGGGGATCATGACCTGAGCCGAAGGCAGACATTTAACTGACTGAGCCTCAGAGGTCCCGGGATTTTTTTTTTTTTTTTTTTTTTTTTTTTTAAAGTACTCTCTACACCCAACATGGGGCTTGAGATGAAGAATAGCATGCTACACCGACTGACCCATCCAGGCGCCCCTGCTTTGGGTTTTTAATCTAAATGCTTCACTTTTGTTACACGGATTAACATTTACATTCATCCTTGTAAATCTAAGGCTCTGATTAAAGCTATATCAAGACAAATGAAACAAGTCTAGGAGGAAATGAGTATTTGCTCTAAAATGTAATTATGAGTAAAACCAACTCTAACCAAGTTGGACTGTGAACTTACCTCTGTTTCCTGAGAGAAGTTCATAACTTCTTTCTTTAAGAGAAGTCAGAAGAGGACAGTATCAGCGTTGTTTAGGTTCTGGCCACTATGGGATACCTAGAACCGTGGCCTGCTAAGGGTAAGAGACAGTTTTGGAGTTGTAAGCACCCTGTCTCCTCAAGTGAGATGATGTCATTACAAGAAGAGGTAGTTTATAAACAATATTTTGGAGTGGAATATATAAATGGCATGAGTTTTTAGTATAGGACACAAGAGATTTCAAATATTAACATTTGCAGTGAAAATAGTTCTAGGCCATTTCCCTCAGGCCCATCAGGAGTAGTGTGTTGGAAAAACAGACTCTTCAGTAGAGAGCTCTGAAATCTTGTCCCAGCCTCTACCCCCAACTGACTAAAACCTCTCAGCAGTCCAATTTCTTCACCTTCCAAAACTAAGAAAAATGTTTATATCTCTTAGAGTGCTAAAATTTTACAATTTTTGCTTAGTTAAGCTTCCCAGATGGGGCCTTTTAGCTAACAGCTAATATTTTGAACATTTTTAGGCTCATGCACCTGAAATTTCATGTTGGTATTTGTGAACCATTGAGACTGGATTATTCTGTTTTCTCATTGTGGGGTCAACTTAAGAACATTTGGGTTTATTTCTCACCGTATCTTTCTGTATTCATCTTTGATACCACCTACATTCCCTTTTCTGTTTCTTCACCTTTTCCTTACCACATGTATTCTCCCTTTCATCTATAGCTAGTATACAACTGACACTTTTGTTTTATTCTTTAACCATTCAGGAACCTGTGAAATTTTAGAATTCGTTTTTATTATTAGTGATTTTAGCCAGCTATCGTAGAAGTTTGGTGTTATTGTGATAAGACCAGTTTCAATAAGTTACATATTAAAAGTCACTCCCTTATTTATTCTGAGCTTACACTTAAAGACTGATAAATGGGGTGTGCTCAGCATTAGGAGGGTATAAAGATACCACTAATGTTTTAAAATGACTTTTTTTCCCCCCTAAACAGAAGTCGTAAGAACAAGACTACGTGAAGAGGGAACAAAATATAGATCTTTTTTTCAGACACTGTCTTTGGTTGTTCAAGAAGAAGGTTATGGGTCTCTTTACCGTGGTCTAACAACTCACCTGGTGAGACAGATTCCAAACACAGCCATTATGATGGCCACCTATGAATTGGTGGTCTACCTTCTCAATGGATAGCAACTTCAGGCTGCTGTACTATGAAGAGGGAAGACCAAAAGATAGCAGTGGACCATGCAGTATCAAAGCCAGCATGGTGGACAGAAGAAAAACGTTTGGGAACATGTAACTATGCCTAAGTGGAAGTTTGGTTGTAGGAATTAAAGTAATCATAACCACATTACTTGGTCTTTTTCAGTAATGTGAAAAACACCTAGGCTGCCTCTAAGAAAAAGCCTTTAGAAGCACTCCTTCCTCCAAATTGCCATTTTCTCTACCATGTCCACGGGACACAGTTGCATTTTGTTGATTTATGGCAGTCAGTATAGTATGTATTCCATGAGCACTTTTCCAGTCTAAACAAAGCCATCCCTAATTGTCTAAATATTATAACTATCCAAAGATAGTATTGACAGTCATAAATGTCTTACCTCTGGCTTCTGTGTAATTCCTGTAAAATTGTAAAATAACAAGAATAAGTGAGATCCTTAGTATTATTTTCCCATTTCCTTGAGAGGATCTGGAATATTTTAAAATTAATTATTTGACATTAATAGTCACTAGTTTTGACAAGTAATGAAATAACGTCTAAAGATCTTGAGTATTTTTAGCTTTAAAATGTTTTAGTTTTCACAGCTGACAGGTGCTTGATGTTGAGCATAATGTGGACACTTAAGTTGGTCATTAACATATCAAGCTCGGTGGTAGTAGTTTGGGACAGAAGAAACCAGTGAGATGTTGATTCTTGGCCATTTGAATGACTTGAGCACATCCTCATATCTTCTCTAACTTTACAATACATGAATGAATGCAATTGTCTTGTCAGGGGTTTATTAGTTATGAACTTGAATTATCATCTATCATACTAGGTATCATTTTCCTAAAGTGGAAAAATTCACCACTTCTGAATCTTTTCTCTGTTTGCCTTCACATTAGGAATTTGAACCATTGAATTATTTCCAGAAGATCAATATAGATTGCATTTATTTTGTAGAGAAAATGGTAATTTTCAGCTTTGCCCTAATAGGTTTCTTTTTTTAAGGTGACGTAAATATCTGGGGCAGTATGAACATAGAAGAGGGGCTCTCTGCTGTCTGATTGAGCAGGTAGTGATCCTAATTGACCACAGTTTTGTAAATGAGCAAACTGCTTTTGACAAGAAATTTATGCTATCCTGATTTCTTGAATGGTAAATCATAGAAAGATTCAAGTTAATTCAGATTAAGTGTGCTAACAGGTTATATCTTTTACATTTTGCTGTTGAGTTAACTGTACCTTTTAATACTTAAATGTATATATGTATGGCCCTTGTGAAGATGTTTGCTGTAAATCTGTTAAGAGAATTTTGCTAATGGATGTGCTATACTGGTGTATAAAACATCTACAATTAAACTCCAGTGTGGTACTCATTTCAGTATAGATGAACTGTACATTTTGTGCAATGGCTTTATCTTAAGAATGACTCTTTGTGAATGCACTTTGTGGCCTTTTTTTGGGGGGGGGTGAGAGTAGAGAATTCCATGTTAAGTTTTTTTCTTTTTTTTTAAACATTGGTCATGTATTAGGCAGAAATCATGTTCAAAACATTTTTCTGGGTTTTAGATATGGTGTTTTGGAGATCTTTAATAATATAAATGTTTTACGTATTCTGTGTACACTCTAATGCCCCAACACAGAAAATCATAGTATGTCATTACAAGCTTTCTCTGCTGTCACCAGTGAAACACAGTGCCCTCTTGAAAATTCCTTCACCTTTATCGTAACTCCTTATATTCAAGAGTAACTGGATGTTTTTGAGGTGCTTTGATTGGAATTAAAATATATTCCAATCTATTTGGAGACCAAAGGCAAATTCAGTTTCATTACCTTTGGGATTATTCGTACCTTTTATGATGAATTTTAGCTTTGACATTTATTGTGACATTTATGCCAAAAAAAAAAAAATCTAGGGGTTTCTAACTTAAATCTGTAGAGAAAGTCTCATCTATAGTGTTTGCCTTTTCAGGTGCCACTTACACTGCCTAATACAGTGCCATTTGCCTTGCAAAGATTGGTAAACTTGAGTTGTGTTGAATGTAGGACAGAGAGTCTCTCTGATGTTAATGATCTCAGTACACCACAAATGATTAAGAACGATATGAAAACCAGCAGCTAAGGAACATAGTATTTAGTGTTAGCAAATACATAATAAGTGTCCTTCAGGGATGAACATGTATTCTATTCCTGTTTGGATTTAGCAAGTAAAATTTATGTTGACTTTAGTGCATTATATTCACCTTTTAAAAGTGAGTGTTCTCTGTGTACTGGAAGAAAAGATCTTAGATTTTGTTTCTTTGTGCAACAACTGGAAAGGGGCAATGAAGCTTATTTTAATTTTTTTTCCCCAAAGCACAATCTGCCGTAGTTTACTTTATGTGTGACAGAGATAATTTTAAAAAGAAAACTATATATAAAAGTTGTATATAAAGTTTGTCTCTGAAACATTTTTTTGGAGATTTTTTTAATTGATGGAAGTGTTTAAAAAGAAAAACGCATACTTAAAGGATTGAATTTTTTTTAAGCTGTGTTTTGTTTTCATCTATTTTCTATCAGATGACTTTTTATTTCTAATATAGAGGTCAGCAGCATTCTTCAGATTTGTCTGTACTTTTATTATAGAATTTTATCAGGAAATTGAATTGAACTTACTCAAGTTAAAGCAGTAGATACTGAAAGAGTATGCTCATAGAGCAGCAGATAGAACTTTGATACCTGTGGCTCATAGACAGTTTCCAAAATTTCGAAGTCCAAATCTGAGAATTACCAACCCTGTGACTGTGGGGTGTAATACAGTGCTTTTGAATCCAGGAAAAAAACTGTATCACCAAAGCTTTGTCTTAATCTTCATTATGTATGTAATTTTGTGGAACCAACCTTACTAGGTGGGGCTCACAAGTAATTTATTTGTAACTTTGAAACCACGATAGAATATTGTTATTTAATCCAGCCTTTTGTCTCCTAAAACCTGATGCCCATTGTGGAATAGCATTATTGTATTAGGACCAGGGTGTTAAAAATAATGAGTGTTTACTCTTTTACTGGAGTATGAACATGTCAGCATTTTTAGATTTAAGTACTAAAAATACTGAGTTGAACTTGAAGGATTTAAGTGTTAGAAATCAATCTATCCTTTACTCTTCCAGCATTGTTCATCCCTGTCTTTTGTTGTTTACATGCTTTTCTGCCCAGACTATTAGTACTGTAGGGACCCCTTTTGGGCTGATCTAATAGTTGAGCCTTTCTGTCTACTGATCATGACTTAAACATTCCTAAGAAAAAGGTATTTCTGAATGATTTAAATTCGAAGGAATTTTAATTATATAAAAATATTTCATACAATGTGCTAACTTTCTGCCCACCCAAGTCTCTTCTCCATCATGCACTTATATTTCTTGTTAATCTATACACTGCTTTTTATGCTACTCCTTTTAGAAACTGAAAATTCTAGCTTCGCTCAGTTTTTGTTAATAAGCATTTGAATGTGTACCCCCTCATATGTGAACAATTAAATTATGATTAGTCATAGCTAAATAGTCAACTTCAAAAGAGTTGGTATCTTTTGACCATTTATGTGAGGTTTGCTATTCTCGCATTTTGTGTACATGGCTGTAAATTATGTGCATTTATTCTATTTATGTTAACTAGCTGAATTTTATTTGAATTATTAAAATTAAAAAATTAAAATATCCTTATGAAAATATGGGGTTTTTTTCCTATAATGTATTCAAATATTTTGGTTGGGTGAGAACGTAATCACACTTTCTTAGGATTATGTGAAGAACAAAAGTGCATTGCCATTTTCAAGGTAAGTGTTAGGCTGCGATCTGCTAGACATAGTGATATCTCTATAGGAAACAAAAGGTCAAATTGTTTAATTCCCTTGCAGGTCAGTAAGATATTTCTGTTCTGCTATATATTCCACAGGTTTATTGATATTTGGGTACCATACTTTTTGTGAATCAAAACATCCAATTTGTAAAGAATATCTGAAAAATTTGAGCCTAATGAGGTTATTTGATACCTCCCTAGGTTGTAATGATTTTTTTTTGACATTTTATCTTACATCATTAGTTTTTTATGTAGTGTTCAACAGTTCGTTAGTTGTGTATAACACCCAGTGCTCATCACCACACGTGCCCTCCTTAATACCCACCCAGCAGCTGGTTACCCCATCCCCCCCACCCCCTGGTTGTAATGAATTTTTAACTTCATGACTTTGTGTTAGTTTTGGTTTTCACCTTTCAGAAAGCTAAGAATATTAAAAATTAAAGGGCTAGAAGCTTGTTAGAATAACCAAACGAATCCACATATGATAGGTTGAAACAATTGACACAGATAGAAGTGTTCTGCAGTACCTACCCATGCTACATTTTGTCTGTTTTAAGTTTTCACAAGTTCTAGCTACCATCAAACATCACTTAGCTTTGTAGGTGAGGAAACCAGGACAAATTTTTCGTGTCCCTTTTCTCAAACGTAAAACTGAAAGCTTTTCTACTACTTTCCACTGAAGACTGAAATATTGGGTGAAGTGAGGACGTTGGCAAAATAATGGTTGAGGTTGGTATGACAAGTATATTTTAATGCTTAGTGTCCCAATTTTAAATTATGTGTTTATTACTGAATATTAGAAGCCGTGGTAGAGGAGGGAATTTGTGAGTGTATTGTTTCTTAAGGTTCAAGTATGACATCCACACAACTGATAAACTCAGGCAAGAAAGCAAAGTGTAGTTAAATGGTTTCCTTTATTTTCCTGATTTTTTTTTTTTTGCATCGCACAAACCAGCTGGCTACCTTAATGTATATGGAATCAGTTCAGTAATTTAAATTCATAGAGTGCTATGTTTATACAGTGATTTCATGTGGTTTTCCAACAGCTTATAGATTGGGTGAATAGACAAGTGATATTTAGAGGGCTGTTAGTCACGATGGGCTTTTTTTGACTTGGTGTTCGGAATCTTAGTTCTGTGTTTATTTACTACACTAGATTGTTCAACAGCCTTTGGGATGAACACTGGAATGAGTAACAAAACAAAAGACGGTTTAGAGGAAAGATGTATGAGGATTGGCTCAGGATGAAACATACTGGGGAATAATAAGAACTGGAACTAAGTATATGAATTGGAACAGTGAACCGTTCTTGAGGCTGATCTATACAGAGCCTTAGGTTAGTACCGAGGCCAGGAGGGAAGCACTGAATCCCCCTCCCCCACAACCAAAGCATCTTTGTAACAACATAGCAAGTCAAACTTAAACATTAGGTTCAATTGTAACTTAGGTGAGCTGTTTCAATTATGCTACCTTTGGGCCTCAGGGATGTCATATGTTCTCTGGAAGTGTCATGGTAATTGATTCTTTTAGAAGGATCTGGAAAGATTGGCTGGAGAGAATAGTATTTAAACCAGACTTTGAAACAAACTTGACAGGCTGATTTGGGGAGGGGCGTTCCTTGTTGAAACAAAGATCCAAGTGTTCTAGTAGCCCGTCAGGAGAAATAACCCATTTTCTTTTATTCTCTCCTGGGAATTGATACAAAAAGTGTTTTGAGGGGCGCCTGGGTTGCTTAGTCAGTTAGTTGAGCATCGGACTTTTGGTTTTGGCTTGGGTCATGATCTTGCGGTCGTGGGATCCAGCCCCCAGTCAGGCTCCACACCCAGTGTGGAGCCTGCTTGGGATTCTCTCCCTTTTCCTCTCCCTCCCCATCTCCCCCTCCGCATGCTCATGCCTGTGTGTCTTCTCTCAAATAATAAGTTTTTTTAATTATAAATTGTTTTTATTAATATAAAATTAGTATTAATATTAATAAAAATAATTTTTTTAAAGTGTTGAAATTTTGAAACCAGTTGTTAGACCTAGAATTTTAAACCTCATCTCATTCAAAGGAGCTCATCACATCCAGCTTGACAAAATTGAGTGCTAGACTCCTGTTCTCTGTGTCCCAGTCCCTCACACTTCCAAAGCGCCTCAGTTCCTTCTTAAGTCTTTAGTTGTCAAGGATAAAAGGCCCAATTTCAATTGCTATTTCTGAATCTTCCTTTTCAAGATTATCCAGTTAAGATTGATCTCCGTTGTATGAACTTACTCTGAGGTGTTTTAGTGGCGTAGGTTATTTGATCTGAATTTTCCTAAGTTACGTGTTGATTTTTGTTTTTTGTTGTCTCCGCCCCCACGTATGTGCTAGAGCAACTGGACATCAGTATGGAAAGTGAGCCGTTACCTCACCATACTCAAATGATGAATATGGGTCTGAAGGAAAAAATTAAAATTGCAAACGTTCTGGAAAAAAACAGAGTATCTTTGCAACCTTGGATTAGGCAGGGATTAGAGTCCACAAAAAGCAACAACCATTAAGGAAAAAACCCTCAAAATTAAAAACGTTATTAAAGTAAATGTGCAGCCATGGGCTGCAAGAAAATATTTACAATATATCTGATAGGGTATGTAATAAAATATACACATAAACAGACAATGACCTAAACACTATTTTAAAAATAAGCACATGTAAAGATGCTTAACATGGTTAGTAATACAAATTAGAACCACAAATAAGATAACACAATATAGCCAATAAAATGACAAGTAGATACGAGACCAAGGATATAGAAACAACTGGGACTCCTACGTTGCTGTTGAGAATGTAAAATGGTACAGCTACTTTGGAAAGATGGAGTTTTTAAGAAAGTTTAAAACTATTTCTATGCTACAACCCAGAGAATAATGAAAATCTCCACAAATCTTCATAGAAGCTCTTCTATTTCTAAAGGTGGACATCAAGGGAAAATCAATTATAAGTTCATGCAATGAGATACTACATAATAAAAAGCAAAATAAGAATTATTGATATGTGCAGTACTGTATTAAAGACATTAGAGGAAAGAAGTCTGGCACAAAATAATATACACTGTATTCCATTTATATGAAGGTCAAGAACAGGCAAACATAGTCAGTTTGATAGTCAAATTAGGGTACCTGGAGTTGGAGAGGAGAAGCTGACTAGCAGAAGGTCTAGTGAAAGTTTCTGGTGTAATGGAAAAGTCCTACATTTCGATCTGGGTAGGGTTAAACAGGTGTGTACATAATGTGAAGATACATTATCTGTAGATTTAAGATTTGTTCACTTTAAGCCTGTTTTTAAAAAATCTAATGCAAAGTTAAAAAATGCTACATAATGAAACCCATGAAGGCTTGATGTACTGGAATTATCAAAGTATAGTTCATAAAATAGTCATGCTTAGTATGTTTCAAGAAATAAAATGGTGATTTTAAAAGTACTCAATTTTGGTACCGAGTAAGCAGGACCTCTGAGCTACTCACCTTCATAACAACTAGATCTCAGCACATGCTTTTTGAAGCATAGCTCACAAAAAGTAGAAGGGTTCCCCCAAGGACTTTTCCCCTCTTCCCTTTCCGTCCCCCATGCCAAGCCCAAAGTTAAACAACTAGACCTGAATGGATTAATCAGGGTGGGGCCTAGTGCTGGGGCTTAGGTCTCCAGGTGCAATTATAACTGGGGTCCAGGCTTGAAGAGCAGGGGTGGGCGTCAGCAGACTGAGGTGCTCTCAGGGTGGGTGGGGGGTACTCCCCCAGATATCAGTAGAAGCAGAATTAAATCTGGTGGGGAGAAAACTCACCAAGTTAGACCTACAGACTCTCATAGCATTGCTTCATGATGACCAAACACAAGACCTGCCACTGTGAGTGTTTACAGAAACATGGAAACAACAGATTTACACCATCAAAGACTTAACGAGCTAAAATGCAGAGTAGCTAGTAGTAATTACGAAGATGAGCATACAATATGAACTAGGAAACAGACTTAAATAGTTAACCATAAAAATGAAAACTACAGAGCAGTAGCCGCAGCTTTGGAAACATGGTGGAGCAAGAGCAAAAAGATCCCATTGGTTCCCAGAAAATCTCCTGAAAAAGAAGAGGGCTTATCAGCCCCTTAAAGCCACTCAAGCAAAGCAGGCAGGCACTTTTGGACAAGAAGGAGCAGAAGGAAGGAAAAGAGCTCAAGTTTAAGCGACTGGAATGGTTCTTACATGATTCCTGGCGTCAGCATCTTGACAGGGCGCGCCTCAGAAGGCTAGAAGTGAAACCTCGCGGCTTGAAAGTGCCAGATAAACATTCCTTGGCCTTTGTTGTATGCATCCAAAGGATTAACGGGGTGAGTTCACTGGTGCAGAGGACCATTGCGAGGCTTCGCCTGAAGAAGGTTTTCAGCGGTGTCTTTTTCAGAGTAACCCCTCAGACCACAAACACTGTGTATAGTGGAACCACTTGTGACCTGGGGATTTCCAAATCTGAAGTCTGTCCAGGAACACATCTTGAAACATGGACAAGGTCAGGAATAAAACCATCCCTTTGACAGACGACACAGTGATTGAGGAGCACCTGGGGAAGTACGGTGTTATTTGCTTGGAAGACCTCATTCATGAAATTGCCTTTCCGGGGAAGAATTTCCAGGTGATCTCTGCGTTCCGTCCTTTCCATCTCTCAGTGGCCCGTCACGCTACCAAGAATGGAGTGGACTTCCTCAAGGAGGTGGGCTTACCTCGCCCTCTAGCTGACACGTCAATCAGCTCATAGGGCAGCTGAATTCAACCCAGAATATCTGAAAGCTCAGTGCATTGGTGGCGTGTGTTTTGTCTTTTGGCATTGTTACCAGTATCTTCAAAGAAGATTGTTTTTTGTTATATCTTCAGAAACTAGAGGGAGGGTCAAGGAAAAGATGCTGATGCTCCTGGCAGGCACGTGTCATCACCACCCAGTTCCAAGGAAAAGTTCCAGTGTGTTCTCCATGTGGGCTACCACCACCACCTCTGAGGTCAGCGGAGGATTCCTGCACGGAAGAGGGAGTCCTGCTGTGTCACATCTTCTATGCTGGAGTTTAATGTTGGTGAACGAACACCCAGGCATGAATACAAGACAGCAGTGGACCAAGCTCGGGGACGTACTTGAATCTGGGGGCTCCTGGGGCCTTGTTTTGGAAGGAACGTGAAATACAGTTACAAAGAAGAATGCAAAAACAGTGCTCAGTTGTCAAAAAAACAAAAACAAAACAAAACAAAACAAAACAAAAAGCCAAAAAACTATAGGTACTGAAATCAAGGACTCAATGGGTACATAAAAAATAGACTAGATGTAACTGAAGTGATTTAAACTCGAACATCTATTTAAATTATCTAGAGGACAGGAAAGGTAAAGAGAAGGACTATGAAAGATCAATTAGGAAATAACGGAGGATGGAATGAGAATGTCTAATATATTTCATTATATTTAGTAAATGAGCAGAGCAGAGAAGAGCAATATTTTAAAAGGTAATCGGAAAATTCCCAGAGTCGATAAACAGGAATCCATAGCTCCACAAATGACAATGTATCCTAATCTGGACTAAGACCTGCCTATAAACGTAGTGATAGGAAGAACATTAAAGCAAAGTGAAGATGTTGATTTCTGCTACCTGCAATGGGTTAGGTTTTAGGGCCAGTGCTCCTAGTGAGTGCAATTAAAATGCTAGGTAAAGTATTCTAAAACTCTTAACATCCAAGAGTGAACATAACGAGGAATGAGCAAGCCGAAATCCAAGACATGGTAAGAGCCTAGACAGTTAAGAGAACACTCCAAGCCACTTAGGACCTAGAAGCAAGTGAGGCAGAAGTAGATGACCAGGTTCCATTTAAGTTGAGGAGTCTAATAGGCCCTTCCCATTAAGTTGGGGCCCCAGTAGTAAATTTGGATTCTTTCTTCCATCTCCCTGGGAGTAGACAAAGTTTCCTTGGTGCTGAGCAGAACACGGAAGTATAACACAGAAGGCCAACCCTGAGACCCAGTACTGACCCCTGAGCAGAATTAAAGGCCAACTTTGCATTGCTAGATTGGGGAAGGGGGCCTCGAGATCATGAATTAAAGTCGTTCCAAACACATAGGGTCCTAAACGCATGGTAGAAGCGAAGACCATTCTCTTCTGGAAAAAGCAGTCCTCATCTTCGGTCATGGTGCGAACACCAATAATTTCAAGGACTGTGAGCAGCACACAGCTGATAATAAGCACACAAGGAAGCCGGCCACTGGTGACAACCCTTAAGAGCAAAAGCAGCCCACTCCCAAAAAGAAAAGAGATTCTGGAGTTACCAGATATAAATCAAAATGCAAATGAGTACAGTTTTAAAAATGTAAGACATGCTTGAAAATAGAGTAGGACACTAAAAAATGAGCAGATTTGAAAACCAAATATAACGTCTAGAAGTGAAAACTAAAGTTTAGAGCACAGTTGGACAAAGCTGGGAAACGTGGGTTCACTGCAAGTTGGAGCGTCATGCTGCCAGGAGGACCAAGAAGACACAGGATGAGACGGCGAGATGCAGACAGGACGCCCCAGAGGCCCAGTGCTGGGTGACCGCTGTCCCAGAGAGGCAGAAAGAGTGGCTCAAAGGGTCATCTCAAGGGATGCAAGCTGAGGATTTTCTAAAACTCATGAAGAATTGACTCCTTGGATTGAAAATCCCAAACAGAATACGTAAAAAGGAACTCCTATCTACACACAGTATCATAAAACTAGATAACCAAAGGCAGAGAAGATTTTGGGATAAAAACATCCAGATTTTACCTCTGACAGGACCTTTAAAGCAATGGCAGCCAGTCTGACAACTAGCTTAACATGCAGAACAGAAGAGAGGGGAACCATTCCTTCCGACGTGCTGCCAAACTGGACTTTTACACCCAGTAAAAATCCTTCAGGCACAAGAAGGGAATGCAGAAATTTCAGAAAAATTGAAACAGGGAGTGTGGTTTCAGCAGGTCATCAAAGGAGATCCTCAAAGGCGTACTTCAGGCAGAAGGAATTTGTGGTATCACATGGAAGGCCTAAGATGCAAAAAAAATGCTAACCAAAAAAGCAGTCATTTTTAGGCAGGCAAATGGAAAAGGTGGTTAACCATATAAAAGAGTAATAATAATGGGATTTTAAAAAACAACATGACAAAAATATAGCACATTATGATTATATGAAAGGAGGGAAGGAAATAAATGGAGTTAGGAATTGTTATATAAACTTTATATTATCCAAGTGGAAGATGAAGATTTTGATTCATTTTATTTTTTTAAGATTATTTATTTGAGATAGCACGAGCAGGGGGAGCAGCAGAGGGAGAGGGAGAAGCAGGTTCCCCACTGAGCAGGGAGCCCGATGCGGGGCTCCATCCCAGGACCCCGGGATTATGACCTGAACCAAACACAGACGCTTAACCGACTGAGCCACCCCAGGAGTCCTGATTCGTTTTAAGTATGTGTTGTAAAATGGAGGAGAACCAATGAAAGAACAGAAGTAGTACCACTTCCATCCTAGTAGAGGGGAAAACATGATTCTTCTCAAAAATCAGTTAAAAAGGAGTGCCAGAAAGGAGAGACAAACAGCATGAAATTCAATTTTTTTTAAGTAAACTGTACACCCAAAGTGGGGCTTAAACTCCTGATGCCAAGATCAAGAGTGACATCCTGAGTCAGCCAGGCACCCCAGAAATAATATGGTTTTAAATCCAAATATCTCAGTCGTTGCATTATTGGAAATGGCACAAATGCTTCGCTTTAAAGATTGTCAGACTGGATTTAAAAACAACAAACGGCTATTTTGTGAGAGACGTGGCTAAACCCTAAGGACATGTTAAGGTTGCGAGTAAAAGGATAAGACTTGAAAATACCACCCAAAAAACAGGAGTCACTGTATTACTACCAGAGAAAACAGACTTTAAGGCAGGAAAGCATTCCCAGAATTCAGAACGTTTGGTCACCACGTGGTCATAAAAGATTTGTTTCACCAAGGATACAATGATTTAAAATTTTCATATGCCTGATAGAGTTTCCTCGTTATGTAGAGCCAGACCTGAAAGAACCACAAGAAGAAACAGGCAAATCCACAACAATAGGGGGAGTCTTCCGCAAACTTCTCGGAAATTAATAGAAGAATATAGTAAGCATATAGACTTCAAGGGTGTGATTGACAACCTTGACCCAATGGAAATGCACAGAACTGCACTTAACATCTTCAGACTACGCATTGCTATTTATAGAAATTGACTCCAGCAATCTTATCAGATTTCAAGTATAGAAATCATACAGAGGATGTTCTGTGACCACAATGCAATTAAACTGGAAATCAGCAAAGAGGTCATTGAAGAACTTCGTAAGTTTGGAAATTCAGACACATGCTTCCAAATAACCCACAGGTCTGCTCATCACATGGACAAAATATTTTGAGCTGAATGATAATAAAAATTCTAAATGTCAAAACTGATGAATGCAGCTTAAGCAGTCCTCAGAGAAAATTTAAATTTTTAAGTCCATGTAGTAGAAAGGAAAAAAGGCTAAAAATTAATGAGGTAAGCATTTGTATTAGTTCGGGTTGGCTAGGGCACCGTAGAGACTCAGATGCATAATGGCTCAACCTAATAGACATTTTATGGCTTGCTCATTTAACGATCTGAGAGGAACAGGTTGGCTCTGCCCTAACAGTTCTCCAGGGACTCAGCTGACTGAGGCTCTGCTCTTCTCAACATTTGCCTTCCAAGGTGGACAGGGGCTGTGGTTCTCAGACTTCAGCCTGTATCCAAATCACATGGAGGGCTTATTTTGTGTCTCTGGTGTTGTTTAAAGTAAAAGATAGGGGTGCTTGGGTGGCTTTCAATTGGTTAAGCGTCTGCCTTTGGCTCAGGTCATGATTTCAGGGTTCTGGGATTGAGCCCCACGTCGGGCTCCCTGCTCAGCAGGGAGTCTGTTTCTCTCTCTGCCCCCCTCCCTACTTATGCTCTCTCTCTCTCTTTCTCAACCAAATAAATCAATACAATCTTTTAAAAAATAAAGTAAAAGATGAATGTGCCCTATCTTAGATAAACTGTAAGTAGATGGGCAAAATTCCACCATTCGGGGAAATAATTCAGAGGATAGAACTACTAGATGTTTCCCCCATACCATTACCAAAGTATTTTCTTTCCCCCCCAGCTTTGAGATATAATTGTCATATAATATTGTGTAAGTTTCAGGTGTACAACGTGGTGATCTGATACACTTACGTGTCGTGAAGTGATTACCACAAGAAGGTTAACACCTCCATCCCCTCACGGAATTTTCACGTGCGTGTGGTTAGAGCTCTCAGGATCTCTCTCAGCAACTCTCAAATAGGCAATATAGCGCTGTTAACCGTCGTCACCAGGCTGTACTTTAGATCCCCAGAACTTGCTCATCTCATAACTGGAAGTCCGTACCCTTTGGCTAACAGGTCTCTGTTGCCTCCACCTCCCTGCACCCTGCTCCAAGTCCCTGGTAGCTACCCCCCTATCCTCCTTTTCCGTGAGTTCAGCTCTTTTAGATCTAGTGAGATCATGCAGTTTTTGTCTTTCTCTGTCTGATTTATTTCAATCAGCACTGAAGGCAAGATTTCTTTCTTCTCTATGGCTGAACAATCTTCCATTGTGTATATGTCCCAAAGTTCTGCTCATCTGGTGTTTTTATGACTTGGCTATTGAGGGTAATGCTGCCGGGAACATCAGGGTGCAGCTATCTCATTGAGACAATGATCTCATTTCTTGTCGTGGATACCCAGAAGCAGGATTGCTGGATCCTATGGTAGTTCTATTTTTAATATTTTGAGGAACCACCATACTGTTTCCCATAGTGGCTGCACCAATTTACATTCCTACCAACACACAAGGGTTCCCTTTTCTCCGTATCCTTGCCAACACTTGTTATCCTTCGATGGTAGCCATTCTAACAGGTGTGAGGTGATCTCTCCTTGTGGTCTTGATTTGCATTTCCCTGGTAGTTAGTGATGCTGAGCATTTTTTTGTGTCTCTGGTGTTGTCTGTCCCCTACTTGTATGCCTTGTTTGGAAAAATGTCTGCTCAGTTCATTTGCCCATTTTAATCAGATTATTTTCTTGTTGTTTTAGGGTTGTATGAGTTCCTTACATATTTTGGATATTAACCCCTTACCAGCTATGTGGTTTGCAAATATTTTCTCCTGTTCCACGGGTTGCTTTTCCATTTTGTTGTTTCTTTTGCTGTGCAGAAGCTTTTTAGTTTGATATAGTCCCACCTATTAATTTTTGCTTTTCTTTTTTTTTTTTTTTAAAGATTCCATTTATTTATTCGACAGAGATAGAGACAGCCAGCGAGAGAGGGAACACAAGCAGGGGGAGTGGGAGAGGAAGAAGCAGGCTCATAGCGGAGGAGCCTGATGTGGGGCTCGATCCCACAACGCCGGGATCACGCCCTGAGCCGAAGGCAGACACCCAACCGCTGTGCCACCCAGGCGCCCCTCTTTTTTTTTTTTTAAGATTTTATTTATTTATTTGACAGAGATAGAGACAGCCAGCGAGAGAGGGAACACAAGCAGGGGGAGTGGGAGAGGAAGAAGCAGGCTCACAGCGGAGGAGCCTGATGTGGGGCTCGATCCCATAACACCGGGATCACGCCCTGAGCTGAAGGCAGACGCTTAACTGCTGTGCCACCCAGGCACCCCTAATTTTTGCTTTTGGTGTCATATCCAAAAAGTTATTGCCGAGATCAGCGTCAACGGGCTTTTTCCCTGTTTTCGTCTAGGAATTTTACAGTTTCAGGTCTTGCATTTAAGTTTTTAATCGATTTTTTAAAAAGGTTTTATTTATTCATTTGACAGAGAGAGAGCACAAGCAAGGGGAGGGGCAGGCAGAGGGAGAGGGAGAAGCAGGCTCCCTGCAGGGAGCCCGATCCCAGCACCCCGGGATCATGACTTGAGCCGAAGGCAGATACCCAACAGAGCCACCCAGGCGCCTCTGAGGCAGAGTTATCCTACAAGGACTATGCTATTGAAAGGATAATAAGAAAATATAAAAAACGTTATGCCAATAAATGCAACAACTTAGACATGAATCCATTCCTTGAAACGAGAATTGGTGTGATGCATCTCTCTGTCCATTACAGTATATGCGCTCAGAGCCATTTCTTCCCCCGTGTTCTGAAAGCAGCTCCAGAAAGCCAGGGCTGCTCTTCCTGGGGACAACTTAATGGGAAGATTAGAGAGGGGAATTCCAGCCGCAAGCTCTGCAGCTGGTCTTGGCAGCTGCAACGAATACTCATTGTTCTATCCATTCTAGGTTTTCCTCACTTTCAAGTCACACTTATGTTGGTCTCAGTGGCTTACATGGTGGCATGACCCAGACTCTCATCTCTAAAGGGTCTGGGTCTGTGGTGACTGTGCTCTTTTCAGGAAAGGCTTGCTGCCCTTGTCCAGGTGCCATGAAAACTGGGTAAGGGAGAGCCAAGAGGCACCTGAGTAGATCTGGGTCCTCCTCATATTCCTCCCTGCCTTCATCATGCAACAGAAACCCTAACTCTCTCCTGATGATTAGGGTCAATATCCCTTGACAAAATTCCCACCCAAAATGGTGAGTCCTCTTTTTGCCTGGTGGTCCTGAGTCACAAAGATCCTGAAGTGCCCAAGTGGCAGATGCAGCTTATAGTTCAAAAGTAGTCTTGCTGTATGTGCTGACAGAAGTGTACCTCCCTTTGGGGACCAGGACCTCTAAATTTGCCAAGCCCAGAGTTGTGAGAGCATGAGACTCCCTAGCTGTGAGTGATGTTAAGTGGGATAGCCCCCTTTGGACCCATGAGGATGGCTGGTACCCAATCCCAAATATTACCTGTGAACTATAGCTTCGGTGGTGACGTCAGCAGGCTGTCACAATGCTCAGTCAGGCCAGGAGCTCTTGGGTAGTGTGGTGCATGATACAACCGGTAAACCCCATGATCATGGACCCCCTCCCACACTCCTTCACTGGAAAGTGGGGCCCCTGGCCTGGCACGATGTCCCGGGTCATCAAACTTTGTAAGTTCTCAGATGGCGGTGCCGGTGAGGCTTACAGGCAGGAAAGGCAAACTCACACCTGAACTATGCATCTAATCCTGTCAGAACAAGTTGCTGACTTTTCCCAAAAGCAAGCCACCAACTAGATTCGACTTCCCACTTGGTGGTTGTTTGGTCCACTCAAGGAATGCTGCCATGTTGGGCACTCAGCATTGGTCTGTTACTGGAAGGCTGGGCACATGGTGGCAGCAGAAGCTAGATTAGCCTTGATAAGGGGGGGGCCATTCTCGGGGGCATCGACCAGAGAACCCTAGACACATGTGTCAAGGTCTCATTCTTTCCCATTCACACCCTACCTGGGGATGGCAGACCTGCCTTGGTTGGGACTCCAATCTTCTTGGGAGCTGGACTGCTCTGATGGTGAAGTCCCGGGCCTGGGCCTCAGCTCTCTGCTGTCTCCCTGCAGAGACGAGTCCTTCTTTGTGCGCTGCCAAGGAAGCCCTCTGGCTTTCAGTTACATGTTAATCACCCTCAGCCTTTTATTGTCTCTTCCAGAGCTGCAGTAGAGCTTAGCAAGAGCCACCCAATTCCATTTCCTTGTGGTTATAGTTCCTCCATGTTTGTCAAATGCATGCTATATTACCCCACAGAGTGCGTTCACTTCCAGTTTCTACGGTGGAACAGAAACCTTGCGCCAGGCGTCTGTCTCCATGTAGACCACGTCTTAGTCCCTTTACCTTTCACTTCATCCTGCCTGGAATGCAGTCATCATGCTTGAGGGCAACCAACTTGTGAGAAGCTAGTTGCAAGCCTCCGGTATCTGACTAACCTAAAACCAGACAAGGGAATCTAAGTCCCAGGTGGCATTGTGGAGCCAATAACCACACCGGACAACCCACCATGGCTCTTATCATTACATGAGAAACATAAAACCTGCTTTATTAAAGCTACTAGATTTTGCACTTTTGTTACAAAGGTAATTCTTAACTGTATGGTTATGAAAATGTTGTGCTAACAAATTTGCAAATTAAATGAAATGAACAAATTTATAATAAAAACCATTTAAAAAACATTTTTTTCATAGCACACAAAAATCCTAAAATGTTTTAATTATCGAATCTTATCAATCACTTAAGGAATAGATCATTTCAAGTTTACATATATTTTTCCAGAGAAAACAAGTGTTCATTCTCTAATTCATTGTTTTGAGTTACTATACCTTGATTGCGAAAGAGCACAGTAAGGAAAATGGCAGGCCAATCTCACTCATGGGTTTCACAAACTCAAACTGCATTCACCGATACTATTGTTTTAAAAAAGATAGTAGATTATGACCCAGTTGGATTAATCCCAACAACATAAGGTTAGTTTACCATTAAATAATTTATTAATGTAATTTTACCACATCACAGATTAGTGAAGAAAAACCATATGATCATCACAGATATGGAAAAGCAATCCATGAAATTTAACATTCATTCATGATAAAACTCTTCATAAGCTAGGAAGAGAAGAAGCAAGTTTTCCTCTTTGTTTTAAGTAATCTCCACCCCCAATGTGGGGCTCTAACTCCCAACATGGAGATCAAGAGTCACGTACTCCACTCCATGGGCTGAGCCAGCCAGGTGCCCCAGAAAAAGAGTTTTTTAACCTCATAAAAAATATCTTCAATAAACCTATAGCGAATATCCCATTTCTAAGTGAAATATTATAGCTTTTTAAAAAAAAAATAAAAAACAAGTCAAGAAAGCCCGTTATTACCACTTTTATATAACTTCGTATTTCAAATCCTAGAAATGATTTTAAAAAAAGAAAATGTTGACTGTCTACATGCAAAACTCGAAACAATCTATAGGTAAATTATAGAGATAATGTATATTTTATAACATTGCTGGATATATAGCAATAATTGTGTTTAATGTAGCAATAAGAAATACAAATTTAAATAATACCTTTATGATAGCAATAGTGAAAAACAACATGCTGAACCTAGAGCTCAGGAAATATGGAGAAAATGATAAAACTCTTTTGGAAAACCATTAAAGTCCCAAATATTTGGAGAGATACAACATGTCATGTGCCGGAAAACTTAGTTACAGAATAATGGCAATTGCTTCCAATAGACCCGTAGATTCTATGCAGTTTTAATCTCAGCAGCATTTTTCTTAGAATTTAATTAAAATAATTGCAAAATGTACATGGTAAAACAAAGGACCAGAATAACCTTGACACTTCTAAAGAAGGATACAGTGACATTATTATCAATTAGTGTAATTAAGACATGTTCTTGGTACAGGAATATACAGTTAGAACAATGGAACACAAGACAGAGCCCAGACACACACACACCCCTCACGGAAACTTGATCCTGTCAGAGATAGCCTTGCAGGTCAGTGGGAACTGGATGGACCACTGAATATGGTACTCGTTCAAGGTTATCCACTTGAAAAATTATGAAACTGGATATTTTTATCCAATCAGTGAATACCTTATACCATACTAAAGAATTCTTTTCAAATGGAGTAGACTTAGATGTGAGTTTTTTTAAAGCATTAAGAAGAAAATGCAGAATTTTTTTGCAAACTAGTGGGAGTAAAATGGGTTTTTTTATTTTTTTTTTTAAGATTTTATTTATTTATTTGACAGAGATAGCCAGTGAGAGAGGGAACACAAGCAGGGGGAGTGGGAGAGGAAGAAGCAGGCTCATAGCGGAGGAGCCTGATGTGGGGCTCGATCCCATAACGCCGGGATCACGCCCTGAGCCGAAGGCAGACGCCTAACCGCTGTGCCACCCATGCGCCCCCTTTTTTTTTTAAATTTTTTTTTTTTTTAGTAAAATGTTTTCTTAAGCAAGACACTAGAAGTGTACGTTATACAGAAAATGATTGATAAATTAGACTATATTAAACTTTTAAATTTTGGGATGCTAGGGTGGCTCATTCGGTTAATTGTCTGCCTTTGAAAGCTCAGGTCATGATCCCAGCGTTCTAGGATCAAGTCCCACATTGTGCTCCTTGCTCAGTGGGGAACATGCTTCTCCCTCTGCCTGCTGCTCCCCTTGCTTGTGCTCCCTCTCTCTCTGTCACATAGATAAATAAAATCTTTTAAAAATATATAAATAAATAAACTTTTAAATTTCTTTTCCTCAAAATACTTCAATAGGAATGAAAAGATCATCCAAAAACTAGAAGAATAAATTTGCAACACACATAACTGAAAAGGTATAGTATCAGAATATCTAAACAATTCCTGTGACTCCATCAGTTAAAGATTAACCCAATAAAAACCTGGACAAAAGTCAGGTGAATAAGCAATTCACAGGAGAATAAAACCTCACATGCAATATGTACGTGAAAAAATGTTCATCTTAGCAAAAATTAGGAACCTGCAAATTAAAATAACAAGATGTCATTTTACAACCATGAAAAAGGCAAAAACAAGTAAATCGGATAATCTCAAGTGGATGTAAAACAAAGGAATTCTTGTGCACTCCAGCTGGGGACATAACGTGGTATCATCACTTTGGGGGAAAATTGCACGATATTATATCATCGAAGATGCTTACACCATATAAGCTGGAATGTCCATTCCTAGGTGTATATCCCAGAGAATCCCTGGCTCATGTGTTCCAAGAGTCGTGCATATGAATGTTCCTTGGAGCCTGGTTACAATAACAAAACACCGAAAACATTCTAAGTGTCGGAGGACAGGAGAACGGAGAACACATCAGTGAAAATGAATGAACCACGTGATCAACAGGACTCCATCTCAGGAACTTAATTTTGAATCAGAAAAGCAAATCACAGAAGCATATGTACAGTTCGATTCTGTGTATATAAAGTTCAAAAACCTGCAAAGACAACAAAATTTGTGTAGGCAACCATTATATGTGTTAAAATAAAAAAACTGTTTTTAAAGCAGTGTAATGACAAAAATTCTGGGTAGTGGTGACCTCCAGCAGGAGAAAGGGGGTAGGATGGGATGGGGAAAAGGGACACGGGAGGCTTTAAAGGAACCAACGCTTCTTCAAGCAGGTGGTGGGTCCAATGATTTGCAAAAGTTTTCTGATCTATCAGTGCGACACACATTACCGCCACATTTACCGACTGAAAGTAACAAATATTTATCATCTCAGTTCCTGCGCGTCTGAGTCCTTCATCTCAGGGACTCTCCGAGGCTGCAAGGTGTCAGCCGGGGCTGCAGTCCACTCAACGCCCCGCGGGGAAGCGTCCGCTTCCAGGCTCACGCACAGGATTGCGGGCAAGATCCAGTTTCTCACGGTGGTTGGACAGAGGGCCTCAGGTCCTTGCTAGCCCCTGGCCAAAGTGCACCCCTGGTTCCGTGACGCGTGGGCCTGTGCGCGGGCAGCTCGCAGCGTGGCCGCTGGCTTCCCAGAGTGAGAGGAAGGAGGAGAGGTGAGCGAGAAGGAAGCCAGCCCTTACAAACCGGTCTCGGAAGCGACAGCCCGTTATCTTCACCGGGCTCGCCTCGCTGCTGTTTGTGCACCTGCGACGCCGGCACGAGGCGGCCGCACCCGAGGGGCTTGCACAAGCCCCCGAACCTCGGGGGCGGGACTCACCGACAGCCCTTTGAAGAGCTGCTGACGACAGGCATCGGGTGTGTGTTTGTTCTCTAGTCGATATTCTGTCCTAAAAAGCCCTCTGGGGCCTCCTCAGGACCGGCGGGACCAACATCCTCTCCTTCCTGTGCTCATTCCTGCCGAGAAGCCCCCTTCACGGCCGGCTTCGTGTCCCTCCGGCCTCCACTGTGCCTCCCCCAGAATGACCGACTCGGGTTTCTCAAGCCCACCGTGCCCTCGGGGCTCCAGGCGCTCCCCACACTTCTCCCGTCCGGTGCCTTTCCTCAAGGGCTTCTCCTTTCCCAGCGCGGCCCACCTCCTGCCAGGACCCCTCGCCGTTCTGGCCTCCCCCCTGCCCCCAGGCCCAGCTTGGGCTCTGCTCACCTCGCGGCAGCTCTGGCGTTTGCCCCGTGCTCGCGGGGCCCTCAGCTCCCCGGCCGGCCCACCGGCCACCCTGGAGAAACAGTGCGGACAGTGGGAAGGGACGCCGAGGCGTAAATAGACGCCGTCAGGAGCCTTGTGACTTTGAAGCCGCAGGAGTGGGGAGAGAACCGTCCGTTTTCAGAGCCTCTGTATTTCAGAGAAGGGACTGTGGATTTGTGTTTGCTTGAAATATCAGGCACTGTTGTAGGTGTTTTTTTACATTAAACTTTTTATTTTGAGATTTCAAACCCACCAAAAATTGCAAGAATATTGCAATTAACTTCCATAAACTCTTCGTTTATTGTTAACTTGTTAACATCTTAACAGATTTCCTTTCTCCCTTTTTCAGTGTGTGTGTGTGTGTGTGTGTGTGTGTGTGTTAGGCAGAATAATGGCCCCAAAGATGTCCACACCCTAATAACTGGAACCTAGGAATATATACACAGCAAGGGGGCATTAAGGTTGGAAGATGAAATTAAAATTGCAAATCAGCTGACTTTACAATTAAAGAGATTATCCTGAGTTATCCAGGTGGGCCCAATGTAATTACAACAGTTCCTATGAATGGGGAGAAGGAAGGCCAAAGAGTCAGAACCAAAAAGATAGCATGGGGATTAAAGCCTGGACCAGCCATCCAGGGCTTTGAAGAAGGAAGGGCAGTGCCCGGATGAGGCAAGCAGTGTGGGCAACTTCCAGAAGCTGGAAAAGACCAGAAAACACATTCTCTCCTAGATCCTCCAGAAAGTAATTCAGCTCTGCAGACACTTTCATTTTAGCCCCATGAGACCCATTTCAGACTTCCACTTCCCGAACCGTGGGATAATAAAGTTGTGTTATTTACAGCCACTAAGTTTGCGGTAATTTGTTACAGCAGCAATAAGAAACTGATGTGCATGTCACATACATATTCTCATTCCATTTTTTTAAAGTTCAGTGGGTTTTTTTTTTTTTTCAGTTAAAAGTAAGCTTCAGAGATCAAGGACATTCTCATACAAGGGAGTACAATGATCAAATTTGGGAAAAGTAATATTTTACACAATACTATTTTCTAATGGACACACGCACGCTCAAATATCGCTAGTTGCCCCCATAGTGCCCTTTATAGCAAAAAGCTCCAATTCAAGAGTCACACATTGCATGTTGTTGTCACATCTCTTCAGACTCCTTCACTCTGAAGCAGTTCTCAGCTTTTCACTCAAGACACCAATATTTTTCAAAGCACAGGCCAATTCTTTTGTCGGATGACTCATAGTTTGAGTTGGTCTTAATCTATTCTTACGATTACATTGAGTTTATGCACTTTGGGAAGGAAGGAGGTGCACGTTTAAAGATCTGATCATTCTATTCCTGAAACAACTAGAAAATGATTACCAATGCAATCCAATTTTTAATTTACATGAAAAATCGCTTAGGAAAAAATCCACTCCAATGTTCCTCTCAATCCAAACGTTTTCCTAATTGGAAGACTTTAGGAATAGACTCAGCTTAAGATTTGCAAGGAAATAAGGCGTTTTACCCCTTCGAAAGCCCTAGGGGGCGCCCGGCAGCTGCTGTGGGGGCTTGCAACCGGTCTGTCTCCCCGGTCGTCAGCGGACTCTTCCCTTCGGAGCCCAGACGCTGGCGCCCAGAACCCTCAGAACTTGGAAACAGTATCCACCCACAGAGGAGTACCCCCGAAAGTTCGTTACATTAATAATTTAGGAAAATCTGGGAGATGCCTAAGGACCTGATATATTACACACATTAAAACACGGAGAGAAATAAAGAATGGTTTTATTGTCTTCTGTGATGATAGAAGGCAAATTAAATGTAATTTGAATAAATATATTCACCATTAGATACTCGTCCTCTAAAATACTATTTGGTACTGGTGTATTATGTGCAAACGTGGGCTGCATATTAATAACTTTATGGTTTTTTTTTTTTTTCTTTTTAATGATTTTTATTATATTATGTTAGTCACCATACAGTACATCCCCGGTTTCCAATGTAAGGCTCAATGATTCATTAGTTCTGTATAACACCCAGTGCACCATGCAATACGTGCCCTCTTTACTACCCATCACCGGTCTATCCCATTCCCCCACCCCCCTCCCCTCTGAAGTCCTCAGTTTGTTTCTCACAGTCCATAGTCTCTCATGTTTCATTCCCCCTTCTGATTACCCCCCCTTTCTTTATCCCTTTCTTTCCCTACTGATCATCCTAGTTCTTATGTTCCATAGATGAGAGAAATCATATGATAGTTGTCTTTCTTAATAACTTTATGGTTTAATGAGATAATTTAACCAGAATGAGATTATGAAATTGAGAACAGCAGCTGGGTGCTCCCAGATTCTCTGCCCCATAGGGGACTAGTCTGAAAAATATGACATTGTATCTTTAAAACAGTCTGACTCTGATTCTAATTGCATTTGTGATAAATGCCCTCTTTTATCGCCCTCTAGCCCCTCTCCCTTTTGGGGATGGGATTTCATGTTGCCTTTAGTGGGCATTAGAGTAAATACTTTGCTATGCCATACAGGAAATCAAGGATTTAAAGTAATATTGTGTTTATTGGTGCAATTTCCTCTTTGTTCCCAGAGGGTTTCACTTTAAAGCAGATGGGCCGCAGGGGAGACTGCATGACCGCCCCAGGCCGTTCCAGCCCCACCCTCGGTCTCCATCACGGAGTCTGTGTTCTCAGTCTGCGGAAGCACAGAAACGCTCATCAGTTTTCTTGTTTATTCGTTTATTCATATTCAGCAAATGTTTACTGAGTCACAGAGAAATCCTGGCAGAGCTTGCTGGAATTTAGAACTTCCTTCAACAGTTCTTCATTGTTTATAGTGAAAGACCAATATAATTGTACTCAGTTCTATTCGTGGGAGAGACAGAACTGGGAGAGAGCTGCTTTGCAGAGGACTTTGTAGGTAGAATTTGCATTTACAGTTGCACCCCAGACGTTCCGATTTGGGGATTGAGACAGATTCCAAGGGCAGAAAGTCCACCTCATTGTGCCACATGATTATGCCCGGTGGGGCAGTGAACACCCTGTCTGTGAGAGGTGGTGGAGGGGGGCAAATTTGTTCAAACAGGTGATGATCAAGGGGTCTGTCATAGAATCACCATGATTTCCTGGTTCACACAGATCTGGGTTCAATTCCTGAGTCTGGCACCTGCTCTGAGAAGTTGAGCAAATCATCTTCTCTGATTTTTCCCATCTATAAAGTGAGAATTATGATACCTACCCCAACATGGCTGCTTTGAGCATTACACTTGGTAAACACTTGTGAAAGACCTGCTGCACAAAAGGCCAGACGTGTGCAGTACCCATTGGGCCCTCCTTCCACCCAGTCAGAGGAGAGCAGTCAACTGCACTTCCATTTAAACCCTTGCTCTGTCTGACCTATGCTTCGAGAAACTTCTGCCAGCCTAAATCTTCACTGTTTCTAGAAAAAAAAAAAAAAAAGAGCAAAAACTTATGTTGCAAAGGGAAGAATTGGATAAAGGAAGCATTTTTCTTTATTTCAAAATGAAAAAAACAATATGAAAACAATGAGAGGGAATATGTCAGTACATTGAGTGTTCACCCAGTGCCTACTGACAGAGGAGAAATCACAATACAAACTCACTAGGCCCAAAGTTCTGTGAAGCCAAGCTGGTGTTGGAAGAGAAAAGAAGTTGGTCAATTTTTTTGTAGAAGAAATATGAATTTTTGTGTATTTCATGTTGATACTTCTCATGTCATTGTTTTTGGGAACTGCTATAATAAGTTTCTTCTTGCAACCGAATATCAGCCAAGGGCTGGGTGACTCTAAAGAGAATTCCTGCTCATCCATGTTGCCTTTTAGGCTGAATGGTCGTTAGTGGACATCTGCCACAAAGGCATTTTTTCTCTATTCTTACGATGCAAGCAGAGCATCATTAGATTATAATTTCATGTCATCCAAGGATGAATTAACCAATCCAAGTTCAAGGGGCAAGTGTCTTACAAGAAAAATGTGCAGTGTTGGCTGGGTGGTTGTTTGTAAAACAGAAAGAATTGTGTCGCTAATTCTATTCCCTTACTCTTAGATCTCTTAGCAATTTGGAACTTCAGTCGTTGAGGGACTCAAGGCATAGCTCTTTCAGCACCAGTAGTCTCCAGAGCTCTGTCTTCTGCTTATTCATCTGGCAAATGGGGACAATGACACCCGCCCTCCAGAGTCGCCCCCGGGATCTAGAAGGAGCATGAAGTAGAAGGCACTACTCTCATTGTGGTGACTTTCCTCCCGTTCTGGAGCTGTGGGTTGACTGTTGTTACGTATCCCAGAGCTGCGTTCCGCCGGCAGTTTCCAACCAGGACAGTCCCACTCACTAGGGGGCGCTGAGGAGGTCTGAGCCGTGCTCTGGGCTCAGGTTGACTGGAGAGGAGGAATGGCGGACGTGGCTGGAGGTGCGTTGTCCCCTGCAACGTGTGGGACAGCCCCACACAACAGAGCACGAATTCTCAGTGTCCTACACTCCCTACACTCCACACGAATTCTCAGTGTCCTACCAGACATTGATGGAGATGAAAGAGCTCATCATAAGTAGCTCACCCAAGAACTCCTGTTTTATATATAAAGTACTTTTGTGTGGTTTTAATATTGTGTTCTCTGGAAATGCATCTAACTCGGTAAATCAGGGTACGATTATGCTTTGTTTCATTATTATTGAAACTTTACCTGGAGATGTTTGCCATTTCAGAAGTCACAACACCAGTGACAATTCCATTCCTGTATTTGAGTCACTAATAGAACACTCCGGCCAGCCCGCACCGGGAGCGGCCACACACACGCTTTTCTGCATAGATATCAGCATCTGACTGCTGCTGTGAATGCCCCAAGCATTTATATATCAAAATACATATTTTTACAAATTTATTTTTATTTCTCCCTTATATTAGAACATTATAGTATTTGGATAATTGCATGTGATTTTTATTTCAAAATGATAAAGGGGATCTTGCAAAATATTTGTCATGGAAAGGGAAAGTTGTATCAGGAAGGCTGGGAGCCTCCGATCTGGAGCATTACCGAAGATCCAGGATTGCGCCCGGCTTCTGCTTTTGACGTTGTTGTTTGTATCTATAGGCGTGAGGCTCAACTGCCCCGAAAAGAATACCCAAGTAAATGGCTTCAGCAAGACAGAATTCTGTGTCTATCCCTTAAATGAATTCCAAAGATAGGTGTCAAAGAAAAAATTACTTTCCACACTCTAGTTAAAGATGGTAAAGAAGACTTTGTTCAAGGGAGGGGAGACGACTACTGCAGTGGGATTGGTTGTAGGGGAGGGAGACCAGGCCAACTCTGAATGCAAGGAGGAGAAGTGGGACTTTAGGGTTTTTATTTCATTATTTTTTAAAGATTTTATTTATTTATTTGAGACAGAGAGAGAGCACAAGTGGGGAGAAGGATCAGAGGGAAAGGGAAAAACAGACTGCTCGCTGAGCAAGAAGCCTGATGTGGGGGCTCAGTCCCAGGACCCTGGGATCGACCTGAGCCGAAGGCAGATGCTTAACTGACTGAGCCACCCAGGCGCCCCACAAGTAGGACTTTACAGCCAAGCAACGAGGTGGGGGTCAGTGGATGGAAAATTGCTAAGAGCGCACATCGGGGGTAAGGAGGATTCTGCTTACACTGGCCTAACAGGATTCTGACTGAAGGCAGGCCAGGGTGACCAGACATCCCCTGAGGGGTGGTGGGGACCAGGAAGCTGATCAGATACCGAGGGATCAGATATTGAGGATGGGGGTGGTTTGGGTTCTGCTAAACGGACTTAGCAGGATTCTTGTTGAAATTGGACCATGCGGAGATGGACGTGAGGGCTCAAAAGTCCTGGCTGGAAAGAGAGCACAGGGGTTAGTGATTAGTGTCAGAGCCAGGGCAGAACTGTGGTCACAGGCAGTCAGGCGGGCATGGCAATTTCTCAGTTCTCAGGGACCCAGTCTCCTTCTGTCTTTCTGTTCCCTTATCCTTGGTGCCAGGCTTCCATTTTCAGACCTGTTCTATGATCTAAGAGGACACTGGAGCTCCAGTCATCTTGGCCACAGTGTAGGCAGGGAGCTAGGAATGAGACAAGGGCAATGGGGTACCCTGAAGCTGCCTGTCCCCTGACAAGGAGCACAGAGGGCCCATCAGACAACTCCTTCCATCTCACGGGCTACCCCTCGTTGTGGCCTGGGAGGCAGGGAAATGTGGTCGTCCAGCTGTATGCATCGTTCTCCAGAATAAAATCAGAATTCTGATTGCAAGAAAAGGAGAATGGACATTGGGTGGCGTTTAGCCATTTCGTTTGCTGCTGCTGCTGCTGCTAGTGATTTCGACCGTAAAGTACCTCCCTCCCCGGGCTGAGGCAGCTGCACATCCACTTACTTCTTGTGTGGTGACCTCAGCTGAGTGACTTAACCTCTATGAGCCTCATTTTCCTCACCTGTACAATGGGGGTACACATGGTACTTAGCTCCTCGGGTAACTGTGAGGCTTCAGTTGTTTGCGAAGGCCTTACCCAAAGCCCCAGGACCAACCAGCTCTCCTCGCCTCCCACACATGCCCAGTCACACACGGAGCAGTAGCACCGGGGGCGGGGGGCTCCATGAGAAAGCTGGCGCACGCCTCACTTCAGACATCAGCTTGGTCAGCAGAGGACCCAGGTCTCAGGAAAACACTCGCCTCACACCTGCCAGCTCTTGGCCGGTTGCTCAGCGGGAAGGATGCGAAGGCAGCTGGGCTGGGTTTTTCTGGGCTTTTCTCCATGGTCCTTTCCGGCAGGGCCAGCCAGAGGCCAAAATCTTGAACACAGCGAGGTTGCTTTGCAGCACCACCTGTCTCCTCCCCTGGCTGCTCCAGGAAAGATCTGACCAGTGATGACAGGAACTGCCTGTCTGCCTCACTTCCACAGGGAGGGCTTTTCAAATGATGTGTTCTTTGAAGCACCATTTACCACCAAAGGAACCAAGGCTCCTTGGAGAAATGACAGACTCCAGGGCTGCGGCTCTGGATATGGACAAGATAAGCTTGGGACGTTTTGTGCCGGAGAGCGAGGAAGCTATCAGGGCTACCAGGTCCTGTGGAAAGGAAATGGCGTCCAGTTTGAAAGGACTCAAACTGAGTCACGCTGAGCATCCAACAGGATAATGGTTGCAATTACCTGACGTATCATATACCGTCGATCCCCTGTAAATGAGACTCGTCAAAAACTTATTGTGGGTTTTTATGTGTTTGTTCGGTAGGGAATAAATCATTATTCTGTAGACAGTTAAATAAGGAGAGAAACAACCACTTGTCCCCCTCTCTTTACTGGATGGACTATAGTTCAGAGTGCTCAAATAGTTGATGGAGAAAAGTTTATCTTTATAGAAGGATCTTGGCTAATAAAAGCAAGAAACACGATTGAATTAGAAAACTGCCATTTTCCAACCCAGATTGGGATTATGGATCTAAGCCACAGTCATCAATGCTACGAAAACTATAAAGTGGGTAAATCGGGACGATACCTGAATCCCCAGATCAATTTTAACATCACCCCACGTACGGTACCCACATGTGATGTGTCTCCAGGCATGGCACTGTAGAAAATACACAGCACGTCTCTGAAGTATTCTTGTCCCCCCAAATTGACCCTGAATCAAGCCACGCCTCTAGATCTTCCAGCTACTTGACAGAAAACACAACGGCTGGAGGAACGTATTAAGCAACACTGTGAGAGGTGCCTGGGGGCTCAGTCAGTGAAGCGTCTGACTTTGGCTCAGGTCCTGGGATCCACCTGGTGCTTTCCCACATCAGGCTTGGTGCTCAGCAGGGAGTCTGCTTGAGATTTTCTCTCTCCCTCTTCCCCTCCCCCTCCTTGCTCTCTCCCATCCTCTCTCTCTCAAATAAATAATAAAATGTTCAAAAAAAAAAAAAAAGAGGCATCTGGGTGGCTCAGTCAGTTAAGCATCTGCTTAGGTCATAATCTTAGGGTCCTGGGATCGAGCCCCGAGTCAGGCGCCCTGCTCAGTGGGGAGTCTGCTTCTCCCTCTCCCTCTGCCCCTCACCTCTGTTAGTGCTCTCTCTCTCTCAAATAAATAAAATTTTAAAAGAAAGAAAGAAAGAAAGAAAGAAAGAAAGAAAGAAAGAAAGAAAGAAAGAAAGAAAGAAAAAAGAAACACTGTGAGGATATAATCCACCAAAACCAGAATGTTGGAAATTTACAGGATAAATGACTCTGTTTCTCCAGAAATGATGTGGGGTAAAGAATGAAAGAGCATATTATTGTAGATTAAAATAAAATTAAAAGACATTAAGAGACGTAAGCCATATGCAAAAGGAACATAACTGGATTGTGATTTGGACAAACCAACTATAAAAAGACATTTGAACACAACCGAGGAAACGGAAACATGGATTGGGTATTAGATGATTCTACGAAATTACTATAATTTTTGTGTGTGTGATAATGGTATTGTGGTAACGTTTTTAAGACTCCTTACCTGAGGGTAAAATGATAAGACGTCTAGAATTTAATTTAGAATGATGGGGGATGGGGGGGAGGTGAGTGGATAAAGCTAGGATAGAGGAAAAAGGACGGTCAGACCTCAGTCACATGCCCTACTCACTGCAAGGGAGGCTGGGAAGTATGTCTTCCCAAGGGCCCGTCCTCCACCCCCTGTGGCTGTCCAGTGACAGATGACAATGGGTTATGACTGAGGAGTATAATTAGCCCCACCATCTGTACTTGAGGTTAAAAAGAAGAGAGGGGGAGTTAAGGAAGTAAAGGGAAAAAAAGCAGGAAAAGAAAACCAGTGGGCTTAGTCAAAATTAGTATTGCTTTGCTCACATCCCTGAAAGGCTTTAGGCGGTAACTCAGAGGACCCTGGGACTGGATCTCACAGGGTGCTACTCCTACACTGTCCGGTTCAGTCTCGGGAAGGATGCCTGTAACCTCTTACTTCACAGGATGCCTGTAACCTCGCGAGGCCAACCACTCACTCATCATTTCTGCCATTCCAATGGAGAGAGGGCCCTGCTTGTCCACGAGGCCAGCAGAGTCCCCCGGATTGAATCTCCTTGGCTGACTTGGGTGTTCCGCACACCCCCGAGCCAGTCATTGTGTCCTAGGGATCGAATCCGGCGAGGGGCCTGGCTAGATCACGTGCACGGGAGCCCAGCAGCCTCACCCGAATCGCAGTGGACCGCAAGTGGGCAAGGAGCAATAGGGTTGCTACTGCCAGGAGGGGGACACGATCCCTGTCCGAGAAGGCACACTGATATCCCTTCATCACTTCCCCATCTCCAGCCCCCATTCCTCACCTACAAAGCGAGCTGATGCCGCCCACCCGAGGAGTCAGTGAGGTCTGCAAAGTCCCGCCACGACACTCCTCCGTAACAGGGCAGCTGCAATTGTTCTCCCCACCCTGAGGGGTCTGTTTCTACTCCTTTCCGTGGAGACGGAGTGACAGGCACCCCTTGAGTCAGCATGGGTGTGCCGTATGACAGCCACCTCCTGTCCCCATCCATCCTTCTGGGTGGTACTAGGGAGCCCTCGAATTTTGCCTGGAATTGGCAAAACCCCTGGGAGGAACAGCACATGGCGATGGGCTGGGCCACCTTTAGACGTTTGCGAGATCTGTTGAATGGAGCCCTCCGTTGTTCAGATAGGTTGTGCTTCGGGCACAACTGTGTGTGGTCCGAAACTCTTTCCTTTTAAAAAACAATTGTTTTAAACATCTGAAAACACACACTCATTGTGATACGAATGTCTCTAAGTCAAGCCATTTGGCAGCTTGGTTCATTTGTCCCCATGGGGAATTCTGATGTTTCCTGGGTTTTGAGAACACAGGTTAAGGAATTTTTAGTGTTTTGTCTTTGTGATCTTGGATAATAGCCCTGTGGAGGCAGCCAAGAGAGCAATATTTACCATATAGAAAGAATCGATGAAGAAGATCAAAAAGACTGGCTTTGGAAGCAGACAGCTTGGTTTAACTCCTAGTGTGTGACCTCAGACAAGCATGTCTTAGACCCAGTTTCCTCATCTGTAAAACAGGTGTTAGAATTTGGCTGTGAAATTGCCATGGGGAAACTGCTTCGTTCCCAGCTCACACAGGCAAGTGCAAAAGGCACCCCCCACCCCCTCCTCCATGCCGTGTCACGGCAGTTTGAGGTCCGGGCCCTGGGTGGAGACCAGTCTGGTGACTTTGCATCCTTTGTGTGACCCCCCCTTCGCCATCTGTCTGGCCAGGGGTGCCGCCTGCCATCTGAGCCCAGCCTGCTCCCCTCCCCCTGGCCTCAGGGCTGCCCCGGGCCTCCCTCAGAACAATGCAGGGACGCCTTCTGGGGCCCAGGTCAGGCCCCTGCTTTGTGTCGCCTGGCGGCCTCTTTCCCTCCCAGCCCAGCCCAGCCCAGATGGGCCTGTGGCCAGGCCCCTGTGGAGGATGTTGAAGGGGGGCTGTAGGGACAGGACTGTGGGGGACAGAGGACAGGATGGCCCCAGGGAGTCCCTCGCCGTTCATGCAGGCCTTGGCACTGTTTCCTCAACAGGGAGAGTTCTGAGTTCGTGTGCGGACTGACCAGGCCCAGAGGCACAAGTGCATCTGGATTTATGAGAACTTTATGCAAAGTTAATTCTGTCTTCTGTGAACATTTCTTCTTCCTTCTTTTTGGACATCAGTCCGTGTAATACACTTAGATGGTGTTCATTAATCAGGTTCTCTGTCTCATAGAATTTTCTTTTTTTTTTTTTTTAAGATTTTATTTATTCATTCGACAGAGATAGAGACAGCCAGCGAGAGAGGGAACACAAGCAGGGGGAGTGGGAGAGGAAGAAGCAGGCTCCTAGCGGAGGAGCCTGATGTGGGGCTCGATCCCACAACGCCGGGATCACGCCCTGAGCCGAAGGCAGACGCTTAACCGCTGTGCCACCCAGGCGCCCCTCTCATAGAATTTTCTTGCACTGACTCTGTGGATTTCTTCTTTTTCTCCTCAGCTTTATTGAGACATTGACATGAAACCCATGTCAAGTTTCAGGGGTGTACAATGTGATGATCTGATACACATGTATATTCAAAATGGTTACCACAATAAGGTCGGTGAACACCTTCATCCTTTCACATGATTGCCATTTTTTGTGGGTGGTGATAACATTTAAAATCTGTTCTCTTAACAACCATCAATTATACAATATGTCACTGTTAATTCAGCCGCCATGCTATTCATTAGATCCCTGGAACTTACTTATCGTCCACTGGGGAGTTTGTACCCTTTGACCAACATATCCTTATTTCCCTCACCCCCAGCCTCTAGTAACTTCCATTCTATTCCCTATTTTTGTGAGTTCAGCTTTAAAAAATTTTTTTTATTTTTAATTTTAATTTCTAATTGAGGTGTAATAATAATAATCCTCAGTGCAACGTATCTGGAGGCAATGGTATCGATTGGTTCCATCACTGGTGACATTAACGTTGATCACCCTGAGGCAGCGCCAGGGAGAAGGCCTGAGCGAGGAAGGGGGAACAGACACACAGGCGGAGAGTGTTACATTAGTTTCAGGTGTACAATATAGTGATTTAACACTTCCACACATGACCCCGTGCTCATCGCCAGAAGTGTGCTCTTAATCCCCGTCATCTGTTTTACCCTCCCCCCACCCACCTCACGTTCAGCTTTTTTACATTCCACATAAAAATGAGATCTTACAGTATTTGCCTTTCTCTATCTGACTTGATACTCAGCATAATGATCTCAAGGTTCATCCATGTCGAAAATGACAGGATTTCCTTCTTTGGCTGAATAGTATTCCATTGTGTGTATACACATCCCATCTCTTTATTCACCTGTTGACGGACACCTAGGTTGTTTCCATGTCTTGCAAATAATTCTGCAATGAACACCGGGGTGCAGATATCTTTGAGATAGTGTTTTCTTTTCCTTTGGATAAATACCCAGAAATGGAACTGCTGGAACGTATGGTAGTTCTAGTGTTCATTTTTGAGGAACCTGCATGCTGTTTTCCAGAGTGGCTGCACCAGCTTACATTCCCCATAGTGCACCAGGGTTCCCTTCTGTGGATTTTTTCCCAAGGTAGATTCAAACACAGGGAGAACTCACGGGCTGAGGGTATGTGATCATACAAAGAGGAAGGGAAGCAGGAAAAATGGAGGAGCAGAAGAATAGTTTCAAATGATTGGGGAGAAATAGTTCTATTTGTATTCATATACATAACATGAGCCTTCGAATATTTAGGTTTTAATATTTCAAAATAAAATGAGTGAGGACAGACATTTGGAAAGAAAAATCACTAACAGGCAGATCTGTCTTCACAGCTAAAGAAATCAAATGAGTTCCTTGCAGAAGAATCCTACCTTTGTTGTACATCTGATCATCATCAATAACCCTGCGAGGCATGGGGCGCCTGGGTGGCTTAGTCGGTTAAGTGTCTGCCTTTGGCTCAGGTCATGATCCCACAGTCCTGGGTTCGAGCCCTGCATCTGGCCCCCTGCTCAGCAGGGAGCCTGCTTCTCCCTCTCCCTCTGCCTCTGACTCGTGCTCTCTCTTGCTCTCTCTCTTAAATAGATAAAATCTTAAAAAAAAAAAAAAAAAAAAAAAAAAAAAAACCCTGTGAGGCAGGAAATATCATCACAGCAGGGCCCTGGAAATGGAAGCTCAGAGAAGCCGAGTGATTGAGTAAGGTCACACAGCTGGCAAGGGGCAGAGGCCGACTCACCAGTCTCCTGTGAGACATCAAGTGTCCTGCGAGCAAGGTGCTGTCTTTCTTGTTCACTGAGGGGCCGTGGGGAAGGCCCTCTGGCCTGAGTCTTCTTCCCTGTGAAGTGAGGAAGCTGCTCGTCCGGTCCTGGAGGCGGCCCTAAGCCCTCAGTAGGGAGGAACGGTTCAAAGTGCGAGAGGAGCTGGTATCTGTACAGGTGCTGCTTTTTACCCTCTGCGGGGAGCCCTGGTGCTTGTTTGAATGGGCGCACGGGCGTTCCAGGCCTGGCGCACCGAGGCTCCGGGATCTCCCACGCGGAGAGGGGGGGAAACGCGACCAAATGCGACCAGTCCGGACGAGAGCAGGTGGCTGACCGCGATGGCTCTGCAGAGGAGGAAGAAGGGGTAAGACGAGTTGGCTGAGGGGGCCACAGACAAGGGCAGGAGAGGCGTCGCGCACCCTGAGGCAGCGCCAGGGAGAAGGCCGGAGCGAGGAAGGGGGAACAGACACACGGGCGGAGAGCCAGCCACAGCAAAGACGCCGTCTCGGCACCTTGGCCTTCCCACAACTCTGGACGCCCCATCACACACACACACAGAGCCACGGGGTGCCCCCACCTGGCCTGTCACCCACTGCTTTTCCCAGCCCTCCCCCCAACACAGGGAGGGTGCAAATGAAACAATTTATAGCAAATGTTTCTCTGGTCCAGGGTGCAGTCCAGGGTCCCGTGTTCCACTCAGTTCTCAGGCCTCCGTGGCTCTGTCTCCTCCTTTCATCCGGGACAATTCCTCATCCTTTCTTTTTCTTTCATAACTTTGACACGTTGAAAAGTACAGTCATGCCAGCTGTTTTGTAGAATGTCCCTCAGTTGGGGTTTGATATTTCCTCATTATCAGCTTTAGATGGTGTCCTTCTGGCCAGAATGCCACAGGAGTGACGTTGTGTTCTCCTCAGTGCAACGTATGGGGAGGCACTGGTATCGATCGGTTCCATCACTGGTGACATTAACGTTGATCAGTTTATTAAAACAGTGCCCTCCAAGTTTCTATCTCCCTTTTCTAATTAATAATTACTTTTGTGGAGAGATTCGTTGAGACTGTAAATACCTTGTTCTTCAACAGACTTTCAACCACATGTTTCTGTAATCCTTGAGGACTCTTGCCTGGCTTCATTATAGGATGGGGATTTTCCCCTGCATTTATGCTGTATGTTGGCATTCCACAGTAAGGAAGAGCTGTCCTTTGGGTATGAATGTATATATTTGTATGGACTTGTGGATTCTCATGATACTCAACTGATTATAACCCATTATTGGCATCTATTTGGATGCTTCATGACTTCAGGTGTTTACTATGTACTTGTGATATATTCCTAGTATTTCTCATTCTGTCCCAGTCCGATGTTCCAGACTCACCTTGTACTTGCCCTGCTCTGGTCCTCGAATCAGCCATTTCTTCAAGGACCTCTGGTTCTTTTTAGCAAAGAACGCTTTTTAGGAACCAAAAATATCATGTGCTAGAGTGTGCTCGTTGCCAGCTGCGTTGGTGTTTCTAGGCCCTTTCCACGGACGAAGCTAGAAACCTGGTGTCTCTAATTCTAACCTAACTCTGTAGGGTTTGCCTGCTTTGCCCCATTTCATGGTTGTCTCTTCTTTCTTGCAGGGTGGGAACTCTGATTCCCAACATTAGTATATCCATTTATTTGTTCGGACCTAAAAACATAGAAAATCGCTCCAGCATTCCTATACTCACGCTGCTACTGAAAACCAAATCTATTAAGTAAAAATAAAAGACATATGTATTTACTCATGCAGTTGCCAGGAGTGGCTGAAACCTGTCAGGATTTGTCCCTGAGGCCACTGAATGAAAATTACTGTTCTGTTCATGTAGAAAGGCCGGGGAAGGCATTTTGGTGGGCAACCAATAATAATTGCTGGGAGTCACTCTGGGTGCTATTTGGTGAACACTGTGGGAAGGGAGTGAGGTGAGGGAGAGGAGACTGGGCTGCCAAGGTCCAGGGGAGAGGTAATAAGGCCTGAGCCAAGGAAGCCTACTAGGGGCATGTTGCCCATGAAATCTGATGAGGCCTTCTAGAATCTCACATACTCTAGTCTGTACCAGTTCCCTGGATAGCACGTTTCAAGTGTGCACTCTCCAGTGTCAAAAGAATGCTAGCTGTGTGACCCTGGACAAGTTATTAGCCTCTCTGAGCCTCACACAGGTCCCTTTGGCTCTCGGAGAAAGGGTGTGAGCCTGTGCATGAAATTGCTCAGAGAATGTTTCCAAATTTACTTCTAATCAGTGGTGTTGGCCAGTAGCATGCTTTTCTTTAATTGGCAATTACATATTCCTTTTAACACTACAGGAATCCCGAAATCCTTTTAATAGATGGCACTGTCATTGCAGTTTTCATCTTAAACCACTTTATTTTCAGAGGGAATGAGAGACTACATCAAGAACATAATAAGATAATTCAATGAAAAAGATGAAATGCTTGACTACCACCCAGGTAATAGCTGACAAAACCCCCCAGGAACCCCTCAAGTGGCACTACAGATCAGGTGGTGTACAGTAGGTAGCTTTCAGCTGTGTGCGTGGAATATGTTCCAAGTTATTAACTCCCCGCGCGCTCACGGCCAGCCATCCTCAGTGGTGGCCTGGCTTCCTCTCAGCAGAAGGGGTGTTCTCCATGTCAGTAGTGGAGGGCAGTGGCAACAATCGGGGCTTTGGAGGCAGCCAGACTTGTATTCAAGTTCCAGCTCTGCTGTGCTTCTGTGCACAGAGTAACTTTCTGATGTTTACAATCGAAAACCCTGGCTGAAACATGGCCTTGCACGATTGGTGTGAGGATTCAATGGGAGAACACACGTCAGTGCTCAGGACGGTGCCGGCACAAGGCAGGCGTTCAGGTAATGTTGAGGGACTAGTCAGGTTTGCTGTGGCAACAGCCACATCTCAGCAGCTTACAACCACCACCATTTCTTTTTTTTTTTTTTTTTTAAGATTTTATTTATTTATTGGACAGAGAGACAGCCAGCGAGAGAGGGAACACAAGCAGGGGGAGTGGGAGAGGAAGAAGCAGGCTCCCAGCGGAGGAACCTGATGTGGGGCTCGATCCCATAACGCTGGGATCACGCCCTGAGCCGAAGGCAGACGCCCAACTGCTGTGCCACCCAGGCGTCCCCCCCCCCGCCCCCCACCACCATTTCTAACTAATGTGTCTGCTCGTCTGTTGGTCGACTTAACTCTGTCTGTCATGACTCAGGTGTGCTCCACTTACCTTGAGTACCAGGCTTTCTCCTTCGGGACCCAGGTGGAAAGAAACGTCATCTAAGCTGATTGTTGTTAACGTCCTCTTCTATAAGCAAATTTCCCTCTACCTTTCTGTTCAAAGCAATACTTTTGTTAGGAGTGTCGGGGGAGCCCATGCCTGTCCTTTAGCATGTCCTCTATCCAAGGCATATTTCTGTCCTCCACTCGGTTTGTCATTGCCCAGGGGACTCTGATCAGTGCAGGAGGAGGGTCGACTGATTCATAGTGGGCTGAAAGGCCATTGAGATAGGTGAGAACTGGCAGTTTGAGGGCAAAGAATGTTCCTTCGTTACAACAGAATTAAATTAGAATTTGATATGGAATAATGACTGGAAAATCTCCAAATATTTGGAAACAAAATTACATGATTCGAAGTAATTTATGAGTCAAAAGAGAAAGTATGTGGGGCGCCTGGGTGGCACGGCAGTTAAGCGTCTGCCTTTGGCTCAGGACGTGATCCCGGCGTTATGGGATCGAGCCCCACATCAGGCTCCTCTGCTATGAGCCTGCTTCTTCCTCTCCCACTCCCCCTGCTTGTGTTCCCTCTCTCGCTGGCTGTCTCTGTCGAATAAATAAATAAAAAATCTTTAAAAAAAAAAAAGAGAAAGTATGTAAAAGTTACAAAATATTTTGAACTGCCTGAAAATGAAAATGCTATATTGCCAAACGTGCAAGGTGCGGCTATGGTAGTACTTAGAAAGAATGTCATAGCACTAAAGGTCTGTATCAGATGAGAAACACGGTCGCACATCAATGATCTTAACCTTCACCTTAAGAAACTAGAGAAAGAAGAGCGAGTGGATGCCAAAGTGAGCAGAAGAAAGGAAGTAGTAAAAGATCACAGTAAAAATCAACGGAATCAAAGCCAGAAAATAAATAATGAAACCCAAAGCTGATTCTTTGAGAATATTAATGAAATTGATAAACTGCTGGCCACACTGAACAGGCAAAAAAGGAGCGAGAAGGCCCAAATTACCACCATCAGAAACATGAGAGGTGGGGCTGCTACAGATTCCACATGTATTAAAAGGATAATAAGGAAAAATTATAGACAACTTAATGCCTATATATACAACAATTGAATGAAATGACAAATTTCTTGAAAGATATGAACTACCACAGTTCACTAAAAAAGAGAGAGAATAGCTCTGTATCTATTAAAGTAATTATATTTCTATTTAAAAATCTCTTCACAAAGAAAACTCCAGGGCCAGATTACGTCACTGGTGGACTCTATGAAGCGTTTAAAGAGGAAATAATACCAGTATTACACAAACTCTTCCAGAAAATAGGAGAAATAGAAGAAAAGGGAACACCTTAACTCACTGTTGAAGGCCAGCATGAGTTTGATGCCAAAGCCAGGCAAAGATAACAAGGAAGAAAAAGCTCAGACCAGTATCCCTCATAAACATGGATGTAAATGGGACCCTGCCATGTATTAAAAGGATAATACATTATGGCCAAGTGGGATTTATCCCCAGAATGCAAAGCTAGTACCACATTCAAAATTCAGTTGATGTAATTCATTGTATGACCAGCCTTGAAGGGAAAGGAAATCGGGAAGTCACAGAATGACTGGGAAGGCTGGAGAAGCAGATCCAGGAAAGCACAGGCAGAAACAGCAACAACAACAAATGTGGGGCAGCAGAACCGCAGCTGGAATCCCACCACAGACACAATCTGTCGCAGACGCTGCTGCCCCTGCCAGGTCCCTGGACACAGGAGTGGGCATCATGGCTAATGCCATCACTGGGGGCTGGGTGTTGCTGCTGCTAACCCTGCCCCCATCAGAATGCGTCTCCACCACCCTTGCTTCTTTGAAGGGCGGTTCCAGCTTTAAAGACCAGGAGTGAGGTTCTGATTGGCCAAGCTGTCAAGAAGGCTGGAAAAGACAAAGTAACAGAACACGTTCTTAGTTGCCAACAATGGAATCCATGCCACCAACTTCATGCAGGTGGGGACTTAGTAAGACAGACTAAATAGCTCACAGAATCACTAGGATTGTTGAAAACTAGGCTATGGACTGAGATTTCAGGAAAATACCCACAACCACACGGGGCCTGGTAGGGAGCTTCTGCCACAGTTGAGATCAGGAAGCTGCCATGCTTGCCCCTGATCCCAAAAAAGAGCTGCCTCTACTTCCCCAGAAGTACCAGCCAGAATGGATGTCCTAGGCCCAGAGAGTTTCCTCAAGTAGCTCACTTTTGAATCAGACTGGTGTGCCTGTATGGCAGAATCAGATTACATCCACATTCAGTGGCAAAGGAGACAGGAAATGAAGGGGTTTTGTTTGGTTTTACCAAAAAATAAAATGAGAGGAGGGTTTGCAAGAGATTTGAGAGCCATGACTGAGTGCTGGTTTTTTGTCCCCTGGTAAGAAGTGACTCTGCTTCCCACCCAGAGGGAAGGAACTTCCCTCCTTTATGTGAAGGGAGTTCCTCATCAAGCTTAGGAAGGTGGGTTCAGCTGCTCAACTTCCAAAAGTGACAAATGGAAAAGTACTAAAGAAAGGTGCTTTTATAACTTCCATTGGAAACTGAGCTTCTCAGACATTTGGTAACTTGTGCAAGATCACAGTTTGAAGAACAAACATTGGCCAAACGCTTACAGATGTCACCTCCCTTAATCTTCACAACTCTCTGTGTTAGTTATGATCGCCCCATTTTATATAAGAAAAAAGTGAGGATTATGGAAATCAATTAAAAAGCTAAAAGTCTTGTGGCATGACCCTGCTGGGATTGGCCTTCTATCCCACCACCTTATCCCAGTGTACCAAGGTGTTTTATGACAATGGAACTCTCCAGGCCTCTGGGTGTAGGTGTGCATTTGCATGTGTGTGTATGTGTCCTACTATCTGGTCCTGCACCAAGTTCAATGTTCATTGGATAAATTTGGGTGTCTCTGTCCCTAAGTCTCACCTTTTCTTATACTAACTCAGGTGTATTCCAGAGTCTTCTGGGGTGCTGAGACGTCTGAGCCCCACTAGCTCTAATTATCTAAGAAGTAAAGGGCAATGAGATGGGGCATGGAATGGCCTGGGAACTGTAGCTATGTCAGTATGCAAATCATTTATTTATATGCAAACTATTCCAAGGAAATGGTATTTGGGATCCCTGGGTCAATCTTTCTCTCCTGTAAATGATGCAAAATCTTCTTGGTGCATGTGATCCTCTGTGGCTAGACTGAAACAATTTTTTAAAAAATAGACTTTATTTTTTAGAGTGGTTTTAGGGACACAGCAAAATTGAGCAGATTTTGGATGCACCCCCTGCTGCAGCACATGCATAGCCTCCCCCATTGCTGACATCCCCCACTGAGGGGTACATTTGTTACAATTGATAAACCTACGTTGACACATCGGTGTCACCCAAAGTCCACAGTTTCCCTTAGGATCATTCTTGGTGATGTTCCAAATAAGATGAACTTAAAGAGATCCGCATGAAGACACACTATAATTTAAATGTTGAAAGTTAAAAACAAGGAGAGAATATTGAAAGCAGCAAGAGAAAACAACTTGTTATGCACAAGGGAACCTCCATAAAACTATCAGCAGATTATTCATCAGAAACTTTGCAGGCCAGAAAAAAGTGGCCTACAATATAGGGAAAGTGCTGAAAGAAAGAACTTCCAACCAAGAATATTCTACCTTGCAAAGTTATCATTAAGAATTGGAGGAAAGAAGGAGTTTTTTCACACAAGCAAAAGATAAAGGAGTTCATCGCCACTAGGCTGGCCTTATAAGAAATGTTAAAGGGATTTCTTTAAAACTGAAAAGAAACGGCACTAATTCGTCACAAGTAAACATATGAAAGAATAAATCTCACTGGAAATGTAAATATATAGTAAAGGTAGTAGATTAACCACTTATAATGCTAATATGAAAGTTAAGAGACAAAAGTAGTAAAAATAACTATAATTTTAATTAGTGAAGGGATACAAAAGATAAAAAGATGTAAAATGTGACATCAAAAACGTAAAGGGGGGACAGTAAAAATGCTGAGCTTTAGAATGGGATCAGACTTAAGTTATTATCAACTTAAAATAGACTGTTGCAGATATTAGCTGTTATATGTAAGCCTCGTGGTAACCACAGAGCAGAAACCCATAGTAGGGGCGCCTGGGTGGCTCAGTCATTAAGCATCTGCCTTCAGCTCAGGTCATGATCCCAGCGTTCTGGGATCGAGCCCTGCATTGGGGGCTCCCTGCTCAGCGGGAAGCCTGCTTCTCCCTCTCCCACTCCCCGTGCTTGTGTTCCCTCTCTCGCTGCCTCTCTCTCTGTCAAATAAACAAATAAAATCTTAAAAAAAAACAGAAAGAAAGAAACCCATAGTAAATACACAAAAGGTAAAGAGAAGGGATTAGAAGTATACCACTAAAGAAAGTCATCAAACCACAAAGGAAGAGAGCAAGAGAAGAAAGAAGTTGAGAGGAACTAAAAAAGAGCTAATAAACAATTAACAATATGGCAATAAGTACATACCTGTCAATAATTATTTTAAATGTAAGTGGACTAAATTTTCCAACCAAAAGACATAGAGTGACTGAATGGATAAAAAACAAGACTCCTCTATAGAGACATACATCTATAAAGACATACACTTTAGATGTAAGGACACACATGGACTGAAAGTGAAGGGGTGAAAAAGGTATCCCATGCAAACGGAAACCAAAAGAAAGTTGGAGTAGCTACACTTAAATCAGACAAAATAACCTTTAAAACAAAACTCTAATAAGAGACAAAGATGGGTGTTACAAAATGATAAAGGGATCAAACCGACAATAATTACAACAAACATTTGTAAATATTTATGCACCCAACATAGGAGCACCTAAATATATGAAGTGAACATTATCAAACCTAAAAGGAGAAACAGACAGCAATACGATAATAGTAGGGATTTTAATACCCTACTTATATCAGTGGATAGATCACTCAGACAGAAAATCAATTAGGAAACATTAGCCTTAAATGACATGTAAGACCAGAGGGACTGACAGATAATATAGAGAACACTGCATCCAAACACAATAGAATACACATTCTTCTTAAGTGCTCATGAAACATTTTCCCAGATAGATCATATGTTAGGCCACAAAACTAGTCTTTTTTTTTTTTTTTTAAAGATTTTATTTATTTATTTGACAGAGATAGAAACAGCCAGCGAGAGAGGGAACACAAGCGGGGGGAGTGGGAGAGGAAGAAGCAGGCTCACAGCAGAGGAGCCTGATGTGGGGCTCGATCCCATAATGCCGGGATCACGCCCTGAGCCGAAGGCAGACGCTCAACCGCTGTGCCACCCAGGCGCCCCCACAAAACTAGTCTTAATACATTTAAGAGGACTGAAATCATATGAAGCATTTTTTTTTAACCACAAGTGTATGAAACAAGAAAATAATTACATGAAGAAAACTGGAAAATTCATAAATATGTTGAGATTAAACACAGGTTACTGAACAACCAATGAGTCAAAGAAGAAAGCAAAGGAGAAATTTTTAAAAAGTCTTAGAGCAAACAAAAATAGAAATAAACCAAAATTTGCGGGATGCAACAAAAGCAGTTCTAAGAGGCAAGTTCATAGTGATAAATGTCTACCTCAAGAAAAAAGAAGTCATTAAAAGATTTTTTTAAATTATCGTTTTGAGAGAGAGAGAGAGAGAGGGTGCCCACACATGCATGCAAGTGGGGGATGGACAGAGGGAAAGGGAGAAACAGGCTCCCCACTGAGTGGAGAGCAGAGGTGGGGCTCCATCCCAGGGCCCTGAATTCATGACCTAAGCTGAAATCAAGAGTTAGATACTCAACTGACTAAACCACTCAGGTGCCCTTAGAAAAAAAGAAAAGTCTTAAATAACCTAACTTTGTACCTCAGAGAACTAGAAAAAGAAGACCAAATGAAGCCCAAACTTAGTAGGAGGGAAATAATAACACTAGAGCAGAAATAAATAAAATAGAGACTAAGAAGACAATAGAAAAGACCAGTGAAACCTAGCTGGTTACTTGGAAAGATAAACAAAATTGATAAGCTCATAGCGAGACTCACCAAGAAGAAAAGAGGGAGGACTCAAATAAACAAAATCAGATTGGAAAGAGAAGATGTCACAGCTGATATCACAGGACCGTAAGAGACGACTATGAACAATCACAGATCAACAAATTGGATAATCTGAAAGAAATGAATAAATTCCTAGAAACATACAACCTACCAAGACTGAATCATGATGAAATTAAAAGATTTGAACAGACCAATTACTAATAAGGAAATTGAATCAGTAGTCAAAAACCTCCCAATAAACAAAAGCCCAGCAGCAGATGGATTCACTGGCAAATTCTACCAAACATTCAAAACATCCTCAAACTCTTTCAAAAAATAGAAGTGGGGGGGAAGGCACCTGCGTGGCTCAGCTGGTTGAGTGACTGACTCTTGATTTCGGCTTGGGTCATGATCTCAGGGTCATGAGATCGAGCCCCACGTGGGCTCTGGTCTGGGTGTGGAGCCTGCTTGAGATTCTCTCTCCCTCTCCCTCTGCCCCTCCCCCCTCCTCTCACACTCTCTCTCTAAAAAAAAAAAAAAGAGGAGGGAATTTTTCTAAACTTATTTTATGAGGCCAGCATTATCCTGATATCAAAACCAGGCACGACGTCACAAGAAAAGAAAATTATAGGCCAATATCCCTGAAGAACATAGATGCAAAAATCCTTAACAAAATATTAGCAAAGTGAATTCAACAATGCATTAAAAGGACAATACGTCATGATCAAGTGGGATTTATTTCAGGGATAGCTATGAGGATGGCTCAGTATCTGCAAATCAGTCGTTGTGATACATCCCATTAACAAAGTGAAGGATGAAAACCACATGGTCATCTCAATAGATGCAGAAAAATCATTTGACAAAATTCAACAACTATTTTTTAAGATTTTATCTATTAAGAGAGAGCGAGAGAGCAAGAACACTAGCGGGGGGGGGGCAGGGGCAGAGGGAGAAGCAGACTCCCTGCTGAGCAAGGAGCCCAACGCAGCCCGATCCCAGGACTCCGAGATCATGACCTGAGCCAAAGGCAGACACTCAACTGACTGAGCCACCCAGGTATCCTTCAACATTTATTTATGATAAAAATTCTCAACCAAGAGTGGGTATAGAGGGAATGTACCTCAACATAACAAAGGCTATATATGATAAGCCCGCAGCTTCACACTCAATGGTAAAAAGCTGAAAGCCTTTCCTCTAAGATCAGGAAGAAGACAAGGATGCCACTCTTGACACTTTTATTCAACATATTATTGGAAGTCCTAGCTACAGCAAATAGGCAAGAAAAAACAATAAAAGGCATCCAAATTGGAAAGGAAGAAGTAAAACTGCCACTATTTGCAGATAGATATTTTGTAGAGAAAATCCTAACTAAAGATTCCATCAAAAAACTGTTAGAACTAATAAGTGAAACCAGTACAACTGCAGGATACGAAAGCAATACACAAAAACCTGTTGCATTTCTATACACTAAGAAACTATCAGAGAAATTAAGAAAAACTCATTTATAATTGCATCAAAAAGAATAAAATACCTAGGAATAAATTTAACCAAAGATATGAAAGACCTGTATATTGAAAACTATAAGACATTAATAAAAGAAACTGAAGAAGACACAAATAAATGGAAAGATCGTCTGTGCTCATGGATTGGAGAAATCAATATTGGTAAAAACAATCTGAAGATTTAAAGAAATCCCTACCAAAATTCCAATAGCATTTTTCACAGAAATAGAACAAACGATACTAAAATGTATAAGAAACCACAGGGGCGCCTGGGTAGCACAGTCGTTAAAGCGTCTGCCTTTGGCTCAGGGCGTGATCCTGGCATACCGGGATCAAGTCCCATATCGGGCTCCTCCGCTGTGAGCCTGCTACTTCCTCTCCCACTCCCCCTGCTGTGTTCCCTCTCTCGCTGGCTGTCTCTCTGTCACATAAATAAATAAAATCTTAAAAAAAAAAAAAAAAAAGAAACCACAAAAGACCCTGAATAGCCAAAGCAATCTTGAAAGAAGAACAAAGCTGGAAGTATCACACTCCCTGATTTCAAACTATATCAAAAAGGGATAGTAATTAAAACAGTATGGTATTGACATAAAAACAGACACCTAGATTAAAGGAACAGAATAGAGAGCCAAGAAGTAAACCCATGCATATATGGTCAATTAATTTACAACAAAGGAGCCAAAAATAACACAGTGGGGGAAAGGACATTCTCTTTAATAAATGGTGCTGGGGGGCACCTGGGTGGCACAGCGGTTAAGCGTCTGCCTTCGGCTCAGGGCGTGATCCCGGCGTTATGGGATCGAGCCCCACATCAGGCTCCTCTGCTATGAGCCTGCTTCTTCCTCTCCCACTCCCCCTGCTTGTGTTCCCTCTCTCACTGGCTGTCTCTATCTCTGTCGAATAAATAAATAAAAATCTTAAAAAAAATAAACGGTGCTGGGAAAACTGGACAGCCACGTGTCAAAGAATGAAACTTGACCACTGTCTCACAGTATACACAAAAAAAAAATCACTCAAAATGGATTAATGACTTAAATATAAGACATGAAACCATAAAACTCCTAGAAGAAAATATAGGCAGAAAACCCTAGCCACAGGTTTGGTGGTGATTTTCTGAATCTGACATCAAAAGAAAAGGCAACAAGAGTAAAATAAATAAGTAGGAATACATCATACTAAAAAACTTATGCACAGCAACAGAAACCATCAACAAAATGAAAAGGCAACCTACAGAGTGGGAGAAAATATTGCCAAATCCTGAATGTGCTAAGAGCTAATATCCAAAATCTATAAAGAACTCATTCAACTCAACAGCAAAAAAAAATCCTATTTCAAGGTAGGCAGAATTTAAAAAAAATAAAAATCTTAAAAATTAAAAAAAAATAGCCAGAAGATCTGGACAGATATTTTCCCAAAGGAGACAAACAGATGGCCAACAGACATGTGAGAAGATGCTCAACATCACTAATGATCAGGGACATGCAAATCAAAATCCCAATGAGCTGTCACCTCATTCCTGTCACAATGGCTATTACGGAAAAGGTAAGAAAGAAGTAAGTATTGGTGAGGATGTGGACACCAGGGAACCCTTGGGCACTGTTCATGGGGATATAAATTGGTGCAGCCACAATAGAAAAACAGGATGGAGATTACTCAAAAAATTAAAAATAGGACTACCACATGATCCAGGAATTCCAATTCTGGGTATTTATCTGAAGAGAATGAAAACGCTAACTCAAAAAGATTTCTGCACCCCATGTTCACTGCAGCATTACCTGGAATAGTCAAGATATGGAAACAAGCCAAGTGTTCACTGATGAATGAATGGATAAAGAAATTGCGGTATATATATATACAATGGGATATTATTCAGCCATAAAAAATGAAATCTTGCCATTTATGACAACATGGGTGGACATAGAAGGCTTATGCTAAGCCAAAGAAGGACAAATACTCTATGATCTTTTTTATATGTGGAACCTAAAAATATAAGAATAAAAATAAAACAAGCTTATAGAGAGAACAGACTGGTGGTTGCCAGGGGTGGCGGAGGGAGGTGGAAGAAATGGATGAAGGGGGTAAAAAAGAGAAAAAACAAGGAAATCTCCAGTCATAGGTACACACAAGGGCGGTGCCCATGTTCTGTTTTACTACTTTTAACATTAAATCTACTGTTGTATCCTCAGTGTATGAACATGTATCTTTCCATGTTGGCTAAATTGAACTTCGATATTTAGTAATTAAAGAATTAGTTATATTTTTATGTGTATAGTACACCGCAGACTGATAATCGATATAAAATAGTACTTTAGGTCATTTCTGAGTTCCTGAAAAAGCTCATCATTAAATACATTGGATCGTGCTCTGTAGGAATCATATTATTGAGTCTGAAAAAAAAATTAAATGTTTTAATGGAATGTGGCAGATGTAGTGTAGTCCCTTAAAACAATTATTACAAAAATATTTTATTTAAAAAAAAGATGCTTTGAAACTAGTAGAAGTTATTGGTGCTGAGAATGCTTTTGATTTTAAAAAATCCCATCTGTTTTCAAGTGTAAAGCTAAACTTCTAAACAGATACTCTTTTCACAGACTCTGAGTTATGATTAAATATATAGTTGGGCTGACACAGTTTAGCAATTGAGGTAGAATTTACATTTAAAAAAAAAAAAGGAAAGAAAAAGGACCTTGCTAAGTCAGTTAGTGAAAATCTCCCACTCCAGTATCTGACCACCTTTAGTATCTGAACAAATGCCTCGTCCCTCACCCTGGCCTGCCCTCAGCAAGAACCCCGTCGAGTCTGTCCAGCAAGAATCCTCAGCCTAGCTATGTGCTCTTAGTACTCTTCTACCCACTGCCCCGAAACCCAGCTCCTTGGCTATAAATTCCCACTTGTCCTTGTATTCAGAGTCGAGCCTAATCTCTCTCTCCTACAACAAAACCCCATTGTAGCAGCCCCCCAGAGCAAAGTCTCTTTACACAAAGTAAGGTCTTCGTGACCTTACTCCCTTGTCTTTAACAAGCGTCAAGAATATTTTTTTTAACATTGTGTTTGTTCCCCCAATGAACTATTATAAGTCATGAAAATGAAGGAACTACAGTTGCATGTATCGTTGTGGATGAATCTTGAGCCAAATAGCAAGTCCTAGAAAACAAGATACAGTATAGCGTTAATAAAGTTCCAAGAACAAGTACATAAAACTAAAATAATGATACTATTTAGGCATATATATGTATATACACACACACACATTTATATATATATAAAACTTTTTTCAAATGTCTGTGTGTGTGTATATATATATATAGTTTCTAAGGAAATGATAAACCTTAACAATCAGGATAGTGGTTTTATGTGAAACAGAGGCAAAAAGATGTGCTAGGAAAGGAGCACATAGGGAGATGTAGGTGTCTGGGGTTGGACAGTAGGATCATGCGTGTTTATTACATTGTGAATAAACACAGAAATAAATGTGGGTGCCAGGAAGCCTCACTGGAGCAGATGGCGGGCATACAGGCAGAGAGCTGAAGGGTGAATTGGAGTTACCTGGGGTCAGGCTGTACCAAGAACAAAGGTCAGAGTGTGCAAAGGCCTGTGTCAGGGGGAGAGAGATTGATTTGCGGAGCTGCTCAGAGGGTCTCAGTAGGGCCTGGCCCAGAACAATGCTGCAGAAAAGTGAGACCAGAGGGCAGGAGTCAGAGTCAGCTAAGAAGTGGGAAACCATTCTGTAGGCCATGGGATACCTGAAGGGGGGTGCGGGGAGGGTCAAGGAGACACCACGACACCGACCTTATGAAGACAGCCCTGGCAGTACAAGGGAACCCCAAGCAGCCTAACCACCGTCTGTCCCGCCACCTTCATCTTACCGGCTTCTGCTACGCTCCAGTCATGCTGTAGGCTCTGGGCTGGGGTGGGTACCTAGCCAGGTGACATCTTGTAGTCCACACCCGCCCGCCCGCCACCAGGAGCTAATTCGTGTAACCACCTTCACCGGGAAATATTCCCAGACTGCCCCTCTCAGTCCGGGAAAGGGGCCCCAGAACCTCCATCAAAACATTTCTTTCCCTCACTGGTTTGAATTTTCTTCACCTGTCTGTGTCCTTGAGGACCTGGGCGCTCTGCATTTAGGCTCTTTGGTACCTGGCACAGAGTGGGTTGGGGTCAGACCAAATGACTGTGGAATGGAACTGAAGTCAACTCCGGCAGTACAGACGAGGACACCCAGACCTGGAACTTTGAATTTCCGCGAGGAAGCACAGCTGCTGAGACGCACCCTCTCAGCCTCCGCTCTGGCCACGCCCTCTTCCTTATCTGTGGGCTCCGGCTGGCGGGGAAGCGGCCCAGCATCAGCTCTAGTAGCCCGCAGAGCAGAGACACTCACCTCCCTGCGCCGCGGGTGGGCGGGGAAGGCTCCGTGGAGCAGGTGCAGTATGAAATTGGAATTTAAAAGATGAGTTGAAGACTGCTCTTTAAAAATAAAGTGTGGACACGTGTCTAAGGAAGAGGATATTAAACCATCCTCTTTCCCTGGCTGCTACTTCCCACGTGCGTTGGGTAGAAGCACCAAAGCTGCCGAGTGACCGTGGGTGTCTCCTCCGTCTCCGGGGCACCCACCCTGGAGCTCCCCGCGCGCTTGAATGAATGGGGGAGGACCCGTGCACATGAATGAGTGCGGGAGTGAGGGAGTGCGCGGGCAAGCGGGCGGGTGAATGGCGACCGCGCCGACTCCGCACAGGGGCGCGGGCTCCACTTCCCTCTCCCGCCAGCTGGTGGCCTAGGGAAGGTGGCGGCGCCGGCAGCGGCCCGAGCTGGGACGGGCCGGGGCGCGGGATGGTGGGGGAAGGGGCGTTCCCGGCGGCCGCGCCTTCCGCGGCTATTGGATTAGTGGCCTTCAGGGATGAGCTCAGCCAGATCGGCTTTCAGCTGCAGCCTCCGGGCCGGCAGGGAAGGCGGGGAGCGGGCGGCGGCGGAGGAGGGGGGGAGGCGGCGGCGGCTGCAGCATCCAGAGCTGGCCGCGGCGGCCGGCGCGCCCCGCGCACAAAGGCTCCCAGCCCCTGGGGAGGGCGATGAGCGCTCCGCAGCGCGGGCCCGGACCTCAGCTCCAACTACCACTGCGTGCGCCCAGGACGCCGGGGAAGTCGCAGGGCGCGCCAGGGGCCAGAGGCCGAGGCGCGGCCCGTGAGCCCTGAGCTCGGGACTCGCCGCCCCCTCGGTCCGGCGCGGAGCTTCAGAACGGCTACAGCGCGGGCCTTGGCGCGCCCCGGGATCCGCGCAGGAAGGCGCTGCCCCACTCCCACCCGACCTCTCGCGCCCTCCCGCCGTGCCCGAGCGCCAACTTCCCCAAGAACGCTCCAACTCCAGGCCACCCTGCCGGGCAGAGGGGGCGCTGCTGCTGGGTACCGGCGGTGAGGACGCGCCCCTGGCCCCGGGGAGCCAGCCGGCATCTTCGGGGTAGCTCGGGCGCCCCTGAGTGGGCGGCGGCGACTGCAGACGGCTCTTCGCGGAGTGCAGGACCTGCCAGCCCCGGCGATTCCTCCCGGCAGGCGCTCGCCCTCTCTTTTATGGTGAGTATCGTCCAGCTTCTGGTGAGGGGCGCCCCTGGGCGCGCGGGAGTCGGGCGCCGAGATCTGGCAGCGCGGACCTCGTGCGGGCCAGCACTCACCACAACGGGAGCTCCTGGCATGGGTCCTGTCCGGGTTCCCGGGAATTCCTCTCTGCAGGCTGTGGCGGTCCCAACCGGCTGATGTGCGTGCGGGCTTGAGGCATTTGGGGCTGGCCCCTGGTGCAAAAGGTTCGAAGCCTACTGCCTCTGTGTAATGAAAACAGCACGAAAAACTGACCCCCGAGTCACCCTGCCTGGGTCTGGGTGCAAGATCCGTCATACACTTGCAGGGTGACCTTGGGCAAGGCGCCAAACCTCAGTTTCCTCATCCGTAGGATGGGGATGATCATGGTACTCATTTTATAGGGGTATTGGCAGGATCTATGAGGTGATGCTTGTAACGTATGTAGACCTGTGCCTGGCACATAGGAAGTACTCCGTCAAAAGCTAGCTAGTATTATTATTAGCTGTGTGAGCCCAAGCGTGTCACAACTTTCTGCGCCCATAGCAGCTCCCTCGCCTATATAATGGGGACTGAATAAATTCTGGGGGTCTGTTTGTCGCGGCGGGGTGGGGGAGGGGATGTGGAGCGGTGGAAATCGAGAGCCTGACACGCAGTAGGCGGTGATGAAGTGGTGGCTGTTGTTATCGTTTACTCTAGACGCTGGGGGTAGTGAGGCTTGCTTGGAGACAAACTTGGTGATGCTCAGGAAGGGAGGGGGTCGTGAGCTCCGCGAGTCACACGCGGGGGGTAGGAGGTAGGGTGTAGGAAGGAGGGAGGAGGGCAGAGCCTGGAGCGCGGCAAATGTGCCTGCCGGGGGAGCGCAGGACGCGCCACGGGCTCTGAGCCAGGAGGGGACAGCGAGCCCAGCACCTCTCCCTGGTGGGATAAACTGAGGAAGTGGCCGCTCCAACCTCCCTAAGGGCCGAGCGTGGACTATCGCAGACCAGAAGGGACAGGAGGGCACTTCTGTACCGCGGTCACGAAGAGGTGGAGAGCTCTGGGCTCCGGAGTCAGGCTAGAGTTCGAATTCCGCCTCCACCATCAGCCCTCGGTGTGACCTTGGGCCAGTACTCTGATCTCTCCCAGCTCAGTTTCCTCGTCCGCCCCACCCTCCTCCCGGGGCGGTTGCGGGGTGAAGATAGGAGTTCTCTCCTCTCTAGGAATCTGAGCCCCAATCCTTCCACCCACCTTCTGCCCCTCCCCGCAATCTGATGAGCCTAAATCCGGAAGACGTGAAATGTTATGCCTGAGCCTCAGGGAAACGCTATTAAAAGGAGAATCCAGGATCTGCCCACCCTCTTCCCCGCCGGTCACGGCACCATGGGAAGGGATCAGTGCACTAAATCTCTCTCAGTCTCTCTGTCCCTGTTTCGGCACCTTCTCACCTCTAGCCACCAACCAAATCCTGCAGCTTCTGTCACTCAGGCTGATGGGGGAATCCTCCTCATCCCCCAAAACCTTCATTTGTTTCTAAAGCTCTGCAGATTAATGGAGTTTGTGGAAAGACAGTGTCAATAGCATGATATAAGCATGCTTTACACAGGGGCATATTCCTCTGAAACACATACCCTCTGATTGATTCCATTTTTAAAACTTACTTAAATAGTAGTAATAAAAAGAATTTAAACTACCTTTGGCAAACAACAAAATTCAACGGGCCGGCCATTTCACTCAAATATCTCTCCAGTTTGTATTTCTGTTTTCTTTCAAAGATTGATAAATTCAGTTACATAAAAAGAAACTCTACAGGGCAAAGAAATCACTAAAAATAGTCAAGAGACATAGGACAAACGGGGGGGGGGGGAGAATTGTCACTCCTATCACAAAGGGCTCATCTCTTTAATATGGAAAAGGTTCCTCAAGTCAATAAGCAAAAGACCAAAGCTGGACAAAGACTGTACACAGTCTACACACATAAAATGAAATCAAAATGATACTTAAACATATGACAAGATGCTCCCTCAATACGAAGAATGCAAGTTAAAACTACAATAAGATCCATTTTTTCACATATCAGATTAGCAGATAGTAGCAGTAAGCATTTATCAGAAATATCTTTTAAAAAATATAAGTGAACTGGGGCACCTGACTGGCTTAGTCTTTCAAGCTTCTGAGTCAAGCATCAGGTCAGGTCTTGATTGCAGGGTTGTGAGTTCAAGCCCCATGTTGGGCTCCAATGCTGGCCTACCTGAAAAAATCAAATGACTCAATCAATCATTCAAAGCCCTCTCTTAGAAGCCCACGAGGCTGCCCTGCGGTATAATCTAGACACCCAGGGTCTTCCAGGTCTGGTTACTGCCCCCTTCTCCCTTTGTCATGGTTTTCTTCTCTCATTGTCTTCTACCCGTTGGCCTTTCTGGTTTTGCTGCAACACTAAGAGGACTTCATTTGCTGTTCCCCCTACTTTTTCTCTTCATTTTCTTTCTTTTTCTTTCTTTCTTTCTTTCTTTCTTTCTTTCTTTCTTTCTTTCTTTCTTTCCTCCTTCCTTCCTTCCTTCTTCTTTTTCTTTCTTTCCTTCTTTCTTCTTTTCTTTCTTTCTCTTTTTTCTTTTCTTTTCTCTTTTCTTTTCTTTCTTTGAAAGAGTGTGAGCCAGTGGGAGGGGCAGAGGAGAGGGAGAGAGAGAATCTCAAGCAGACTAAGTGCTGAGCGGGGCTCCATCTCACAACCTTGAGATCATGACCTGAGCAGAAATCAAAAGTCAGTCGCTTAGCCACTGAGCCACCCAGCCACCGCCTTCCCTTTTCTTAAGACTTGCTCCTTCTCCTCACTTGGGCAGGCCTATCTTTGGGGGGTTTCACTCCTCTCCCCGGAAATGGCCAAGACCTGGGTCAGTACACAGTTCCTCATCCCTTTGTGAAGAGACCCAGTTAACTTACCATATGTGTGCTACTTAATTCTCCCTGAGTTGCCTGGCTTGTTATCACATAGGCACGCTCTTAAAATGTCTCTTCTCTGTTGATATAAGAACGAAGGGTCCCAGACAACTCCCTGGCTAGAACAGGCCATTCAGTGTGGAAAATCAGGGAGGTGATGGGATGTGGAGTGAAATGACCAGAAGTTTCTGCTTCATAGTCATTTAAAAAAATAAGTACATAGGGGCACCTGGGTGGCTCAGTCGGTTGAGCCTCTGACTCTTGGTTTTGGCTCAGGTCATGATCTTGGGGTTGTGGGATCGAGCCCCACGTTGGGCTCTGCACTCAGCATGGAGTCTGCTTGTGATTCTCTCTCTGCCCCTCCCACTGCTCACTCTCTAAATCTCTATCTCAAATAAATAAGTAGAATCTCAAAAAAAAAAGTACATGAATGTGTGCACTTAACTTATGTGAACATAACCATACATATTTGGTAAAGAAGATCACAGCAAAAACATAAAATATCAACACATTTTTAAATAAAACATGGTTCCTAAATAAGTCAGCTAGTTTATCTGTTGCTGCTCAGCTCAAGAAATACGGATCTGTTTGGAGTCTGTGGGGAATACACTTGTCTGTGCTGAACCCTTCGGGAAAGAGGATGGCGAACCCAAATCAGATATTGTGGGCTTTGTGAACCCTTCCAGGGCAGTGTTGACTGCATGTGATTTGTGCTTCACATACTGAATTTAGAACTCAGTCCCCATTTCAAATGTGTACTTTAATTATAAGAAAAAAATGCTTGTTGTTAAAAATGCAAACTATACAGGAGATATGGTGTAGATATCCCTTCTTCAACCCAATGGGTTGTTTCTCACCTAGCCAGAGGTAGCAGGTGCTGGCTGGATGCTGGTAGGGGAGAGCTGGGTGCTGACTCTGCCGACAAGAAATGCAGCATGAAGTGCAGAAGACAACAAGGATGGGGACGCAGGGAGATTGAGGGCTGGCACAGAGACTGCCCAGCCTGCTTGCGGGGAGAAGTCAGCCAGGCAGGGGAAGGTGGGAAGGCTCCCAGGACAATAAGGCATGGATGAGATGTAGTGCTTCGGGGAGTCTGGCATGGTTACTCTGAGCTGGACCAGGCTAGGAGGCGGCGTGGGAGAACTAAGCAGGAGCAGGTCTTGGGGACTGTTGTGCCAAGCTATGGGGTACAGCTTCCCCCTGCGAAGCTACCTGGAGAGGTGAATGAGAAGATGGGTGGTGGCTTGGCAGCATGGAAGGGGGGTTAGGGGACACAGACTGGAGTCAAGGAGCCCTGTTAGGAGACCATTGGAGTAATCCAGGCAACAGCTGAGCTAAGAGAGAGCAGAAGGCACTCAGTGAGAGAGATGGAGAGATGGGGAGATCCACAGCAGAAACAGGGGTGCACAGAGAGGAACTTGGTATGCTGGAGAGGGGTGAAGCTGAGGTTCAGCCCTGGACATGTAGATTCTGAGGTGCCGGTAGGTCCCCAGATGTCTGACATCTGGAGAGGGCGAGCATGCCCCCGCCCCCCACTCCCCGGGAGGAGTCTTGTGGTAGAAAGAGGCCAGCTGGCTTTACAAGGTTGTTTGAAGGAGCACCTAATCTGGTGGTGGTCAGAGGCTTCCAGAAAGAGGGTTCTGGGGCTGAGGCGAGAAGGCAGGGCTGGAGACCCAGTATGGAAGAATCTAGCAGAGGCCAGAAATGAGAGGAGCAGAACCTGAAGATGTGACCTAGGGGGCGCCCCATTTATGGGGCAGGCAAGATGCATCCTGGAGCCAGGAGGTGACAGGAAGCTGCCATGAGCTCTGGACCTCCATGGGAGCACAGAGGGAGAGGCCCAGAGCAGCTCCAAAGTCACCCACCTGGCTTAGTGCTGGGAAATGTCATTGATGGCGAGCCTGGAGCCCTGCCTTCTCCAGGAGGGAGCCGACGTTGTTCCAGCCAGCCAGGCCACAGAGAAGACTCCCCCCTCAGCCATACACTAGGAGACAGGTTAATCACACAGATTCCTGGGGCCAGGGGCTCCCTCCCACCTGGCCCTCCTTCTTTTCTCTCTCTCCCAGGTCTCCCTGTTTCCCCATTCCTCACCAGCCCCTTTCCCTCTCTTGTCCACTCCCTCGTATCCCTCATCCCTCGTATCTCAAAAATGCTCCCTCCCGGAGACAGCTCAGGCTTCACAGAGGGACCTGCAGAAATCCCAGCAGGTGCCTCTCGTGATCTCCTGGATCAAGCCTGAGGCATGAATAAATTTGCTTTTCCTTCAGGCATCCTGAGTTTTCCCACAACCAGTTACACCAAATAAATGGGAGATAAATGAGGGGCTGGACATGAAGATTATTGTGTTTCCCTCATAGAATGTGCCCCAGGAGTGTCCCAATGTGTCGCGCCCTCCCCCACCCTGTGTTCCCCCTTTGCTCTAGCCCGAGCCACGCCAGGCCTTACAGAGGCCAGCTGCCCTCCAGAACAAGCCACATGTGCCTGGGGCCGCCCTCTGGGCACAGGGGCAGCTGCAGGGTGACCAGGCTTCTGGCCTTGCTGTCTCAGAGGTGTGTCTCTTTCAAATGACCTTGTAGATAAGAGCATGCTGGCCTGGTCTCCGCCCAGCAACTTCCTTCATCCCATCCTCTGCTCTCCTTGCTGGCTGACAGCCTGAGCTTCGCCTTGGGGGCTCCTGGCTCAGTCACGCGTGGGAGGATTCCCATGGAAACCCCACAAGAAGGAGAGGCTCGGGGAAGCCTCATTGATTTGCACTCTAGGAAGACAGGCGTGAGACGGTTCCACCTGGAACTGGACAGATGGCTCTCTTTGTGAGCTCTGGGGAAGAAAGGACTTGCCCAGCCAGTTGTACCGCAAGCTCCATGCATGTGTATAGAGGGAAAAAGATAATGGGCGTCTCTGGACAAAACCTTGGAGGCTCTTTAGTTCATTCGTCATTGGTGGGTTCATGCCGAATGAGCATCTTTTAATAAAACAGCCCCTCTACTTAATATTTGTGCTAAGAAAATCTTCAAAACATCCCGGTCAAACCAGGTTCAGGTAGGTATCATTGGCGCCAGGGTACGGAGGCAAAAACGAAGGGGTGAAGATGGCAAATGGATTGGCCGAGCTCACGGCGCTCTGTCCTTCCAGCTCACGCCTCTGTGGAGCTTCTTTTGTTCATTTGCTCAGGCTTGTGTGTCGTGAAGAGGTTCGCCTAGCACTTGCTCTGAGCCAGCGCCATTCGGAGTCCTGGAGACTGCAATGAGGAGACCCAGCCCTGCTCTCGAGTTGTCTCCTAGCTGGCGGGAGGGAGGCAGCTAAGGTGACGCGTGGCCTCCTGCGCTAAGTCTGGCAGAGACAAGTGCAGCGGCTCTGCGTGCCGGGGAGGGGGCTCCCTGGAGGTGTGGATACCCGAGCTGAATCACCCAGATGTGTGCATGTGCAGGGAGAGAGAAGGGACGAAGGCAGCAGCGTGTTAGGACAGGGATGTGTGGGCTTACGTGTGCCGGTTGGGAAATTCTGGCAGGTTGGTGGAGAAGGATGGGCCGGGGAGCACTGTGGGAGATTAGGGTTAGGAGTCTGCTCTTTATCCTGCTGCGAAGGATTGTACGCAGGGCCATGATTAGATTAGCTTTGCATTTTACAAATGCTGTAGTATATATTTGAAAGCAACTTGAGTCTAGTGAAGGAATTCAAACGCTATCAGTCTGCACTGTTTTTTTCAGTCCTTGTCATTATTCGGACCTGTCTCTGGGTGTGACCCCTTTGGTGTGAGCTCTCCCTAGACGGAAGCAATCTGGTTTTAGACTTTCCTGTAGCCTCAGGTCCCCAGGGAGGCAGCACTATTGTTGGTTCAAAGAAGGAATGAAATCCATGCCTACCCCTAATTCTGAAGCCAAAGGCCACCCTCAGGGGAGGGCAGCTCGCCCAGTCATTACCAATTCCTGCAGCATCCGTCTCCTGGCCAACCCCATGCCTGGGTGAGCCCAGCCAGGCGGGCCTCTGAGAATGTGATTTCTGGTCCTGAGCCTCTGAAGACCGAGTGTCACATTTTGCAGACCGCTGAGGCCCCTTCAGCGGTGCAGCCCCAACACTTCACGTTTCCTCATTTCTCTGTCGGGTTGCAACACCCCCCAGGGTCCCTGGAAGGGTAATTGGCAATTTGGGTTTTTGTTTTCTTGCTCAGCCATCATTGAAGCCCCAGGGCAGACCCTTCCGGATAATGTCATTAAACATCACATCCAAGCATGAACTAAGACATTAAGTTTGGTTTGGGGGGTTTAGGACAGAGGCACCATTAGGCATTGTGCAGTGCGCCCTCTGCTTGCTGGGCTGAGAGACGACACTCTTCCTAGCAGGAATTTGGACTTTGTGGTAGTTCCTCTGTGCCTGGCCCAGTGCCAGGTTCTGTGGTGGAGGCAAGAAGAGAAATGTGACAGGCACCCATTCCTTCTGGCTGCAGAGAGAAGGCAGGGACTGAGTCTAATGGGGCCCCTGCTCTGTCCCAGGCTCCCAGCAGCACAGGGCCTGGCACGTGGCAACTATCCTCTAAATGTTTGTTGAGTGAATAAGTGAGGACAGAGGCAGGAAGCGTGCATGGCAGTATCGAGCAAAGGGGCAGACCAAAGACAGCCAAGAGTCAGCTGTTCAGAGGAGATGACAGTGTTCGTGGCAGAACTAGGCCCCATGTCCCCATCTCCTGACTACTACGTCCTCTATAAAGAGCAGGAAGTGAGACCTCCCTGAGTTACCTCCCCACACTCATACATATACTCTACCCTGTCTTTAAAGCACGGTGCCTGTGTCTGTGCTGACACAGGGGAAAGCTTCCTGTGCTCAAAGGAACACCCCTTGTGGGAGAAAGAAAAGCAGATCAGCAGGACCAGAGAGCCCAGGCTGGCTCTGGGTGGACAGAGTTGCAGGGCAGTTGCCTCGAGGCCTGGTGAATCAGGGCAGGCTTCCTGGAGAAGGTGAAGCTGCCAGGCAGGATTGGGGAGATGAAGAAGAAAGGACTAGGGACTCCACCCACCCGGACAAAGACATGAAGACTGACCTATAGCCCAGGTTTAGGATTTGGGACTCTGTGTCTTCCTTCCTACCTCCCAGCTCTGGCCTGGAGTTGGCTGGTCATTCTGTCTCTCGATTCTGATCCTGACCATTGCCCTTGACAGTTTCCATGGCACTAAAACCAAATTATTTAGCCCCTCTTTTATTCATTTGTTATTCAATGACCAGTTAAAGGGGACTGTAGAAGCTGGAACTTCCCGGGGGCAAGGACTGCAGAGGGTACAGGGAAGGTGAGGGCAGAATAGAGCCCGCACTGCAGAGCAGGAGCTGGGCTGGAAGCTAAGACATAGTCCCCTATTGTCGAACATTTGCACTGACCTCCATTCTTCGCTTCTGTGAACCGCTCTGCCCTTTGCTCTGTAGCACACCCATCAACGTTTCTTTAGGATGCATTCGGGGGCTGAAATGGCAATGTCAGAGAACATACACAGTTTAAAGGAGCACTTCACATTTCCTGGGTAGGTCCTGGGTGCCCTGTGCCATTCCAGACTTTACTAGACATTCTTGCAAAGGCACGCAAGGTTAGCACAGAGTTAATGGCACTTTTCAGGTGAGTCTCAGAGAGGTTACGTCCTTGCCCGGGGACCAGTGGGCAGCCGGGCATTCAAACCCTGCCCTTCGTTACATTGCACAGTCACTAGTTTTCCATTAGTAGACATGAGCACTCCGGTCGGGCCCTGCCGTGGGGCGAGCAGCAAAGGGGCCGTCTGTTATAGGTCTGCCTTGCCTCGCTCCCAGTGTGGGCAGCCTTTGGGATCCCCACCTGCCACTGATGGTGCAGAGGCCTTGAGGCACTCAGTGACCCAGCGTGGGTCTCCTCTGGGGATGTGGCCTGGCTGTTGCTTTCTTTCTTTCTTTTCTTTTTTAAGATTTTTTATTTATTTATTTGACAGAGTTAGAGACAGCCAGCAAGAGAGGGAACACAAGCAGGGGGAGTGGGAGAGGAAGAAGCAGGCTCATAGCAGAGGAGCCTGATGTGGGGCTCGATCCCATCACGCCGGGATCACGCCCTGAGCCGAAGGCAGACGCTTAACCGCTGTGCCACCCAGGCGCCCCTGGCTGTTGCTTTCAAACACATTAAAGGTCTCTCTTCGACAGCAACAACTCCAAAGTCGGCCTGGTTGTGGCCAAGGATAAGGCAGTTGCCCTTAGACGTATCCCCTGTGGGCCACATGGCACTGATCACAGTTGGGATTGTGCAGAGGCCCCATTCTTAGCAGTGTGGAGGAAGGTGGGAGAGCATGGGCTCGTCCTACCCGTGGCCCTGGGGCTCGTCTCAGTCCTGCCACTTGCTGGGAACCTCTCTGCGCCTGTTTCCTCTTTTGAATAAAGTTCCTGTGAAGCAGCTGTCATGCCGCCTGGCACAAAGTGAGTACCGCTACCTACGGTTAGTGATGGAGAAAGCACAGAGCCCCGCACGGAATGGGGACTTTGGGTTCAGGATGGGAACAGCTCTGTTTTCTTTTAGCCAGGTCCCTTTGCTCAAACTGCTGCCTCTTGGAGCCTCAGTTTCCCCGTCTGTTAGAATGGGACTGTCAGGTGCCTTCAAGTGAATTATGAAAGGGGTAAATTCCAACCCCCTCGCAGTCAGAGGCGCTAGGGCAGACTGTACAGACTTACAGAGATGAGTATTGGTTCTGTTAATCGAATCCCCATACACACCCTGCACGTCTCACATGTTATCTTGCTTATTTCTCATAATCTGGTTGAGGCTCAAGGGCTGCTATGAAGCTCCGAGGTGAATAGAGAAAAAAGCAAGTTGTCTTGTTACAGTGTCCAGCTTTCTCGTAGACACAACTGGTCCTCAATTCCATTTGGGCCCTTTGGGTTAAATACCCCACCCGCACCTCCCTTCCCTACCTCTGCCCTCTTCCCCCTCTCTCTCCCTCCCTTAGGCCACATACCACACTGAATGTTCTGCACCTTGTTTGTTCGACTCCATCTCTCTGTTGAATCTTCCATGTCAGTACATTCTTCTCTCCAGCTGCATAGTATTCCATCACATGACTTACCAAAATTATTTTGCCTTAGTTTGGGTTTTTTCCAATATTTTGCTATTACAAACAATGCTGTCTATGTATGTATGTAATATATATGTGTATAATATTTGATATACACATGTATTGTTTTATATATAATACATAACATATATGTATGATGTATTATACATATGTATATAGCTCTGCACATTTAATACCAAATAAATACTGGAAGTGGAATTGCTAGGTCAAAGGGAATGTACATTTGCAATTCTGAGAGACGGTGCTAATTCATCATCCACTGAGATTATGCCATTTTACCTTCAGGTTAGCAATGTATGAGCCTGTCCGCTTCTTCAAGAAGGTGTTATCCAATTTTTGAGCTTTGCTAATCTGATAGACAAAACCAGCATTTCATTGTAGTTCTAACTTGTTTCTCTTTTATTATGCATTTGGTAAAACATCTTTTCAAAAAAGCCATTTGTTTTTCTTTTCGTGTGACCTATTTGTTGTGTCTTACACATTCTGTATGTGAGTTGGTCTCCTCTTACCAATTTATAGTAGTTTGTCATGTATTTGTAATTTATGCCACAATTATTTCCCCATATTAAAATAACAAGCTAGTCTTACCTCTTTTATGAGTGCTTTTTGCTATGCCATTTCGATATTTCCCATTTTCATTTCTTATTTCTTATGTTTGTGTCTTCTCCCTCCCTTAAATGATTAGATTAAGTGGTTGATCTGTTTTATTGTTTATTTTAGTCATTGAAGTCCTGCATTTCAAATATATTTAGTAATATATGAAAATGTTATAATTATTTAATTTTAGGTGAAATAACCTGAATAAAGACCCATGATGCCAATTTTTATTTAAAAAATTTTTAAATTCAATTAGCCAACATATAAATAAAAAGAAAATTCACCAATATTTTGTAGATTAAAAAAAAGATAAAATGAAATAATAGTTAATAGTTAATGCTTGTAGTGTTTTATATCTGGTTAATGAGACAGGTGGTGATTTTTAAGTTTTGTACTTTTTTTTGAATTTTCTAGAATTTAAAAATTGATTTAATGTTTTCTAATTAGTATACCTTAATTTTTAGAATAGTTTTAGATTTATAGAGTAACTACGTAGAAAGTAGATAGAGTTCCCATATACTCACACCTAGTTTTCCCTATTATTAACATCTTCCATCAGTATGGTACATATATCACAGCTAATGAGCCAGTATTGATACAGTGTTACCTGAAGGCCAGGCTTTATTCAGATTTCCTTAGTTTTCATCTAGCATTGTTTCTCTGTTCCAGGACACCATATTAAATTTAGTTGTCACTGGGCTTCCCTTGGCTGTGACAATTTCTCAGATGTTCCTTGTCTTCAGTGGCCTTAACAGTGTTGAGGAATACTGGTCAGGTCTTTTGTCGGATGCCCCCCATTGGAATTTATGTTGTTTTTGTCATGATTAGACTGGGGTTATGGGTTTTTGTGGAAGAAGGCCATAGAGATAAAGTACTATTTCATTACATTCGTTATGTCATTTCAGGATGTACTATCAACATGATAATGATATAATAATTAATAACATTATAATAGATAATATGGTAGATTAGATGATTGCATTAGAGAGTTTTTATGTTTTATTGCTTTGGCTTTGTTTTTGTGGTATTTTTTTCCCCAAAGAACTAGTTCTCTGACTTTTTTATTAGTTCTATTATTTTTCTATTTTATTATGCTTAATTCATGCATTTTCATTTTTTTCTCCTTATACCAGTCATGATCTACTTTCGTAGGATCCCACAGGCTCTAAGATATGGAATGTGTTTTGTTATTCTCACTCTTTCTATATTCTGCAAATTCTATATAGATTTCTTTTTTTGAGTTGTTTAGAAGAGAGTTTTAAAAAAATATCCAAGTGCAGGGTTCTGTATCTTAATTTTGTGATTAGTTTTTAGTTTGTGTGTGTTATTAGATTCTGTATTATCTCTGCTTTTTTTGTGTGTGGTTTATTTGTAGCCTAATAAATGAGAAATGAGCTGTCCTATTAGTTACGCAATTTTGATTTTTTTTGTGTCTTTACTTAATTTGGTTCATTGACCTGTCAAAAACTAAAAAAGGTATGTTAAAGTTACCTGCCTCTACTGTGTATCTGTCTGTCCTTGTATTTGCTGTAGCTTTTGTGGTGAATTTTGGTGCTTTTACTTGGTATGTTAGATCTATAATACTGTTAAGTCTCTCTGCTTTGGAGAGATCTCTTATATGTAGCATACAGTTGGGAGATTTGTCTTGATTTCCGATCTTAGACTCTTTTTTTTTTTTTTGGTAGTTTACCATGGCTATTCATTGACATAGCTAGTATTTCCGGCTTAGTTTTACTATCATATTTTCTGTCTTTGTGTTATTGTTTCCATTGCTTCTTACAGCAAAATCTTTCACTGTGTGTCTGTTTTATTTTGTGTTGTGTTCTTTCCGACAATTTGGAAGGTTTGTATTTTATTTTCAGTTCTTCCGGAGGTTTATAACTATGTGAGATGCATTTTATCTTTTTTTTTTTTTAGACTGTGCTAGTTGTCTCCCTTCTGAAATAAATTATCACAAAATTAGTTTACAAATTTAGTCACAATTTTTATATGCTTTGTGACAGCTTGCTTTCTGGTGAATTTTCTTTTTTTTCTTTTTCCTCCTTTATTTCTCCTGTAAGCATCTTTGACTCTATCCTGTGCTTGTTCCTCTTTGGAAGAGGAGAAGCTTCTCTAGATCTACATTTTGCAGTGGATTTACGTAGAGGAAAGGCCAGGAAGTGTCTTAGGAGAGCAGGACCGCTCCCTGGTTCGTGATCATTTCGTTCCCAGAACTGTGGCCGTGATTTCTTTTGGCCTTGCTGGTACCCAGGCAGCAGCGATCTGTAGCCAGGGGCTTCCCCCAGTGGGGCCCCTCCCGCCGCTCTGCCTCACGGGCACACTGCTTCCTGTGATGATGGCAGGCCCCTGGTTTCCTTTGTGAGCCCCGCCCTCCTCCAGCCTCAGGGTGTCCGAGGCAGCTCCTGCTCTTCTGTTTGGGAACCGCTGGTTTTTTTTCCATCAGGGAGTGCCAGCTACGGGTTGGCTCTGCCAGCTTTATCCGAGATCTGCGGCCACAGGTGCTCTCTCGCCCCCGTCGGATCTTCGCTGCTTTTGGCAGCCCTTTACTATTCTTGGCAGTCTTTCCTTAGAAGTTGTGGTTCGGGTTACAAATGTGTTCTAGTTTCACTGAAGATAACATTTACATTTCTCTTGCTCTTTCTCCTTTATTTTAGGTGATTTGGGATATGAAAAGGAGTAACTGTATTCTGCTATCTTAGAAGTGTCTAGTGCTGCACATTTTTACGTGCTCTGGTTTCCACCAGATTAAACATTAGCCAGAACTCTCGGGATAGGGTTGGCATGCGCTGAAGCTGGGGTCTGCAAATAGAGAGGAAAGAAGCCACAGTCCAAGTGGAGAAGGAAAGGAATCCATAGTGTACCTGGTGTACTGTGCGGCAGCGGGTTCCTTTCCTTCTCCACTTGGATGGTGGCTGGGAGGGTGCCCCTGTTTGGGTGGGAGGTTGTGACCAGGCAGGGCACGGCGTGAAACTTGCCTGCCTCTTGGTCTGTCTCGGGGAAAGTTGTTCGGAGCCCAGCAGCTCTTAGGCCAGTGGGGAGAGCACACGCCTCTGCTCTGGACTGGCTGCAGGGCTCACCTCTCCATCTGTCCCCACATGCAGGGCTTGTCCAAGCAGCTCGAGCACCCTGGGTTCTGGCTGGCCTCCTAGACATGGCGGCCAAGTCCTCCTCCCTAGAGACCAGGATCCTGCCTCAAGAGGAGGTTGTCTGGGGTCAGTGTTATTAACCAGTGTTTGTGTGCCCACAGAAAGAACATGCCCATCCAAAGGGAAGGGGTACTAGTGGGATGCCCAGAGGAGAGAACCAGAGAGGAAAACCTTGCCCACAGAGTCTGGTGCTTGGCCCTTTATATTATTGTCTCTCAGATTATCACACTACCCAGAGGGTGCTATTTATCCCCATTTTACAGATGAGGAAACTAGAGTCTAAGAGAGGCTAAGAGACTTTTCTCTGGATAAACAGCTTAGAAATGGAGGCAGGGATTTGGAGGCAGTTCTATCTGGTTCCAGAGCCTGGACACTAGTCCCCTTATTCCCCTGCCTCCCACTCATCTTCCCATGGAGACCCCACCCCATCCTCAGATGGTTGTCTTGTGTCCTTGCTCATGTCCCTGGGTGAATTTGCTGGATCCTCACTCTGTGTCTTCCTTCTCGAGCCTGGCTACACTTTAGGTACTATTTAAGCTCCCGGGGAAGCTGGGGTGGGAACCAACCGGCCACACCCTATACTTCTGCATCCCTGTGTCGTGGGCCCTGTGTCCCCTCAGTCTTGGCACAGGCCTTATCCCCTGGGATCAAATTGACCTTCTTCTCCAGGCCCTGTGGTCTTGGGTAAATCACTTTACTTCTCAAGGCTCAGTCCTTATTTCTAAAATAGAATTGTCTATGATCACTGGAAGAGCAGAACATAGACTCTAAAGCCAGGTGACCTCAGTGTGAATTTGAGCTCAGCACCTTATTAGCTGTGGGGCTTATTTAATTATTTATCCTTTCTCTTCTCTAATTTTCTCAACTGTAAAATGGAATAATAATGTACATGTCTTACCGGGAGGACTTAAGGATTAAATGATAATGTAAATTGGAACAGTGTCTGGCATATGGAAAGTACTAGATTAATGCCAGATATTGTTATATTACTTAATTGTTATTATTAGTGCATGCAAAGGACCCAGCCCCTGGACATAAATGGCTGCTGCTGCTGTTGTAACCGGTGCCCTTTGCTTTCTTCCAGGAGCTTGGGCCCCTGCCCCAGCCCGTTGGAGGCTGTGGAGGGATACGGTCCAGAAGTCTGGTACCCAGCCCGGCGGCCCATCCCTGGCTGTGGGGGCGGAAGCTCCCACGAGGTAGCGGTGGCCTGCGGCGGCCCCCTCCCGGCAGTGAACCATGGGCCAGAAGCTCTCGGGGGGCCTCAAGTCGGTGGAGGTGCGAGAGCCGGCGCTGCGGCCGGCCAAGCGGGAGCTGCAGGGGGCGGAGCCGGGGCGGCCCGCGCGGCTGGACCAGCTGTTGGACATGCCCGCGGCGGGGCCCGCAGTGCAGCTGCGGCACGCGTGGAACCCCGAGGACCGCTCGCTCAACGTCTTCGTCAAGGATGACGACCGGCTCACCTTCCACCGGCACCCGGTGGCCCAGAGCACGGATGGCATCCGTGGCAAGGTGGGCCATGCCCGCGGCCTGCATGCCTGGCAGATCAACTGGCCAGCACGGCAGCGTGGCACCCACGCCGTAGTTGGCGTGGCCACGGCTCGGGCCCCTCTGCACTCGGTGGGCTACACGGCACTGGTGGGCAGTGACGCCGAGTCTTGGGGCTGGGACCTGGGCCGCAGCCGCCTCTACCACGACGGGAAGAACAGGCCCGGAGTGGCCTACCCCGCCTTCCTGGGGCCCGAGGAGGCCTTCGCGCTGCCGGACTCGCTGCTTGTGGTGCTGGACATGGACGAGGGCACGCTCAGCTTCGTCGTGGATGGCCAGTACCTGGGCGTGGCCTTCCGCGGCCTCAAGGGCAAGAAGCTGTACCCGGTGGTGAGTGCCGTGTGGGGCCACTGCGAAGTCACCATGCGCTACATCAACGGCCTTGACCGTAAGTGCCGCGTGGGGGCGCTGGGGGTTCCAGAGGCTGCCTGTCACTGGGGGTGGAGGCGTTGGAGCTGGCGGCCGGGAGCAGGGGAGGCCCCGCCCTCCATTGTCACTGGGGATGACCCCGCCGGGTAGAGGATGTGGACTTTGGGACTCTGATTTACTGGCTTGGTGGCCTTGCGCCGTGCCTCGGTTTCCCCACCTGGAAAAGCAGCACAAGGACAGTGATCTTGGTCAGGGTTTTTATAGGGATCAACTGGGATAATAACGTCTGTGACGTGCTTAGAACAGTGACTGGCACCGAATAAGGGCTTCCTGGGTTGGTGCTAATCATGAATCTTGCTGTCGGCATAAGGGTCTTGCAGAATGATGTCTGTCTCCTGCGTGCCGGGCCTCAAGCCCACAGCAGGAGGAGGGTGACAATAGAAGACGCAGTGCCTGCCCTTGAATGCCGTGGACTCGGAGTTACTGATAAATAATAAGTAATGATAATAATAGCTGTCATTTATTGACCGCCTACTGAAGGCAGGGACTGAACACCCAATTTCCAGCTCTCCCTGGTGAACTCTGTTAAAAGGGGTCACCTGCCCCTCATCTCTGATTATTGCCTCCTGGGAATGAGAGCCAGAAGTTGTAGAATCTTTTGATCTTTCCAAGAGGACCCAGAAATCTAGATTTGTGTGAAAGGGCCCAATTTTTGAAGCTGGCAGCTGCTGAAAACACCATGTGGGCAAACAAAACCCTTTTGCAGGCTGTCGACAAGCCCCCAGGCTACTGGGGGTGATCCCCGGCAGCTCTGAGGCCTCCTCTTGTTTAATATGCACCATCATGCTGTGAGGCAGCTTAAAAATCATGGCAACAAAATTGGTTATGGTTTCAGGAGGGAGTCCCTCCGGGAGGCAGGGTGGCCTCTGCTCGGAGGCCTACATGGCCGCCAGCTGAGTGGAGCCTTGCGGGCTTATCCGCTCCTCATCCACACATGACACTTCCTGCCACACCCCTGTTGAAGCTCACAGAGGCAGGTGCTTTCAGCCAGAATTCCAGTTTATTCATGTCAGATGAGAGCTGTAATTGCCCCTATTTCAGAGAGGAGAAAACGGAAGAGCAAGCTACAGAGAACCAGCGCCTACCTAGGTCTGTCAGCCTCCGAAGCCTATTCTTTTCAGTTGAGGGACTGAGAGTAACACCCCCGAAAAGAAGTCAAGAACAAGATTTTACTCAAGTAAAATTTATATTTACTCGAGTGGAGGGTAGGTTGGCTGGTTTTAAGGGTGGCAGGCCAGCAGAAAGTGGCTGGTGTGCTCAGCTCTCTGGTGTAACAGGCGACATTCTGGCTCCGATTTCATTTTCATGGTAGTTAGATGACGATTGCCATTCATGGCAAAGTGTTGCTCTGTTTTCTCGGATTCACCAGTTAGATCTAGGAGCAGATGAGTGTGTCCTGAGAAAGGCTAGTTTAATCATCCCAGTGCCTTGTGGAGAATGTCTGGAACCCTCATAAACGTGGGGACCAGGCAAACTCCAGTACTGAGAAAACCAACAGCAACAACAAATACTCTTTTCAAGCAGAATTGGAAAATTTACTTGCCAGAATTTATCATGGGAACAGAAGAGTGGACTTGGCATACAAGTCTGTGGAGTCTGACACACCTTAGTGCCAACTGATCCCCAGTGCTCCATGGTTTTGTGTCTCTGGTGAGTCATTCTAATGCCTTACAACTCATTTTGCTTATCAGTAAAATGCGACAATATCAGGTCCCTTTCATAGCTGTGGTGAGATTGGTATGGTGGTACCAATAATATGGTAGCTGGGATTACAGGGTGACATTGATAGCCAGCAGGAGCTCCCTGAGCCAACAGTTAGACCCCCATGGTGAGCTTTCTCTTGGGTATGGGGTGTTGGTTCACGCTCAGCTATGATCTGTTGCTTGGTTTTCAGGTACGAAGCTAAGGTCCTAATGAGGCTGTAGCCAGTGGCTCCCCCCATGCATGTTAGGACCGGGAGCAGTCAAGCCATGGTATCCTCCTTGGTGCAATGTTGGTTGGGACCTGGGTGGGAAAGGACAGCTCTTGAATCCTTCAGGTGGCTGGAGAAGCTTGGCGCGGCTAAAACTTGGCCTGCTCCATCCTCCTCCCCACTGGCAGTGATTTTTGAGGCTGGCTGAAGCTGGAATGCTCATCAGGAGGCAAGGGAAGGCCAAGATGTCATGTGAGGCAAGCTTGTAGCATCTGTTGTTCTGTGTCAGGTTCGGCTTGTCTGCTATGGCACTGGCCTGTTCTCCAGATAGGATCAATGTTCTCTATTACGGGCCGGATATGATGGCAGAAAGAGGGACCTCAGCTTTTCCGGGCTTTGCAAGGTCATGGTCAGCCTAGGACCAGCCCTGACTATAGCATGGGCCATAGGACGTGCTGCAGTGGAGTCTGATCGGGGCTGGTGGGGAGGGGACTGTGTGATGCCTGTAGCTGGTGACCTGGGCTGATGTCCACTTGGAGCATCCCTGGGCACCGGGAAGGGTTTGGCCCTGGGGAGTCCCTGGGCAGGGAAGGTGACCCAATGTGGGGTTCTGTACATGAGAATTCTGAGCCAACGTTGGTTGTGGACACGATGCCAAGTCTCCACACTGAGACCCGGCAGGGATGTGGGGGAGCACGGTCAGAGACAGACTCCGGAACAGAAAGGCAGGGCCACTCTCTGGGGTTGCTTCCCCAGAAGATCATCGGGGAGAGAAGTATGCTCAAGGCCGCTCACAGACCGTGTTTGACTCTGTCCCCAGTGCTCACCAGAAGGCTGGGCACAAGGATTACCTCGTCTCTCCAGACCTCAGTGTTCTCCTCTGTAAAACGGGCATGATAAAGCTCGCGGGCGCGGAGCAGGCACACAGCACTCGGTGCTCGCGGCTCTCACCAACCAGGCGAGCTGCGCGGCGTCCTGGGCTTCGGCTAGGCGTCACCACAAAAGCGGCCTTCATAGGAGCCTCTCCTCTAATGTGACGGAAATAAGTTGACAGATAGCCTTTTCTCAATGTTTGCATTTTTATGGCTATGAAAGCAAGACTCAGAAAGGACTAACCGCAGCTAACTCTGACGCGTGTGCTCGTTGGGGCAGAGCTCCTAGAAGCCTGTTTTCCCGTTGCAAGTGCGTCCTTCAGCCGCGCATGGAGCCAAGCAGCTCCGCCTCGCGGGGTTTACTGCAGAGCTGCAGGAGGCCCAGGGGCTCTGCCGCCCGAGCGGAGCGTGGGACTGAGGCCCGGCGAGCGGGCGAGCTGTCTCCAGATGACCGGTCCACGGCCCGAGCGAGAGCAGAAGTAACGCACCACCCATCGCTCCCTCGTACACGTGCCTGGTCTGGGCTGGCCTCTGTGCTGAGCGCCTTACACACCGGCACTCATTTAATCCTCGCGACTACTCTTTCCGCGGGTGCCTGTAGTACCTCGTTGCACAATGAAGACATTGAAGCCCAGAGAGCTGGAGGTCACACAACTAGTAACCGGGCCCCTTGTGGAGATGTTTGCAGAGAGGGCAGAAAGGGAAGGAACAGGAGAGGCTGTTCCACCGGGCTGGGTGGCCACACAGCCAACTGGACCTTTCCTTCAGCGGTGGATCTGGGTGAGACCCTGAGGTGCTGGCCCGGCCGTTCTCCTCCCTCCCGCCTTCGTCTCCAGCCCTCAAAGCTCTTGGCTCAGCACAGAGCTCCACGGGGTGTTCTGAAAAGTTAGCTGCATCAAGACAGCCCCAGCAGTGTCTGTGAATCAGGCATGCTTTGGTCGCTAACAGGAGAATGTCACTGAAAATGTCCCAACCGCTGTGAGGTTGGGCCCCACTGCTGTGAGGTGGGCCAGGCCTTTGGATTCGGCTCCAGGCTGGTTTCCGGAATCGCTCCTCCGCTCCCTGGCTCCTCCTGCCACATGTTGGAGGCCAGGAAGTTTGACAGAACAGCTTTGTCTCCTGTCTTGGAGATCTTGGGTGGTGAGTGGTGTATGGGCGACACAGGAGGTAGAGAGGAGCCCCAGACAGAGACAGGCGGGCTTGGAGCCCTGCTCAGCTTTGATTTGGGGGTCCTAATGATTATACTTTATATAAATACCACCCATGTTTTGTACTCTGGCCAAGTGTTCTTTTTTCTCTCTCTCTCTCTCTCTCTTTTTTCTTAACCCAGACAATGAACTTTGAGGCAATGTTGCTGTTATTTCCATTTTGTAGATGGGAAAATGGAATCTTGGAAAGGTAAAGAATTCACGAACTTGCTCAAGGCCAAGCAGGTAGCCAGCAGGAGAGCCGTGCTTCACCCCAGGCCATAAGCACTCCTGTGTCCTACCACCTGCTGCCCGGGCCAGCCCTGACTCCTTTTTGCCCACCACGTAAGGCTGATTCCACAGAGCAGGTGTTGGCCCCAGGGCTCCTTCTCTGGGGGGTGGAGAGCAGGAAACGTAGGATCTTAGGCCTAACCGGCAGAGAGGGCTTGTCCACCTGCATCGAGCCGGGGAAACTGTATTTCCAGACGTTGTTCCTAGATGGTTTAATTGACCTGCCAACAAGTATTTATTGGAGCAGTGGCTCAGCAGAAGAGGCTGGCAGCCAGCCAAGGCTTCTGGTATTGATGAAGGCCAGAGAGAGTTTTCTACCAGGCTGAGTACGAGGACAAGACCATCCCCTTGCCAGAGCCACCCTCCAGTCCGCACTGAATTCACCACCTTCCTACTCAACTCCCATGTGTCTCCCACGTGCCATGGTCCTCCCAGCCTCCCTGACATCAAGACTCTCCTCTGCCCTCCCAACCCAAGCCTGGTCTCCCCTTCGCCCCTCTGCCCTATCATTCTGCCTTGACCCCAACTCACCCCCAGCCCTCAGCCCAGGGCTCTGCCCCCTGCACCTCGTTCAGCACCGAGTCTCCCCCATTTGCCCCATTTACTAACTTTTCCACATGTGTGCCTTCTTTCCCCAAGGGGAGATGAAGTAAGTTCCTCAGGACAAGGGATGGTGACCCAGGAAGCCTGTGTGGGGATGTTGATAGAGGAGGGACTTAAATATATGTGTGCATGTGGGGCGCCGGGGTGGCTCAGTCGGTTGGTCATCTGCCTTCAGCTCGGGTCATGATCCCAGGGTCCTGGGATCAAGCCCCGCATCGGGCTCCCTGTTCAGCAGGGAGTCTGCTTCTCCCTCTCCCTCTCTCCCCGACCCCTGCTCACGCTGTCTCTTGCTATCTCTCTCTCTCAAATAAATAGATTAAAATCTTTTTAAAAAATGCGTGCATTTACTTTTGAAAAGCAAACTGTGCACACAGCAACAAATTTAAATATTACAATGAAATACTCCCCCCAACCCATTAGCTCCCCAGCTCCTCCCCCTGCTGGCAACCACCATTAACAGTTTCTCATGTGTCCTTCCAGAAATTTGTAACAGAGAAATTTTACATGAATGTGATCATGCTGTAAACATTGCTCTGCCTCTCACTTCCCCCGCTAGATCTTGGCTATTATTTAATATGATTACTATAGAGTCGCCTCATTCTTTATTAACGGTGGCACGGGTTTTCTTGGTACAGTTGTATCACAATTTATTTTATTCAGTCCCCCATTTTTTGACATTTAGGCAGTTTCCAGTCTTTGAGAATAAACGTTTGATTCCAATTTAAATTTCATTTCTGCCGCCTTCTGGCTAATTAACATCCCCGAGCCTTCGTTTTCCCCTCTGTGCAGTGGGAATAATTATATGTGCCTTGCGTAGTTGCTGTGAGGATTAGAAATGAGGCAGAAACAAAGCATGGTCCAGCCTGTGGCTCACTGTGGTGGTGTGCTGGAGGGGGCTGTGGGTCTTACGGCGCTTACCCGTGTCCAGTGCCGAGCTCATCCAGGCCCCTTGATGAATCTTGTGAATGATTTGGTTTCTAGTTTATTTTTCTTTTTTAAAGATTTTATTTATTTATTTGACAGAGAGAGAGACAGCCAGCGAGAGAGGGAACACAAGCAGGGGGAGTGGGAGAGGAAGAAGCAGGCTCCCAGCGGAGGAGCCTGATGTGGGGCTCGATCCCAGAACGCTGGGATCACGCCCCGAGCCGAAGGCAGACGCTTAACCGCTCTGTCACCCAGGCGCCCCTAGTTTCTAGTTTAAAGTACAGTAGAATCACATTCATTTGTTGGTAAGGAGGCTTCGAGCACAGTGCTGGACTAGGGGCATTTGAGTTGTCTAATCTGGTCAGTCCTTACATAGGGTGTGTGTCAGTGCGCTGAGTCACCTGGTCCCTTACCGGCCCAGCGCAGATCCATTGGCAGGGTGGGGGGGGGTTGCTGTTCTGTTGGTGCTCTTGCCGGGGCTGAAGGTGGTAGTTCTTGGAGGCAGGGACGCCCTCCGTGGCACCCCTTGGAACTGAGCACACAGTAGGTGCTCAGTAGGTGCATGTGAATATACTGGCCTCCCACCATCTGCCGAGCTTTTCTGTTCCCTTTTGCAGCAGGACCCGAATCACAGTTGGCTGGAACAGAGGGAGGTTGGCTATGAAAGGCCACCCCCTTGAAGCCTGACCCTAGGGTGACCCAGTCCCACCTCTCATTGTGTGTCAAGCACAGCACATCTGTCCCCACACTCGGGCCAGGCCCAGGCTGCGCGATGGGCTGGGCTATTCAATTCAGTTTCTGACACTCAGAAACTGGCCCCTACCCTTTGTTTGCCACAAAAAGGAACAGACTTTTAGCTGAAAGCAGGTTTTGCTCAGACACTGTGGCCTGGCTCTGAGTGTGTGTGTGTGTGGAGGGGGGGTTCACATTTGAACCAAGTAGGTTCACTCTTAGAAGTCCTGCCTGCTGGAAGGGGGCTTTGAAATGCAGGCTCAGTCAGGAGAGTGTCGCCGCGGGCCACAGCGGAGTCACACGCAGGGGCCCTGGTAACAATACGCACCTGCCCTCTTCCTCCCAGAGGGCCTCAGTGGAGTCTTGTGGGAAGAGCTGGGGCTCACTCCTGACTGGGCTGCTTGTGAGCTGTGACCCTGAGCAATTCATCTCACCCTGGAGCCTCTGCAATAGTAGTAGAAACATATTATGCCACAGGCATCAGGATTGTGGAAGATCTACAGAAAGTGACTGGGCGCGTGCCTGGCCCCGTAGATACTGGAAAAAGTAGGCTTAAAGATCACCAGTCATCACAGCTCCCGTAGATTGGTAAAATTACTGTTAGTGTTACTAAATGTGGAGATAATTATTGTTATTAATTTTGGTCTGAGGGATTTCACATTAAGGAATATGTTGGTTTGGGGAGGCTTTTGACTCTTTTCTCTTGGATACTTGATGGAAATGCCACCTGAGGTTCGAAGACTACTGTGAGTTTGTCGTAAATGAGCTGGGAGTGTTGAGCCTTCCCTCTGAGCAGTTGGAAAGGTTTCCAGCTAAGTAAGTGCCTGGTTGAAGTGTTTTGTAGTTCCTGGTGGTGACTTGCTTGGTGAACGTGAGTTCAGCAAGGATGTCCAAATACACGGCCTCGTCGCCCGCCGCAGCCCATGCGTGTGTTCCGTGGGGATGAGCCACCGAGGTGCCGGGCCTGAGGGCAGCATCTGTCTCTGAGCAGATGGTCACTAGGCCCGGCTGTGGGCTCGCCTCTGCTGGACCTTTGGGCGAACGGGAAGGGGAAGAGGTGGCCGGGAGGAGCTGGCAGGAGGGCGAGGGCTGGCCCCAGGCATTGGAACGGGGTCTGGCAGCCAGGGCCAGACCCCCACTTGACAGGTGGGAGCTGAATGGACCAGAGAGCCAGGAGGGCTTGCCCAAGGTCACCGGCTAATTAGCAGCAGAACCAGACCGAAAACCCAGGCCTCCAATCCTCCTTGAAAATGCACCTCACCAGAAGCAAGAGAGTGAGAATTCAGTGCAGTTTGTGAGCCTGTATTGAAAAACCCTGACACAGATGAGAGAGGGTGTAGGAGTTTCGGAGAAACAACATGCCTTCCTGGGAAGCGGCCTTGGCAGCTTGGGCAGCATTGAGGCCCTCCGTGGCTTCCCTGTGCCTCCTGCATGTCAGAGCCCCTGTGTCCACCCTGCTCAGACCACAGAGCAGGGAGTCCAGCACAGTCAGAGACCAGAGATCACCAGTCCCTCCATGTACTACCTGGATGAGTTGGCGTAAGTTTCCTCAGCATTCTTGTTTATGAAGTGGGCTTGATGCCGGGACTCACCCCATAGACTTGTTGTCAGCAGTGCTTCTCACATCTTCATGGGCATCTTGTCAAATGAGGCTCTGACTTAGGAGGTGTGGGTAGGGCCCGAGACTCTGCATTTCTGACAAGCCCCTGGGTGAGGCTCATGCTGCTGCGTGTTGAGGGCAGGGCAGGGCAAGGCTTCCCCATGCATGGCTTGTCCCCTGCCCCCACCGTCTACCTCTCTCACCCCCACTCTGATCCTGCAGCCAGCCAGTCTGCTTACTCCTCCGTGCTTTGGTCTGTGCCGACCTCTTTGTTGGAAATGGCCTGTTTCCCACCCCACCCCCGGCAGAGCCTGCTGTGAGCAAGCCCTCCTGCCTGGCTGACATGAGAGTTGTTCCTGCACCTTGCCCCCACCATGCTCCCCACCCTCCCACCATCCAGCTGTGCCTTCTGCACTTCCTCCCTTTCCGATCCAGCCCTGTTTTCCTCTCATTCTCATCCTCCCCAACCACTGCATGGCTCAGTTTATCTGTCCTGGAACCCAAATTCGCCCGGTTGCCAGCAAGGTATCCACAAGGAAATGCATGACTTTTCCGTGGGACAGGATTCCTGCAGATAGAAACAGCTCTTTATCGAACAGTCATTGATTGAACACCTACAAAAGGCCCAACACCACTTGACGCTGCTCGTGCTGCTCGTGCATCCATTGTCTCATTTAAACCCCCACAGCCCCATGCAAATGCTCGTAAGTGCCCGACACCTCAGCTCATTTACTCCCCACAGAGGAGGAAAAGGTACTGTTACCCCACTTCACACATGAGGAGCCTGAGGCCGAGGGGTTGAAGAGCCCGCTCACGGCACAAACTTGGAGGCAGCAGTCCGTGTAGGGATCCAGGCGGCCAGCTCCGGCACCCCCACCTCTAGCCTCCGGGCCACGCGGGGCTGCGGTGAGCCTTCCTTCGGCTTTGCTGGGGGTCTCGGGCCTTAGCAGAAGGGTCTGATGATGCTGGCGTCAGCAGTCCCACTGCCACAGCATTTCCACACCCTAAATACAGGATGGCCGAGCTGTGTTCCTTCTCACCTGTGCCCACGGGAGCGGTGCAGACACGGAGCGGGTGCCGCAGGGCTAGCAGCGAACAGGGTAAGCACACTTGCGGGACGGTGTTTAAATGACTGGGGAGAGCAAACAGCCTCCCTGGCCGGCAGCAGCATTTGTTTGCTGCGGCCAGAGAGCCCGCCGATCCTCCCAGTCGTGTCCCTTGGTTAAGGCAAGGGGGCAGTTAGCATGAGTTACAGCCCAGCCCAGACACTAATAAGGCTGCTTGTCTGAAGCCTTCCATAATTCAAGTTAAGGCTGTACCGTTTAATGGCCCTTCTTCATCAGATCTTCCAAGACTCGGTGCCTCCTTAATGATTTATTTGCTTGGGATGAAATTAAGCCGAGACAGCGCGAGCTTGGAAAATACTGCCGTGCTGGTTCTCCCCAGTTCTTCATCCTCAGTGGCGACCGCGTCTATAAATAGAGCTGCGAGCCCCGTCTCGTGACCCTCTTGCCGGGAGCCCCAGTGGGCACAGGCTGCCCTGTCAGGACCCTCTGGGCCCACAGCTGACGAGGCACCTGGTGCCCCTCATCTTTCCCACCTCCAAGGCCGATGACCCCGCTGGGGAGCAGCGAGGGGCCAGAGCTGCCAGCAAAGACGTCGTCACCTTGGCTTTGGAGCCATTTAAGTAGAAGCATTTGAGTTGATCCATTTGGAGCTACGGCCATGTGCCAGATCTTGCCCTGTCGACGTTGCTCCCTCAAAATGCGTTTCATGAGGGTGTCCCTGGGTGGGGGCGGGTTTCCTTCTGGTGTTTAGTGAGGTGGATGACAGCTTTCTGCCTGATGTCGCGGCCTGGCTCAGAGGGGCACGTGGGACCCTGTTCATCTCCCTAAGCATGGCCGCCTCTGGGGTCAGGGGCCGGAGTCACAGCTGAGGGCCACTCGCAGGGCTCAGCTGCAGGCCAGGTGCCGAGCGGGGGTGGGACGTTTAGTCCGGCTCCTCTGGAGGTCTGAAGACCCAGGTCGTCTCAGGAAAGGGCTGGGTGTAATGGTGTGTGAGGACTGAGGGGTCCAGGGACGGGAGCGCGCTCAGGCACCCCTCTGCTGCCTCACCTGCACGTCTGCCACAGGCTCCCTCCCACCCACCTGCCCCCACCCTCTCCTGTATCTTTTCTGGTTTCCTCGTAAGTCAGCTACCTCTTGGTGTTGGCTGACGCTGACCCTGACCCGACTCCCGCGCTTCACTGTTAGCTGGCACAGTATTTTCCCAGGTCTCGTTTTAAAGTCCCGAGGGTCTCTGATCGGTCCAGTGCTTCTCATGGGGTGCAGGCAGAGGGTCCCACCCACCTCTGATCGGCTGTTGCTGGGTCGGGTCCTACCTGCTGATCCCTTAGCTGTGGAGAGTCCTGGCGCCGGTCATTTAGCACGCTTGCTTGGACATCAGCATCCCCCAGGGAGCATGTGCAAACACAGATTTCAGCAGTCTCTCATCTGTAGAATCAGTGGACCCAGGAGTGTGAGTGTGCGTGTGCGTGTCGCAAACTTCCCGCTTGATTATGCCATCAATCTAGCATGGGCTAGAAGTCAGCTGCTTGGGATGCCTGACCGGAAGGAGACTACTGGGGTGCAGTAGGGGGTGCTGGGTCACGTACAGGGAGTGTGTGCTCGGCAAGCAGAGATGTCCCAGACTCATAGGAACTGGTTATTGGGAACTGTTGTCTAAGGCAGAAGCAGGGCTTGGGCTCCCAGTCGTAGCTGGAACAGGCGTGGGACACCTAAAGACCCTTCTTACTGGCTCCAGCACCAAGGAAACAGATGTTTGGCCCATGCAACCGAAGTGTCAGTGTTGGGTGGCTCAGTTTGAAGAGGCTGCTTTACTCCCCTGTTTCCTCCCAGGGTACCCCCAGGGGCATCAGGGCATCGGTGCACTGTGTGGAGCAAGGCCCCAAGTCAGCCTCTCAGCCAGGGACCCAGGAGGGGCAGTGTTTCCATGGGTGCGGGAGGGCTGAGGTGCGGTATGGAGACCTCCTGAGTCACTCACTGTTTCTCTCCCTGCTGGCAGAGGCCAGGTCGTCCCCTCTGCTGTTGTGTCCCCAGCATCTGGCATACGGTGGGTTCTCAGTGAACACCTACTGAATGACTGACTGCCTAACTCAGAGTCCGCATGGCAGGGCGAAAAATCACTGCAGGTTTGGGTGGAAGACAAGGCCCAGAGAGAGAGCCCATTCTTCCTACAGCATCTGCACAGAACAAAGAGTTTACTGGCTTCCTATTGAAACTTCCGGGAAGGGAATCCTAAGAAGTTTCCAATTAGCCAGGAATAGTAAATTGAAATTAGTCGCACTCTGCCCATAGCCGCTAATTTGATCTCGGTATAAACAAGCCATCGCCCTTCCCTCAACCACAAACGGTCCTGCGTGAGCCAGTCTGCCCTGCGCTGTAAGGAGGTGATTTATCCTTTTTCACTCGGTGTCTGTGAAGAGCCTGACCTGTGCTGACCTGGGCCAGGAGCTGGGCTGCGGTGGCCAGCAAGGCAGGCCCACTGTCCACTCGCCATGGAGCCACAGTCTGCTGGACAGCCATGGTTACAGTGAGAGAGGCTTTTTATCACTCAGCCAATTGGTCAATGGCTATTTTTTAAAAATATCTCCTATGAGCCAGGCGCTGGGGGTACTGCGATGACAACTTAGGAGGAGAGACAGAAACAGAAGAAAACAAATCTCTGATAAATCTAGACATAGAGAAATGTGACAAAATGAGCAAAACAGGAGACGGTGATAGGGAGGGAGGGGTGTCTCCGGGCTGCTCTCAGGGAAGGGCATTGGAGACGTACATGGTAAGGTGGAGGCAGCCCTGGGAAGATCTGGGGAACACTGAGTTGGTGGGTACAAGGTGGTGAGTCTGTGGCCAACAGGACAGCCAACAAGGCCGGGCATGATGCAGGGGAGAGCAAGGGCTGTGGGACGTAGGCGTGAGCAGAGGCTGAGCTTGGGGGCCTGCAGGCGGTGGCATTTTCTTCCATCCTACAGACTCAGATGATTCACTGTTTTTTTTAAAAAGTTGTAAACAACCTTATTTTGAAGAAGAGTTCCCTTTCCACTGGGACATGACTCCTGGTTCTACCAAATGACACGGTGGTGGAACTTTGGTGAAGGTGGCCTTTGACTGAGGTGGGTACTGCTATTTCCATTTTACGGATGAGCTGATTGAGGCTCAGAAAGTTTGGGAGACTTGCCTAGGTCGCTCTGTGCGTGGGGGAGCCGATTTGAGCCGCACCTGTTATTTTTCCACCTTGTCACTGCTCCAGAAGCAGATTCTAGGGGTGTGTATACGTGTGTGTAAGTGCGTGTGTGTCTGAACACAACAGGGCTCCATGGGTCTACTAAGAGCCATCTGGCAGGCCAGCCAAGAGACGGGGCCTCTATGGAGCAGGGACACCCATGTGGGTGTCCCCACACTGGGCTTTTGTTCCTTCAGGTTGTCGAGTGAGCCATGGCTGGGGATTTGTGGTTCACAGTCTTCCCTATCTGGGTGGTGGGTGGGTGGGTGACCAAGGGCTTGGAGCCTTCCCCACCACCATGACCAAGGTCTGGGCCAGCCACTGTGCATGTGCTTTGGTTTTTCCATGTCCCTGGCTGCATCCTGGGAAGGGAGACATGTGGGTGGGTTCTGGGCCAGTGGACTCTGCCTTCCCTTCTGTCCCTTGGCATGGTAGAGCCCCAGGGTTCTGACAGGTGTCTGTTGGCTTGGGCACTTGTCACTTCAGGCTGGGTGAGCCATCCAGGAGGTACACGGCAGGTGGAGGACTGTTCCCTCTTTGGCTGGCGCCATCAGCTTCTCTCAGGTATTCAAGGTGTTGTGGCAAAATGGATTGTTCAGATATGTGAGAGTTGAAAAAGCATTCTCGAGCTGAACTGACTTGATTTACCTAGAGTCTGGTGTTGGGTGGAAAAGAAGGGAAAAGGGGTCAGGTCCTGGGGAAGAAAATGCTAGACTTAGAGCCAGAAGAGCTGGCTCAGTCCATTCCAGCTTGGCCACTGGCTATGTGTGACCTTGGGCCAGTCACTTCCCCTCTCTATGCCTTTATTTCTCCACTGCAGGAAGGAGGGGATTGGACAAGATGACCTCAAAGGATCTCCATTATTCTGTGCTAATATTCAGAGACTATCTGCGCGTCTGACTTTTTGGATGACAAACATTTTACACTGCCGTGCTGTCCAGTACAGCAGCTGCTAGCCACATGCGGCTACTTATATTTCAGTTGAAATGAATTAAAGTTCAATGAAAAATTCAGTTCCTCCGTTGCACTAGCCACATCCATAGCACCATGCGGCTGGTGGCTACCAGGTTGCAGAGCATTTCCACCGTCGCCCAAAGTTCTAGTGGTCGGCGCTGCTCTGCAGCCCCTGGGGAGGACTGGGGAACATAATGGAAGGGTGCAGGCCCCTGTTTCCATCATGGGACTCTTCTGGAGTCAGTGCCAGGAGGAGGGTCAGCTCTCCCCTGGGCCTGGCTTGAGCAGGGTGGGTGTAGGAAGAGGATTCCGCACAGATGCCCATCCGCAGAGTGTTGGGCACAACCAGGAAACTTCAGAGAATGTCACAGGTCCTGGGTGGGGAGAGCCAGGAGGCGGGGCAGTGCCGGGAGGTATGCCAGGAATGCCAAAGAGGAGGGCCTGGGGACAGCAGGGGCCAGGAGTCCCATCTGGGGAGGGGCAGCTGCTGCCAGAAGGCCAAAGCCCAGGCCCCCTGGGCTCAGGATCGGGGAGCAGCGGTGCCCCTTGCTAGGTCTGCGCCCTTGGGCAAGTTCCTGTGCCCATGGAGCCCCCACCTCCTCGTGGGTAAAAGGGGAGAAATAAGAAAAGGGTTTTAGAGAGGTGAAATAACATCAGGCTCTCGAAAGCCTGCTGTAAGTGGAGACTGCTTCATGTTGGAGACTGCTTCACAGAGAGAGCGCTGTGGCCCGTTCATGTTGACTTGTAATCGTACACTGGCCCAAGTTGTGATTTTAAGGTTCTGGGGTGTCTGTCCTGCCTTTCCAACTGGACGGTGGGCTCTTTGGAGAAGGGGACCAGCACGTTCTCTGTGCGTCCCCTCAGCCCTGCACACACCGGCGCTTTCCCTTGGCGCAGTTGAACAGAACAGGGCCGGTGGCCACCATGCAGGGGGCCGTGCGGTCTTGTCCTCCTTGCTCCCCACCCGGTGGCCTCTCGCCAGCACGCAGTCATGCTTCGCGAGCTGCTGAACACTTTCCTTGTCCCTGACACATATGCACATCTGGCTAGGTCTGGTTGTCATTTTCTGAACCCACGGCGTATCTCAGGCTCTGACCCCAGCCCCACGGTGTGTAAACAAACCAAGGGCAGAGGTCAAAGGCCAGAGCTGGGCTTTGCCGGCACCTCACATAGCACTCTTGGCAGGAAGTAGCCTGGTGTCTGGTTTCATCATGCAGGTCCCCCTTCCCATGCAGAAATCAGCTTTTCATCTGCATTCCTAGCTGGGAGGTGACACTTCTGGCTTGTTGTTGACGGATGGCCTGCTACACACCAGCCCTGGGGAGGTTCATTGCTCGGGCTGGCTCTGACTTTTCATGAAGTCTGCTCTATGGACATGCAGAACACAGACAGGAAAGCCTGAGTCCTGCCAGAACCACCTTTCCTGCCACAGAACTGGGGTGCTTCCCACCAAAAGTGGCAGTGAATATAAGTCAGAGAACCATCTGATAAACATCTCCCTGCCCCGAAGAGTGTTTTTATATATGCATTTTATATGGTTGTGTGTGTGTGTGTGTGTGTGTGTGTGTGTGTGTGTATATACACACACACACATTTAATTCTTTTGGCCCTGTGTGGGTCATATTAACATCCCCATTTCATGGATGAGAAAACTGAGGCTGTGAGAAGCTAAAAGGTCACAGGGCTAGAACTGGAATTGGAGCCTTATTGGTCTGACTCCAGGTTTGATGCCTCCCTTTCAGGAAGTCCTGAAGGCCTCCTTTCTTGCTCCTGGTATCCTTCCTCTGATCACGATGAGCTGTAGTAGGGTTTTGAAACCAGCTGATATGCCCTATTGTAACCCTGTTTTCCTTGCTTAGCCTCAACTTGATGATCTGAACTTCTCTAGATGCGTGTTTAAGGCCAGGTTTTGCAGAGCTGTGTGACCTGGGCCAGCCACAGGGGAGCCTTCCCCCAACTCCTGAGCCTCAGGTGTCCTCACTGGACAGTGGTTACACCAAGCATATGCAAGGAGCTAGAGGGGTGGATTGCCGGGTCCGTGGCTTCCCCCAGCTGGTTTGGAGGGCCCATAGGATCTGTGCTCTATGGTTTCTCCATTGTCCCTGTGCTACCCAACCCCCCACACCCCAAACAGAACCCTGGGTGATGCCCCTCTTAGTTCAGGACATGTCCTGAGGAGGACATGGGACAGGCATGGGCCTCATGTTCTCAGCCTCCTGCCAGGAGGGAGCTCCAGCTGGCTCTGCCTTGGGGAGAGGGGGTCTTAGGTGTGCCCTTTCTCTAGGCCAACTCAAGGAGATGCACCCTGGGTGTGGCCTCCCTCAGCAGGGCCCCTCAGAACTTCCAGCACGAGAGCATGGCCCCCAGTCCTCAGACCAGCATCTACATCTCTCCAGGCACATTTCAGCCCCACGCTTTTGCTTCTGTTTGGTGATCTCAGTCCACAGTAACAACCATTCTGTGCCTTTGGAGCACATGTGGGTGGGCAGAGGGAGTCTGCAGGGGTTTGTAACCTGGAAAAGATGAAAGCACCACCCCTTTCTTGGTGACTAATCTTCAGGTGACGTTCTCCGGGGCTCCTGCTTGCTGGACTCTGGCCTGTCACCTCTCGCTCCACTAACTCCAGAACCTCCCGAGGCCCTTCGGGGCAGAGGGGAAAGGCTCTGAATGGGGCAGCAAGCCCGGTCTGAACCCTACCTAGGCCATTCCAGGCTGTGGGACTCTGCACTTTTGCTTGGTTGTCATTGTCTGTAAAATGTGGCTAATAATGGCTCTGCTGGAGGGCGTTAGAGAGTGGCCAGGGAGCCTGCCGACGTGACAAGCCCAGCACAGCGCCCGACGCCTGGCATCACTGGATGGGGCTCGTGTGGATTTGTTTCTTCTCCTAGACAGTAATAGCATGTGATACAGTCCCAGGTAGAGAGTAGGCTCCCCAATAAAGACTTCGTGGTTTCTTCAATACTTTCTTTTGTAATGTTTCTCCATTAAATGCAACCGGAGGCCCTCCAAGGCCCAGAGCAGAAGCCCCGTGCTTGCTCAGCTTTGGAGGGGGCTTCTGCCTGGCCCTTCCCTCCTCCTCCCCCACACCCCTTCCCTGGCCTCTCTGTGCCCTCCCCTCCATGCCGCCTGGGCCACTGCACAGGCCTATAAATCAAACCTGTCCCTGGAGACCTCTGACCCAAACCAGATGGCCGTACAAAGCCAGCACAGAGTAAGCTCAGCTTCCAACAATGCTTGACCCCTCCCCTGCCCGACCCAGCGCCCTGGAGCTCCTTTACGCAGCTGCCCTGTCAATCACTCCCCATCCATCCGTGATCCGGCTCTAGCTGGGGGCCGTGACCTCTCGGAGATACTTAGGGACTGTCTTAGAGAGATTCCATTAAGCCATATAAAGATCTCTGGAGGGTTCGTGGTGCCTACTTTCTGTGCCACAGGCAGTAGCTTGGCCCGATAGCCAGAGCTGGTGTGCTCTGTGCCATTGTCTCCCCCTCCTCCAGGAAGCCTTCCCTGGCTGCAGCAGCTACTGCAGCTTCGATGGCATAGAATGTCTGACTCCCCCTCACCACCAGGCACTCATTCATATATTGTTCATTCCTTTGACATTTACTGTACTTCCTCTGCCTGGGCCCCCTGGGAAGCTTGGACATTGCCCTTACCACCAGGAGAACCCAGAGACAGTGAAGATATAATTACAGGGCAGGGTGCTAGGGGCTGCAGTTGAGCATGAGACCCAGGGTGCTGTGAGAACTCCGGAGGTGAATGTACTATGACCTTGGAATCTAGGACAGCTTCCCAGAGAGGAACCCTCAAGCTGAGTTTTGAAGGATGAGTTGGTATTTGCCAAACGAAGGGGAGTGTGTTTCCGACAGAGCAAGAACAGCACATGGCAGAGGCAGGCATGGGGTGTGAAGAAGCTTGATAGATTCGGGGGCTGACAAATCGGAGAGCATGCTGGAAGCACACCTGGGGGAGTTATTGGAGGCTAGATGTGTATCAGTATGAATTAGGTCTGGTTGTCTGAGATCAAAATTCCCAATAGTATAGGCTTCAATAGGAATAGAGGGTCATTTCTCTCTCATTCAAGAGAAGTCAAGAAGCAGGCAGTCCAAAGACGTTGTGAGGCTCGATGAGGTGATCGGTGCTCCCGGTTCCTTCTGCCTGCTACTTTACCTTCCTAGCCTGTGACTTCCATTCCCAAAGGTACCTTATGGTCCAGAATGGCTACCAGAGCTCCAGCTTTTGCACCCACACTTCAGGCTGTAGGACAGAAGAAGAAACGAAGGAGGGGACACTGTTTCCTTTAAAAAGATGTCTCAGAAATACCACACCATGCTTCCGCTTTATAGCTCAATGACCAAAATGTGATCACATACTGTTCTTAGCTGCAAGGAAGATGAGAACTGTAGTTCTTATCAGTAGGTGCTGCCTGTAACACTGTTCTTCTGCAAAGGATCCCGAGGCCCTACCTTGCCTCTGTGGGAAAGAACACTGCTCAGTTAGCAATGCCTCCCTTCACTGTGGGCATGGAGCCCTGCGCTTGTCTTGCTGGTCTACTGCCAGAAGGTTCTCTCCCCAGGGATCCCCAAGGTGTTTGGTGCGGTTCCTGCAAACAGAGCAGGCACATGGTCAGTCCTTTCTCCAAAGCCCCAAAGCTCAGCAGAATTCTAGGCAAGTTTTCTTGGCATTCTGCCGTCCGATTTTGTTTCTGGTCTACTGCCTTCTTAAGGCACCCATTGCCCTTCCACAAGCCTTGAGTCCACGCAGAATGGTCTGCACAGTTAGAGCATGGACTAGGAGGACAAGAACGAAATACAATGTCGCTCAATCGCTGCAGCCTCATCCTCAGTCAGAGGTCTTCCAGAATGTAACAATACAGGAGGAATCAGAGGGAAGTTTTAAGCCATTTTATTTTCACAGCTGGAAATGCCTTGTCTCCTGGTTTAATTTCACACCTGCTGTGTGTCAGAGCCCCACTTTCCTTAGCTGTGAAATGGGGCTAATACCACCTACCTTGAGGGGTTGTTGGGAGAATCGCATGCAATAAGAGAGGGCAAAGCAGGGAAGAGACACAGAGGATAACAGTTAGGGGCTCTGGCCTCCAACTGCCTAGGTTCCAATCCTGGCTCTGCTGCTGGTTACTGTGTGACCTTGCCTATGTGGCTTAACTTCTCTGTGCCTTGGTGTCCTTATGTGAAATGGGGATGCTAATAATAGTACCTACTTTGCAGAGCTGTTGTAAGGCTCACACATATGATAATATATATAAAGGGCTTAGAGGCTGGCACACAGTACGTGCGTAGAAGAGATTATAGCTCTGAAGAGTACCAACTTTGGGATCGGGCAGGCCAGGGCTTTGATTCTGGGTAAGTTACTCCTCTTGGCTCTTTCCTCATTTGTAAAGCAAGGATAACATGACCTACCTTGCAGCCTGAGGCTTAGTGACAGAAGAGCTGTAAAGCAACACATAGAACACCTGACAAGTCAGAACTCTGGAGAAGATTATAATAGTGATACTACGTCCCAGGCTCTGTCAACAGCTCCTTTGCCTAAAAACACTTGAGAAGTAGGCTGCTCTTCACATTACTCCTGGGGCAACCGAGGCCTAAAGTTGTACGCTCAAGATCGGACAACTAGAGAGACACGCAGTCCGGGTTTGACTTCTTGGGTGAACTGATCCGAACCTGTACTGTCCTGCTTGGGAGCGTCAAGAGCAGCAGCCCTGGGTTTAAGAGGGGAAGGGCTGGGGGTGGAGGGGCCCAGAGCTTCAGGGAAGCTGCCTGTGAGGTGACGTACAGCAGAGGACCAGGGCTCCTGAGCCGTTATAGTCGGATTTGCACACAGGACCTTGACCCTGGCTCGGAGGACGAGCTCGCTGGGCCTGGCTCAGAGGAGGGCTGTCTTTGTAGGCCTGGTGTGGCCGGCAGTGTGGACAGCAATGTGGCTGCGGTAGGGTGACAGGCATGGAAGGCGATGGGGCTAGGCTAAGGCAGGCCTGGACCTCTCAGCTGCATTTAGACTTTAAACAGGAAGAGCTGGAGGAACATGAAGAAAGCCACATTTTTGGAGGATTCGCAGTACAGGGAGGGGTGGCAGGCACTGTGGACTTTGTGCAGACAAGATTGGAGAGGAGACTGGGGGGGAGCAGGCCACGTGGGGAGGTACCCCAGGAGGACAGACCCAGCAGGAGGTGAAAAGTCTAGGGTGTGCTGGTGGAGCCCCAGTTTCTGGGTCCCCAACAATGTCAGGACCTGTCACAGCTGCTTTATAGTATGATCTCATTTGATCCTCAAATAGTGCTGAGAAGTGAGTGTGACATACCCATTTTCCAGATGAGGAAGCAGAGGCTCCGGAGGTGAAGTGGCTTGCCTGAGGTTGCACAGCCTGGGAGCAGCAGAGCTGGACCTGGGCCCCGAGCCGAGAACCAAGGGCTGGGCCCTGCACTCCCCCGTGCCCACCCCGGCCGCCGCGGGGAGGGGTTGAGGCAGAGTGGGATGGGGCGTGCCCAATGAGGAGTTGCTGCCTTGTCTGCGCTGGGAGTGGGAGTGGGGGGATGTTTCTGTGTTTACAACCTTAAGGAATAGACTTTTCTTTAGGAAGCAAAAGTTTGGTTGTGCTCAGTGAGCAGGAAAATGGAAGTGACCTTGGAGCAGAGATTTAAAGCCCTGTTGGCCGTTTAGGCAGCGCTGTGTTTAATAGCTTGGGACCCCAGCGTCAGAGTGATAAATCCATTCCGTGCTGCGAGGTGGGGAGCTGGCCTCCTGGGGTCCCTGCTCTGTGCATTCCATGGGGACCCAAACCTCCTGCCAGGCTTTCTCAGAAGTGGACCGGGCAGGTGGCCACCCTGCTCCCCAGGACTATGGGGGCCGTTAGCACCGGCTTCAAAGGAAGGTGTTGCCTTACATGGGGAGCACAGAAAGGGCACAAGGTTATACGTACATAGATCCACAACAAAATAAATATGTGTAAATCCACACTATAAAAAGCCATGCTAGAGGGCTGTTCTCCAAACAGGTTGTCAAAGATTACTTCTAAGTGCGGGAGGAGAGGTGAGCCTCCTGCTTTTTTGTGTTTAATGTACCTTGCCCATCAACATGTCCTCAGTGATATAAAAAGTGCTCCCTGTCCACCCACGCTTCCTAGCAGATTCTTGGGGTGCCCACGCCTCATCGCCCGTGCCCCCTGGGTTTCAGAGCCACTGTGGTGGCACCTGTCCTGAGCTGCAGACAGCCACTCAGCAGGGTGCAGCTACAACTTGGGGGTACCCCTCAGCCGTTGTGGGGAGAGGGGTCAGTGGATAAAGGCCCCCAGCTCCCCCAGCCTCCAGGATGGTTCTGAGGTGGGTTTTACACAGTTGCTCCGAGGGTCCTGAGAGAATGAGCTCAGTTGACCCCATCTGTCAGCTCATTAACGTACCCTTACTTGTCTTCCTCCCGTCCCTGATGCGCTCTGCCCTCTCCTTCGCATTTTCAGAGATCATCTCCCCCTACAACTGCCTGCTTCCAAAGCCTCGTCTCAGGGGTGCCCCAATTAAGCCAAGCCCACTCTGACCATGTCTTATAAAGCTCCTCAGCCACGTTCGAGATTGATGCTAGCACATCTGTCTCCATATCCAAATACGAATGTGTGCACCTGCTTTTTAACAAAGCACAAATGGGACCAGACTGTCCTTACCATTCTGCTACTTGCTTCCTGGGAGACTCCGTGCCACACTGCAGTGGGATTTTAGGTGCTGGTTGACGCACCTCGCAGCCCTTCCGGGAGGCCTTGATCCTGCTCTCTGTGGGCACCCACCTCCCCCAAGGGTGGGACCAATCCCAGCTGGAGGTTACTGGTCCTCAGGGAAAGGGGCTGTGTGACACATCGTCGTCCTCATCCAGCAGGTCAGTGTTCACTGTCCAAACCCTCCTCCACCTCCCCCAGGCCAGATCTGGGCTGGGCTTTGCAGCCACAAAGACGGGCCCACATGGTCCAGCCCATTTGTCCAACAGAAGCAGAACATTCTAGCAGGAGCTGCAGGTTCCCAGAGAGCTCAGACGGCAGAGAAAGGGCACCACAGGGGTGCAGACGGCAGATAAAGGAGAGCTCTGCGGAGGAAGGGACCTCTGAGCCCTGAAACCTGGGCGTCCGCCAAGTGTGGTAGAGCCTGAAGGAGCGAGGCAGGCCAAGGTGTGGGGGCAGAGGGGGTGGGGGAGGCAGGACAGGCAGCAGATGCGGTGTTTCTCATGACTCAGCCTATCCTCTTCCTCGACTGCAATGGATTCTGTTATCACGACTTTCACAAGCAGGCCTGTGTCTGCCAGCAGCCTTAGGGTCAGGAACAGAGGAGATGATGGACACGTTTGGACAGAAGCCCTTACTTTATTCAATGAGGAATTTGTCAAAAGCCAGTTATCTTTGAAAAACCAATTTTCAGGGATTTCACAGAAATCATTCCAGAATTTGTGAGTGTTGACAGCTGTGCCACTAATCAGCTGGGTGACCTTGGGAAAGTCACTTTAGAGCCTGCTTTGGAATTGTTCTTTTTGCTTTTTGGAACAGCTGACCAAATCTGAGTGTATCCATTTGTGTGTTGGGGGAAGGGAATGGGGACATTCATAAATACACGTCTGCGGTGATGCTGGCCACCCCCCCTTATTTCAGCTCCTGCCCCCCTTCCAGACTATTTATGAATTAAGGGATAAGCTAAAGAGTTCTCTCTCTTTCTTTCTCTCTCTCTCTTTCCTCCTACCCCCCCCCCAGATTGGGAATATACATGAGGGTCAGCCCAGAATTTAAACCCCAACTCTACCACCATGTGACCCTGAGCACATTTTTTAAAAATTCATTCATTCTGCACATACTAATTGAGTACCTACTATGTGACAATCACTAGTAGGCACTTGGGGTACAAACGGCAGAGGCAAAACAGACAAAAAACTGTCCTCATAAAGCTTATATTTTAGTAGGTAGAGATAGACAATCAGGTAATAAATGAATAAAATGTTAGCAAGTGATAGATGCTATGGAGAAAAATAAAGTAAAGAAAGGGCTAGAATGTGTTGGAGGGGGCCCGTTGAGAAAGAGGCATTTGAGCCAAGAACTTGAAACAGGAGCAACAGTGAGACATGTGGGTGTATCTGGGAAGGGCCATCCAGGCAGCAGTAACAGCAAGTGCAAAGGCCCTGAGGCACATATGCTGTGAAGGGTACAGGAGCAGGGTATGAAGCCAAAGAGGATATAGGCAGGGGGAAAGGCAGATCAGGTATGATATTTGGCTTTTTCTCTGAGTGAGGTGGGGAGTCACTACAGACTCTTCGGAAGAGGAGTGACATGATTTGCCTTAGGCTTTAGTGGGATCACTTGAACTGTGGTCTTGAGAGTAAATTGTAGGGTGGCCAAGGTAGACACATGGAGGCCACTTAAGAAGCTACTTCAATACAAGTGAGAGATGCTGGTGGCCTGGATCAGGAAGGTAACAGAAGAGGGGTTGAGAAGAAGCCAAATGCTGGATATATTTTCAAAACTCCAATAGCATTTGCTGGAGTAGGTGAGAGAAAGAGAAGGGGGTCAAGGAGTCAGAGATGACCCCAGGTTCTGGCGCTGAGCAGCTGGAAGGGTGAAGGTGCCATTAACTGAGATGAGGAACACCACAGGTTGGGGTGGCGATCAGAAGCCTGACCTTGGACATGTGGGAGTTAAGATGCCCATAGGACATTCGAGAGGAGGTGCTGCGTAGGCAGGCACATCTGGGGTGCAGGGGACAGGTCCAGCATACAGATGGCTTGTATAGCCACGACACAGCGTCGAGTCCCCTGGGAATAAGTGTAGCTACTGAAGGGAAGAGGTCCCAGGACCAAGCCCTTGGACATTGTAATGCTTAGAAACCAAGCCTCAGTTTCTCCTTCTGTAAAATGGGAATCGAAACCAGAATCACCATAGAAGGGCTGTTGTAGAGATCATGGGAGACACTGCATGTATTCTGCACAAATTAACAAGGGCATAGGGAAGAGTGCCATAAACATGCATTGTTATTAATGATAGGAATAGTTGTTATCGATGAGAAATTATGGTCTCAGCAAGTGTAAGGACTCTTACTTATCAGTGCTGTTTAACTTTTAAATCCGCTGTTATTTTTGACCATCAAAAGTGTCCCGAGCAATAAGACAGGACATAATTGCCCTCATGTGGCAAGTGAGAAACCTGGGGTTCAGAGAGGTGAAGGGAGGCATGCCGTTTTTCACCCCGTTAGTGACAGAGCCAGGGCCTGTGTGGACCACCTCCCGCCCCCCCCCACCCCCCCAACGCCTGCCTCTCTGATCTTCCTGCCACAGCCTGTGCAGGCTGACAAATGACTCGATTAAGCAGCACAGGCTCTGCTTGCCGCTGAGAATGTGGATGGCAGCTTCACTCGGGACCAGCCCCGATGGCAGGGCTCCCCGCTGGCGGGACCAGTGGCCCAGGTTCATGCTACATGGCCAGGGACACAGGCTGAAACCTACAGAGATGGTGACAGGGCAGGGTGACGTCCTTTTGTTGGACAACTTCCTTTCTCGAAGCAGCCGAGGCTCGTGCCCATACTAGCTCTATTCGGCAAAAGCTGCGCGAATGGAGCCCGCTCAGCCCCGGAGGCTGCTTTTCTTAGCTGTCAGTGCATGGCTCAACACAGCAGCCGGCAGACTCTGGAGGAGGTTGTGAACCCGGAGCTCGCAGCATGGCAGGCTGGTGGGGAGGCCTGCGGTGGCCTTGAGTCGAGCTGAGCTGGGTTCAAACCTCAACTTCCTTGATCCCCTGCTGGGGACCCGGTGCAAGTTATTTGACCTCTTTGAGCTTCAGCTCTCTCTTCTGTAAGGTGGGGGGCCACCCTTGGTTCCCAGCATGTTTATGGACTAGGAATACCATGTAGGGTGAGTGGCACACAGCAGCGCTTGATAAGCAGTAGGTGATGATATGATGATCATTAGCATGGACCTTATCAGCCAACAAAATGAAAACTTTCAGGGTGAAATCAACCTGCCTACGTTCAACCAAAGGCCTTCCCCTTCACTAACCACATCTACTGTTCTCCACAATCGACAGGGGTCAATCAAGAAGTACTGATGAGAATCCAGTACAATCAAAGCCTCCGTCATTGACACGGCCGGTAGCTCTGTGCGCCCCTGTGCGGCAGGAGCGGGGCTTCAAGCAGGCAGGCAGCCACATTCTGCCAGAGCAGCTCAGGGCAGCCAGGCCCTCCGCAGGCAGCCACTGGCTTTGCCGCTGTCCTGCCCATGAGCGGGCCCTCTGGGGGAATGACAAGCGTGGGAGCTCAGTCTCCTGCTCCAAGGGCCTCCCAAGCTTGCGGATCGCATTGGAGTGGTCCTCCAGCCCTCAGCACCCCGATACAGGGCGAGCATGGAGGGAAGCTAAGGATGGGTACGCGGCCTGGGCGTAGTCTCAAGGCAAGGAGAGAGAGGAGGCAAGGCCTCCCTGCACTGTAGAGAGGGGCTGCTCTCCCCGTTGTAAGAGGTTCAGAGAGGCAAAGCGACTTGCCTATGATCACACAGTGGTTTCAAGGCCAGTCTGATGCTTGGGCTCCTGCTGTTTCTCCTCTGCCTGCCTCCCTCTGCCCTCAAAGCAGGCTGTGGGCCACACGGCGGCTGCCAACCTGCAGGGCAGGTGTCAGTGATGGGCTCCGGGCAGGGGGCAGTGCCGAGGCTGAGCCTGACCTGCCTGGAGATGAAAGGAGCCGGGATCCCTACTCAGCCCGGAGAGGAGGAGGCCGAATGTAGGGCGGCCCGGGTGATGTGGGAACATTAGTAGAGGTCATGCAGGGAGATGAAGCGTTCTTTCTCATAATAGAGTCTGTAGGGAGATATCAAGGCTTCTTGGAACCTAAACCTAAAAATGCCAGCTGGCCATAATGACAACAACAATGATAAAATACGTTGTAATGCCATATATTGTGGTAGGCGCTGTTCATATTGTAAATCTTCCCAGCAAATCTGCCGAGTAGACGCTACTTCCTTTTCTACTTTGTAGATGAGGTAATTGGGGCTCAGAGAGGTCACTTAATTTGCCTGAGGTCACTCAGCTAATGAGTGGCAGAGCCAGGATCCAAACCTGGTCTGTCTCATTTCAAAAACATGCTTCCTTCTGTTATACAAACTGAGGTATAATTTAATTCATCAGAATGTTTGATCTTAAGTGACAAACAGGAGGCCCAGAGAGGTTGAGCCGGGCATGAGGCCCACAGTGGATTAGTCACAGCTGGGGAAGCTTCCGGATCTCCAGAGCCACCTTACCACCATGCACTGATGGAGAAGGGCTGTGTGCCAGCTGCCAGGGTCTGGCTGGGCTCCCCTCTTCCCTCCGTCCACATGCATATTTATCACACACACGCATATTTTTATGAGCAGCTCAAACCCCTGCAGAGACTCACACTGGAAACCAAGGGTCTTCCTTACCAGCCGGGTATGAAGAGCCATGTGCCCACTCCCTGAATTCCAGCCGAATGGCGGCCACCTCTAACACCACATAAACAGTGTATATGACCTTGGGCAAGTCATTGCCAAGTTCTGGGCCTCAGTTTCCTCTTCTGGGAAGTAGGGGCTAGCAGCATCTCCCTCTTGATGGCAGGGGTGCTTTAGTGTGGTGGTGTCTATGAAAAAGTCAGCCAGGTGCCCAGCACCCAGTCGACATTTAACAAATGCCACCCAGGCCTGGCCTGGTTCTCTTCAGTGATTGGTAGCTGGGCACGCTCATGCTGTTTCTCGAACAATATTTGCGGCAGTCCTGCTGCCTGGGGCCAGGTGGAGTACCGTGGTCTTCCTCTGCAGAGCGAGCTCGTGTCCACCTTCCTCTTCGTCCTGGGGCTCTCCGGCAGCCCCTGTTCTTCTGTCTCAGCTGTCTCCACCTGACCAGGCATCGTCTACCCCTCGACCCTCCTCCACGGCACGGCACACAGTAGGTGCTCGGGAGCTTGGTGAGTGGCGGGATTGGTGTTCGGGCTCTGTAGATCCGTGCTGACTACAGCAGCCTTCCCAAGGAGCGACTCGGCCAGCCTCACCCTTGGGGTGGCTCCTCGCCTGCACACCCACAGGGGAAGCTGAGCTGGGCAGCTCTTCCTTCCACACTCTTCTGTGCCTCTCAGAGGCCTCTCAGAGGAGGCAATTTTTGAGTTGGTCTGAAGAGAACACAGATCGGGTCTCACGTTTGCTCCTGGCCCTTTTTTGGGTGTTTTTGGCCAACCCCAAAAGTCCTGTAACGAAAGGCTTTTAAGCCAAAACCACTTTACCGCACCCTGAGGGGGAAGCTGTCACAGGCTAGGACTGAGACTCTAGTCGAGGACCCGTCACCACTCCCGGGGCCTGAGCTGACTGGCCCCGTACCCTCCACGCCCCATGGCCTGACCTCAGTGTCCCCACCGGCACTGAAGGCGTCCTCCCGCTGTGGGAGCTGGCTGGGCCACCCGACTGCTCCTGGGAGAAGGCCTCCGTCACAGTCTGGCCGTCGGTGTATAGACGCCCCAGCTTCCCTGTCCCTCAGGTGGGATCGCCCTTGGGTTACGCCCCGTCTCTCACGGCGAGCTGGCTGACCAACATGGCCTGCCCAAGTGTCCCTTCCTGCCCTCCTGCCGTGGTCCCCTTGTCCCCCACGCTACACATTTTCTCTTTGGCTGCACTTTCCGCCTCAGAGAACATGGAGGGGGTGGATTTAGAAGCGCCTCGGGGGCCACCAAGGAAGCGCTTGACGAGAAAAGGTGTTGAAAGTCCTGACTATCTGACCGTGTATCCTGCTCCCCGACGGGGCATGACTCCTGTGTCGTGTCCCCTCTGGAGAATCGCCCGGGCCCTCTCGGGCCTGGGGGCCTGCGGCTGGGTGTGAGGTGAGGAGGCAGGCCTGCGGCACCCCGGGGGAGCAGCGCTCCGGGCGAGACTGCGGAGGGCATGTTCAGGAAGGGATTTCCGGGCTACTCTGAGGCGGAAAATTTGAGACTATAAGCTCCTCAACAGCTGTGTGCTCTGTGCTGTTTGGGCCGCTGCCTGGAGCGCCATGGCTACGGGATGAATACAAATGCATAATGGAAGAGGCTGTCCTGGGGCGCAGAACAGACTTATTCATCCCTCGCTCCCCCACCTGCTCCCTGCCCGGCTCCCCCGAGACTTCTCTGGGACTTGATGTTGTCAAAACTCATATAAATCCCAGTGTCATCTGGCTCTGTTATCGGCAAGGCCCCAGACATCAGGGGGAAAGAGGGAATTTTCACTTTTCTCCATAGATGAGGGGAATCGATGGGGAGGGCCCGTGTCCACCCAGGCTTCCTGGGAAGCAGCTGGGGCCTGGAACACAGGGATGGCTAGGGATCCTTTGTGCCCTGTCCCCCTGGAACATTTTAGGTCATCCGCTCCAGTGCCTTCTGCTTTGGAGGCTGGGCCAGGGGCTAACCGGGATGGAGCTGGGACTGTGGGCAGAGGGACTCTCCCTAGATGATGGAGATCTTGGGTCCAAACTGGTGGACAGCCATGAGACCCCTGTGACTGAGTCTGGGCTGGGAGTCTGGGCCTGGATTTGGAAAAACCATAAGAAGAGCATAGAAGTAGAAATAACACCTAAGACAGAAGTGGAGACACCGTCAGTGGCTTCCTTCTGGAAGAGGAACCAAGCCTGGGAGGTGATGACCCCCTAGGGCTATAGGTAGAAGAAGCTAAATAGGTTCATAAGATAGCAAGTGAGTTTAGTGACCAAAGGAGGTAGATGGTATGGTAGAGAGTCAGGGCCTTTCCAACACAGGTTATAGTGGGACCTCACCTCCTTTCATCTGGACCTCATACTTCTTTTGATGTAGCCTCTGTTAGTCTCAGCTAACGAAGCAGCCAGCTCACATTGTCCACTCTCAGGGAGCTTATGTCTCTGTTTCACAGAATATAATGCCTGGCCAGCTCTCCCTGTCCTGCCAGCTGGATTTATTTCCAAGGCTTAAAAAGCAGGACTTTATAGGAAACCCTGATGGGTTCCATCTTGCACTGTGCCAAATTTCCTAGAGCGCGCAGATCATTTGGGTTTCTAATTCCATACTGGGTGTCATCTATCATTTCCAGCTTGTGCTTCTTACATATTTGGTAACATCACAACAGACATGTTAAAATATACAACCTCCTTCGTTAAACGTATGAAGATGTAATGGTGAGTTGAGTTGTGTTGTACTGCGCTTGACTTCCTAACCGAATGCTCTTTTCCTAGGGTAGATATTTAATTAAATGTATTAGCTTTAATTTTGCAGCCTTCTCTCAATAAGTTTACCATAAATGAGCCAATAAATTTACCCCAATCGCAAACATATTTCAAGGATCTGGGGAGCTTTGTAATGCAGAGCCGTGTGCCGGGAGTGCTGCATGGTTGAAACAGGCCTGTCATTCCGCCCCCTCTTTCCAGGTCAGCTGCATCAGCATCCTGACTGAACTTCCTGTCTCGGGGTTCCCTGTCCTCAACCTGGTACCTTCTATACATGGCTTCCAGACTCATCACCCTGAAATACCACTTCTTTTTGCCCCATCCTTTCTTGACAGTCTGTGTTGGAGCTGGAGCCAGGCTAGGCCACTCGGCCTGCATGGGGCCTTTCCATCCCCAGCTGCCAGCCCCAGGGCAGCCCAAGGTCCCTCTGTCCTAACGCAGGCCATCCCTGAAGTCAGGCCAGGGCCTTTATTGGCGCCTGAACCCACCACGCTGCTTCCTCCACATCCACCGTCGCCCCTGGTCTCTCTCAGCCTGGGAATGGGAAGATCTTCAGTAATACCATCCTGGGCCCAGAACAGAGGCTTTCCAACGATACGGACTGTTCTGAGGCTCCTCACGTTTCTCTCCAAAGACTCACATTTCCTGTAGTCTTGATCTTTTCTTGGGAACATCTCCTAAGACCTCCGCTTTGACTTTCTGCTTGTCTCCCATGAGAGAGAGACTGGCCTCCTCGCTGTGAAGGTGGAGGGATGGGCTCCCGGAAGCGCAGGTAGACGCACCCGGGAGCTGGGACGCGACTGGTGCCGCATGACAGAAGGCTGGTGAGCCTCTGACTGGGTGGCAGTGTGGTCCTATCCAAAAGTTAAATTCATAACTTAAAACAATCCAATCAATTGGATTAAAATAATTGTATTTTTTAAAGATTTATTTACTTATTTTATTTTATTATTATTTTTTTAAAGATTTTATTTATTTATTTGGCAGAGATAGAGACAGCCAGCGAGAGAGGGAACACAAGCAGGGGGAGTGGGAGAGGAAGAAGCAGGCTCCTAGCGGAGGAGCCTGATGTGGGGCTCGATCCCATAATGCGGAGATCACGCCCTGAGCTGAAGGCAGATGCTTAACCGCTGTGCCACCCAGGCGCCCCTACTTATTTTAAAGATATTTTTATTTATTTTAGAAAGAGAGAAAGTGCATGTGAGAAGGGGGAGGGGCAGAGGGAAAGAGAGAATCTCAGACTCCCCTCTGCGTGTGGAGCCTGACATGGGGCTCGATCCCCAGGACACTGAGATCATGACCTGAGCCAAAAATCAAGAGCCAGCCGCTTAACTGAGCCACCCAGGTGCCCCTAATCATTAAAATAATTTTAAATAAAAAAGAATAAATTACTGGTAATAATAGTGGCCCTTCAATGAGTCCCCGTGACATTTGAGCCCCTACTCTGAGTTCACATTACCTTGAATTCTCCCCATACTCGGGTGGAACAACAGACTCAGAGCAGGTACTCCCGAGGCCACACAGGCTGGGAGGACAGCCAGGGTCTGTCTGCGTATCAGATCCCTGTCCTTGTTTCCCCACCAGCCCACTTTCTCACCCCGCAGCGGGTATTCACCAGTTGCTGGAGAAGTGCAGCATTTCACCGTCCAGTGCCAAATGGTTTTCATTACTGTAATGCAACGATTAAAAATCTGTTTCAGGGGCGCCTGGGTGGCACAGCGGTTAAGCGTCTGCCTTCGGCTCAGGGCGTGATCCCGGCGTTATAGGATCGAGCCCCACATCAGGCTCCTCCACTAGGAGCCTGCTTCTTCCTCTCCCACTCCCCCTGCTTGTGTTCCCTCTCTTGCTGGCTGTCTCTCTCTCTGTCAAATAAATAAATAAAATCTTAAAAAAAAATCTGTTTCAATAGCCCATAGGATGGCATCCATTATTCTTTTAGTATTTTTCTCTTTCTTCTTTTGTGTTCACTTTTCCAGATAAACTTTAGTTAGTCATTTTGGTAAAGTCCCCCCCAAATCCCATCGGTATTTTTATTGAGATCATACTATATTTACGGATTATTTTAGAGGACAATTGACATCTTTGAGTTACTGTGGGCTGCGGTCCACGCATAAAATATGTCTCTCCATTTATTCAAGTTTTCTGTTATGTCCTTTAGGATGATTCACATTTTTACCCTTACAAGCCCCGTATTTCTTGTTGTGTTTATCCCTGAGTATTTTTTTTGTTGTTGTTATTATGAAAGGAACCCTACCTTCCATTATATTTCCCAACTTGTTATATGTCTACAGGGAAGCTATTGATTTTTGATGACCAGTAATTTTCTGCCTCACTGAATTCTTAGTTCTCTTGAAGTTTCTCTTTGGGTTCTCTTGGGTGTTACAGGTATACAAGCAAACCGTCTGCAGAAAATGACAACTTTGCCTTCTCTCTCTTATCTAATTGTTTGGCTAGTACTTCCAGAACAGTGATAAGTAGTGGTGGTGTTGGTGGGATGATATAATTTTTAATAAATCGTACACCATTTAATTATATCACAGTTTAATTAACTGTCCTCTATTGTATACATGTAAGTTATTTTCAACTTTTCCCTCTTAGAAGTAACATTACAGTGAATGCATTTGCTTAACACCTGCTGTCCGTTTTATTTATATCAGCATGGTAGATTGTTAGGAGTAAAAATAATAGGTCAAGGAGTATGAACTGTTTCTGAGATTGCGGGTACTGAGTGCCAACTGATTTTCCAGAAAGGGTTTCTCTAATTAATTAAACATGTATATGGGAAAGCTTCGAACACCGGCTAGTGCCTTGCAGAATCTCAGGCCCGGGGAACCATTTCCTTAGGGGGGATGCATATTAAGTGAGGTTGGTTGCTCAGCCGGTCGAGAGGTGTTTTATAGTCAACTCAGTCTTCGTTCAGAACAAGAGATTGTGGCATCAGGATGGGCTAGTGCTGAGGCCAAGCCGGCCTCTTGGGGGTCCTCCGAGCTGCAGTGCAGCAGAGCCTAGGTTTGCCTGCCTCTGAGAATCCCCTCTGCTGGGGACTGCTGTAAACTACACCAGCACTGGGCACGCGTCCGGTATTGTCCTGACTGGTATTGCCCAGGCCCCAGAAGCCCCACGTCTGCGGCCCGGGCCGTCGTCAGCCACACAGCAGTGCTGTGGCTCTGCCCCCTGAGCTGCCTTTTGTACACATGTGTCCCCCTCCCTCTCACCTGGTCTCGTTCTTCCCTAGTAGCCCTCGTCTGTCCTTGCAGAAAGTAAACAAAGTGGTATGGGCTTATTTGTGCTCCCCTAAAATTCTTACGTTGAAGCCCTAAACCCCAGAATCTTAGAATATGACTTTATTTGGAAATAAGATACAATAAGTTGTAGTAAGTTGAGGTCACTAGAGTGGGCTCTAATCTAATATGACTGGTGTCCTAAAGAAAGGGAAATTCCGACCAGAGACACGGACGGAGAAGGGCCACGTGAACAAGAAGGTGGAGATCAAGGTGCCTGTCTACAAGCCGAGACCCACCAAAGATTGCCAGCAAACCACCAGAAGCTACAGGAGAGTTGGAGAACAGATTCTCCCTCCCAGCCCCTGATGGAACCCACCCTGCTGACGCCCTGGTCTTGGACTCATGGTCTCCAGAACTGTGAGACAAGAAATTTCTGTGGCTTCAGCCCCCCAGTCCGTGGCACTGTGTCCGGGCAGACTGAGCTAACGAAAGCATAGGTAAAGGCTCCTCGGCTCAACCAACATGAAGCAAAGGCCGCCGTGTACTCAGAAGGTTGCATCAAGATGGCTTCAACAGGCGAGGCCAAGAGCGCGAAGGGGCATGGGGGTAGCAGAGCCTATAGTGAGCATGCTGGCTCGCAGGACTCAGCAGCCCCGAGGTGGGCCTGGAGCCTGGAGAGAGAGGGCGAGGGTGCCCTCGGTGCCCGGGGAGCTAACCACACGGCAGCTCTCTGGGGAATGTTTGTTGCACAAACCCGACAGAGTCCCTGTGAAGAAGTCAGAGGCCCAAGCCCTGTGGCTGCCCTACTAGTGTTGGACATACATGATGACCACATAGGGGTCGTCACTTCAGGGAGGCGGAGGACGGCTGCTCGTGAAGCCTGCGACTCCGCACGTGTAGACGGACACGTAGAAGTTGTCCTAGGTGAATGACACTGGCCCTAAAGCATGCTATCGCGCCCTTCCAAGGCTGCCAGTGGAGGAGGTCCCTGTGGAGAAGGGTGGGGGAACTCAGAGCACAACTGCTGTTCCCCCTTGGAGACTGCCACAGCCCCCAGCAGCCTGGCCCAAGTGCTGTGGTGGCCCGCCCTTCCCTTCCTCTCTCACCACCCTAGACACCCAGGCTGGTCGCTGGGGGAAACCTCACTGAAGACCTGGCCGACCAGAGGCTGGGAACCTCGCTTCCATGGCAGAACTGCCTCTTCAGCTTCGGGGATGTAGCCTGAAGACCCCTGCCCAGAACCCCACTCTGCAGCTGGGCAGAGACTTTGGAGTCCAGCGGCCCCGGGGTAGAACCCAGCAATGGCACAGCTAGCTCTGTAACCATGGCTGAGCTACTCAACCTCTCTGAGCCTCCATCTTCTCATCTGTAAAATGGAGACAGATCCCACCTGTCAAAGTTCTCCTGAGGGTTAAATAATATAATGGATATAAACTGCCCAGTGTGGCACTGGCACATAGAAGTGATCACTGCCAGGGAACTCTTATCATTCCCTGCGTAATGTTCCCCAAATGATGGACACCTAGGTTCTGTCCGCCTGACGAATACGTTTCCTTTCCCTTAAGCTGAACAGTAGACAGCTCACTAAACATGAGAGGCATCAATGACGCATGCTCATCTTAAATTAATCATAATAGGTTCTGCACTATTCATTTCCACTCACCAGCCCTTGCTCACCAGAGACTTTTTAGGATTTCCCGAAAGCATTTTCAGGGTTGCTTGTAAATTCATTTGCTTTGTTACAGGCAATACTCCCACTCCAAGCTCTTTCCTCTGTGAATGCTTCTCCAGCCACACATTCAGAGCCTTTCCAGTGCAGTGGAAGACCTCAGATTCCCATATAAATTAATTGGAATCCTAATAGTTTGTCCGTTTGTTCATGCTTTCATTGATTCACTCCTTCCTTCATCAAAGAGCAGGAATTACTTAGGCGAGAAAGGTGTATCCAGGAAGAAAGAGCAAGAGGTCACAGTCATGAGAGGGCTCTGGGTCTGGGGGCAGCAGAGCTTGGCTGGGGGTGGAGTGGAGGGTGTTGTGATTGATTAAATATTTCCTGACCATGTTGTGTGTGCCAGGTCCTGTGCTAGGGGCTAATAAAGCAGTGAACGGGACAGCCAGGGACCCTGACCTGGACCTGAGAACTCAGCAGGGAGAAAAGTCACAACTGATGATAGAAATTATCCTATGGTTACCGTGGTGACACACAGGGGAAGCAGAGGGTGCTGGGAGAGTGCACGAGGAGGGCTCTGGTCTGTCTTGGGAGGCAGAAAAGGCCAATCTCGGGGACCTCTATGTTTAGAGGAGGAAATTATTAGCGAGGTGTCTACTGCAGGGTGGGAGTGAGGAAAAAGGTATTCCAGGCAAAAGGAGCAGCATATGCAAAGGCCCTGAGGAGAGAAGGAGCTTGGTATAATTTAGGAACTGAGACGACAAGTGGCATGCATGGAGCGAGGCAGGAAACAAGGCTGGAGGAGCAGGCAGGGTCTTACAAGGGTTAAAGGGAGCAAGCAGGAAGTAAATATTCATGTCTATAAGACTTCTGAGTGATGATAATTTGGGGTGTGATGAGATTACAAACTCACAAACAGTGCCCAAGCCCAGGTGGCCAAGTGGCACCTTGGAGATGCCTCTTGGTCCAAGCGGCTGCCTGAGGGAAGCATTGCCAGGGAGGAAAACTCTGCTTGGCAGAACTCACCAAGCCTCGGGGCAGCCAGGCATCTGCCTGTGGCTAAGAGGCCACCCCTCTGCCTCCACCTCCTACCTGGGCTCCAAGGGCCTCCCAGGCCCGTTCTTCCTACTGTCCCTGATTTCTGTATGTGTCTTTATGCAGCCCCTCCATTCGCAGGCCTTAAAAAAGGATTTACTGCAGCCTAAACCCGCTGTGGTAACTTAGAAGAAACGGAACGGCCCCTAAGTGGCCATGCCTGTCCAGTACACTGCATAAAGTTGTCTGACATCTCTGTTTTCCAAAAACCAGAGACCAGACACAACAACTAGCTTCAGCAAGCTATAGAAATGTCCCCCCATCCCAAATATGCATCCTTTGGAGCCTGCAGCTGCCAGCGAGCTGGAGCCATGGCCCCTCTGAGGCTTGGATGAGGCTCAGCCAGGCTGCCCTTTCAAGATGCAGAGAATTCTAGAGTGAGAGCGGAGCACGGTTCCGTGGGGTGAGCCACATCCCGGTCACACATCGCCCAGAGCAAGTCAGCTGGGTCTTATTACCGAGCCACTCGGGGCCAAGCACCGCGTGGGCACAGCAGAGCCGCCTCATCCCCCGAAGGGACGCATCAGCATAGGAAGAGCATGCTGGTCTGGCGTCCCCAGCATCACACCAGCTCATTCCCGAGAATGAGTGGAAAGACTTAGCGCTTTGAAAAGAACCTAGTTTCTGTTTTGAAGTTTAGAAAAAGAGCTTAGATGCTATTTTCTGTTCACCTACACCTTACTAGCACATACATCGGCCTGGTCATCGGCTCCCACTCCCTTCAGCCAAGGGGCAGCTCCGAGCACAACAAGCTCACAGCCATGGGACCAAAGGTGGCGTTTTCTTTGCCAGCGGAATCTTCAAAAATGGATTCCGTTGTGTTTACGGTGGCTGGCTTTAGATGGGGGCATGATACCGGTTCACGTTATGTGCGTATATTAAAGCATGGTGGTTCACCGTCAACCTATATGGTGTCATATGTTAATTATATCTTGGGAAAACTGGAAAACAGTTTTAAAGATGAAGGCGTAATGCGTTTTAGAAACCCCCCCCCCAAAGAGATCAAACTAAAAGTAGGTTGGTACTTAAAAGGATAATTTATCAGAAAAATTCACTGATGTTGAAAAAGCTCTTTCCCTGTTTCAAATAAATGAAGTGTCAGTGAAATAATGCCAGCATTAAATAATAAAGGCACCCCAGGAAGGGTGTGATTAATTATCTACTGAGGGCACAAGCAATGAGTGCTGTCAGCTCGTGGAAAGGCACGGCCGGTGGGTGTGGAATTACTGACGGATGGGCCAGAGGAAGGCCTTGTGCAGGGCCGGGTCATAGTGGGAACAGGCTCGAGGGAGAAGGTGGGAGAGGTGCTCCAGGTGGGCGGTATGGCAGGAGCAGAGGCAGGGAGGCTGCAAAGCACTGGTCTGCAAGAGGGAAGTTTGTGGGTGGGTTCCGTGAGGGGAGCCTGCTGGGGCCAGACTGTGACCCGGACACGCCGCAGACATCTCCTGGTGGCTGCTGCTGACCAGTCCACAGAAGCTTCTTTGAGGGCCTCTCAGGCATGCCCCTGAGAATGCCCTGTGCAGGGCTAATGGCCGGGGTTGTTTTTGGCAGCTCAGGGTCGGGAAGTGCGTGGGAGGAGATGGCCTGGCGGGGCTGAGAGGCTGCCAGGCCTCATGGTCTGCACACAGGTGGCCGGTGTCAGGCGGGCAGTGGTGTCTGCGGACCTCATGCCCAGATGGGCAGGGCCGCCCATCACAAGCGAGCCTTTGTGGCCCTGGTTTACGAAACCAGCCAAATATTTTCCCTGTCACTTTATGAGGTGCTAGCTCTGCCCATTCAAGCTGGGAAAAATAAAGCGTCACATAATTTGCTCCGTTAGCGCTGAGGAAGTTTGAAGTTAAGGGAATGCTGCACCCCTGGGAAGGCCTGTCAGCCCTAGGGGGAGGGGTGTTCCCAGGATCCCACCTCTGGAGGGGATGTGGGCACCATCCAAGTCAGCTGCAGGTTTTGCAGATGGAGAGAATGAGGCCATAAGCCTGGAAAGTCAGCCGGGGAGATGGTGTTAGATGAGGAGAGCCAGTTCCCTGAGAAGCTTCTTTAGCCCTGGGCTTTTAGGGACTGTTTGGCCCCTTATTCACAGGGGAGGCCAGGGAGGTCACAGAGAAGGGTAGATGGGAGTTCTGAAGAAATTGCCCACAAGATACAGAGGTTTCTAGAAGGGTTTCAGAGCCAAGGTACCTGGTGGGAGGGGATTGTTGTACAGTGAGGTTGAAAAGCATCAGCCTTAAGTGGTTAGCGAGTGGGCAGCCACCAACATGCTGTGATGTCTAGCTCCCCGGTGAGTTCTTAGATCCCCTACAAAGCCCCCTTTCTTACTGACCATGGCCTATAATTTCATTGGTAGACCTACTTCCCTTTTGCCTCTAGTAATAAGTGTCATCGGGTACTTGCTCGTCAATGCCAAGCACTTCATCAGGTACCATGTCCTTTCCTTCACCTGAGGCTTACTGAAAACCTACTATATACAGGCCCCTGAGAATGCAATGATGAAATTCTCCTTTACAAGAGCCCTGTTTATAGTAGCAGTGAACCCAGTGTTACAGATGAATAAGTTGAGCCAATAGAGAAATGACTTGCCAGAGACATACAGCTACTCCATGGCAGAGCTGCCTTTGAAAGCCAGGCCTGTCTGACGTCAATGCCTGGCTTCTCCTTTCTACTCCCTCCCTGGCCAGGTTAGAAAGAGGCAAATAATTAGTAAAGAAGAGGCAGTGTATGTAGCCCCCGTTCTAATTATTTGGTTTGCCTTAGAAGTTATATTCAAATTAATCGTAGTTTTGTATGCTAATTATCTTTTGAGATGAAAAAAGATACGTTTTCTCAAAAGCAAATCCATGATGGCCACTGACCTTAATTCCTCAAGGCATGCGGTGACTCTGCATCGCCACCTGGTGGCGGAGATGTCACATAGCAGGGGAGAGAGCTTTAAAAGAGAAGAGGAAGACTTACTAGACAACAGCTATGGGTCAGGGGAAGGCACACCATGTCTCAGGGGTCCTGGCCTGTGATCTGCCCTGGACTGGCCACATGAGCACTGAGTCAGCCACTTCACCTCTCTGGGCAGCAGATCTTTGATTGTGCAGTGCCTGGTGGACTGGTATCCCTGGAGATCCCTTCTAACCTGTACATGCCCTGACTCCTTGTCTCTCTTATGTTGCATTGAACTAGAGGGAAGAATGCTCAGGTGGATTTTGAGGCGCCAGTGGAAAAACTGGTGTCAGGCAAGCAGGGCTTTCTGGAGCCCTCCTCCTCCAAGTGTGCAGCTTGCCCTGCCATGAGTTTCTTACCTCTCTGGAATCTTCTCTGACTCCAGGACTCTTACGGTCTAGTCTCACCCCCTGCCTTTCTTCACTGGACCAGAGATCCTCTTCCAGCTACTGTGGTGTCTCCATCAGGAATTACCTCTGTTCATAGTCCAGAAACTCAAGTCCAGGGTTAGAAAAGGCCAAACCCAGGACGGGTGGCTTATTAGTTGTATTCTCTTGTAAGGAACAGCAAAACTGACCCAAAGTACCTTACGTTAATAAAGGGAATGTGTATGCTGTTATCACTGACTAGTACTTGGGTAAATCGGGCTTCATTCAGCCTCACCTACATCCAGGGTTCAAACACCATTGCCAGGATCAAGTTTCTCTCTCACTAGTTCTCAGCTCTTCTTCCTTTGTGTCTAATGGTGCCTTAGGGGTATTTCATGGAACGTCGGGTTCTTATACTCTCAAGCTACACGAAATGACACAATCTAAATAAGGACAATGATCCCCCACGGATCCCTAGATCTCCCATTCCACAGAGCACCACCCTTAAGCCCCTTCTACACACACATTCTTGAGGCCCCATGGTTGTGGTCTTCTTTCTCGAGTCCCAGAAAGACTGCAAGATTCCTCCTTACCTTGCAGAGCTAGCACGTTTTATCAGCCCTGCCTAGCACAAGTCCTAGAATGCATTCTAATTGGCCCTGCTCGGGTCACATGCCCACTCCCGAACCAATCACTGTGGACATTGGGTTGGAACGCGCTGATTGGCAGAGCCCCAGTCACAGTCTCCAGACACCAGTCACAGTCTCCACCCATGGAGCTGGGGTGGGGCAAAGTCTTGGGAACGCACAGGGTGCTCAAGGGAATCCGGAGACGAGAGAAAAGATGCTGGAGGCAAAACTACCAAAAATCCATTAGTAACTAACATAAGGGTTAATGGAATGAAAGTTTATAAATGATCATTCGGACAAGTCAGGGTGATAATCAAGGCTATCCTGATAACCTCACTTAGTTGCCTCTGGAGTTTCATTCAATAGCAGCTGGATTCCATCCTCCCCACACTGCCATCCAGAGGGGGCAGTCCGGGCGAAGGCACATTTCAATGATGACTTCAATTCAGACACCTGGAAAAAGGGAGGTATTTCTTTAGATTTCTGGGTTTACCCATGGAGATGTGTCTTGCATGTGATATCATCCTGTAACTACTGGGACATCCTTACATCCCCTCCTCTGGTCTCTGGTGTTCACTCAGATTTTATTTGTCTGTCTAGAGTAGGTTTCACTCACTGTGCTGCCCTTCTTGGACCGATGCTTAAAATTCCAGACAGAGGGGCGCCTGGGTGGCGCAGTCGTTAAGTGTCTGCCTTTGGCTCAGGGCGTGATCCTGGGATCCTGGGATCGAGCCCCATATCAGGCTCCTGCGCTGGGAGCCTGCTTCTTCCTCTCCCACTCCCCCTGCTGTGTTCCCTGTCTCACTGGCTGTCTGTCTCTCTGTCAAATAATTAAATAAAATCTTTTAAAAAATAAAAAATAAAAATAAAATTCCAGACAGAGATTTCAAATGGGCAGGGCCTTAGGGACCCTGGTCCTAGCCCCCATGCTGTGGGTGGGGACCAGTGAAAGTCAGGGGCTTGCCCAGGCCACTCAACCAGTTAAGTTGCAAAGACAAGACCCTGTGCCTGGCAGCCCCTTCCTGTGGCTGCCTCATTACCATGGGATTCCTGAGTAGACAGGCAGGAAGGCAGCCGAGGTGAAGGCCCGGATGACTCCTTTGCCGTGAATAACCCACAAAATCATTTCTCTTCAGTCAGGCAGAAGCGCGGGGCAGGCCCCTCACTGTGTGTGTTGCTGGGCGCATCCACTGCGATTATTTCTGACTGCAGGGCAACCCTTCCTAATTCTATTTTGCTCAGACTAATGTTAAAAATTAACTTTCCCAGCACATTCAAATGAGGCCAAGGGAGGAGGGAGTGTGAAAGCAGAGACTTGATTTTCGGCAGATAAACCACAGGGAATCATCTGGAACGGATGCTCTGTGTGTGTTTGAGCCCTCAGAGATGCAGAGCGTTGTACTGAGCAGCGTTCTGTGCTGGGGCCTGGGATACATTCCGAAATCAGACGTGGGCCCAGCCTCAAAAAGCTCCTATTTATTGGGGCAGCCACACCGATCATGATAATTCAGTGAGATCAGATTAATCACGTGCTCTAGGAAGTGCAGTAGAGAGAGTAACAGGTGTGTGGGGAAGCCGTGGCATCTAGGAAGTGCTCACAGAGGAGGGATATCAGAGTTGAGATTTAAAGATGTTACTAGATGGAAAGACTGAGAAAAGAATTTCAGGGGTGGGTACAGCATGTGCAAAGGCCCCGAGGTATTAAAACACACAGCAAAGTGCAGGAGACTGCAAGTTCAAGGAGCACATAAGGCAGAGAGGAGTCATGTAGGGTGACCCCACTGGTCTAGTTGGTCATTTATTCATTCATTAAAACCTGGGACTTCTGATGTCCAGTCTTTTTTTTATTTAGATTTTATTTATATTAAATACATTAATAAAGTTGAATTAAAATATGGCCGTGATAAGTCCCCTGCCTACCCTTTTCCCCAGCCACCCTCCCCAGAGGCAATCACAGCTGTCAGCTTCTTGCATTTTCTTCCAGGATATTTTTCACAGATATACGAACAGTGGCATCCCCTTCATGCCCTGATGTGCACCTTGCTTTCTTCACTTCATGTATCTTTTTTTAAAAGATTTTATTTATTTATTTGAGAGAGAGAGAGCATAAGCGGGGGTGGGGAGGAGCAAAGGGAGAGGGAGAAGCAGGGTCCCCACGAAGAAGGGAGCCTGACATGGGGCTCAATTCCAAGGACCCTGAGATCATGACCTGAGCCAAAGGCAGACACTCAACCGACTGAGCCACCCAGGTGCCCCTCTACTTCATGTATCTTGGAGGTGACTCAGCACATAGAGGGCTTTTGCATTCTTCTTGACAGCGGTGGGGGTTCAGCTGTAGAGCCCCAGCTGGACATCAAGAGTTTAGACACCTTCTCATCCAGTCTCTTGTTGCTGGTGGCAAAGACCGGAGGCCCAGAGATGTAGGAAGCCCACCCAAGGTCTCCCAGCTATTTGGTGACTGAGCCAGGACTCAAACTCAAGTCTTCTGCTTCTCATATCTTCCCAAGGCCAGCCAGGCCCACTTCCTTGCCTCTGTGGTCCTCATTGTCAGGCCATCGTTTGGAAAAGGTGATGGGTGAGCCTGCCAGTTTTTATAGTCACTTGGGCAGTAGGCTGATGTAGCCACCGGCCTCTTGATGTGTGCTTCCAGACTTCCATAGTAGCCTTTGTCAGTGTTTCCTCCCCTCCCCCCCTTCCTCCTCCTCAGCTTTCTTCTTCCCACCTTTGCCTCAGCAACCCTGTGTTAAGCCTCTAGCCCATCCCTAGCCCAGCAACCGGTCACTATGACAACAAGGGCCTTCCATCAAAAAGTGGCCTTCCAGGTATTTTATTTTGAGCTCCAATTAAGCAGGGCAGGCTGCAGGCTGGGAGCAGTGCAGGGAAGTGTGTTTTATGGCCTGTGAGAGAGCCCAGGTGCTATTTATAGCTCCTTAATCGGTGTTGCTAAATGGGGTCTTAATGCAAGTCCCGTGGCAACTGCACATTTTCATCACGGAGAATCTCCTCCCCACAGCCTCACTCCCTCCATCTGTCGGCCTGAGTGGGCTTGCCTGGCAGACCTTCCTGGGGGAAATGGTGCCTTCTCTGTGCTCAGCAGCTGTCAGCAGGCTGCCTGGCCCTCCTGACCTCCTCCTGACACAAGCGGGCCCTTTGCAGTCCTGTCTTTGGGGATATTTGGTCCACAGCTGTCACTTCCATCAGAAACCTGGAGTCCTCGGGTGGCCATTTGTCTCAGGGCTGGGATTCTGTCCCCAGCCTCCCCCCAGCCCTCCCTGGGCCTCTCCATCAAAGCCAGAGTGGGGCGAGGGACATGTTTTACTGAATATGTAAGTACACATCCACAGACTCCTTTCCATTAATACTTGATGGTATTAGCAAGCAGTTTTACTCATCCCAACAGAGCAGGAGAACTTGTACGCCCCACTCCTCACAGCTGGGGGATTCAGGCTGAGGAAGGCGGGGGAATTAGCTCATGTTCATTGCCAGGCATTGTCTTGGAGCTTCACGATGTGCCACCTCATTCAGTCCTCACAGCACTTGTTTTCTCGAGAGAAGGAGCCCGTTTCAGTCAGGGTAGGCCAGGTCTTGCTGCTGTAACAGACAAACCCCAAACTGCACTGACGTGGAACAACGAGGTTTGTCTTTGCCCCTGCTGCCTGCCTGTCACTGGTCGGCTAGAGGCTCTATTCTGCAAGGTTTGTGTCCTTTGGGTCCAGGGCAAAAGGAACATTAGTGGTCCCTAATGGAAAAGGGAAGGCAGCAGTGCACATACTGGCTCCTCGAGCTTCCACTTGGAAGTGATACACAGCATCGGCGCCGACCTTTCATCAGCCGAAGTCAGTGCCTGGCCACACCGAACTTCGAATGGGTAGGGGAGGGTAATGCGGGTCCTGTGCCTGGAGGGTGAAAGCTGGGATAGTTGAAAACAGCCCTGATGACCTCAGAGAAGCTCAGGGTCAATAGTGAGTGAGTTCCCCAGAGCCCACAGCTCCCGGGTGGCAGAGCAGGGATTTGAACATTCAGCTGTTCCCCCAGAAATCTGTGCTCCTTCCCCATGTTGCACAGTGGCTGTGGACATGGGTGTTAAAGACAGACTTCTGGCTCCGATTCTATCTCCAGTATTCCCCAGCTATGTTACCCCAGGGAGCAAGTCGTGTAGCCTCTCAGAGCCTTATTTCTCTGTAAAATAAAGATCCTAGTGCAGGACTGTGACCTGAAAACCAAAACTTTATTCCTAAGTTCGGGGCAAACTCGTTTGGCAGCCAGACTCAACCCGAACGGGTGTGAGCCTATTTATAGCCATTCCTTATTTCACTCAGTGTGAATATTCATAGGTTTCACTATAGAAATATTAATGTATTTGATTGCAGGCGCGGCCCCAGACCACAGGGATGTTATGCAATGCATGGCATAAGCAGCTTAATTACTAAGCTCTGGAACTGTCTCAATTCTGAAACAGTCTGGCCCCAGGGTTTTGGATAAGGGTCCGTGGATCTGTAGCACTTCCCTCAAGCGTTGCAGTCAGGATTAAGGGAAATGATGTGTCACAAATTCTGAGCACTAGGCCCAGCATGTAGTAAGTGCTCAAATAATTGGAGATTATTCTAGGTCCCAGGATCGAACCGACAAAACAGGAAAGAGGCGCCCGCTTGGGAGAGATTGCCCCAGGAGCTGAAACCAATGCGCGAAAGGACTGGGGATGCTCCGGTTTGCACTTAACTGAAATCAGATCTCCCTGGTTCCTGAAAATTCTATCTTAGGAAATAGACATTCTTTAGGGCCTCATAAATCCTTGAGTGTGATTTTGGAATGATTCACCCTGAGAGCAAAGAGGGTGTTTGTGAAGGTCCTCAGAGAAGAGACAACACACTTTGTAAGTGCGAGATATATCAAATATGGCGCGAGTGGGCAAGAGCCTGAGGTTTTGTCTCACCATTCACATCTCAGAATCGTGGATCTTGGAGGGGAGTTCCCAAACCCTGTTCCTCTGAAGTCCTCAAGGGCAGGACCTGAGACCCCACTCTTCACTCTGATCATCTTCCCTTCTGTCCGCTGAAGAGACTGGGGTTCTACCTAAAAATTCATGCAGAAACTTCTGCTGCTTTGGCCCTAGAGCCCTGCCCTATGCCCTCACACAGGCTGAGAACTACAGCCCAGAGAGGCACGCCATGCGGTGCTTAGACCCTCAGTTAACACTGCCGGGGTTGGAATCCCCCCTCAACCACTCACTAGCTGCATGATCCCAGGCAGGTCGTGACTTCCATGTGACCTCCTTTCCTCATCTGTAAAGGAGGATATTGATGGTTGCTGTGAGGATTAAATGAGCTAATTTGTAGAAAGGCCTTAAATCAGTGCCTGGTGCAGTACACACACTGGAAATGTGGGCTGCTATTCATATTATCTCATAGAGAGTTTGTGGCAGAGTCGACACCTGGGTCTTCTGTCTCCCACTCCAGGAAATTTGTCCAACTAAACTCATGTTTTTGAAACTAAGTGTTGACAAGGATGTAGGGAAATTGCTGGTGGCAATGTAAAATGACGCAGCCGCTGTTGGTTCCTCAAAAAGTTAAACATAGAATCAACATATGACCCAGCAATTCCACTCCTCATTATATACCCAAGAGAAATGAAAGTAGGTATTCAAACAAATACTTGTCCCCAAATATACACAGACGCACTACTCCCAACAGCTGAAAAGTAGACACCACCGAAGCGTCCATCACTGGATGGATAAGCATCAGTACAGTGGAATATCATGCAGCCATAAAAAAGGAATGAAAGTCTGACACGTGCTACAACGTGGAGGACCCCTGAGGACATTGTTGCTGAGTGAAAGAAGCCAGATACAAGAGGCCATACATTGTATGATACCATTTATGTGGAATACCCAAAATAGATAAATTCATAGACGTAGGAAGGCAGGCAGTGGCTGCCAGAGGCTAGAGCAAGGAGGAATGCGGGGCGGGAGGGGGGTTACTGCTTCATGGGTACAGGATCTTCTTTGGGGGGTGATCAAAAAGGCTTGGAACTTGATAGAGGTGGTGGTTGTCCAACACCGTGAGTGTATTAAATGCTATTGAATTATAGATTTTAAAGCAGTTTATGTTACGTAAACTTCACGTCTATTAAAAAATAAATTCATCGCAATGAAGCTATCCACAGACGTCGGTCAACAGGGCAATTGTCCTGATGCAAAAAGTATTCGCGGGGCGTGGGGGGAGGAGCTCACTCACCCTGAGCATGGCCCTGGGGAGCACCCTTTATCCCCCATGACCCCCCAGGATACTGCGTGCTCCCCAAACTGAGGGTGGCTGACTCATTTCCAATTCCCCAGCACCTGGCTTTGCACACAGCCGATCCTCAAGAAACATGGGACTCTGGGGGGTAGTTGACAAAAGCGTAGTGAATACATACCAGCGCGGTCCGCCACTCACTGGTTCTGCGACATGTGCCAGAGGAAGATGGCGCTGTGTCTGGACTCGCTGTGCCGGCCCAGTGAGGTGATGCATCTCAAGCAGGTGGGGCCGGGGCCGAGCCCGGATGTCGGGCCCAGCAGAGGGCAGTGGCTCACCTTAGGTGGTGGTGGTGGTTGTTGTTATTATTATTTTAATTGGGAAACAAGCCTCCCCCCCCCCCCCGCTTTATTGAGATATGACTGACATATAACACTGTGTAAGTTCACGGTGAGCACAGGTGGATTCGCTATACTTACACAGAGCAGAACGACTGCCTCCGGAGGGTAAGCGGACACCTCCATCGCATCACCTAATTACCTTTTCTTTTTGGTGGTGGGAACATTTAAGATCTAGTCTCTTGGCCACTTGCAAGATTGGTCAAGAGGATTCTCAAGCCAAGTTCCTTCAGGAAACTGGTTTTGCCACAGCCTGAACTAAGATATTGTCCTGCCTTTTTCCAGCTCAGTCTAACAAAAAAGTTAATTTTGTCTGTCATTTTTCTCTACTAATATGTTTTTGTTCATAAACCTCCACCATCTGCTACCCCTTGTCTGGAGTAAAATAAGAAATAAGAAGGTGTTTGATTTTATGGGAAAATAGATATGGGCATTTTGCACCAAATATATCCATGTTCTGGGCATTGACTAGTGTCTTGTGAGGAATGGACTTTACTTCTGGGTGACCTGGAAATCACACGACCTCTCTGTGCCTGAGTTTCTCGGCTCTAAAATGAGGGTAAACATGGTGCCTGCCTTCATAGGATGCTGTGAGGACCGAACGAGTTACCAGAGGGAAGGTGACTGGCGCTTGGGGTGAGCCCCGCATTACCCACGATAATCATTGGTGGGGTGGTGGCGGTGGTGTTATTACTGTTATTCTGTGGTGGTCCCAACAGGGCCCCCTGACCCCCAGGTGTCCGAACCCCTCACAGTGGACTGTACATTTTACCCACCTGGTGTCTACACAAGGAAAACTGGGTGTGAAGAAGGAGTGGATGGATACATTTGGTGTCCAAGTGAGTGCGATCTTTCCAGTCTGGATACTCATTAGAATCCCTGCTGAGAGACCATGGAGAGAGAGAATGGGTCTGCATGCAGTTTGCGTTTCTTGTTTGTAATAATGGCTGTTACAGCGAGTGTCATCCTCACCGCGGAAGAACAGTGAGCAAAGCGCTCGATCGCATTGAGTCTATGTCTCCGTGGTTGGATCGGACCTGCCAGCAGCTTACAAGGATGGGCTGCCCCCCAGCTGGTGAACTCCCGACAAGGTGGTGAAGGAGCTTCCCTGCGGGAGAGGCGACACTGCTGGCCGGGGTCTGTGTCTGGGCCTAGAAATATTGTGTTTGGCCGTACTAAATTAAAATAACTCAAAAATGTCACATAAAAAATCTGGATTTCAGGTTTTTTAGAAAGAGCAGGAAATCTGGAACAGCCAGCCCAGCTTTCTGCTTGGAGCCCAAGCCAGAGCTACGTCTGTCCTCTGGCGTTCCTGGGCCCCCGCCCCCCACTCTCCCACACCCACTGCTTACACCTGCCCCTGCCAGTCGCTTGGGTAACCCCCTTGGCCCCTAGGCCTTAGAGTTTGCAGCCTCTGATCTAAAGTCCAAACATAGCTGTCATACTGGAAGTGGTTTTCATTCGGGCACTGGTCACTAACTTTTTAAAAAGTTACCTAAAGCAAGAAGCCATTTGTCTTGAAATGAGAAATAGAAATAGGACGGTAGTTTCCAAATTTGCTGGCTATTATTCTGTATCACGGCTCTTGACACACAGAAAATATTTGTTTACAGACTTCATCACTTCCCACTTTTTACTAGACACTTTCTCTCTTCCCAAGCTGTCCCCTAAATACGGGGCCCCTCTTGAGCTGCTTGGATCTTCTGACTAAAGGAGCGGGGAGCCAGGCTGAGAAAACGAGGCAGACTCCATCCAAGAATTCAGTTTACTCATCAGTTTTGCTTAACTTGAGAAAAACAAGTTTCCACCATCCTCCTCTGGGCCTGTTTCTGAGCTCACACTTGGAAAGGTCAAATAAACACAATACATCCATTAGAAGGCCTTCATATTAAACCCCCGGGGCTTATGCTGTTTAGCAGGAGGCTGGAGTGATGACGTTTCCCAAGTGGAAGGAAGTTTGCCTGACCTTGGCTATTTGCTAGAAAACAGGAGTCAACTGTGCCTGTCAGCCTCGATGGTTGCAGGGTACACGGCCCAGGGCTGCTTTAAGAAGGGATGTGGCCGTGCTGGTGGTTGCTCCTGGAGGGGAGAAACCCCTTGTGCAGTCTGCTCTGACTTCCTTCTTCCCAAATGCTTGAGGCCAAATCCCAGGTGGAACCAGGTGGATTGGATGACCTGTTAGTAGCTGTCCCCTACTGAGCAGGGTCCCTCGTCTGGACCCTATCTCACTGCTTGTCTGCCAGCCATGGCTCGGCTGTGTTGGGCCAGGGGCTCACTTCCAGTCCATTCGGAGATCTCCACGCATGGAGACAACTAGCCCCCCCCCCCCCCCCGCATGGAGCAAGGCTGAGGGGCAGGCTGTGGGGACACCAAGACTGGATGACAATCAGCAGAGCTGAGTTTCTTTCCCAGTGCCTATCACCCCACCTCCCCGGAGACTCTGCCGACAGAAAGCACGTCCCAAACCACACGCCCGAGTTCCGGCCCCGTTTCACCACTTCACTGTGGCTCTCAGCAAGCTACCTAGCCTGTCTCGGAGCCTCAGTTCCCTCAGTCAGTAAGTGGGCATTCCTAATAGTAGCTACCTCCCTGCGTTACAGTGAGGAGTAAGTATGTAAGACTCAGACCATCTCCTGGCCTAAGAAGTGCTATGTGCATCCTTGCTCTGACCGTTTACATTTTTACTATTTTTAGTCCCAAAAATCTAGCCAAAGAGCCCAGGAGAACACCAAGACAGACTTTGAAAATAAATAGATCAACACTCATGGCTTTCCTCATGCTTCTGGAAAGACTGGAAGGAACACCCCCAAAGTGGAAGGGCCTGATGGGCAGGGCTGGAGTGTGGGATTCCACAGAGCTAGATTTGCACCCCGGCTTCCTGGTGCGTGAGCTGCTCTGGCCTCCTCCAACCTCTGGTCAAAATTATCTGTGGTTAGTGACGTGGAGGCATCCTTCAGGGGGTGTCCGTCCTGCTGTCTACACCCACTGCCTGTTTCCGCTTTGTTCTAAAGGAGCAACTGGAACAACAGAAGCTGTCACATGTGATCGCCCAGCTATGCCAGGGTCTGAGCCTGTGGCCCTCGTCTCATGCCCCGTTCCCCCAAGGCAGGTGTCGTCCCCATTCTGCAGAGGAAGCAGCTGGCCATTTAAAGCCAGAAGTCAGCTCCAGGCCTGCGCTGCCTCCCCTTCTAGAGGTGCCTTCCCCCAAGCAGTGCTAAGTTCTCGGCAGACAAGAGTGACTCCATTATTACTCATCAGCTAGCATTCAACTGTAATTCATCTTTGGGCCAGAGAGGCCAATCCATAACCTTTTTCTTGTTCTCTTTATTTTTGACGGAACCTCTGATATACAGAATTGGATTAAACATAATCCTTACTTGTATTACACCATCACTGGTCCCATGCATAGCCCTCTTTCATTCTAATTTGCTTATCTATGTATTTACTTCTTGATAATTGAATGCTACCATGAATCCATCCCCCAACCCAAGGACTGGAAGGTGGGCAATTGGGTACCTCTGTGTCCATCCCTGGTGCAGCCCTGCCAACCTCCATTTCTCTGAATTTTATGTTTATTGGTCCTTACAGATTTTTCACTTACGGATATAGACATATGTCTACACAATGACTTATTTAGTTTTAGTTGTTCTTGAACTTTCTAGTTTGTCTATTCCATACCAAACTGTATTCATTGCTATGGCTTTAAGTAAGTCTTGCTATCTGGTCGGCAAGTCCTGCTGCTCACATGCTCCTCATTCTTCTTCTTTAGAAGGGGACACACCATGGGTGGGGGGGTCCCATCCCTGAGTGCCCCAACCCTGCCCTGGATGGGGCATGCATCACCTCTCTCTGAAGGACCATTCTGCTCCCTTCTGCGGTCGTCCGATGTGGGATGTGTTTTTTCCAGTATCTGTAGGGGCAGCCAGGTTGTCCCAGGACTGCAGCAGCAGAGAAAACTTTTGGGGACATTGGGATGATCCATGGTGCAGGGCGAATAACAGCCAAAGAGCCCCACCACTACCTCCCTGAGGCTCTCCCCGCATGACCAGGGGCCGTCCTCGGCCAAAGCCAGGATGTCCAGCCATCGTGCAGCTCCCCAGGGCGAGCTCCAAGTTGAAAACAGTCAGATTTTCTGGGAAATTTTTCAGCTGAGTCAGGAACATCCCTCCACCAGACCGAGGAACTGGTGCAGTATGTTACTAATTCTGTCTGCCTGTGGGGACCTTGCTGGAGGGTTCTTTAGCCGGCTTTGGGCAATGTAAAAGGGCTACTTTTTAAAATTCGTTCTTGTACCAGAAGAGCTGGGCTGCAGTTTCCTTTGAAAGACGAGGCTTATTGCAGCTGCCTCCTCTCTTCCAGATGCCGGCCTGCTCATTCTCACGGACCAAGGGCCCCAGGATGTCCAGAGCAGAGCCATAAGGACTGGCGGCAAGGACAAAAGCTGGTCCCTACCTGTGGGAGCCCACAGTCTACGGGGGTGAAGGTAGCACCAACAACAGGGAATGATTCTAGAGCAATTCAGGGTGGCCTGGGATTTATCACAGGTGGGGGGTAGGGAAACCACATTTCCCCAACTGAAAATTAGACAACAGTATCTGGCAGCAGGACAGAATATTTCCAATAGGGGCTGTCTCATAAACTCCTCAGGCGAGTCACCATAATGACGAGAACCACTCAAAGGCCTCGGCTGGGGAGGGCTATCTGGGGGACAGGAGGAAGTCTCGCCCAGCAGAGGGAGGGAGCCATGCTGGATGGGGAGAAGGCAGAGGTGGGGAGACCCTCAGGAGGCTGTTTTCATGGGGGAGTTGGGAAGAGACCAGAGGGCTGGTGGTGAAGATAGAAAGTCAGGATGGATCAGCGATGTTTAGAAGGTAGGCATAGAAGGGCTTGCTGGTAGGGCCAATTTGGAGGGCAGAGGAGGGCTTAGAAGCCTAAGACATGGCCCCTAGGACAGGGATCCCATCAGAGAAGCACAGAAGTGAGGAGGATGGGCCGGGATAAGTGTTTGGTTTCTCTGCTGGGTGTTGGGATATGTGTGGAGCAACCCCATGGACCAAGCCTGTGGACCACTGGGGATCTTGTGAAATTGCGGGATCTGATGCAGTTGAGCTGAGTGGGCTTGAGATCCCCCATTCCCAACAGGCTCCCGGGTGAAGCTGGTGCTACTGGTCCGTGGATGGCTCTCTAGGGTCCCAGCCTGGAGCTGGGGTAGAGGTGGTGTGACACGGTCCCTGGTTCAGGGAATAGCAGGTGCCCCGTACCTGTTCGGTTGAGGTCTGTAGTCATTTTAGTTCCCCTCCAAAATGAAAGTGTCTCAGGCTTCAGGAATACCAATATGGATCGTTTCAGTCAGAATTCGGGGACGTAAAACCGCAAAGGGGCATGTGCCTTTTTGGAAATGTTTTCATTAGAAGAGTGAGGCACACACACCAGTTCACAGTGTGCTGTCATCCCTGGGACACGCCTGGCCACCCATATGGACACTTGGCTAGGATCTAGGGTACAGTTGCTACTCCCATGAGGTGAGGACACTGACTTTTTATTTCAACAGACTAGATCTTCTTCGACAACTGATTGTTGTTTCCTCAACGTGTCATTTGAGAAAACTACGAACTTTTCCCATTGTTACACAAATGAGATTCTTTGAATACATCTGAAAGATATGGCTTTGGAGCCAATAAGCATCCTCACTCAACAGTAGAGCTAACTCTTGTTCATCTTCTAAAACTTCTCTTACCTGCAGCCTCCTCCAGGAAGCCATCCTGGGTACCCCCAGGCTGGGTTAGGTGCCCATCTTCCTGGCTCTCACAACTGTCCTTGCAGTTTCTGCTATTAAACACAAACCTGTCTGGGCTGCCACCATTTATTCCGGTCTCCCTGTTCCATCTGTAGCCTCATGAGCCCCTGGGTGCCCAGCTCCCTGCTCAGGTCTTGCAAAGCACATTTGTAAGTAGAAGTATGGTGACTGCATGCGTGTGCGGCTCATCACTGCACTAGAGGGACAACACTTTATCCTCCAAGTCTCCAAAAATGACACTGGGACTCTGGTATCCCTCCAAAACAACAACCTCCCCCCCCTTCTTCTTCTTCTTCTTTTTTAAGACTTTATTTATTTCCTAGAGAGAAAGAGAACACAAGCAGGGGGAGCAGCAGGCAGAAAGAGAAGCAGGCTCCCAGTGGAGCAGGGAGCCCAATGCGGAACTCGATCCCAGGACCCTGGGATCATGACCTGAGCCGAAGGCAGATGCTTAACCGACTGAGCCATGCATGCATCCCCTTCCAAACTCTCCTTAAGAAGACTTTGATTATAACAGTGATGTTCTCCTGCTTTGATTTCCCCATCTGCAGAATGGGCCAATGAAGCTGTCTTACACGGCTTGGGGAAATTTCAAGTTTGTTGTCGATAGAGACTGGCCTTGGCCTTGGACGAGGGTCGAAGCCGAGCTAGGATTTCTCTCTGTACAGCTCTCCACACCCCTGCCAGGCTCTGAGTCTGGGCAAGTGATAGGACCTCTTCCCATCTCCCCAGTCTTCCCCAGCCTAAACACAAAGACGTTTCTTGAGGCTGCATCTGCTCAGAGGCTGAGGAGACCCAGTAGGAGCTGAGGCCACAGATCCCCCGGGAGACTCGCCTGGAGCCGTTCATTCTTGCTCACAGCTGGGTGAGGGCAATAGCTAACACCCACCCACAGGCTTTGACAGGGCCAGAGCCTAGCAGCAAAGTGAGCAGACAGGCAGCCCCAGCTGTGCCAAGATCTTGGCCAAGAGGGCAGAGAAACCCGGGGATAAAAGGCCCTCAGATGAAGGATTCAGGCCACCAGATTCTTCATTCCTTCAACAGTTCTAATGTGAGCCTGTGGCTAAAACGAACCCCACTTAGTAAACCTGAGTGCAGCCTCTGAGAAGCCAGCCCTGCCTTTGATGATACGGCAGGTTATGGCCAGCCAGCCCCCCGGGGTCTGGCTTGGTATCACCTCCCCCAGGAAGCCCACCCGGCCTGTGCTAGCAGCTTGGGAGCCACAGTCCTAGGTCTCTGGGGCTCATCTGACATTTACTTCACAGGCTTCCCTGGCCTTGCCCTTCACTTGTTCACATACATTTAAGCCTAATCTGACTGGGTTCAGTTAGAGTCCTTCCACTGCCAGGATTAAATGTGATTTCTGTTCTGCCAAGTGTCAGCTGTGGAAGGGACCCCGAGCCTTCTTGCCAAACCACCTGCCACCCTGATAGGGGTGGGACCCTAAGGAAGAAGGCGAAGCCGCTCTGCCAGCTGGTGGCCCAGGCCAGCCAGGGCCCTGGGCTGCCAGCTGCTCAGCCACTTTGCCCTCAGCTGTGTGGCAGGGTCGGGGTGAGGAGGCCCTGAAAAGGAACTGAACAGAGAGGAACCGATCTCATGGTGCTCCCTGTTCCAGTGCATTCTCAGCCCCCAGCCACTCACTAGCTACCCATCCCGCCTCCATACCCTTTGCCGTTCAGCTGGTTGAGGAGGAAGGTGAAGGAAAGGGATGTGGAGCACAAAAGGAGAGTGTCCTGGGGCCTAGAGGTTTCTCTGAGAGGAAATAGTGGCCACGGGGGAGGTGGTTGAGCCAGGGGTCAGAGACCGGGGTGCTGGAATGGGCTTTTAGGAATGTGGCTGAGCTCCATGGCATGGCCCAGGGGTGGGCAGCTGGGTGGAGGGGAGTATCCCAAGCACGAGGCAGTCCAGAACAAGGAGCCTGAGAGATGAGAGGCTGCTGCCTGTGGAGGATTCCGTCAGTGGGGGGTTGCGGGTGTGGTGCAGCGGGGACCTGGGAGGCCAGGCCAGAGCCCTGACAAACAAGGGGCCACAGGTCAGTAGATGACAGCAACAGGGATTAGAGCTGAGCGGTATGAGCCACGGAGGAGCTGGGACTTCTCACAAGTGGATGGCAGGTGCTGAGCTTCAAATGTGGCAAGAAGGAGCAAAAAGTCCTGCCCCACCTCCTGGGCCTGAAGGCACAGCCAGCCTCCCCACAGGGGAGGCCGAAGGGCAGTGGAGTCTGGGAGACAATGCTCCGTGCACTTAAGGCAGAAGTGGGGGGAGCTCTCAGAGAAGTCAGGGGTGCAATCTCCTGGGTGTAAAGCTGCAGTCCCAGAGAGCGCCGTGGGAGATTCGTTGAGGGCTCGGGTCAGAGGCGAGGGGGCGCAGAACACGATGGGGGGGATGGCACTTGAGAGAAGTGACGGCCACAGAGGGGAGATCTAATGGCTCTTCACATCCATCACTCTACCTTCCCTCACATCCATGTTCCATTTTCTCTCCTCTTTTCCTGGAAGCTCGTGCCATCCTGTTTGTTGGATTCCTTTTTCATTTTGCTGGAGTACGTCCCTGTGTAACGTTCAGACCAGGTGGGCAGAGGCTCTTCTTTCAGAGTCTGAAATGTAGTTGCTGCAGCGCGGTTCCCCTGGGCCTGGGGGCGCCGAGGAGTCTTCAGGGAAGGCTGTTCTGCAGGACACACCTTCGTGCCGGGTACTGGGCTGGGGAGCTGGCGGGAGGGCCAGACCCACAGGGCCTCCATCCAGGCGGAAGCCTCTGCCCCCCGGCCGCCGTGCCCTCGCGGCGGAGAAGGGTTGGCTCGTGCTCCACTGGGCCTCTCTATTCGACCGCAGCAGGAGCTTGCCCCAGGCTGGCCATCTGATGCAGAGCGTAAGCTTCAGCTGCCCCCAGGGCCGAGCTCAGAGTTCTTCAAGGGAGTACCCCGATGTTTGCTCTGTTCTCTGCTTCATTTTTCCACCAACCTGTCCCACCTGCCTGTGTCTTCCCAGAATTTACCCAAACGTCTAAGCTGCTGGCTGTCTTTCTTGCTTTCCAGTATTGTTGTCAGATCCTTTAAACACATGTGCACACATGTGCACATCTCTTCTGCCTTTTCAGGGAGAGGGCGCTGGGGCAGGTATAAGTGTGTGGCCCAGGCTGCCCCCTTGGGCACAGTCCCATGAAGTTCAGGTGGCATCTTCTAACACTCTTTGTTCTGGGTTCTCCCCTTTGAAGGTTTCCCACGTCCTCCCTCCGCAGTGTTGCTAGGGAAGGCCATGCATTATTTAGGACCATTCTGCTGTGCAGTGCTCCTATGCGCAGAAGGGACTCGCTCACTCTCTATCCCAGGGAAAAATGTGGGGCCCATCTGTGCCAGGGACGCTTGCTGGCACAGAGTTCCTCCGAAAACACTGCTCATGTCCCAGCTGCAGTCACAACCCTTTTTGCTGGGGAGACAGTGAAGCTTGCAAAGAGAAAACCCCGGGTTCCAAATGCTTTCTAGATGGGAGCTGAGGTCCCCTTCGACCATGACAGGGCCCACTGCTACAGGGATGCCATGTATTTTGGAAGTGAGTGGGTAGTGATGTATTTGTCCATGTGTGTAATTAACTAAGTGGAGCGACACCTGACAGATGTGGATGCAGAGGGCGGAGGAGCCAAGTCGCTGGGGAGGAGCTGACCCTTGGCGGGGGTCCTATAGAGGAGGCAGGTTTCTGGCAGGCGGTGCAGGGGAGGGTCTTCCAGCTGAAGGAGCAGCATGGGGGGGTGGGGGCCAGAGGCGTGCAGGCAGTTCTGAGTCTTCCGGCACCGAAACCGTAGTCTGTGCATAAGCGATCAGCACCGCGTATGGCGCATGGAGTGTGGGCATGCTTGTCCACATGCACGTCTGCTCCTTTCCTTTCCTGAAAACAAAAGGTACCCAGGTCTACTTGAGTTCAGATGTCAGGGCTATCACTCAAACCTCCCCCCATCTGCTGACCATTGTCTAAAACTGTTGCAAAAGAATTTCACCTCCTGACCTTAAAATGTTGATCTTTTTTCAAAATATAAACATAGGAATGGGAGGAGAGTATGGTGACTCGCGTCTTGACATCTTCCGCTTCTGGGAGAGGAGACATCAAGGGGCCTAGGGAAGCTGCTTCAGCCAACAGTCCCCGTGTGAAATCTCCGCCATTCCCATTTCCATCACAGATAGGGACTGTCTAAGCAGATGATCTAATGTCCCCATTTTATCGATAGCCAAACAGAGTCCCTGAGACGTTCCGTGGCTTAGTTGGGGCTGGTTGTACAGCGGGTTAGTGGTGGAGAATTATGGAAAATTCAGGTCACTGTAGAACCTTGGAGATGATTGCCTTGTGATATTTTTAGCATGGAACCAGACATTCAGCCCCGGCTCCAATAAATCTTCATCAAGAGCAGAGTGTTGTTGTCAATTAGGACGACGCACTGAGACATTTTTAGAACCACAATAAGCAAATTATTACTATTTTTAAAGGTACCTCTCAGGCTGATGGCCTGAAATAAGACGTACTGTAAAGACAGTGCCTTTAAGGCAAGGAGCATGGGTGTCATCCCATCATCACAACACACGGATGGAGGTGTTGCTATCCCCTACTTTACAGAGGAGGGAAATGTGGCTCCAAGAAGGTGAGCCCACTGTCCGGCCCAGTGGTGCTGGGAGCAGGAGCAGGGACTCCAGCCAGCCTCTTCTCCCCACTGTACCCGTTGGGGCTTGGGGGGATCCACGCCCACCCAGCAGGGGATGGAGCCTCTCCCAACTCAGCTGGCGACTTTATTTTTCTTCACGGAAATGTATTTTTGAAGTGTAAATCGGCAGAAAGTATACGAATCTTGGGGGACTAAGCTTGATGGTTTTTACCCACTGAACGCACTAGTACAGCCAGAACTCAGAGGACAGAACAGTGCCCCCCTCAGGAGCCCCCTCCTGCCCCCGCTAATCACCTCCCGCCCAATATCAATACTGCCCTCACTGCATCATCCCGGCTTTGGAACCTTGTAAGTGAAGCCGCTCAAAATTACACGTGTGGTTCATCCACGTGTTTGCGCGTCATTGTGGGTCCTTCCTTCTTGTGGCTGATTAGTGTTCTACTGTATGAAGAGACGCAATTTATGTGTACAGTCCACTGCTGATGGACTGCCGAGCTGTGGTTTCCAGATTGGCACTGTTCCAAATAATGCATCTGTGAGCATTCGTGCACACGTGTTTGGTACGCCTGTGTGCACCCCAAGTCACACCGCCCGCCCGAGGCTCAGCTTTAGTTTCCCGGAGCGGCGGTGCCCGCTCGCGTGCCCTCGGCATTATGAGAGTTCCGGTTGCTCCACGTCCTTGTCTGTACTTGCTATTGTCTTGTTTGCATTTTGGCCATTCGGGTTGGCCTGTCAGAGTGACGTCATGGTGTTAACGTGCACGTCTCCGATGATTCATAAAGTCGAGCGCTTTTTCACGGACTTATTGGCCATTTGGATATTCACTTTTGGGGAACAAGGATTCCTTTTTCATTTTTGTTATAGTTGGAAAACATTTCTGAAAATGACCCCTGTGCTGAAAGATTCTGTGTTTCTCTTCCCACCTGGTCGATCATTTCTAAGCCTTGGCATTTGGTAGTTCGAAGACAGGTTCCAAAGCCAAGGGGAGTCAGAAAGAGGAATCAGAGGGCAGGCCCAGCCGACTCCAGGCATCCCCGGTGCTTTGGAAGTCCCACAGGCTGCAGCAAGGACTTGCCCTGTGCACTTGGGCACGGCTGTGCGGCTATCAGTGTAAAGGTCCTTCAAGAAATGAGAAGAGATGATTTATACCACTTAGAGCTAAAGATGTGCCCTGAACTCTGCCTCTTTTTCGATTCCTTTGGAGTTGGGCTCTGGATTGATTTCCATGACTGCAGAGGAATGACAATGAACAGAGTTCTTCCCTTCTCCCCAGGCCCTAACTAGGCAGGGAACACAGAAGGAATTGGGTTTGCTGACAAGGCTTAGCATTTTGGGCACTGAGGACCTAATGTGTGCCTAGAGCTTTAAAATATTTAGGAAAGCTCTCAAGCTCTGGCAGTGATTATCAGCTCAAAATTTTCCTGATGCGAAGTGCAAGTCCAACTCCCCTCACTCAGAGAAGGGACTGTTGGCCTCCCAGCCAGAGCCCACCTTGTTACCAGCCCTCCCCAAGCCTATCCTCCCCAAGGGCAACCACACAAATGCCTGGATGGGAAGGAGAGAGCTAGGAGGGTATATGGTGAACACATAGTACGTGCTGGTCACTGCGCTAAGTGCATCACACTTTCTAGCTCACGAGCCTCTTGTCAATTACACCTGCCCTGTTCTCAGGGGATTTATGGGAGAGTGGGGAGCTAAGCTGGAAATGCTGCCAGGGAAGATTAATTTCTTCCAATTGCTTGAAACATCTGGAGAAGACACGCCCAGAAGCAGAACATCAACTCATTCATTGAACAGACAGTTTCTGAGCCATCCCCCCATGATGGGTGCAGACTGAGGGCTGTAGGTCCTAAGACAGGTGAGTCAGGGTCATGTTCTTTAAGAAGTTTACAGGCTCCTTATATCCATTCATTGTTCAGTGAATGGAATTGAAAATCCTCGCCACATCTGTGTAAGCGGAAGAAGAGCACCCTTCTGCTGGGTACACCGTGTGCCCAGTGCCCACCCGTGTCCTGCCAACATGCCACACGTGGGGCCAGCTCCTGGCTCGGGCACCTCTCAGCTATGTGTCCTTGGGCAAGTGACTCACCCTCTTTGTGTTTCAGTTTCCTCCTCCTTAAAATGGGGATAATAGTAATAGTTATAATAATAATCCTACCCCATAGGGTTGTTGTGATATGAGGTTGATACATACATGCATGTCAGAAGCTGCAAATGGAGAGCTTAGGACACCACCTGACTGTGTAATAAGTCTTTTTTTTTTTTTTAAGATTTTATTTATTTATTTGAGAGACAGAGAGTGAGCACAACCAAGGGGAAGGACAAGCAGACTCCCGGCTGAGCTCAGAACCCGCCACAGGGCTCCATCCCAGGACCCTGGGATCATGAGCTGAGCCAAAGGCAGACCCTTAACTGACTGAGCCATCCATAAGGAGTCTTCAATAAAGAGTAACTATGATTAACCTGAAACTAATGTAATCTTGTATGTCAGTAATACTCGAATAAAAAATATATAAATAAATAAAAATTTAAAAGTAACTACGATTAGATAGGAGGATTTGGGTTTGGGAGGGCGTGTTCACAGAGGCATGATTTGGGGAGCAGTGCAAAGCTTGGATCGGAACCAGGCGGGGGACAGGGAGAAGGAGAGCTGGGTACAGGGTTGTACCTGGGGGAAGGGGGGGCATGTCAAGAGGGGTGTCAAGTGTTGGTCTAGGCATGGTGACTCTGTGAGCCTCTGACTGGGGGTGAGCATGAAAAACAGGATGCCCAGTCCTCCCTGGCCAGCTGCGAGGGTTTGCATAAGGATCGTAAGAGGATACGGAGGGGAGAGTGTTTAAAGCCACCAAGAGTCCGTGCAGATATGCGACCGTGCAGGCTCTCCCCAGGTGAAGGAGAGCTGGACCCACTCTGGCGCGAGGCTTGCAGGGCACCAGCCAAGTCCTGCCTCCGTTGTAACGGCTCTCCATGTGAACTCTGTAGATCTGGTGAATGAAAATTTCCATAAAACACACTCTTGACCACTTTCCCGTCCCTTACGATATTATTCCTCTCACAGCTCTTGTGTTAGGATTTGCTACTTACAGTTTGATTGCGTCACAGTACACTACAGAATGCTCTCAGGCTATCACTTATTCTATTACCAAAAAAAAAAAAAAAAAAAAAAAGGTGGGAAGATGCAACTTCAGGCCTCTAGCATGTTCCTGTAGGCTTGGGGAAACTAGGCCTGTACAAGCCAGATGAGACAACTGTAACCACCACCAACTTCATCCTGGATCCGGCGGACCAGCACCATTCCTCTCTCTCTAGACCTCCCAGCCTGTCCTGTCTTATGCCTCTCTGCCTTTGCCTGTTCTCTTGGCCTAGAACACTCCCCTCCCTGACATCACATAAAACTCCTCTTCACCCTTCGAAACCTCATTCAGTTATCCTCTCTTTGAAGCTTTCAAACAGTTCTTCCATAGGAACCACGCAGTTTCTGTCCCCTGTGCATTTAAGAATTATTGCGTATATTGGGGCACCTGGGTGGCACAGCGGTTAAGCGTCTGCCTTCGGCTCAGGGCGTGATCCCGGTGTTATGGGATCGAGCCCCACATCAGGCTCTTCTGCTATGAGCCTGCTTCTTCCTCTCCCACTCCCCCTGCTTGTGTTCCCTCTCTCGCTGGCTGTCTCTATCTCTGTCGAATAAATAAATAAAATCTTAAAAAAAAAAAGAATTATTGTGTATATTATACTCTATTAGGATTATTCACCTGTTTTAACTTGGAACTGGGAGCCGTCCTCTACTACTTCCAGGGCTGCCTCTGGCCTCGGCTTTGTTATCTCCGTATCCCTGGGTCCAATCAGAGGGCCTGGAAGAGAGTAAGGGCTTAATAAACATGTCTGCAGTAGAACTAACTAAACTTGGTCCTACGTCCAGAGGTTCTATGGCTTATGGATTTTAATTCATGAATTTTTCCAGAACTGGATATTAGAAGAAAATGCATCCTTCTGCTGATCATCAAAAGATGCTACAGGAGAAGTGTGAGGGTTCAAAGGAATTTCAAACAGCCTCCCCAAACCTAACCTGTTTCTAAGAGGAAGCCCACTGCAGAGCCCCTCCTAGGTCAAAGGCTTTCCTTTTTATTGCGACCTGCAGCAAGAAGTTTTTTTTTCCATTGAGACACACTGAACACCCACGTCATAGACAAAGTTTTCATGGAATGATACTTACCCTTGCTATGGTCATTGCTCTCCATTTTCTCTTCTTTCTTTTCCTTCCCTTTCTTTTCTTCCTTTCTTTTTCCTTCCTTCCTTCCTTCCTTCCTTCCTTCCTTCCTTCCTTCCTTCCTTCCTTAATTGCTGGTTACCGTCCAATGAATTGATTTCACCATTCTTTAGTCTAACCCATTGCTTCCCACAGTTCGAGAAAACACTGCTCTAAGCCCTCAGCTGATATAACCAGAGGCGGCTTCTCGGAGGAGGAGCCCCAGGCCCTGAAGGTCAGCTCCGAGGAGCAGGTGCGCCAGTGTGGGCAGAGGGTAGGCGGGGGCGAGCAGGTGTGCAAGGCACCAGCAAGACTAATCCACTCCCCTCTCGTTGCAGCCGAGCCCCTGCCGCTGATGGACCTGTGCCGGAGATCCATCCGCTTGGCCCTGGGCCGCCCGCGCCTACGGGACATCAGCACCCTGCCCCTGCCTCAGTCTCTCAAAAACTATCTACAGTACCAGTGAGGCTGAGGAGCAGCAGTGGGTACCCCCACGCCGCAGGGCCTGGCATTTCATGGCCACGCAGTACCTTCAGGAAGGGGCGCTCCTCCTCGCCCCACGGCCCCAGGACACTCAGTTCTTTGAAAAGACCAGGATGCGTTCCCACCTTGGAAAAGGAAATGTCTCTTGTCAACAGTAATTTGCTGCTTTGGAGGCGGCCCTCCGAAGTCAGGCACCTCCTTGGAAGCCATGAAGAGCCCGCCGGAGCTCCTGCCGGCCGACCAAGACCCAGCGGCCACCGGTATTGATCAGAGAGCCTGTCTCCTTTTTCAAGAGAATGAATAAAACATTTGGGCAGGAGACTTTTCTGTTGCATGCCCTGGTGCGGCAAGGGCCAGGGGGAAATTGGCCAGCTCGGGGAGCAAATTGCCTCTGAATAATGAATGATGAAAGCAGTTGATGTGGGTGCCCCATGCACCTACCCCTTGACACTTTAGGACTTTGTGCCCCTTTGCAAGACTCTTACCCAGGGATGCCCAGCTGCAGAATTGGCACGTGGACAAAGCCGAATTTCGACACCTGCCAGCTTACCTCTTCAAACATTGTTTACTTACCCCTTCACCGCCCTCTGTCCCCGCCCTCTGTCCCCCACGCTGGCCCACAGTTCTCTGGCTACCCCAGGCACCTCTATTCAGGGAAGCTGAGTCTGACTAATTCACCCCAGGGACAGAGTGTATCCTTATTATTATTATTATTGTTATCTTGAGTCACGCTGCATGTTAAAAGAGGAATGTGGTGAGGGCAGTACTTAGTCCAAAGGTGCTAATGGGGGAATTGGGGGCATTGTGCCACCCAAGTGGATGATGTCCTCAGGCTGGGGAGCCTTCCTGGGGTGCTGGGGGTCTCTAGGCAACCGTCCATCCGGAGGTGCCTTGCTGCCACAAAGCTTTATTTGAGCGAATTATTTTTTCACTTTAGGAGACATGTACGAGTTTGTTTCTGTTTCAAGCGTGTGTGTGATGTGCTGTTTATTTATCAGCTTGGGGCCGCAGGGACAGCCCTGTCACTGGCAGGGTGGACATGGGCAGCAGCTTCTCCGCCCGCTCTGAGCCCTGTGCCCTCCTGGAGACGATGCCGCTGCTGCCGCCGCCACCACCATTGGGCATCTCTCACATGTTTCTGAAGCTCGCTGCCCAGACCCATTTTTAACTGGAAATTGTCACAGCAGTGGGATTTCAGAGCCCCAGATGGCACTGCCCTCCCCCCACTTTAATGTGAATTTGACCGATGAATGAGGAGCGTTTCTAATAAAGTTTGTCGTTCAGTCCTTCAGCTGCTCATTAAATGGTCCGTGGGGAGGGGTGGGCGGGGAGCTTGCGTCAGCCTGACTGGTGTGTCCCCGGACCCTCAGAAGGCAGGAACGCCAATCCCTCCCTGGGCTCTTCTTGCCTCTTCTGCCTTGCTGTTCCCACTTGAGCCCAAACCCGAGTCATTTTGAACAAACGTGCCTGGGTCCTGCGTCCACACCAGCTAGTCATGGTTGTGGAAAAGCAGGTTGAACTCCTGATGCCTGAGTGGGAGTGTCGGAGGGGTGGCTGTGCAGGGGGCACGGGGTCCGGCAGGGTGAACTCTATGGGATAATCCTTGCAAACCAGACCCAAAGGTGGGGTTGGATGTGACCTTGAAAGTGCGGGTCCTCATCAAGGAGTAGTGCCCATTGCTGAAGGGTGAGTGTGCAGCCCAGGCAGGCTTGGGGCTGCAAGCGAGTCAGGCTAAGGTCTGGGCGAGGACAGGTCACCAACATGCACCCTGCCAACTTCTGAGGACCAAGGGCACAGGCAGATTTGTCCCTCCAGGGGAGACGTTTACAGATGGTATAGGCTAATAAAGTGAGAAAGAGATCGTGAAGGGGGTGTGGGAAGATAGGGCCTGAAGGGAAGTCTTCCTGGAGGAGGAGGCACTCTTCATCTCTGCTTTTAAACGAAGACAGCCTTGATAAGGACAGATCAAAAGCATCAGATGTGCTAAACCTACCACCAGGGGCAGTGTTGTTCCCTTGCTCTAATCTCAGGGTCGGACGCTGGGTTCAGCTATGGAGTCAGGAGACCTGGGTTTGAGTCCCCGCTTTGTCACTTATATGTTGTGACCTTGGGTACATCACTTCCTTCTCTACACATTGCAGGGGCTGGACCAGGTGCCCAGTGGATGAGGACCCTTCCTCTCCCCAACTCCTAGGGTTCCACTTTCAGTACCAGCTTTCCAGCTTAAAGGCATCTGTCTTGTCCTCACCTCGTTTATGCACTTTTCTTCACCCCAGCCATACTCTCCCCATCCTCACTTTACCTTCTCCAGAATTGGCTTAGATTGACCCCCCTCCAGGAAGCCTTTCCATAACCGCCACCCCCCCCCCAACCTCTGCCTGCTCTGGGAGTCCACTCCTCACCTCCAGGCTCGAGTATGCCTCTCAGCCAAGCACTTGGGCTAGAGTCGCTCTCTGGCCCTGCGGGCTGTGAGTCTCGGGATAGTCGAGCCTGGGCCTGTTGTTCCCACACAGCCGCAGACCAGACACATGGCCTCAGCAAAGCCCAGTGAGGTGGAGGTGTGTGTGGAATCCTCTTGTAGCTGGGGTGTCCATGGAACGTGAGAGGAAAGTCCTGGGGGGAGGGGAGGAATTCCTGTTAGAGCCAAGACCCGGGTCAGGAGGCCTCTGGGACCTCAGGCCCTTTCACTCCCTTAGCCATTCCATAGACGTTGTGGGGCACTGGGGTGCACCCCGCACTGCCAGAACAGGAAGGAGGGGGTGCAGTCCCACCCTGCTGGAGCTCACATTCTAAGGGGAGACCGGTAATGTGAAGCGACACCACAGAATGATGTCAGAAGAAAGGAGCCAGGCGGGGCTGCAGAGCAGGGAGCGGAAGGTGCCCAGGACTGATGGCGATCGAGGAACACCAGTGCGGAGACGCAGAGTTGTGAACAAGGGAGAGGGAGCCATGCACAGGAAAGGGGGATCTCAGGGCGGGGGAACTTTCCATTGTCCCATCCTTCTCAAGGCGGGAGCTTCTGTGGCCTGGTGAGCTGGGCTGAGGTCAGGAGCCACCGTAGCTCCAGATCGGCCCGCCTGTGTATGTGCCCCATGGTCTCCAGGGCTCCTGGTGTGTGAGTACCGCCTGCACGCGTGCACACGCGCACACACACACACACACACACACTCCCCCGCGCGGGCCCTTCCTGGCAGGTAGCCTGGGAGCCTCACGACCCCTCCCCAGAGCCAGTGCCCATCATAACCCAGCCCCCAACCCCCTCTCATTCTGGCACGTTCTCTGAGGCTTGGCCTTTCTCTCCATGACCCGTTTCTGACGGAGGTCAGAAGACAGTCCCGCTGAGACCGTCCTGCTAACCACTTTCTAATTGTCGAAGAATAGAGCACACGGACGACGCAGTCCCCCCAGAGCCGAGCCCTGCGGATTCCCTGAGTTCACGCTTTCTGAATCTACCATTGCCACTTTCTGGACAAAAGCCACCCTCTTTCCCGTCTTCTCTTCAAAGCCTCATGCCAGCCGCTGGCCTCTTTGGAGCCATCTTTCTCTGAGAAACAAAGATTTCATCACCTCCCCATGTGGCAGCCGAAGCGGCAGCAGGTGACAAGTCAGCAGCCGTGGCTATCTGTGCCAGGACAGCTGTGCCTGCTCCGCAGGACCTCTCTGCCGGCGGCAGCCTCGGAACAGGAGGCACATGTGTGCCTCGGCAAACGGACAGGAGACCATGCAGCGTCTCTCCCCAGGTCCCCGGCGAACAGCAGGAGTCTCCACTTTTAGCCCCAAACACAAGGAATTGGTCTGCTTTTCCCTCTAGTTCTGGGGGGCTAGGTCATTTTGTCAGACATTTGTCATCCCACTTAATGTGTGTGTTTAAATAAAATTGAGTCCAACTCAGAAAAATCAGGTAATTTAACAGAAAATCCAGATTTCTGACTTCTCTTAAAAAATAGGGAGATGTGGTAAGGCCAGGCCCACACTCCTCTGTGGTGATGTTGGCCAAAGCTGAGCACTGACAGCCTCTTGAGAGGTCTCTGTTCTGTGACCCACCCCTAGGTCCACCCTTCCCACAGCACAACATCGTGACCTCTCCCTGCCAACCTCCCTCCTGGGTGTCACTGGATGCGGGTCAAGGCTTCCAGTTCACCTCTCTGGACTACTACTATGGCACAGTCTCAAACACAGGCACACTCAGCCAAGGGCGGCCTCAGGAGGGGAGTCTGCTAGTTCTAGATTTGACTTCGAAGTATCTCGCAGCCCCAGCCGCTGATATCCCAGGAGCTCACAAACACCCAGGTTCTCTTTCCAGATGCCAGGGATAGCATGGATGTCCCTGGGTAGATGATGAGCTCCCAGAGGACAAGGACAAGAATTCTTGGGTCCTCTTTTTAATGAGGCAAGCTTGGAGGCACCTTAGAACCCCCTGAGGAACTTTGTTAAAAGTCCCAGTGCTCAGGTCCTTCCCCAGACCAATTAAATCAGAACCTCTGGGGTAGGACCTGGGCCTTGGGAGTTCTTAAAACTCTCCAGGCAATTCTAATATGCAGCCAGGTTGAACCCTTCCCACCCCAGCCCTCCCCTGAAGAGGTGCTTAATTAAGTCGTCTCAGTGGAGATATGGTTGATATTAGTGAGAACGTATATCACAGAACCGAGGAAGCCGTCCCAGCCCACCCAGAATTCTCAGGGAAGGGAAGATTTTGAAGGGCACTTGTCACCCATGTGATTAAGTCCAAAGCCAGGGAGTACTTCCCAACTCTCTTCCTTCAGTGATGCTGAGTTGGTTGCTCTCCAGAGCCGGGGTGGAGGGGCCGTTCACTTTGCCCTGATGGCACACGATTCTTGACTAATTCATTCCAGCCCCACCCACCGCCAACCTATGGGGCGCATGGCGTGTGGAGAATTTCCCAGAGAGGATCATCTTGATCAATCAAAATAACCATAGAATAATAAATACAGAGTGACTGAGAGTGGCTTGGTCTTGAACTTACTGCTTCATTAGAAGAACTGAGATGGTGAGACCCAGCTATAAGATTGCTTTGGTTCCTGGTATTTCCAAACCTTGCTTCCTTAAGGAAGATGAGACATTTGGCCAAAATAATGATACCCTCCACTTTGATGGGTTTTGGGAGTAAATAAACCAGTGACGAGCTTGCTGACAGTGTCCCCACCTGCTTGAGATGACAGACAGGAAAAGGTGCCCACTCTCACCACTTCTATGCAACATTATATTGGAAATCTTAGGCAGTTCAATAAGACAAGAACAAAAAATTATATAAAAGTTATAAAATTATATAAAAGTATATAAAAATTATATGAAAGTATAAAAGTTAGAAGGGAAGGAATAACACCATCAGTATTTGCAGATGACATCGTTGTATACATAGAAACAAATCTATAGAAAGCTGTGAAAATTAATAAGGGAATTTAGAAAGATCACTGGATACAAAGTCAATATTTTTTTAAATTTCATGTTTTCATATTAACAGCTATTAGAAAATGAAATTTAAAACAGTGCCACTTACAGTAACAAAACCAGGAAAATCTAATGAAAGATGTACAGGGCCTCTACACTGAAAACTACAAAACATTTTCAAGAGACATTGAAGGAGACCTTAATAAATGGAGAGGTATACCATGTCAATCCGAAGATGCAATATTGTTGGGGCACCTGGGTGGCTCAGTCGGTTAAGTGTTGACTCTTGATTTGGACTCAGGTCATGATCCCAGGGTCATGAGATCAACCCCGTCGTCAGGCTTCTCACTCAGTGTGGAACTGGCTTGGGATTCTCTCTCTCCCTCTGCCCCTCCCCCCAAAAAAATTTTTAAAAAAGAAGATGCAATATTGTTAATATGTTATTCTGCCCAAAATGATCTAGAGTCAATGCAGTAACAATAAAAATTCTGAGTTTGTTGTGGGAATTGACAAGTTGATTCTAAATTCATCTGGAAATGCAAAGGACCCAAAATAGCAGTAATGGTCTTAAAAAAGAAAAGCAAAGTAGGAGGACTTATGTTACGAGATACTGAGAGTTGCTACGAAGATACAATAATTAAGATAATTTGCTGATGGTGTAAGGATGAACAAATAGACCAGTGACTAGGATACAGTTCAGAACAGACCCATGCTTCCATGGTCAATGATTGTGTCACTGAAATTCAGTGCAGAGAAAGGTGGTCTTTTCAATAAGTGGTGTTGGGTCAGTCGGATATCCATACGGGAAAAACATGAATCGTCACCTCTACCTCACATCGCAGACAAAAATTACTGTGAAAGTGATTAGAGGCCTACACGTGAAAGTAAAACAACAACAACATATGTTTTCTAGACGAAGTAAGCAAGACTTTCTTAAGGCACAAAATGCAGTAACTATAAAGAAAAAGATAAATATATCGCGCTTTATTAAAGTTAACTGTTCTTCATCAAAGGACAGGTTAAGAGAGTGGAAAGGCAAGACACAGCCTGGAAGAAGCTAGTTGCAACACACAGGACTGGACACGTCATAGCTATGCCTAACAGGCCCAAACTGGAAACAACCCCAGTGTCCATCCCCAGAAGAGAAAAATAAATTGTGGCATATTCATACAGTGGAATACTATACAATACTTTTTAATAAAAGAAATGGACTGTTGCTACACATGACCTGAGTGGATCTTGTGACAATGTTGAGCGAAAGAAGTTAGACATAAAAAAATACGTAATTCCGTGTAGGGGGTTCAAGAACTGGCAAAAGTATCTCTGTGGAAGTCAGAGTAGTGTTACTTTGGAGGGGAGTGGGGCCTGCCACTGATCTCGGGGGTGAGCATGAGGGAGCTTGCTAGGGTCTTGGAAAAAATCCACATTTTCACCTAGGTGATGGTTACGTGAATATATACATACGTACAAATTAACAAACTATATATGTAAGATTCACGTTCTTTGTTTATATGTAAGCTTATATTTTAAAAAAAACCCCTAAATTAAAAAAAAAAAAAAGGAGAGGGGCGCCTGGGTGGCACAGCAGTTAGGCGTCTGCCTTTGGCTCAGGGTGTGATCCTGGCGTTATGGGATCGAGCCCCACGTCAGGCTCCTCCGCTATGAGCCTGCTTCTTCCTCTCCCACTTGTGTTCCCTCTCTCGCTGGCTGTCTCTATCTCTGTCGAATAAATAAAATCTTAAAAAAAAAAAAAAAGAAGGAGAGGGGCATATTCCCTCAGAAGTCACCTCCTTCTCACTGGAAATCCTTGGCAGTAATTAGTATAGTTATCACATCTGAGAAGGGAAAGGGTTCCCAAGAAGGAAGAGGAAGAAGGAGAAGGAGAAGAAGAAGGAAGGAGGAGGTGGAGGAGAGGGAAGAAGGAAGGAGGAGGAGGAAGGAGGAGGAGGAGAATCAGAAAGAAGGAGGAGGAGGAAGAAGGAAAAAGGAGGAAGAGGAAAAGGAAGAAGGAAGAAGGAGGAGGAAAGAAGGCTGAGAGATTTGAAGGTTTTAAAGAACAAAGAAACCCATTGTCTCATGAAAACATTTCCAGAGAGCTGAGGTCCTAGAAGCACTCCCAGGAGCGCAACATCTGTTCGGCGATTTCCCACTCCGAGTGGCCTCCCATAAAGCAAGTGTGGGTGCCCTTATGAGCCCGATTGCCCACAGGGGAGAGGTTTCACGTTTCCATCCAAGAATGCACATTTCTTTCCTGGATAATAGTCATGTTACACAGCAGCCCCTGGGACTGTCATACAAAGCCTAATAGGATAGCACTGCCCACTAGTTACAGAAAAATCAACTTTTTTTTTTTTTTTTAACAGAGAAGGGAAGACAAGCCTTTTTCCTTTTCTTGAGAAAAATATCTTGGCCAGTAAATCGCTTCTCCTTTATCAATGTGTGGGCAGTCCTACATTCCTCCCAAACTCCTCCAAGATATTCAGATGAAGTTGCCAGGACTGGTTCTGAATTCTTAGAAATGTAAAACGGAGACTGAAAATAATCTCTTTTTTGTAGAAATACAAACAAATAGTTCCAGATGGAATGGCATGATGTTGGGGCTGGAGTCATAGTGAGTGGATGGGGATGTATAGATAAAAAAAAATAGGCAGCAAGTTGAAAATTGTTGGAGCTGAGTAATGGGAACATGAGAGTTTATTATACTGTCCATTCTGCTCTTATTGTTTATAATAATAATAATAATAAAGAACAGATTCTCCGCAGGTGAATTGATTTGGAAGGATGAGCACTTATACCCGATCACACGGATTAATAATCAGGGAGATTCTAACTGTTGAAATCAACTTGCCATTTCTCATCCACCTTTGAAAATGAAAATAAAATTTCCTGATTCGCCGTCCAGGTCACTAATAATTTTCTATCATCAATGTGTCCTTCATTAACTGGAATCTAAGCTTGGGGCTGAATAGCTTGTTGCTTTCCTTTTTGATAGCTCAGATATGTTTGGTTTTTATGTGCTCTTTTTTATCTGGACTCTTTCATTCATTATAATTATTTTTAAGATGCACCTATAATTTTCTGTGCAGCAATAGTTCATTCCTTTCTCCTGCTGAGGAGCATTCCATTGGGTAAATACTCCACAACTTGTTTATCCATTCAAACCACCGATGGACGTTTGGGTTGCTTCAGGACTGGGGCAATTACAAATAAACCTTCCATGAATATTCATATGTGGGCATATGCTCATTTCTCTTGGGTAAATACAAAGGAGTGGAATGCTGGATCATATGGTAGGAGTATGTTGAACTTTTTAAGAAGCTGCCAAATTGTTTTCTAAGTTGTTGGGTCATTTTACATTCCCAGTGTGTGAGTTCCAGTTCCTTCACATGGTTGCTAACATTTGATATCATCAGGCCTTATAACTGTAGGTGTGAAGCACTATCTCATTAAAGTTTTAATTAGCAGATTTCTCATGACCAATGACACTGAGCATCTTTTCATATGCTTATTTACCATCCATGTATCTTCTTTGCTAAAATATCTGTTCCAATCTTTTGCACATTTTTAATTGACTTGTTTGGTTTTCATTATTGAATTTTGAGAGTTCTTTACATATTCTGGAATGCACATTCTTTATCAGATGTATGCTTTATTTTCTCCCAGTGTGCGGCTTGTCTTTTCTTTCCCTTAGCAGTGTTCTTTAAGACCAGAATTTTTTAACTTCAACAAAGTCTAAATCATTACTTTTTTCTTTTATACACTGTGCTTTTGGTGTCTTATTTAAAAATCTTTGCTTTACCACACTCACAAAGATTTTATTCTATGTTTTCTTCTAGAAGTTTTACGTTTTAGATTTTACATTTAGGTTTTGATCCACTTTGAGTTAATTTTTGTATATTGGGTAAGTCATTAACCAAAGTCATGCTATTGCATACAGATATCCAAATGTTTTGGCAACATTTGTTGAAAACAATATCCTTTCTACACCCAGTTGCCTTTGCATCTTTGTAAAAGTGTAGTTGTTCATGTATGTGTGGCATTTTTCTGGACTCTGTATTCTGTTCCATTGATCTATTTGCTTGTCTTGATGCCAATACTACACTGTCTTGACTACTATAGATTTATAATAAGTCTTGCAATCAGTTAGTATTAGTCCCCCAACTTTGATTTTTATGAAATTCATTTTGGCTATCCTAAGGTTTTTTTTTTATATTTCCATATAAATTTTAGAATCAGCTTGTTAATTTCTCCCAAAAAGAAAATTTGCTTGGTTTTAATAGGGATTGCATTGAATCTATAGACCATTTTGGGAATAAATGACATCTTTACAATATTGAGTTTTCCAACTCATGATAAACATATATCTGTCCATTTATTTGGGTCCTCTTTAATTTCTCTCAAAAATGTTTGATACTTTTAGTGCATAAGTCTTGCACATCTTTTGTGAGATTCACCCCCTCGGTATTTAATATTTGTTGATGTGTTGTAATGTTTAAAAACATTTCTGCTTCAGATCATTGGTACCTATCGATTTTTGTATGTAGATCTTGTATCCTGCAACATTGCTATACTCACACATTGGTTCCAGTGTTTCCTGTAAATTTCATTGGATTTTCTACATAATGGATCATGCTGTCTGCAAATAAAGACAGCTCTACTTCTTAATTACTAATATGGATGCTTTTTATTTTTATTTCTTGCCTTATTGCTTTGGCTAGGCCCTCCAGTACAAGGTTGAATAGAAGCAGTGAGAATAGAAATTTTTGTTCTGTTCCTGATCTTAAGGGCATAAGTACTCAGTTTTTCACTTTTAATCAAGATGTTAGCTCTTGGTTTTTCATAAATGTTCTTTAACATGTTGAAAAGTTCCCTCAAAAGAATTGCTGTTTGCTGTGAGTTTTCATGTGGAGTGGATGTTAGATTTTGTCAAATATTTTTCCACATGTAGTGAGATGATTAGATGGTTTTTCTTTTTTAGTGTACTCAATGCAATGTTAATTGCATTGAACAGTTGACGCATGTTAAACCAGCCTTGCATTTCTGGGATAAACTCACCAGTGATATATTATCCCGTTTTAATTATTTTTGAATTTGATTTACTAGCATTTTTGTTTTAAATTTTTGCATTCATTTTGTGAAGGGTATAGTCTGGACCTTTCTTTTCTTGTAATATCTTTTCTCTGGTTTTGGTGTCAGGGTAATACTGACCTCATAGAATGAGTTAGAAAGGATTCTCTCCTTTTCACTTTTCTTGAAAAATTTGTGTAGAATTGATATTCTTTCTTCCTTAAATGTTCATAAAATTTATCAGTGAATTTGTCTGTGCCTGAATTCTTCTTTGTGGGTAAAAAAGCAAGTCCAACTTTAAACATTATACTGCCTACAAGAAATATGTGTTGCTTTTTTTTTTTTTTAAGGGAGTTCATGTTCCATCTGTTCCTTATTCCCTTTTTCTTCTTTTTTTCTGCCTTCTTCTGGATGTCTTGAGTATTGTTTATGCTTCATTTTATCTCATTTTTTTTTTTTGGCTTATAAACTACAGCTTTTTGTTTTGTTATGTTAGTAGTTGCTCTAAGGTTTATAAACTTTTAACTTATGCTGTACCTCCAAGGGATATTTTACCACTACTTATATTGTATGAGAACCTTGCAATCATATGCTCTCATTTTTCCCATCCTAGCCTTTGTACTTTTGTTGTCATATATTTTATTTACACACATATTATAAACCCCACAAACTATTGTGTTTTATGGTTGTTGTTGTCGTTGTTTAAATAATTATCTTTTCAGTGAAATTTAAATAAGAAAAAATCTTATGTATTTACCCTTTTAGTTACCATTTCCAGTTTTCTTCATAAAGGTACAGATCTGCATATCTGAATTAGGATTGCATATTTTCATACTGACCATCTGTTAGCAAATCCCATTTCCATCTTTCATCCTTTCTATTGTTTGTTACTTTGCAAGCATTGAACATCTTGAGGCTCCTTCCATCTGTGGTGTGTCATGTCCTTCTCCGATTTCTATAAGAACACCATTTTATTCAAGTATGCTTTGGAATGTTTTAGAAAGCTAGCCCTCCGTATGAAAGAGAATGTGCCAGGAGCCTGCTGCTGATAAAATGAATAAATGGAGTTTAACAATTCGGTGCAAGTGAATTGACATCTGAACAGAAGTTCAAAGGGATCATGGATGCCAAAGAAATTTCTCTTTCCTAAAGAGAGACCATTTCCATGATTTCTGCAGGTCAGAGAAAAATCATAAGCCTGGAGAAAATTGTAGAGAGATATTTGGAGCCTAGTTCCTGACCAGATGCTAAGATGAACACAGGATACTACCCCCCTCGGTGATTTGCTTATAGTAGACACTCAGTAAATATCCACATGCTTCTTTAATGGAGGAATAAAAAATTACTATTGGCCCTCACACATTTGAGTTAATGTGCTCCTTCTCCTAGAAGTTTCAGTGTTTTAAATCTTATTGGTTGTTAGAGGATTGTACACTTTGTGCCCAAGAGGGGGATGTCATTCCTTCTGGCCCTCCAGCCCCTTTGAGCTGAGTTTAGGAGATCCTCCACTGTGTGGCTCGGAGCTTCCTGACTAGAAGAGCTAGGGGTGCTCCCTTTCCCAGCTTCCCTTGAAACAAGGGACCAGCCTGACCCCCGCTCTGCCAGTAAGATGCCCCATGCCAGACTGTGAAACTGAAGTTCATGATGTGAAGAAACAGGCCCCATGCAATCCACTCAGCAAGGGTAGCAACAACAGGAGACTCGGTGGCAGAGCACAGGCCTCAGTGCCAGTGTTCCCAAAAGGGTCCCCATAGTTCCCGTGCCTGCTCCCCAGTGTGATTCCACCTGACCATGAAGCCACCTTGCCTGGTTTTCTGGTTCACCTGGAAATTCGGGGAACTATTTAATGTTTTCTAAGTTTTGCTCATCTCTGTGTGATCCATGGACCAGCAGCACAGGCATCACCTGGGAACTTATTAAAAATGCAGACTCTTGGTCCCTACCCCTGACCTACGGAGACAGAATGTGTATTTTAACAAGATCCCCAGTGGCCTGAATTTGGATTAAAGTTATGAAGCACTAACAGATTTCTCAACTATCCATAGAAATTTTCCATCATTTGTGATAAAGAATCTGCTGGTGAGGGGTGCCTGGGTGGCTCAGTTGGTTAAGCATCTATCTTCCACTCAGGTCGTGATCTTGGGGTCCTAGGATCGAGCCCCACATCAGACTCCCTGCTCAGTGGGGAGTCTGCTTCTCCTCTCCCTCTGCCCCTCCCCCCACTCGTGTGTGCGCTCTCTCTCTTACTCTCTCTCTCTCAAATAAATAAGTAAATAATCTTTTTTTTTTTTTAAAGAATCTGCTGATGGAGCACATCACTGTGCCCCGTATACTTACCCATTTATCAAGAAGTTTGGATTCAATGATTTCTGATTCTCTTCCCCTGACAGCCCGGGGTTCTTTGAGTTTTAGAAGCCCCCCCCCCCCACCGCCACCGCCCTCCAATTAAAGGGGTCACTCCTCTGGGTTTGGCCCTGCCAATCCATTCACCTAAATCTCATCTTAATTGTTCACTTAATTATCACCACTAGAAGAAATGATAATTATGTGACCTCACAGAAGTGTTAGCTAACACTACAATGGCAATCGTATTACATATAAATGTGTCAAATCAATGTGTTTTACCCTTAGACTTACACAATGCTATATGGCAATTATTTCTCAATTAAAAAAAAATAGGGACAACATCAAATACAGGTGAGGATGCAGAAGGACTAGACCCTCACACGCTATTGGGAATGTGAGACAGTACGGAGTGCCTGGAACTCTGGAAAACAGTTCAGGCAGTTTCTCCAAACACTAGACGTGCAACTTCCATGAGATTTGGTAGTTGCACTCCTGGGCGTATATTCCAGAGAAATAAAGACTCGTGTTCACATAAAAGCCTGTACGTGAGTATTTATGGCAGCTGTGGTCATAACAGCCAAACCTGGAAACAATCAGATGGTCTTCAACAGGTGAGCGGGTACACAGCCCGGCACCCCCACGCGATGGAATCCCACGCGGCAGTAAGTAAGGATGAACAGCTGACACGCGGGACGCCCTGGACGGGTCACGGGAGATGATGCTGAGTGCAAAGAGCCAATTCCAGAAGTCACACGCTGTCTGACCCCATTTACGTAACATTCTTGAGATGACAAAATTATAGAAATAGACAGCAGATTAATGGTTGTCAGAAGTGAAAGAGACAGGACACGGAAGGGAACCAGATGTAGCAAAAAGGGCAGTATTGGGGAATCCTTGTGATGATGGGAGTGCTCCGAGCTTCACTGTCTCAGTGTCTATATCCTTTTTTAAAAATATTTATTTATTTATTTGAAAGGGAGTGAGAGAGAGAGTATGAGGGAGGGGAGGGTCGGAGGGAGAAGCAGACTCCCCACTGAGCAGGGAACCTGAAGCGGGACTCGATCCCAGGACTCCAGGATCATGACCTGCGCGGAAGGCAGTCGCTTAAGTGACTGAGCCACCCAGGCGCCCTCAGTGTCTATATCCTGTTTGTGATGTTGGGCTACAGTTTTGCAAAACATTACCATTGGGGGAAACTGGATAAAGAGCACACGGGACCTCCCTGTATTATCTCTTACAACTGCATACGAATCTATAATTACCTCGAAATTAAAATTTTAATTTTTAAAACACATCCCGATGGAAAGAATAGTATATGGTTATCACACCACAGGGCCTCCTGTGATCTGACTTTTGTTTTATGTCTCCAATTTCATATCCTGAAGCTCCCAACTTGTCCTTCCAGCCATGCAGAACTGCTTGTGTTCCCCAGCCTCCCCCAGGAGGCCCCAGCTGCTGCTAGAGGCCTGCTCTGCTCCCCTGTGCCTCTGCTGGAAGTGTGGGTGCCTTTCAGACCCTGCTTCCGCACAGACACTTCTGTCATCCGGGGGTTAGAATGACCATCTCAGGGCCGGCCTGAGACATGTGCGCGTCTCAGGCTGATAAATAGGGGCTGCTTTGATGTTTTCATGGTATTTGCTCCACACGTAGCAGGTGGGTGCCCTCTATGGGTATTTTTAACTTCCCCTCCAGTGCTGTGGGCCTCAGCAAAAGCAGGCCCGTGGTACGTTTGGTTAAGTGGGCACATCTGACTTTCTGGTATCATGGCGTCAATTATTCCACTGGAATCTTCGCATGGATATGGAGTGATATCTCTATACTCGGGTGCCCGGGAGCCCCTGGCCTGCCCTTCTCTATGGCTCTGCTGGCCATGGTGGGTTTGTGAAGGTCAGGAATGTCCTTCAATCAGGCCCGGTTACCCTAAACTTTGAATTCCTCAAGGAACATGCCTGCCTTGGTCAATTTTGTGAATTCCTCTAGGCTTTCTTGAACCTGTTTCCATTTCCAGCCTGGGCCATCTCTCAAAGTGGCAGGCTGTCCTTAGGGAAACAGGATGTCCTGCTCTGTGTTTTAAAGTTCCCCTGAGTGTCTGGGCTTTGTCATAAGATCCAAGTCCTATTCTTCATCTTCTCCATGACTTCACACACCTCGTGAGTCTTTAAGGAGGAAGAGGCACTTTCTCTTTTCTCTTTCTCTCTTTCTCTCTTTCTTTCTTTCTTTTTTGTCTCTGTCACTTAAAAACCACTTTGCTGTGTGTTCTAGGCTCGAGATGCTATCTCACTTGCCGCAGAGGGGACCCTTCTTTTTGTGTGCCTATGCTGGACACACAGCATTTAACGATAATTGCTTGCCCTTGGGGTTACGGCCAATTCAGTCTTCTCTCCCATCTGATTTTATTTTATTTTTTTTTAAAGATTTTATTTATTCATTCTACAGAGATAGAGACAGCCAGCGAGAGAGGGAACACAAGCAGGGGGAGTGGGAGAGGAAGAAACAGGCTCATAGCAGAGGAGCCTGATGTGGGGCTCGATCCCATAATGCCGGGATCACGCCCTGAGCCAAAGGCAGACGCTTTAACCGCTGTGCCACCCAGGCGCCCCTCCCATCTGATTTTAAAACTGTATTCACCGCAACCGCTGAGGTAGGTTTGCATTTGCTCCACGACACTCAGGAGCAAGAAGCACCAGATTACTTCTCTTTTCCTAACGCAGCTTCCATCAGAATCTCAGCCCTCACTTACCAGGGCAGTAAGATGCTCAATATAAGCCATTACTAGGGATACTCCCTCTTCCTCAGGGTCACCCAAGGAGCCGGTGGGACCTGCAGAGTCCTGAAAACTTGAGGAAGCATCTCTGGTCTTCTGGCCATCACAGCCACCAATGACATTCTCATCACCCATGTTGCCTCTTTCCTTATTTGTTTATCTATCTATTTATAAAGATTTATTTATTTATTCGAGAGAGTGAGCAAGCAGGGCAAGGGGCAGAGGGAGAGAATATCCAAGCAGACTCCCGCTGAGCACAGAGCCCGACACAGGCCTCAATCTCAGGAGCCATGGGATCAGGACCTGAGCCAAAACCGAAAGCCGGATGCTCAACCGACTGAGCCACCCAGGCTCACCCATGTTGCCCACTTAAAATGGGTGCTGTCCCCTCCTCTCCAGCTTGGGCGCAGTTTGTTCACTGCTGGTCCCCGGAGTCATACCCCGTAGGGCCCAGTACTGGACATCTGTATGCCATCCCTCGGAGGCCCTGCTATGAAAGGGAGGTGTCATTCTCCCCTCACATGGACTCACCTTCTTCCCCTGCGTCCCGAAGTCACCCAAAGCCCAAGCGCTAGCCTCCGTGCCTCCCCCTCCAGGAGAACCAAGCCTAGCGCCCTCAGTGTGGAGGAGCTGTCCTCTGGCTGCTAGGTGCAACTGTCACTGTAGGTGCACGGCCCCTAACCCCAAGCTCACCTTTCTGGGGAAACCAACAGCGTCTTTCTGCAGGCCCCAGAAATTCTGCTTGAGGACTTCTCCAGCTGCAGGAGGATGCTTGGCCCACGGTGAAGGCCAGAAGTACCCAGAAGCTAATGCCCTGGAGCAACCGCAACCGGTGATGAATAGCACTTGGTGGATAAATACGCCAGCTCTGGGCCCCTAGGGTGGGACAGTGCACGTCTGTGTTTCCCACCATCTCTCAGGTGTCCAGGTAGGATGGAAGCCAAGTGCTCGTTAGAACGCCTACTTTGGCTCCCTTTCCGTCCCCTCCCTTATTTGTGACTCCGGGGATCACCTCCCAGATGCCTTGCAAATCCTTGTCTTGGGGATTGCTTCTGGGAACCCCAGCCTAAGTCTCCTGATAGCTTCCGTTCTGGGCTCTAAAACCCAAAAGCTATCAACGCCTCCAGAGGCATAGGAGTCCAGACCCCGTCTGCCCTTACCTGTTAAGAGAGGCAAGAGAAGAGAGAAAAATCACCTCTTCTTCCTTGGGAGACTCTCCTACCACAACGAGAATACGAGAAGTGAGGGCTGCGATCCATTCTCTTGCCACAGAACACTCACATAGGGGTCACCTACCGCGTGGCCAGCCTGATCCGCAACCACGGGGTTGGGGTGCATGAAGAAGACGGATTAGAAGGTGCCGATGACCCAGATCTCAGGAGCAGAAAATCAACATTCAAGGAGTGGGAATGAACAACTGGGGATACCTGGTTTGTCTCAAGTGTCTTATGCTCACCGACACAGGTATATATTGGGGAAATTGGGGCTCAGAGGAATGCAACAGCTTGCTCAAGCTGAAGGTCATGCGGTCCAACCTTGGTGTGACGAGACATTGGCCAGCAGAGCCTCCTGTCCCGATATGGGGGATCTGGGCCAATAGGAGGGTACGTTGGCAATAGCAGGCCCCATATTTGACAGGGCTTCTCTGCCTTGACTGAGCTTTTTAAAACCATGCACTCCAGCCCCACCTACTCCTGCCAGGAGGGAAGGTGTGGTGCAGGGAAGATAAAATGAACACTCACAAAATGGGTGAGCGACAGTGTGGGGAACACCTGGTTCATCGCCCCCCTGAGTGACCCCGGAGTTACTAGGGGTCACATGGAGCAGAGAAAATTGGTGGACACCCTCTCTGTATTTAAGTCAACAAGGTCAAAGTCACTGCAGGTAAGGACCCAAAGGCCTCCCAGAGCCGTGATTGGTAGCTGTCCCCTTAGTCTGGCCTCCTCTCCGTAGCTCGTGTAGGAGTCTGGCGCAGTGAGAAGTCATTGCTGAGACACAGCACGAGCTGTGCTTGTTTGCACGGTGGGCACCTTCTCAAAGACACAGTCTGTTTGGAGCTCGGTTTCCCTGGCTTTCCTCTTCTAAAGGCCAAGAGCTTGCAAACACTGCAATGTGAACGATGCATTAAAATTTTATACACTAATATATATTTTACTGAACTTTTTAATAACCCAAGGAGAAATGGTTTTAAATAATTCAATATGGTGTTGGCCCCAAGCTGAACTATGCTACGAGTAACCATGTATAAAATATGACACTAATATTGCATACCTAAATATAATAAATGTTTATCTTGATAATAAGCCATTTGAATTCTAGTAATGTGGGAGTTACGGTTGCCATGGCATGGTCTTGTTAAGTTTTTAAATGAGACGTCAACAGCAACAGCCACATAAATGCACACGTTCACCTACTTGCTGTTTATAAAGGAACCAACTGGACAGTGAATAGCTTATTCATCAATAAAAGTTTTAAATGCTATTTATGAAGCAATTGAATGACTGGAGGAAGTGTGTTTCCTGTAATGTATGTTCCTTCCCAGAGCCAGCTTCGGGATTTTACAGAAAGTCGGCATGAGGACCGAGGTCACCCTCCCTGCCCAACAAGAAGGCCATTGTCAGAAGAGGGTGCCACTGGCGCACAGTAGGTGCTCGATAAATCCTTGTTGGACAAATCTTTAAATGGCCACCTCAGGAAAAGGAATTCAAGAATCTGAGTGGTTTCCAAACCTGGCCGGCTATCAAAACCACCTGGACATGGCACTAAAAACACAGACTCATGAGCCCCACCCGGACACAGAGTCAGAAGCTCCAGATCTACAGCCCACAAGTCCCACCCCAAGTCTATGGTAAAGTTGCCTTTCATTAAATCTCTACAAGATTTTTTAGACAGAGGATCTTCGAGTTGGAAGAACCCCTGGAGATGACCTAATTCAACCCTTAAAATCACACGGCAAGTTTGTGGGAAAGCTAGGACCCAAATCCAGTCTTTTGGCTCCCATGCCAGAGCTCTGAAATTCTTTCCAATAGGCCTGGCCTCTAAACTGGAGCATGTTCCCACCAGCTGAATTAGTCAGAACTCTTTTAGTCCCAAGTGAAAGAAACCTAATGCAAACCAGTTTAACCAAAAAATTATATGGCTTCAGGTAGAGCTAGATCCAGGGACTTACACAGCCCTTTGGGACTTGGCCTCCTTCCCTGTTTCAGCTCTGCTTTCCTTTGGGTTGGTTCATTCCCAGGCAGCTTTTCTCTACTAGGTGGCCTCAAAGCTTCCAGGCTGTCTCCCAGCAATTTAGCCATCCCAGCTGAAATAGGCCTTCTCTGTCCCAACAGCCACTGCCAAAGCCCCCTGGGTGATGTCATTGGTTCACCTTGGGCCACATGTCCACTCCTGAAGGAATCACCGTGCTCAGAAGAATGTAACCTAAGTTATGGGTCCACCCCTGTGACAGAGGGCAGAGTCTGACTGTAGAGGGAGGGTGAGGGGGATGGTTCCTCCAAAGGGAAACTGAGTCGCTGGCAGCAGAAAGGGATGGAGGCAGGGTAGGAAAACCAACAGAACAGCTGTCTCCTCACCAAGACCAAGACGCACTGACAGAATGCGAAGTCACGGGGAAACAGGCATCTCTCTGCAGCCTCTATTTTACTCACAGAAAGTAATTTCACACACGATGTTACATTAAAACAAGCCCAGAACTAGAGTGCAAAATTCTCATGAATTCTTAAGATGAAACAGGTAATTTCGAAGAGCCCTCGAGCTCGTAGCAGGCAGCTCAGGCTCACCCCAGACTCCCAGGGGCCCCAGGCAGGAGCTCAGTGGACACGCTTACTGGTGGAGCCTGGGAAGCTTGAACATAGGGTCTGGCACTGAAATGATCTGCAGGTTTGAATTATTCATCATCTGTTCTTGTGATGGATCTAATATCTCCCCACCCTGGCTGTCACTCCCCGATGGCCATGCTGTCCCTTATCCTTCCTTGGCTGTGGAGAGATCTTCCTTTGGGTAGAAGTACCTAGAAGGCCCCACTCTTACCTCCGGCCTCAGGTAATTTGCCAAGACTGGGTCCCACTGGAGGGTAGAAATGGCGTAGTCAAGTTGCTCTGAGCCCAAGCTGGAGGGAGCTAGAGGCTGAAACAAGTTTAGCCTTGCCCCCACCAGGCAGGCTATGCAGTGCCTCTCTTTTCCCTCACCCTGGCAGTTCCGCTGGAGGACATGAGAGTGGAGCCATCCATTCATCCCACTGAGTGGCAAGCCCTGATACGGGTGTCAAAGATGAGTATGATAGCGTCTTTGCTCCCAAGGCACCCCCAGTCTGAGCAGACAACAGGGCAGGTTCTTAAGCATCGGGATCATCATGTATGGTTGTGCAGGTTGAGCACTGCACAAAAGCACCTGAGGGGTGAGTGAGGCTGAAACCCAGTCAGTACTCTGCTTGCTTATCTGTGACCTCCCCCAGCACAGGGCTGTAGATTCTGCCCAGGGGCGTAGGTCCAAAACCAATATGTGCACTAGTGGCAACCAGGAGGGGTACCATGTTGCCAAGACCTGGGTCAGATCTGAGGAGGAAGCCAGGAAGCAGAATTGTGGGGGTCTGCGGTGTTAGCTCAAAAACTGGATCTCCAAACCCGGCAGCAGGGGGAGGAGAGCAACTGTGTGTCAATGAAGAAAGTAAAAGCCTTAGTCAGAAAGAGCCTAGAAGCCAAGAGAGACAATGAGAAGTCAGAGGAAGCAGGTGGTGGGGGAAGGCCTGGAGCAATCTGTCTGGGAGGGGCAGGTAAACTGCGCCTTTGTTCTCTGACCTATGCCCTGGCCTTCGCCTGCCCTGCTCTGTGTTGTGGGGACTGCCTTCCCCAGGCCGCTTGCCCTCTGGCTGCTGGATGGTGTTGTGAGCCCACTGCCATTCCAGCCCTGGCGGTATGCCACTCCCTTCACCTGGATCATTCTTCTCCACCTGCCTAACTTCTTCAGAACTCAACCCAGGGGTCGCCTCCTCTAGGGAAGCATTTCCTTTTGCACAGAGGGAATTGTGCACCTCTCCTGTGGCTCCCATAGCCCCCATGCTTCACTGGAGTAACAGACAGGCTGTATTGTTGCAAATCAGCCGACATAGGTCAGTTTCCCTCGGCTCTGAACTCTCAGAGGGCAGAGTGTCATCTCCCTATTTCTACATCCCAACATCTGCTACTGGCCTCGAACAGGAGGAGCGAAGACTGGCCAATGGTCACTGCTTGGAAAAGGATGTGTGTACCTTCATTGAAAATCAACTAACCCCGCGTGGCAGAAACTGTCATTATCATTCTCGTTCCCCTGGTGAGGCTGAGCGACTTGCTCAAAGTTGCCCTCTGAAACAGTGGTTCTTGAATCCACATCCCCTCCCGCCCCGTCCTCAGCTTGTCCCAGCTCCCGGACAGCTTCTCCTGCTTGAATGTTTTTCTAAGACCTTTCAGAATAAGCACAAACCCTCCTCAGAAGGATAACATCATTGTTAACCTCAGTCTTGAGGCCTAAGAGTTTTCTGGAGTCAGGTTGCCTGGCTTCAAATCCCAGGTCAGTCCCAGTAAGCCTGGGCAAGTCGCTTGATCTCTCTGAACTTTAGCTTCTTCGTCTGTAAAATGGGTTCAACAGAATCCCTAACCTTGTCAAGTTGTGTGAAAGTGAAATAAGACAGGACGTGCGAAGTGTTAGCACACAGCCTGCATCACTGGAAGGAGTTTTTAAACGTCAGCTAGTAGGAACAGGGTCGGTTGATTTATCAGATAGTGTATTCTAACTCGCTGCTTCTCGATGTTAATGTGCATGTGAATCCCTTGCGGGTTTTCTTTCTTTCTTTTTTTTTTTTAAGATGTATTTATTTTAGAGAGAGCAGGCATGTGTGAGCAGGGGGAGGAGCAGAGGGAAAGACTCAAGCCGACTCCCCGCTGAGCACGGAGCCTGACCCCGGGTTTGATCTTGCCGCCCATGAGATCATGACCTGAGCTGAAACCAAGAGTCGGACCCTCAACTGACTGAGCCACCCAGGTGCCCCCTCTTGGGGGTTTTCTTAAACCTGCAGATTCCGATGCAGGGAGCCTGGAGTGGAACCCAAGATTCTGTGTTTCCAGTAAGTTCCCTGGAGACGCCTGTGCTGCTCGCCTAAGAACCACCCTTTGAGCAGCAAGCCTCCAGGTCAGGGAAGAGCAGGACTTTGAGAGTTTGGGTTTGACCGAGGAGTAGGGCTGTGCTATTTTGGAATTAGAGGCCCTGCCCAAGGTGGGAGGAATCTGGGGATTTGTGTGGGGTCTGCAGTGGGCACAAAGGGGGGTACTAGGAGGGGCAGAAGGGAGCCCTGCAGACTGGTATCCTCAGCTCTTCAGATTGAGGCAGAGGGGAGGAGGAAAGGGTGGGGCTTCCCTTCGTGGGGCCTGCCCTCCCCCCAACAGATGGACAGTCTCTGTCCCACCTGGGTGCGTGTCTGCCTGCTGACTGCTGCCTCCATCTGTCCTCAGGGAGGGGTGCTAGGACTGTGGAATGGCCCAGGGGCTGGGGGCAGCTCGTCCAGCACGCAAGTAGCCCTGGGTTCCTGTTCACGAAGCAAGAACGACCCTGCCCCGGGCTTCCCCAGCCCTACATCCCAGCTAGGGCTGTGCAGGAGCTGAGGGGGCCCTGGATTGCTGAGCTCCTGCTGTCGGGGATGCGGTCTGGTTCCTGCCCTGCCACCCACAGACAGCACACATGTCCCATCCAGAGAAGGGCCCTCCATCCCCTTCTGAACTCAGCAGCGGCCTTCCAGCTTTGGGAGCCCACCTGGTCACCTCTCTCAGACCTCACCTGCTGACATCCAATGGGGAGAGAGGGGTTTTTTAGAGAGTCTGAATCACAACAGATTTCTAAGCAAAGCATGCCTGTCAATACATTTTAAATTTCAAGAACCACCACTTAAGGGATTGCTCTCAAGCAGCCCCTCATCCACTTTAATCATGAAAAACCTCCTTTTGCTGGTTTTAAGTTTTTAGCAGATGCACACGGTTGATGAAATGTCAAGGAGCACAGAAGATCTTGGAAGGGAAGGCCCAGCCACCCTTCCCAGCTGTTCCCAGTGGGGCCATTCTGAACTCTGCTGGGTACTTTTTCCTGGTGGTTCATTCCATATCTCCAGACAGTGTGATTCTCTTCTCTACGTTTAGTTGTGGAGTTTGTCTGCCGGTCTTCAGATTGCTCTCCAGGTTATTTACTCGGACGTGAGTGATATCTAGTTGTAAACATGGAAGATGTGAGCTTACTCTGCCATCTTCCCAAGCCTCTTCGAGACAGGATGACTTTAACATGCTTTCTAGACTTACCGATTTTAGGCATTAACTGTTACCTTTCTAATTAACTTGAATTTAGATAATCATATGCATTCCTCATTAGGATGTCTTTGTAAGTGTAAATACTACCTTTTTATGTCTACTCTTAGGCCCACCAGCCCTCCACAGTGTATTCTGACTCTCCATTAGTCGGATGAAGATATTAATTTCTCTCCCTATTCCTTCCTCCTAATGCTGGTCAGCTTTACTTTATGTTTTCAGGACTGATGTCCTATTTCACAACTACAAATAAGGTTTCTGTTCTTTGTTTACAGGCTGAATCTAAAAATTGAAAATCAGGCAACAGTGTTTACATGATTATGACTAGGCAAATATTGATGGTGACTCAGCCAATTATGATAACATACTATAAGCACACTGTCTTTCTTAGAAGTCTTTTGTTTGTTCGGGAGTTTCTATTTGCCTTGCTTTTCTTTGTTCCATTTGCCTATATCACATCCTATCCTAGTTTTCTTTCACACTTTCTATCATATCAGATATTCTAACAAGCAGAGAATTATACTAAAATATTTAAATAGAAGCCAACCTTACTTAATTCAATATGTGGGGATGATTCATCGTGGAGAGCAATCAAAATGGCCAAAGCACTAGCCACCAAAGCACAAGGCAGGTACTGGAAGCTGTGGTGGACCCTGCTATGCCAAGCATCAACTCCTAAGGGTCAGAACCATGGTGAGGTCCAGAGGACCCGACTAGGCAGTGGAAGAGGGTGGCTCGTGTTAGCTGCTATTTAACAGGCAATTCAGAAGCACTTCAACTGGCACATCTTGGCTAAACATCAGGCCTGCTAACAAGTTGTTTTCCTCTGAGTCATTCAACCATCAGTCATTCATCTGACCTTGCTGATTTCTGGACCTGCTGCCCATCAGCCATTCTGGACCTCCTCCGCCCTGCTCTGCTGAGCGGTCCGCTGGGTCCTAGATCCCATGTGTTCTTTCTTGTTTTACCTCCTTGTTTTCCTAAATAAATATCCAGTTTTGCCATTTGATCTTAAATTCAGGGGATGATATCAACCATATTTAACCACCAACTAACTCAAAATTTTTAGTCACTTGACATCTCGTTACGAAGTCACACAAAGACTGATATTTGAAAAATCTCACTTTTGTAAAATTGGCATCAGTGAACATACTACAGTTGAAGCACTACATTTGCAATTGCTTGAAAGCCAGCAAACGAGGGAGGGCCCTCTGGAGTCCATTCGCAGCGTGGGACTCCTGCTCTCTCGGATGCCTCGTGTGCCGGGGCAAGGCAGGATTGTCCAATACAGCAGCTGCATCAGGATCAATGTAGAGATAATTAAGCATGTTCTTATTTAATTTAAAAATAAATGCAAATGCAAGTTCTAAAATTGTCCTCCTGCATTCCAGTGGATCGTCTCACACAAACCCTGAGGTGCCCAGCTCCCCCTTTGGGCACCCCTGCTTTATTCAACAAGCATTTGCTGAGTGTCTCTTACACTCCAGTCTCCTGTTCTCAGGGAGCTCACCGTTGAGAAGGGAATACAGGTAAGAGAGGAGACCATTATAACCAGAGTGATGGGCAATGTGATAGAGGGAACATGAATGACTGTGGGGGCACAGGGAAGGGACTTCCCCCAGAGGAAAGATGGTCTAAACAACTGCTTAGATGCATGTACAGGTAAGTGACGGACGGGTGGGTGATGGAAGGATGAACAGACAGGTGGGTGGGTGGATGACGGGAGGGATATGTGGGTAGATAGGTGGGCAGACGGATGGATGGATGAGTAGATGAATGGGGGAGTTGGTAGGTGGGTCTACGAGGGGATATATGGGTGAGGTGACATCACAGAAGGCGGTGGGGAATGACTGCACCGTGCTGACTGGGGCAATCATCCTTTCCCTCGACTGTGAACACCGGAAATACGGGGAAAATATCTGAGTCATCCCTGTTTTCCTGTGCCTGGCAGAGTCCTCATACACAGTAGGTATTCAGTAAATATTGGTCAAGTATGTGAGTCAAGGAAAATCAACCAACACCAGCCAGCTCAGAAAGTTCAGCCAGGACTCTTTCCCTTTGGGGCCTCGGTCTTTCCATGTAAGTCAAGTATGAAAATACCCACCGGCAGAACGTATAATGCTGTTAGTGCCGCAGAAGAAGCCTGCCCTTGGGACCCATTTTCGATTTCAGTCTGTGACAGGCCTCGGGTACCCAGCATTAATTTTACTTCACCCACTTGAGTGCTCACACCTGTGCCACCCCATGGGCAGGATCCTTTTCAACACTGGCGTAGGTATTGTTATCATGAGGTCCATTTAGCAGATGAGGCTACTGAGGCTCAGAGAGCCTAAGAAACTTTGAAGTCGGTTTGACTGGGATTGCAGGCTTGTGAACTTGGGCAAGGACCTTCCCTTCTCAGAACCTCTCAACGACCTAAAGATAAAATGAGATAAAGCACGTAAAGCGTCTGCACGCATGAGGCACTTGGTGGTGATTCTCTTTGTTGCTCAAGCCAGGAGGTTGCAGAGGGGATGCTGTTCCTTCTATCAATCATGCTGATGACTTCAAGTGAACCAAAAAGATTAAAGTTCTACTTAGGCTCGGGTGCTTTGATATCCGTAACAAAGATTTCAATAACACATTTTGGTACGCGTAGTGTTTAGCGTAACCAAAATAATCAGCGCACTGCGGTGGCCTTCCCCAGCCCTAAGGTAACGGGGTTCCCTAGCCATTGAGAGCTATGCCACCTCCTGTGTGACCCCAGATGCCATTTCTTTCCCCCGCCTGCCCCCTGGCGGTGAAGGTGGACACCACAGGCGCGGCCTCCCGCCAAGGGCCCTTCCAGGGGAGCCCGGCTCGCAGCTGCCTCGAGACACCATCTAGTGACTATCGTTAACACTGCAGAGCAAGAAAGATTCCAGGAGCGGAGGAAATGATTGCAAACGCGCCGGCTGGACCTCACTCCCCTGCTCCATCACCCAGCCACCGCACGATCGTGAGCATGTCGCTTAACTTCCCTGAATGTTAGTTTCCGAACTGGTAAGGTGAATAATGCACCTACCTCATGGAGTTTTTGTAATAAATAAGATAACTGGGGTAAAACACCTAGCCAGGAACAGTGCTGCCTAAAATTCAGCTCCTCTCCTAACAGAATGAACGATTGGATTATTACAAACTGATCATTGGCGTCTTAGCAGAGTAAAGGGTCATAAGGCAGGTCAGTTCTGAGGGCAGGGAGGAAAGGACAAAGGGACTTGTTAGGACAATGCAGGGCTTGGGCCGTGGCTCAGGAGTGCAGATGTGGAGTCAAGAAGACCTTGAAGACCCAGCCGATGACCTTGAGAAGCAACCTTGCTTTGTGGATGCAGATGTTCTAGTGGGGCCAGGAAGGACTATGGTGCAGGCCAGTCAAGAAGGGCTCCCTGGAGGAGCAGATGTTAAGTTAGGGTAGGATCTGGAGAGTGAGGAAGTGTTTGGGGATGGGGCTGCTGGTTCTAGATCAGGGAAGGGGAGAAAGGAGAAGCACAAGCAAAGGGTCCAGGGGCTTTGTGAAGGAGACCAGCCAGGGAGAAGCAGGAACTGGAAGTCAGGCTAGACCACCTTGGGGTCAGGAGCTTCACCTGGACCCTGTGGGATGGGAGGAGCCCATGAAGATATTCGAACACAAACTGACATAGGCAGATGCGGTGCACAAACTTGGCATCTCTGTGCAAGGTGAATGGCAAGAACAATTAAATTGGCCAAATGCACAAAGAATTCAAAGCCACAGTCCCTGAAACTGGTTTTGTTAGGTGGGAACAGCTGTCTCCTGGCACCAGCACTTTTCAGCAGGCTCTGCCGGGCCTCCTGCTGGGTGTGATTCTTTCATACTCGGCCAGACCCCTGTGCAGGGCTGCAGCTGCCTCATCAAGCAGCCCCTCCTCCCTGCCACACGGGGGGGGGGGGGGGGGGAGTGCGCGGCAGCTCCTATCCCCGAGATGCAGCAGGACTTGACTCCTTGATGCAGCGCCAATCTTAGACCTGCTGAGCATCAGAATTACCTGGGAATCCGGGGCGCCTGTGAAAAAAACAAAACTCCCCAGCTCCAGCCCAAAACAGCTGAGAGAGAATCTTTGGGGTTTGACCCTAGAGTCAGTATTTTTATTTTTATTTTTTAAAGATTTTATTTATTTATTTATTTTAGAGATAGCATGAGTGAGCAGGAGAAGAGGCGGGGAGCAGAGGGAGAGGGACAGACTCCACACTGAGCGCAGAGCCCAAAGCAGGGCTTGATCCCATGACCCCAGGACCATGACCTGAGCGGAAATCAAGAGACAGATGCTTAACCGACTGAGCCACTCTGGCGCCCCTAGAATCAGACTTTTTAATTGCTCTGCAGGTGATGGAGATATTTATCCAGGCTTAGGGGTACTGGTGAGGAGGGAAAGAGCAGGGATTTGGAGTCAGACAGACCCAGGGCAAATCCCAGGCCCATTCCTTTTCAGCTGTGTTGCCCCGGGCCAATCACTTCACCTCTGTGAGTTCCAGTGTCCGGCCTAGAAAATAGGCATGAAAAACTCTCCCAAAGGGTGGTGGAGGCTCTCAGCACAGTGCCGAGCATACAGCAGGTGCTTAGTAGCCAGAACACCAAGCCCAGGGGCCCAGATTGTCTTTACCTGAGCTCCACACACACAGACTGGGAGTTGATAACTAAGCCTCCCCAAGAAGTGGCTGGAAATGGCTTTGGGGGGAAGGGAAGTTCCCAGGAAGGCATTGGTGCAGCAGTTCTAAAAAGCAAATGTTGAGGGATCTTCCCTTGCCCATGACACCCTCCCAGCTGGCTGGCCCTGGAGGAAACGATGCGGCTTCCAGGGCTTGTCCCTGGGGCCTCACATCCCTTCAGGGCTCTTCCTCCCTCCATCCAGCCCCCAGGCACCCTCACCTCTGCCTTTCCCCTTTGTCTCAAGCAAGCCGGGCCTACCCCCAGGATGCTCCCTGGGGGCATTCAGCAGTGTCCAAGCCCCCTGCAACTCCCAGGTCTGTGGGTGGTTGTGGGGTGGCGGTTTATGCTGGCCTGAAGCAGGGCCTCGAGGCAGAGCATGGATCCTGAGATGCGGAGATAGGGATGACAGCATGCCATGATTCCATCACTGGGTGTGTGTAAGGAGATACTCGCAGTCAAAGGTGACACTCCCTGGTTTCTGGTCTGGAGAAACCAGGAGTGGGGAGGGCACCTTTACCTGTGGTAGGACACACAGGGGGAGGAGCGCTGGACAGGAGAAGACTGCCAAGTTCTTAATGGTCAGTGATGTGGGAAACAGGCAAAAGAAAAAAAAATTAAATTTCCTTACTACTTACAGCCCATGGACGAGTCCTCGAAACAGGCAGAGTGACATTCCTCTAGGAACTCAGCTGCCTCAATGTTAATACGTCACGGAGGGCAACAGGCAACCTTAGCTCAACATTATCCTGACCTCCAGGATCTTCCAAGTCTTCTTTAACATATAAAAATTCCTTTGGAAACTTCCTTTATCTCTACATGTTAGCAATCATCCCCCAAGCATATGGCCCACTGATACACATCTGAAAAGTCTCATTACTAGGGTTTTACTAGACAGTAATAAATGACTTTTCCCTGGGAAGCCTGGGTGGCCCAGTCAGGTAAGCATCTGCCTTCTGCTCAGGTTGTGATCCCAGGGTCCTGGGATGGAACCCAGCGTAGGGCTCCCTGCTCAGCGGGGAGTCTGCTTCTCCCTCTCCCTCTGCCTGCAGTTCCCCCTGCCTGTGCTCTCTCTCTCTGTCAAATAAATAAATAAAATCTTTTTTGAAAAATGACCTTTTCCTAACAATGGCTAGCCCCCTCAAGGTCCTGGAAACCTTGCTTTCAAAATTCCTTTGAGAATTATGCTATCCCTAGACCCCTCCCAACTTGAAAGTATATAATCAGTCACCCAGCACAACCTCAGTGCAGCTGTTTCTGCCCACGGGTCCCGCCCCCCGTGCTTTAATAAAACCACCTTTTTTCACCGAAGATAAGAATACTTTTTGGCCGTCAGCTCCAAACTGCGACGTTCCCTACACCAGCTGGGAGGTCAAGAGATGTATCGGGGTTCATTTCAACTCCCGGACTCAACAGACTCAACAGTGGCTTAGACACACAGCTGTGCTCTGTTTTGCATGTTTTTCTTCCCCCAGAAGTCCAGGTGGGCATCAAGGGCAGGCGTTGAGGCTCTGCCAAGCTCTCCAGGATCCAGACAGCTCCCGCCTTTTTGCCCCAGTACATGGGACTGCCATCCTTAACACTGCCCCATGATCCAAGATGGGAGTCAGGCATTACATCTCCTTCCAGCCAGTGGACAGGAGGAAGGGGGAGAAGGAACACGGGATGTGACCCCGAGTTCAGTGAGCTTCTTCTAAGTAGTCTTCTCAAAAGTTCTCCGTGACATGTTCACATCTACTGGCCAGAACCAAGTCACATGGCCACAACCACCTGCAACAGAGGCGGGGAGATACCTTCTTTGTTGTGAAGAGTCACGTACCAGCTAAATATCAGGGATCTGCTACCATGTAAAAAGGGGAGAATAGATTCAAGGAGGCAAATTGGCAGTCCCTGCTATAATCATCACCCCAAAGATGCCCAGAACTTTCCAGGGAGAGGTGTGGCTTACGAAACAATGGTTATCGACTGCAACCTTGGCCTGGGAGAGTATACAGAGTGAAAAGGTGTCTGAAGACAGAGTCCTGCAGAAGGACCGTTTCAGGAGCGGGCGGCGGAGGAAGAACCTGGGGAGGAGCCGCTGAAGAGGCAGGAGGGGCATCCGCCCAGCTAGCGGAGCGCGAGGAGCGGGTCTGGAGTGAGGGGCAGGTTCAAAGCATGAAGTGCAATGCAGACCTGGAGAAACAGGGACTTCAGAGCAGAAGCTGGATTGCACTACAAAGCGGTAACCCGAAGTGACACCAGAGGAAGCCAGCTGGAAGAGCTGGACCTGAGAATGCCTACACCGTGAGCGGGGAGGACTTTTCCAGATCTTGGTGGAGAACGAGAGGAAAAAGGTAGGACAGCAGTTGCAGATGGAAGAAAAGATTTAAAGAGGATTTTGTGGGGTGTTTTCCTCCCCCCACCAAGGATTAAAAGAGAATTGAGAGTATTTAAATGCAGATGGGAAGAAGCCAGTGGAGAAAGCAGTTACAACCTAGAGAAAGAAGAGAAAAGTGCAAGAGTGAAGCCCCAGGAAGGCAGGATGGGAGAATTCCAGATTCAGCGGTTTGCTTCTAGGAAGGAGGGCACTTCTCCACTGGGGACTGGGGGGCAGGGGCAGACATAGGACAGGGGGACACGGGACACAGATGTGACAGAAAAGAATGGTTTTTTAAATAAAAGCTGAGAGTGGTTCCTTCCCCACCACCACACTCTCAGATCAGAGGGGAAAGTCATTTCTCTACTCCCCCTCCTCCTGGCAGAGACTGGTGGATAAGAGGGTAATGGGGACTTGAGGGGCTGCGGGGGTGTGCTCATTGTTCAGCTGAATATATCACGTCTTTGGCAATATAAAGGGAGGCCTGGGGTAATCTAAGTATAGGGGCAGGAGAGGGCTACGTTGCTCTGAATGAGAAGGTGGGGGGGGAGGTTGTGGTTGCTGGGCTGTGAATAAAGGCAAAACAGGGCCAGGAAGAGCTGCACGTGCGAGGGGGGCTCTAATTGCTGAAAGCTGCTGAGGGACTTTTTCTGAACAGGAAATTCCAATGTTCAATTTTAGGCTGTTTGCCTTTCTCTGCTGTAAATTCCACTGGTCCCCAGAATGATTGGTAAAATCTGCCATACCTGCAAATGCTTTGTCCGAGTGGTGTGGAGACCCTCTGGGATTCCCAGAGTTGGTATAAAGATTATTTTAAAGTAAAAACATTTGAGGGGTGCCTGGGCGGCTCAGTTGGTAAAGCGTTCAACTCCTGATCTCAGCTCAGGTCTTGATCTCAGGGTCATGGTTTCAAGCCCAGCGTCGTGGGCTCCAGGCTCGGCGTGGAGCCTATATACATACATACATAAATATATACGTACATACAGTAAAAACATTTGAGTAACAGAAGAAATCTTAGCTGACTAAAGCAGAGCCTCCCAAAATACAGGGGTCCTTAATCTTCCTACGAGGGCGTCTACTGCAAAGTCAGCTGCCAAGAAGACAGACGGCCCATTCCCAATGTCATCAGTAACCTCCCAAACTCTCCCTTTGAAGCTCTAAAAACCCCTCTTTTGTTAAGTTGATGTATATAAACCTTTACTTCAGGCTATTCTGTGTTTTTCCTATTACTGGGAGCTCCACTTGCGTGTGTGAAAATGAACCTTGTCTTTTCTCCTGTTAAGTTGCAGGCCCCCAAGCACCGGACACAAGCTGGAAGAGGAAGGGTTTTCCTCCCAGTGGTGGTTTTATGTGGGCAGGCAGGAGGGCCCCTGAGGCAGGCACTCAGGACCAGAGCGATCTGAGGATATGAGCCCCAGGAATGTGCACCGACTCTTCGGGAGACTGTGGGGAGGGAGTTAAGCTGAACCTGGATCTCCTTTGGACACTTGAGAAGTGAAAGAGCCCCCTCTGAGCAGCGGGGACAAAGTCGCCCACTGAGTGAGGGGTGCAGGACTGGAGCCCGCAGAGAGGTCTGTAAAGAGCTGCTGTGGCACTTTGGGGAAAGAAATCCTGGTGGCATTGAGGAGCCAGCTGAGTTTTAGTCCACGAGGTTCTGTCCTGCCAGCGTGAGACTGTAAGATGTTCTCCAGCAGCTCTAGGCCATGAGGGGGCGGGCAAAGAGGAGCAGACAACTGGATTCCTTAGGAACTGGGGCGCTTGGGGGCTGGATAAGATAGCTTGACAGAGGGGCGAGGAGGTTGAAGTGACCACAGAGGGTGGAAAGCTTGGCATGAAGAGCAGGGGAGCCTGGAGGAGCTGGCAGGGAGAAGCCTAATTCACACAAAGGCTTCCAGATCTCATGAGGAGGCACAGTGAGATGAGGGAGAGTCAGACGGACAAGGATTGTGTCTCGAGTGCACAACGTGTGGTTTTAAGATTTGAATGGCCAGGGCCTAGGGGCTCTGTGATGGAGAGGTCTGGACTGTAGCTGTGGGAACCAGTAGCTCAGGGAGAAGGCGGGTGAAGATTCTGGAAACATGGCTGTCTAGGGTCCTAGAGGCTAGGGCACGGGCTGGGTCAGCTCTGTAGGTACTGGAGTACCCGGGATGAGGAGGAAGGCCATGAGAGGGAAGTGCCTGGGAGGGTAACACAAGTCAGCTCTGAGCAGGGAAGAGGGTGTATGGTTATATGGCAGAATCCCCAAGGGAGAAGAGGATTTCATGCCAGCTGGTTTGGGAGTGGCATGGGGAAGAGGGAGCCCTGGGCAATAAGGCACGAAGGGGGAGGTGTCACCAGCATTGAGCAGTGTGCCGGGGGCCAGATGAGTGAAGGCAGATGCTGGAGGATGCCTTTGGTTAGAGGGTGAGGGACGAAGGGTTTCTTTTCCCCATGAAACAAGGGTTTGCAAAGGCTCATTTGGAGGGACTGCTTCCTTCTCCCTGCTGTGTAACTGCCTCGCTGCTCTGTCCGTCTGAGGACAGACATAGCTAGGGATCACTACGGTCTTCCCTGGGGAACTCTGAAGGGGCCTCCCAGTCCTCAACACAGTTTTTCCGGGAAGTCGCCGCCAGTGGATTAGATCATGGGGGGACACACTACAGGCCACCAGGCCAAATCCGACCCACTGCCTGCTTCTGTAAATGAGGTCTTATTAGAACACAGCCTCCCCATTCATTTATTTATTGTGTGTGACTGCTTTCATGCTACCAGGGCAGAGTGGCGTAGTTGTAACAGAGATGGTACAGCCCAGAAAGCCCGAAATATTTGCTATCGGGCCCCATACAAAAAATGTGGCTCAATTAGAGTCTAGGTGAGATATTGAATACACTTGCTCTCCCTGGATCTTGCTCTCCCTGCTCAAGACTAACTACACTCTTTATATTTTTCCCTGTTTTTTTCCTTTTTCGATGTTGAAACATTGGGAATTGTAATAAATTGCAAAAAGTGCACTACTTTTCAGTGTACAGCCAATGAATTTTTACACATTAATATACTCATGCAGCCACCACCCAGACCATGATAAAGGGTATATCCAGCCCCCAGAAGGTTCCTTTGTGCCCCTTCTCAGTTGCCGTCTCTACCCTGAGGTGACCTCTCCTGTGACCCCTATAACTGTTAGTTTCGCCTGTTCTTAAAGTCCGTATGAACGGAATGATGCAGCAGGTAGCCTTTGTGCCTGACTTCTTTAATTCGGCGTGTGTCTGTGAGATCCATCCACGTTGCTGCACGCTTCGGTACTTTATTCCTCTGTACTGCTGCATAACATTCCATTAGACGGCTAGCCACAGGTTTGGGGAGGCTCTGTGTTCTTTTTTTGTTTGTTTTTTACCTACGGAAATTTTTTCTTCCAAATTTTTATTTAAATTCTAGTTAGTTAACATATAGTGTATATTGGTTTCAGGAGTATTTAGTGATTGATCACTTACAACATATGATGCTCATCCCAAGTGCCCTCCTTAATCCCCCTCCCCCACCTAGCCCATCCCCCACCGCCTCCCGCTGTCAAGCCTCAGTTCTCTACAGTTAAGAGCATCTTATGGCTTGTTTCTCACTCTCCTTTTTTTCCTTTCCCCCTTCCCATATGTTCATCTGTTTTCTTTCTTAAATTGCACAAATGAATGAAATCATATGGTCTTTTTCCTTCTCTGATTGACTTATTTCGTTTAGCATAATACACTCTAGCTCCACCCACGTTGCTGCAAACGGCAAGATTTCATTCTTTTTGATGGCTGAGTAATATTCCACTGTATACACATGCCACGTCTTCCTTATTGATTCGTCAGTCGATGGACACAGGCTCTTTCCATAGTTTGGCTATTGTTGATAATGCTGCTGTAAACATTGGGGTGCATGTGCCCCTTCAAATCTGTATTTTTGTATCTCTGGGTAAATATCTAGTGATGTAATGGCTGGGTCATAGGGTAGCTCTATTTTTAACTTTTTGAGGAATCTCCATACTGTTCTCCAGAGTGGCTGCACCGGGTTGCATTCCCACCAACAGTGCAAGAGGGCTCCCCTTTCTCCACAGCCTCGCCAACACCTGTCGTCTCTTGTGTTGTTAATTTTAGCCATCCTCGCCACAGTTTTTTAAATCCATTCTTCTATTGATGCACAGTTGTCTTTTTTTCAGTTTGGGGCCATAATGGAAAAGGTTGTGATGAACATTCATATATATGTCTTTTGCCAGATATATGCATTCATTTCTCTTGAGTATAGGCCTAGGAATGGAATTTCTGGATCATGGAGTGGGTGCTCATCTTTAGTAAATATTCCCAGACAGTTTTCCAAAATCGAATCAGTTTGTACCAATCTACAGACTGCGTTTAAATAGCATGAAAGCCTTAGCTATTGGAGTGATGGCTCCTAAGCGTGAACTTCTGGGTGTTAGTTAGTAAATAAGGGAAATGCCAGACCCGAAAGTCCTGGAAATTGCAGTATGAAGGCGGTCATGCCCCACTGGTGCAAATATGGATCCACTGGATGTCATTAATGCCACACAAAATGGACAGCGCTCTCTGGGCCACCAGAACCTGGGGGATCCAGGCCTGGGCTGGGGCTCACAGGCCACTTCAGAATGATGTCTTTCAGTGCTCGGCTCACACTAACCATACTCCTAGGAGACTGATGTACCCCTCTCCCAAAAGGGGGTGTATTCACAGCACTGGGATCCAGATTTCCAGTCAGGAAAGTTCTGAATGTGTCAATATGCTAATATGGTAAGGTCTAAGCTGTTTTGGAGCCATGGGCCCTGAACCAGAACGTCCTAAAACAGTCTCGTACTCCAGGGCTAAGGTCTCTCTCTAGTAGCAGGACTACCCCAAACCCCCTCTATCCAGGGACACTGCTCCTTGGACAGTAACATAGTTTTCTCTCTGAGCCCCAGGATTGCTCTGCTGCCTGCTTCTTGAGGTGGGTTCATGCCTGAATTAGGGGTAGTCTCTCTGTACTACCTGCTGAGCCAGGAGCCATGCCCTGCAGATTTCACTCATCGGATCTTAAAGTTCGGAGCCCTTGCTATTGTACTTGCCTTAAAGTTTGGCTTACGACAGACTGAGTGTCAATGCCCCTTGGGATATGTGAGTCCAGTGGGAAAAATAGACACACAAGTCATGAGCTTAGGAGACCTTACTGGATCAGAATTCGGATTTGGTAAAAACAAAGTGTTTGAACTCACTCAGAGTACATAAAGCAGAAGGCAAGTTAACCTTGGGGAACGCATCAAAATTTTAGGGCAGAGGGAACAGAGTAGCAGGATCTAGAAAGAAACACGTACTTTTTGGGGCACGTGGGTGGCTCAGTCGGTTAAGCATCTGCCTTCAGCTCAGGTCATGATCCCGGAGTCCTGGAATTGAGTCCTCCCTCGGGCTCCCTGCTCAACAGAGAGTCTGCCTCTCCCATTCCATCTGCCTCTCCCCCTGCTTGTGCTCTCGCTCTCATTCGCTCTTTCTCAAATAAACAAATAAAATCTTTAAAAAAGAAGAAAAACACGTACTTTTTGAAAGTAAGAACATACTCCTCAATCCTGCCAGCATGTGATACTATTCAGCAGATCTGAATATTTATTTCCGAAGGCTTTGTGCTATTCGTATTGCTCCCTAGAAGAGCTTCCCGATGCATTCGGTACCAGCAGGACTTTGGACCAGATTCTGAGCTTCTGACTGTCTATCCAGCCACATCCGTCTCAGAGAGGGCTTTGAGGGAATCTCTTGGATTCTGCTTCTGCACGACCGGGAAGCAACATTTACCTGCACATCCTGCAGCCAGTGGGAGATGTGTGACTGCAGAAATGAGAGCGCCGGCTAGTGAAGGAGATGGAAATTTAGGGGTGGTACCCAACTTTGTGTGGAGAACGAAGACGAGACTATCTGAGGCCAGTGGCCATGACTGCCTCATCTTCACTCTCTGTTGCAATGTTTGGCTCTGTCAGGTGCTCAAGAAGCATTTGTTGAATGGATGTATGGGTGGGGGGGTGAGGGGATGAGGGGATGGATGAGTAGATGGATGGATGGATAGTGGATGGATGGGGAGTAGGGTGAGGTTTCCGTCACCTGTTTCCCAACATCGTTAGGTTTGCTGCCCTCCCCCTCTCCTGTGGCCCAAGCCAGCAGGACCCCTCTAAGAAAACACAGAGGTCTTTTACTTAACCTCTCAAACTTCAGGGATAGTAATATAGATTTCTCTTTCAAACCTGAGGCTTATGTTTGTGTAACAAAAATATTGTACATGTGGACTCTAACCTTACCAGAAAATAAGGTTGAGGGCTTAATACATGTGAACATAAAAAACTTCTATTATATTTAAGTGGCCTCTACAAAAACACAATACATAGAGTACTATTCAAAAAAAAAAAAGACCTACCATCTTAATGGCATTTAAAACATTTTAGATTAGCAGTAATGTGCCTTATATAATTAATTCACAAAAAAATATTTTCAGGATCTTCCTTCTCTAAAATTTCCCAAAAAATAAAAATAAAAAGCGGGGGTGCTGCAAACACTGTGCATCTAAGAAGCACTGTTTTTCATCTCCACACAAATATTCAAAGCCTTTCTGACATGATGATCTGGGTCCCTAAGTCATGGCCGGAGTGACTCACCATTCGTCCTGCCTCCATTATAATGGCTCCCGAGTGTGAAAAAAGGACCCAGATGTCCAACCACATAGACCAGCATTTTCAACTAGAGAAATGCAAAGCTGGGGAGGAATTCCTGTACCTGCCCCATCTACTTCACAGGGTTTCTGGGAGAATCCCTGAAAAAAATAGATGAGAGTCTCTTTGTAACTTTCCAGGCTCTGTGTAGCTTCATGCAATTCATATTATATGTATTAGAAGAGGCTCACCCTTCCAGGGAGTCTCTCATAGGTCAGATCGTGTCACTCACCTGTTCAGAAGGCTCTGGCACCTCCTCTCACGTGGCACATGAAAGCAAGCCCTACGCACAGCCCGCAGAGCCGTCTGCGGTCCAGCCCCGCCAACTCTCCAAGCTCAGCTCTTACCATTCTTTGTCTACCAAGGGATTCCACTTGCCAAACTCGATCTCACCCCGGACCTTTGGACTTGGCCTTCCCTCTGCCTGCAGTGCTCTTCCTTCTGATATACCCACTTCTTCAGTTCTCCATGAAATGTTTCCTCTGCACAGAGAAGCTTCCTCACCAACCCTATCTAAAATGCCATCCATGGGGGCTCAGTTGGTGGAGCGCATGGCTCTTGATCTCGAAGTTGTGAGTTTGAGCCTCACACTGGGTGTAGAGATAACTTTTAAAAAATCTTTTAAAATACCATCCACCTCCTGTTCTATTCCCTCGCCCTGGTTTCTTTTTCTTCATGGCAACAATTTATTTATTTGTTTTCTGTCTCTTCAACTAGGAGGGAACACCCACAAAGGCAGGGAATTGTCTGCCATGTGTCTGCACGGCACTAGCACATTAGTACGTGTTCAGTCAGAATGGCTCAAATTAACAAGTCGGGAAACAACAGATGTTGGCGAGGATGTGGAGAAAGGGGAGCCCTCTTACACTGCTGGTAGGAATGCAAGCTGGTGCAGCCACTCTGGAAAACAGTATAGAGGTTCCTCAAAAAGTTAAAAATAGGGACGGCTGGGTGGCTCAGGCGGGTGGGTGTCTGCCTTCAGCTCGGGTGATGGTCTCAGGGTCCTGGGATTGAGCCCCGCATCGGGCTCCCTGCTTAGTGGGGAGCCTGCTTCTCCCTCTCCCCTGCCTGCCACTCCCCCTGCTTGTGCGCTTTCTCTCTGTCAAATAGATAAATAAAATCTTAAAAAAAAAAAAGAGTTAAAAATAGAGCTACCCTGCGACTTGCAATTGCGCTACTACGTATTTACCCAAAGGATACAAACAGTGATCCGAAGGGGGACCTGCACTCCAATGTTTATAGCAGCAATGTCCACAATAGCCAAACTATGGAAAGAGCCCAGATGTCTTTTGATAGATGAATGGATAAAGCAGATATGGTATATATATACAATGGAATACTACTCAGCCATCAAAAAGTAAAATCTTACCATTTGCAATGATGTAGATGGAAAAAGAGGGTATTATGCTAAGTGAAATAAGTCAATCAGAGAAAGACAATTATCATATGATTTCACTCATATGTGGAATTTAAGAAACAAAACAGAGAATCATAGGGGAATGGAGGGAAAAATAAAATAAGATGAAATCAGAGAGGGAGACAAATTGTAAGAGACTCTTAACTCTAGGAAACAAACTGAGGGATGCTGGAGGGGAGGTGGGGGGAATGGGGTAGCTGGGTGATGGGCATTATGGAAGACACGTGATGTAATGAGCACTGGCTATTGTATTCAACTGATGAATCACTGAACTCTACCTCTGAAACTAATAATACACTAAATGTTAATTAATTGAATTTAAATTTTAAAAAAAGAAATCAAAAGAAAAAAGAAGAAAAGAACATTAGCAGGTGTTTGTATTAGTTATCTATGGCTGTATACACAAAGGTAGCGGCTTGAAACAGCACACATTTGGGGCGCCTGAGTGGCTCAGTGGTTAAGCATCTGCCTTCGGCTCAGGGCGTGATCCCAGCGTTCTGGGATCGAGCCCCACATCAGGCTCCTCCGCTGGGGGCCTGCTTCTTCCTCTCCCACTCCCCCTGCTTGTGTTCCCTCTCTTGCTGGCTGTCTCTATCTCTGTCAAATGAATAAATAAAATCTTTAAAAAAAAAACAGCACACATTTGTTATCTCAGAGTTTGTGTGACTCAAGAATCCGGGCATGGCTTAGCTGAGTCCTCTGCATCAGGTTTCTCATGAGGCTGCAATTAAGCAGTTGGCTAGGGTTAGAGTCTTACCTGAAGATCCGATTGAGGAAGAATCTACCTCCAAGTTCATATGGTTGCTGGGAAGATTCAGTTCCTTGAGGCTGTTGGACCTAGGGTCTCAGTTCCTTTCTGGTCTGTTGGCTAGAGTCTGTCCTCAGTTGCTTGCCAGCAGGTCTCTCCATAGCTTGGCCCACAATGCGGCACCTTGCTTCATCAAAACCAGCAAGGGTGAGAGTCAGTTAACAAAACAGAAGTTACATTTTATGTAATGTAATCACAGAAGTGTCATCTTATCACCTTTGCCGTGTTGGCTAAAAGCAACTCCCAGGTCCTGCTCACATTCAAAGTGAGGGGGTTACACAAGGGTTTGAATACTGGAAGCTATTTTAGAGTCTATCTGCCACATTACTTGCTCAATACACTTTATCTTAGCCAAAAGGCTGAGAAGAGATTATTACTTGTTCAATAAACACTGAATATTTTTAATCCAACATCCAAAGTTGATACTGGGGAAGGAACGCTGTAAGATTCAAGATTCTTGCAATTTATTTCTTGCACAATGTAGAACTTCTGTGAAATTTACTTATTCTTTTCCCAACTTCCCTATGATGTTCTGTGACCAGCCTGGTCTGCCTGTCTGCACGAACTGCCTCAGGTTTTGAGGATTCACCTAAGAGAAGAGACCCACACACAACCCCAACCCTTCAAGAATCTACAATCTGAAGATCACCCTTCATCGAGCATATTCCTGCTCCATGAGGAGTAGGTGAGTTGCATCCTTATGTATTACAAGCTGGAAGTGGTGCTCCGGAATGGGCACTTTGCATTTATGAGGTCTTGCTGCTAGCCAAGTTAATAATGCATCTAATAAAAAGAAAGAAAGAAATACATTGTTCAGTCAGGTAGATATTATTAATATGATTCCGTTTTAAAAGGGCCATTACTTCAGAGTCTTGATATCTGGGATGCTGTTAAAGAAGATTTTTTTTTTAAGAGTCACCATGACAACAGAGAGAGCCCCACTTCCCCTGAATTGATTACAGATTTGTCCATGTAGGGGACTGGAACACACCCAGCTTATTGGGAATTCTTTTCTGTCTCCTTTGGCAAAAGCCCTGGCTTATCGTCCAGAGTGAGCAGGAGTCCCGAACCCATCGATATTCACTGATGAGGTCATCGCCGTTTGTTAACAGAGACTTGATCAGCAGACATTTATCGATCACCAGGCATGTGCAAGGCACTCTGCAGGATCCAGAGACATTGCTGTCTGACAAACCGACATGTCTACTGCGTGACAAGTTCCAGCCCCTCAAGGCAGCAGGAGCCATGTAGGGTGAGCTGTGGGTGGTACAGATCCTGCTCAAGGACCTGGGACCTGCCTGAAGGACACTGGTGAAGAATTGTGATGTCATGATGTGCACACTGGACAATTCTGACCTTTGAGGGGGTTCTTGGTCTGTGGGGTAGGGTTGCATGGATGAGAGGCCTAAGACAGTGGGTGAAAACCTATCCTGGGCCTTAATTTTATACAAACTCAAACACCAAATTGCTGGGTCACCTTGGGCATGGCACTGGACCTCTCTAGCCATTACTTTTGTCCCTTACATGAAATAGGATTACGTTTCTTCCTGTTGAACCCAAAGTGATAACGTTGTGCTCTGTTCCTTGTTTGACCATACGTCTCCCCCAGACAGGCCTTTGAAACTGCTCAGGCAGTGATGATTCAGTGACGCCCAACACAGTGCTGGTCACTGGGCACAGGGCATATCCTAGCACTCAATAAATGAATGAGTGAGAATTGGAGCCTTCTTGTAACCACTCCATTCTTGGCCCACACCTCCATGCTGCCATTATGCTGGCCTGTCGCTTTTTCAAAGGGACTTTGGTTGGTACACCTTTGGTTCCCCAGGACAGCAGAGAGCACCCCAGTTGTCCCAGACCTGATTCCCACCCCACCGCAACCTATGGCTCAACTCAACTTTTCTGCTTTGGGTCATTTTGCAACCCAGGTAGGGTCCAAAGGAATGGGCTAGGGTGTTAAAGCCATGTCTGATGGATAGGGAGAAGGGAGCAGAGGAGGGACAAGTCAGGGTTGTTTCACTTCTTGCTCCCTATAAAATGTGTGAGAATATGTTGGGTGTTCTGTGCAGTGAGGGAACAGCTCCATACTCAATTAGCAAAATGAACAAACAAAAAATGGAAGGGGACAAATAAAAAGCAAATAGTAAAATGGTAGCATCAAACCCAACCAAATTATTAATCTTATTAAATGAAAATAGTTTAAATACTTCAAATAAAAGGCAGATTGTCAGATTGAATAAAAAAGCAACTTACAGGGGTGCCTGTGTGGCTCAGTCAGTTAGGCATCTGCCTTCAGCTCAGGTCAAGATCCAGGGACGTCCAGGGATGGAGCCCCGTGTCGGGCTCCCTGCTCAGCAGGGGACTCTGCTTCTCCCTCTCCCTCTGCCCCTCCTCCCCACTTGTGCACGCTCTCTCTCTCTCACACACACTCTCTCTCAAATAAATAAAATAACATCTTTTTTTTTAAAAAAAGCAACATAATACTTTATGATGCTTACCAAAAAACTACTTTAAATATAAAGACATCAATAGGCTAAAGGAAAACGGATAGAAAAGGACGTATCATACTAACCAAAAGAAAGCCAGAGTGGCTGTGTTAGTATCATATGAAGTATATTTTAGATCAAAGAATATTTGAAGGGATAGTGAAGGTTTTTTCACAATGATAAAGGGACGACCTATCAGTTACACATAACAACCCAAAACATGTAGGCGTCTACTAACAGCTTAAACATACATGAGGCAAAAATTAATAGAACTGAAAGAAGAAGCAAACAAATATGTAATTATGGTAGTTGTCAACCCGTCATTCAATTATTGATAGAACAAATAGAAAATCAGTGAGGATTGGAAAAGTTGAAAAACATTATTAACCAGCTTGATTTAATTCATATTTATATGACACTCTACACAGCAACAGCAGGATGTACATTCTTTTTCAGAACATTATCAAGTTAAACTATATTATAGGCCATAAATAAGTCTCAATACATTTTAAAAGAATCAAATCGTACAAAGCATGTTCTCGGACTACAATGGAGTAAAATTAAAAATAAATAACAGAGGGGCGCCCGGGTGACGCAGTCGTTGAGCGTCTGCCTTCGGCTCAGGGTGTGATCCCGGCATTCTGGGATCGAGCCCCACATCAGGCTCCTCCGCTATGAGCCTGCTTGTTCCTCTCCTACTCCCCCTGCTTGTGTTCCCTCTCACTGGCTGTCTCTATCTCTGTCAAATAAATAAATAAAATCTTAAAAAAAATAAAAAATAAAAATAAATAATAAATAGAGCTGGAAAATCCCCACATATGCATAAGCTACACAGACTATTAAATAACTCAGGGCTCAAAGAGCAATAAGAAAGTATTTTGAACTAAATGTAAATGAAAGCAATATATCAGAATTTGTGAGATGCAGTTAAAGCAATGATTAAAAAGGAAATTTATATAGCACAAAAGCCTATATTAGAAAACGAGGAAGATCTGAAATCAATGACCTAAAATTTTACCTTAAGTAATCAGGGAGGGAAAAAGAGGGAAAACAAATAGAAGAAAGTAAATAATAAGTATAAGAGCAGAAATGAATGAAATAGAAAACAAAAAACCAACAGAGAAAACCAATGAAATCATGCTCAATAAAATTTATAAACTCTAGCAGAGAGAAGAGACAGATAAAATACACAGACTATCAATAACAGAAATGAGAGAGGAGAAATCACTATAGATTCTACAGATATTAAAAAGATAAGGGAATATTGTGAACAACTTTAGGCTAATATGTTTGACAACTTAGATGAAATTGACAATTACTTCAAAGACACAAACTACCAAATCTCACTGGAAAAGAAATAGATATTTTGGACAGTCACATCTATTTATGAAACCAAATTCATGGTTTAAAAATTCCCATAAAGGAAACTCCAGGTCTAGATGGCTTTCGTGGTGATATCTACCAAATACTTAAGGAAAGAGTAACACCTGTTCTATACAAAATTTCCCAGAAACTAAAATAGAAATGGACACTTTGTAACTCATTCTATGAAGCAAATATTGCCCTGACATCAGAAGCAGAAAATTACTTTACAAGAAAACTATACATTAATATCACTTATGATCATAGATGGAAACATTTTAAACAAAATTTTAGCAAGTCAAATGCCACAATGTATTAAAAGGATAATGTATCTTGACCAAGTGGAATTTATCCCAGGAATCCAAGGCTGGCTTAACATTTAAAAATAATGAGTATAATACACCATATTAACAGAGATAAGAGAAAAAATTGTTTGGTCATCTCAGTAGATGGATAAAAAGCATCTGACAGAATCCAACACTATTACTGATAAAAACGCAGCAGACTAGAAATAGAAAGGAGCATCTTCATCCTGGTAAAAAGGACCTATGAAAAGCCCACGGCTAACATCATACCCAATGGTGAAAGACTCAAAGGCCCTTCAAAATCATAAACATTCTCACCACTCTTGGTTAGCATTTTACTAGAAGTTTAAACTGATACAGTAAGAACAAGAGATAAAAGGCATCCAGTTGGAATGGAAGAACTCTTTATTCACACATGACATAATCATCTCCATAGAAAATCTTAAAGGGATCTACTAAAAGCTACTAGAACTAATAAATGAGGTGAGCAAGTTTGCAGGATACAAGAGCAATATAAAAAAATCGATTGTATTTATACCTACTATCAATGAACAATTGGACATTTTAAAAACAACACCATTTATAACAGCATCAAAAATCTGGAACTATTGGGGGTAAATTCAGCAAAAAGTGTGTAAGACCTGTACAGTGAAAACAATAAAACATGTAAGAGAAAGTAAGGAAGACTTAAACAAAAAGAAATATACGGTGTACGTGTTTCAGAAGACTTACTATTACTAAGTTCTCTAACCTCCTCAAAGTGATCTATAGATTTGATGCAATCCCAACCAAATTCCCGCCAAGTGTTTTGTAGAAATTCACAAGCTGATTCTAAAATTTATGTGGAAATGGAAAAGACCTAAAACAAAACAATTCTGAAAAAGAAGAACAAAATCAGAGGATTGTGCTACCTGGTATTACAACTTATTATAAAGCTACTATAGTCCAGACCATGTGGTATTGCCATAAAGATAGATACACAGATTATGGAACAGAGTAGAGAGGTCACAAATAGATAAGCATGTATAAAGCAACTGATTTTCAACAAAGGTGCCCAGGCAAATCAAAAGTGAAAGGATTATGTTTACACATGAAGACAAAACAATTGGAAATCATATGCAAAAACTTGAACCTCCAACCTGACTTCACACTCATTCTAAAATTAATTTGAAGTGGATCATAGACCTAAGTGTAAGCGTTAAACTTCTGAAGAAGTTAGGAGAAAATCCTACTGGCATTGGGTTTGGCAAAGATTTCTGAAAGAAAACACAAAAATCAAGAACTGTAGAAGTAAAAAATCAACAAATTAAGCTTCATCAAACTTAAAAATGTTTGCTTTTCAAAAAACATTGTTATGAAAATTAAAATGCAGACTATATGGGATGCCTGGGTGGCTCAGTCCTTAGGCATCTGCCTTCGGCTCAGGGCATGATCCCAGAGTCCTGGGATTGAGCCCCACATCGGGCTCCTCTGCTGGGAGCCTGCTTCTTCCTCCCCCACTCCCCCTGCTTGTGTTCCCTCTCTCGCTGGCTGTCTCTCTGTCAGATAAATAAATAAATAAATAATCTTTTTAAAAAAATGCAAACAATAGGCTGGGAGAAAATATTTGCAAAATGTATGTCTGACAAACACTTGTGTCTAAAATATATAAAGAACACTCATGACTCAGTAATAAGACAAAAAACCCAATTAAATAGTTAAAAGGTTTGAACAGACACTTCACCAAGGAAGATCTACAGATGGCAAATAAGCACATCAAGAGGTGCTCAACATCATTAAACAGTGGAGAAATGCAAATTTTTTTTTTTAAAGATTTTATTTATTTATTTGACAGAGAGAGACAGCCAGCGAGAGAGGGAACACAGCAGGGGGAGTGGGAGAGGAAGAAGCAGGCTCACAGCAGAGGAGCCCGATGTGGGACTCGATCCCGGTACGCCGGGACCACGCCCTGAGCGGAAGGCAGACGCTTTAACGACTGCGCTACCCAGGCGCCCCGAGAAATGCAAATTTAAACCACGGTGAGATACTACTACACACCCCCCAAAATGGCTAAAATTTAAAGTACTGACCATATGTATCAAGTGTTGGTAAGGATATGGAGCAACAGGATTGTCATACACTGCTGGAGAGAATGTAAAATGATATGGGCACCCTAGGGAGTAACTTGGCAGCTTCTTAAAAGGTTAAACATAGGGGTACCTGGCTGGCTCAGTCAGCAGAGCACAGGGCTCTTGTCCTCGGGGTTGTAAGTTCAAGTCCCACTTTGGAGGCAGAGATTACTTTAAAAAGAAATTAAACATAAGCCTACCATATGACCCAGCCATGCCATGTCTAGATAGTTACCTAAAAGCAATGAAAACCTGAGCCTACTAATGCAAGTACCAATACTTGTACACAAATGTTCATAGCAGGTTTATTTGTAACAGCCCAAACTGGGAACTACCCAAATGTCCATCAACAGGTGAATTGATAAACTGTGGTATATCTTTAAAAAGGAATAATAACCAACAAGAAAAAGAACAAAGTTTTAATACACACATTAGCATGGGTGAATGTCAAAACAATGATGCCAAGTAAGTGAAAACAGCCAGCAACAAAACGAAAAGCATGCATTCTGTGTGATTTCATTTACATAAAATTCTAGAAAATGCAAAGTACTCTCTAGGGATAGAAAGCAGATCTGTGGTTTGGACTATGGCAGTGATGGGAAGAACCAAAGTGGGCAAACTGGGGGAATATTTAAACAGGGTATGACTAACGGGAAAGGTAGATGTCGGGGATGAGGGAGAGAGGACATCTCCCAGTCTCTAGTTTTCAGAGTAGGGAAGGTGGCCGAGTGCTATTCCCTAAGATAGGAAACCCCAGGTTGGACGTCAGACAAAGTGTTCAGTTTTAACATGGTGGAGTTCGCGGAGGTTCAGGTGGAATCGCTGAGCAAGTAATTGGATGTTCATGTCTGTTGCTCAACAGAGAGGCCTGGGCTGCAGGCCAAGGGTCTCAGAACCCCAGTCAACTCGGTCAGTGTTAAAAAATATAAGTAACCTGAGTACGCTGAGAGTATGGGTGACCCCAGCTGGCTTTGGAATGCAATTTCCAAAAAAATTCAAACTGACTAGAAGATAAATTTGTACAGCTCTTTTCTGGATAGTACTGAGATGTTTCGTTTTCTTTTCATTCAGTGGTTTAAAATATATATATGGAGGAAAGAAAACAACTTAGTTCAGTGAAAAGGACCCTGAAATGTTCAGGATGCCCCGGATCTCCCCTTTTCTCACTGTGATTGATTTTGGACAAGCCAGCTGTTCTCTGTCCCCTGTTTTCTCTGGCACAGAATTCTGCATTGGCAATGACTTTCTTTTGGCATTTTTAAAAATTTGAGCAAGAGAGTGGCGGCAGGGGGAGGGGAGGGCAGAGGAGGAGGGAGGGGGAGAGAATCTCCGTCAGAGCACAGAGCCTGAGGTAGGGCTCGGTCTCACAACACCGAGATCACAACCCTGAGCCAAAACCAAGCCTCAGTGAACCGACTGAGCCACCCAGGCGCCCCTCCTTCGGCATTTTAAAGCTGTTTTCTAGTTTCCATCTTTTCGGTCTCTGGTCCTAACTGGAAGTCTGGGTGTTACGTGGTCCCACCTCTCTCATGAACATGAACCCCTTGAAAGTGCAGAAAGCTCCACTAGGTTCCCACTTTCTCTTGTCCCGTTTCTGAATGGCTTCTAACTGAGAGGGAGGGACCCTTGATCCATTCCTCCATTCGTCCAATTTTTATCAAGTATGTGCCAGGAACTATGGCAGGTGAAATAGATTGCCAGAATCTTTGTTGTGCCTTTATGATTTCTAAATGAGATTCGTGTGAGTTCATCTAGTGCTTGTTAGTTTCTTTTTTCTTAGAAACCTCTTTCGGTTGAGCTCGGAGGTTAGAGGACAAAAATGAATATTTAGATCTATGATTCAGCAAATTACTTCAGTTCTTTGTGATCCTTTTTGGCTCTAGGTCAGGTTCAGAGCCATCTCTTATTTTTATTTAATGTGGTTATTTTGTGTTCTGTTCTTCCAGATTTGCCTTTCTAATTAAATCTCACCCTGATAGATGGTAAAATGAATTTGCCCTCCCTGGTTGCTCTCAGGAGGGGAAGGGGCTTCTATAATAAGCTTGCGGCAGCAAGAAAGCATTGCAGCTTGTAAAATGAATCATGTATACATAAGTAATAGAGAACAGACCACCCTGAAGCTGAGAGGCTCTCATTTCATTTTTTAAAATATGCGAGTGTCAGGGAGAGTACAACATTTTTGCAAGAACCTCTGAAATGACCTTTAGCCTTTTGTAAGGTATTTAGCTCCTGAGGCCGGGTGCTGTCAGCAGCTAGGTGGCAGATTGCATGGGACTATCTTCTCTCTTGATAGCTTAGCTTCATATGTTGTACTATATTAATCGACAGAAATTTATGATGGGGAATTTTTATTTTCATGTTTATTTTTGTGTACTGTGTATTTTTCCAAGTTTCTACAGTGAATGGGCACTCCTTTAATAATCAGAGAACCGAACCCCATGGTAAATGGAATTTAAAGGTAATATTTGTAAGCTAGATGCGGTGGTGGGTGCAAAAGAAATATTTTGTGTGGACGTATAATTCTGTTGTAAGGCAGGATTGCAGGCAGCAGACCTTTGGAACTTAGAACCTGGTACAAATAAATCACCCCATCCCCTCCTCTAAAGGACTCCCCGGCATTGTTATGTTTCCTCAGTTTCCGTCCTAGACTGCTTGTCTTCCCCTGTAGTGAAGTTCCCTTAAGGGTGAGGCAGTAGCCCATTGTTTCTCTGAGTCTACAGTGCAAGACAAAGAAGGCTGTACAAATATTTGTTCCATTTTTGCTTAATGAATTGAAACTGAATTGAAGATGGGCAGCTGCTCCTCGCTGCTCTTGGTCTGGGCAGTGATTGCTTGTGTGAAATGGCAGCAAATGTCGCCAGAATATTCATTCAGCAAATGGCAGCTGCCTACCAGAATATTCATAACTCGGGTGAGCCTGGGACTGTTTTTATAAGATGGATGGGTTCAGCTTTCATTGCATTTTAATAGTTTCCCTGGGGGGCCAAGATGTGTGTGGAAAGGACAAAGGAACAGGCTGGGAAAAGACGGGGAGACCAAGGTTGTGAATGGACGGCGCTGCACGTTTTCATTTCCGTTTTACCATCTTTGATGGGCATCACTTGCTCCTCTCTCCGATGAAGAACGATGATGAGGGTTCCTATTTTGTAGGAAGCAATGTGGCAGGCCCTGTGCTGTGGGCTGCTCCTACTCGGGACTCTCTTGCTTGCAAGTGACAGAAAAACCAATTCTATTTTGTCTGGGGGCTGTAGGGAATTTACTGGACAATGTACTTGAAAAAAATCCAGGTCGTGGTTTCAGGCAAGCCAGAAAGCGGCCTATCTCTCGATTCTGCTTCCCTCTTTGTTGCTACAGTCTCTGGCGTAGCCTCCCCAGGTGCCGGCCAGATGACCACTGGGGAGGCATCCTGCCTTGTCAACAACCACAAAGGAAAGAGGTCGAACGGGGATAATGGTCTTGAGATACTTCCCTGTATATTTTTTCCCACAGGAATCTTTTCTTTTCCTTTCCTTATAGCCGCTTCTTCCTTACAGCTCAGCCATGGGGTGTTATTGTCCTCGAAGCAGGACAGCACGGGTATTACTCGGAACTAAAGTCCATAGGGAGGAGGAAGGGGATACCTCCTCCAGAATGGGAGGCGGCATAGAAACCCTCAGGGAATAGGCAACGTGAGGAAAGAGAGGGAGAGGATGAGTCTAGGGAGAGTATGATGCCCAAGTTCCCTGAGGGGCCTGAGGCCACCTCTATGCCAAGCCTTGACCTAGGAAGGGATATAGTACAACAAATCCCAGCAGGTTAAGGAGAAAGCTGAGAGCAGAGAGAGCCTGTGCCCACTTCCTGTTTGGGACTCTGCCCCAGAATGCCATGTGCCAACACAGGAGGGCTGTGGCAAAGTGAAGCGGTGGCGTGGCATATTTAATGGGAAATGGCTTCCAATGGGTTCCCTGAGTCACCTTTAGTCCCTCTGTGACAGAGAAGGGATCCAGGAGTACCCACATGTTTCCTGTGGGAGATGAGAAGTTAGCTGACAGAGGAAACCAATCTACCTCAGGGTCACAGCAGCTGGGAGAACAAGATGGACAGGTGACCCACTCCTGCTGATGAGAGTAGACCCAAGTCCTGGTAGAATGGTTGACAAAGAGAAGCTATTTCTCTGCTGGATTTGTTGCTCTGAGGTTATGAGTCTGGATCTTCTGGGGTGTCACGTGGAAGGAAGCAAAGCTGAGTGACGGAGAATCTCTGGATTCTTCAGTCTCTGGAACTAAATCCAGACCTGAGCAGACATGCCAAGGCTTTTCATTTGCATAAGTCAACCAATTGTTTTGTTTGTTTGTTTAAGGAAGTGGGAATTGCATTGTCCATCATTTACAGCCTAAAGTGCTCTAACCCTTGTAAGTTAGAGGGAGGCAGCCCTGGCAAAGGGTGGAGCCTGGAATCAGTGGGAGGATGGTCAGAAGGAGGAGTGCTGTGCGCGATGGATAGACTGAGAACCTGGGCGAGAGAGTCAGGGGTGATGCTACAGGCACAGTGAAAAGATTTTGTTGTGAGAGATCCACATCCCCGGTTTCATGACTGGAAGGGGTTGTGTGTCAGTCAGGGCAGGAAGGAGCTCGGGAGGGCAAGGCATCACGGGAATGAGGTGAGAGGGGCAGGCTAGCAGGGTTTGAGGCACCTTGAGCCTTCAGGGGAGGAAGGCATCCGAGGTGACTGCGGGAATGATGAGGCCACATGGGTAGATGGGGTTGGGAGCTGGGAGCAGAAGACTTTGGTGCGGGAAGTTCTAAGCAGTTCTAAGCAGAAAACCAGAGAGCAGGCAGAAACATGAGTTAAATATCTGGGTGTCCTGTAGTGTAGGGGCCATTAATACACGAGTGAAAGAAGAGGCCAAGTGATGAGCTCCTCCAGAACATGCTTCTCGAAGGTGAAGAGTAGTTAAACACTTAGCAGGGTCTATTTTGTTCAAGGCCAGTTGTGCTAGGGCACACAGGTGTCACTGACACCAAAAGCCTGACAGTCCGCAGTTGGTGAAATCATCTCCCACAGAGAAATCATGTAGGAATTCCCCCCAGCTGGAACCCAACATCGGAAAGAAATGACCCACAAATGCTGTCTCACATCAAGTTCAACCGCACGCCTAGCGGCTGACTAACAGCACAGAACACAAGCGCCGGGTGAATCTTCAGTGGCCCGCTCCTAGCAAGCCTTGGGGTCGGGGTTGGCAAGGGGTGAGGGAGAGGCCTTGGGGCCCGCGACCTGCCCAGGGCGCCTGCAGGCCATCCCGAGACCCAGCAGCAGCAGGTCTACAGTTGGCACACAGGGCCGGATGTGGTCGGTGCCGGAAGAGAAACGTGAGGAAGGCTGAACGAGGGCGGGGGCACAGTGGCAAGAATCGTGACAGTTTGGGTCCACGCGTCAGCAGTCCCCGGCGGTGGAGGACCCCAAACACGCGTGCCCATCCCAGCACCGGGACCCGGAGGGCGCCTGGCCGGGCATACGGCCCAATGACACCCTCATTGGGACCCGGAACCTGGGTCGGGTCCGTGTACCCTGGCCTAGGCGCGCGATTGCGTAGTCCTGATCCCAAGTCCGGCTTTGTGAGGCGCGCGGCGACCCTGCGCGCCTGTGGCCGCGGTCCCAGTGCTCTCAGGATTCCCGTGACCGTGGCTTAGGCACGCCGGAAACTCCGCGGGCAGGCCTGTCTCTGGGGACTGTTTGGCCTCCCGCGGTCAGCTTTCTCCCCGCAAACCCTTCCGCGCCCTTCTCCCGGGCGGGACCGCCCCGCATCGCCGCCTCCGGGGCGGAGCTCGAGGGCGCCCGGCGCGGGGCGGGGCCAGCAGGGGGCGCTGCGGCATGCCTTGCAGCCCCGCGGTCGGTGCGCGCCGCCCTCGCCTCCCCCAGCACCGGGCTGAGCAGGCGGCCGGCGCCGAACCGGGCGCGCAGCAGCGGAGCCGGGCCGGGACCATGGACGGTGAGTGGGAGCGGGCCCGCGTCGGGCTGGTTGCCGTTGCGGGTGAGCGGTGTGGAGGCTCGAGGCGGACAGGCGTCACGGGGTCTGGGGTTGAAAGCCCGAGGGGGTCCTCGGGACGCAGCGAGGCCGGGACGATGGGGCAGTCTCGGGTGGGAGAGTAGTGCTGGGGGCTGGGGCTTCTGAATCCTGCGCCTGAGTTCCCGCCTCCATTCTCGCTCCCTCCCCAAACCCTCAAACCCCAGCCCCCGACTCACGCTTTCTCCCCCAAGCCACCCCGCTCTCCGCCCCGCCGCCCCCTGTCTCCAAGCCTCAGTACTCTCTAACACTGCCGAAGATTCCGGCGCCCTCTCCCGCGCCCTCGCCCTCACCTCCCGGCGGGCGCCTCCCCCAACCCCGCTGCCTCTGGCTTCTCCACCTCCAGCCCCGCGCCTCTCCTGCCCCGCCTTCCTCCACCGCGTCCCCGCCCCTCCAACCCGCTCCCGCCGGGCCCCCGCACTCCTGCGCCTAATTCCACCCCGAACTCGAGCTCCCAGGATCCGGGATCCCGTGGCACTTCCGAACCTGCTGGTCTCCAGGTGGAAAGGCGGCGGCAACTTCGCGGCCTTTCTCGGGAGTGGGGCTGGCTTCCCCCGCAGCTGCCTGCGCCGCGCGCCTGCGGGGGTCCGGGGACCCCGTCGAGGGGCCGCTGCGCGCGCGGTCTGTCATGCCTGGGTGCTCAGGTTAGGGCTGCGTGGTTCAGACCCCACGGCATTACTGTTGCTCCTCTGTCGCGATCTGAAGAAGCCGGCTTTGTCACACACAAAAATGGAATTGGCTTAGAGCAGGTTGCCTGCGTTGTGGCAGCAGCGGTCTTCCAAGTTGTACCTGTGGATGGTTAAAGGATTAGCGGCGCAGGAGGATGTGGAGCCATATTTTCCCGCTCCGCTGGGCGTTCAGCGAGGCTCTCACCGCCTGGGTGGCCAGTGCCTTCCCGGGAAGGCAAGGATGCTTTGTAGGCTTTCAAAAAGTATAATCAGGAGAGATGTGGAATTAGATGCGTGCGAATGGGGAAGCGTGAGGTGGATGGCCACGGGGCCCCAAGAGGGCTTCACAACTTGGGGACATTGGTTGCTGTTTGCGGAGGGCCGCCGACTGAACCCGAGTTTTGCAAAGCAGACCGTCCCCAGCCCAGCCTTACAAACGTGACGTGACTGCAAACGGGGCTTGGCAACAGCCCCTTCTCCTTAGAGGTGTTGATGCTCAGTCTGGTCATCTGTGGGAAGAGAGTTTAAAGCAGATGGTTTGAAAAGCCTCGTGATCCCTAGAGAGAGGTGGAGATGTATTGGTTATAGCCTGGAAGCCAGTGGCTGAATCTGCCCCATCCCCTTTCCTGGCTTTCATTAAGTCTTGGCTTAAATTAATTGCCTATTTCAGAGGAAGGACATGTAGGGGATACTTCTCTTTCAGGGATTAGCTCCTGGCCAGCCCACCCTCACTCGTGCTTGAGAGGCTACTTTGGGCCACTAGGGACAGGATGGGCCACTTGGCCTCTGAAGCACAGCACCCTGAGCATTTGTGAAACTGAAGAATCAGTAACCTTTTTTTCCCTATTGATTGGCCCGAATAGTAATTAGCTCAATATTCTTTCAGGTTTGAAGAGTGAATTAATAAGTAACTAGCCCAAGGTCACATGGGGGCTCAGTGGGTGCCCTCTGAGTGCCCACAGATTGCTGCGGCCATCTGCTTGGTCCTCACCATACTGCTGGGTGAGGGGTTGTTGGTTGTCAGATACCCCACAAGCCAGGAGGGCCTCAGCACCCAGCCTGGCACCCTCAAAGTGATAGGTACTCGGTGTTTATCTAGGAAAGAAATGGATCCCCGCCTTGAATCTAGTCTGAGTCCATAACTTGGGTTTTTCCATTGTGTTGCACTGTCTTCAAAATATTATCCTTCATCAATTTTTTAACAGTATGTAATGTCACTGGACAGAAACTTTTTTTTTTTTTTGAGAAAAACTCATTTTCCTGTTTATTTGGGGCAGAGAGCTCAGTTTATGGGTCAGGCTCTCATAGCTGTGTCTCTAACCTCCGTGGGGACTCCATAATTTCCCTGAAGGAAATCAGTTGTCGTCATCCTAGAATTGGGGTGAGGAAGCGATGGGCACTCTGGGGAGCTAAGGCTGTTGGCTGAGGGAGTGAGTCCTGCACAGCCCCCCACCTCAGGCATCCCTCATCCCTGTCTGTGATAGGAAGAAGCACGCAGGGAGACCGAGTGCCATTTGTGGAGCCCTGCTGGCTGCTTCATATGCCGCCATCTTCAGTCCAGTGGCTGCTGTCCACTCCAGAGAACTTTCCCATGGAGAGAGGGGTGTACAGCTTCTTATACATTTCTGGCAATATGGTTTGCAGCTCTGGAGTGGGAGAGGGAGGCTGGTGTTTTAGGAGGATGTTTCTGTCTGTTGGAGGTGGCTATGACCCACTGACAGATTGAGCAAAGTCTGGCTTTTCTGCCTCTGTGAAAGGCCAGCCCTGGAGAACACAGCCAGAGGCTGAGGGAGTGGGCATGCCTCGTGCCACCTTTTTCCAGGAATCTGGGAAGGGCTGGCATTCAGAATGGTACTTGGATGTGGGAACCTGCACTGCCCACGGGTTCAGGGTTGTCATGGCCTTATCTTTCTTACACAGGCTGTCTCTGTCTCCGGGTCTGGCTCTTACCCAGAATTCCTGCAGCTGGTGAAAATCTGTTTTCTAGAAGAGGTTTAATTAATGCCTGCAGTTTGTGAGTGAGACAGAGAGGCAGAGACTGGGGGGGGGGGGGGTGCCTGCTATCTCAAGGTGGGTAGGAAAAAGGATGGAAGACTATCCAGGATTCTGGGAAAACAAAAGGGGTAGACTTCAGCCCCACGATTTGCCCTGGGTCAAGGCTTTTGGTTGGTGAATAAGGACCTGTGCCCACATTCTGGTGCAGGGGTAACCACTAGGAGCAGAGTCACTGAGATAGGAAGGAGAGCCCCACAGTAACCTGAAATATGGTTTGCTGGGCTCGCTGTTCTGGTTTCTAGGAGGACTTGAAGAACAACTGAGAGCTGGGCTTAGCAAAGTGGGAGAGTTCAGAGCTCTTTTAAATTTTTCAGGGAGGGTTGTACTCCTTTGGAAATGGCTTGAGGGACCCTGGTCTGGGGTCTGACCCTGGGGAGTCACCTCACACCTGAGATGCTGAGGGGAGAGCACAGGGGAGCAGAAAAGGAGAAGCAGCTGGCAGAGTCTGTGTGCCCACACTTAGGGTTGAAGAAGAGGCAACAGCTGCCTTCTGGTAGGATGGCATGCCTTTTGACAGAAGCAGCCTTCTGGGGACCCTTCTTGAACCGGCTGGGCAGCCTGACAGATAGATTAGGGCCCACTGAAGCCCCTCAACCTTGCAGAACCTGCAGGGCAGCCACGAGGAGGCACCTGTGAAGTAGGAATGAATCGCAGAGTCTGCCCTGAGTTCAAAAGGCAGGAGGGTCAGGGTTATCTGATCGAGCCCCAGACTCCAGCCTGGGAGCCTCCACGTCCAGAACTAGCAGGCTGCTCTCTGAACGTTCTTGGGCCTCTGTTGGGGAAACCCCTGGTTTTTGGAAAGGAACGGCTCAGTCAGTAATGAAGAGAGGACAGTCCCAGGAGCACGGAGGAAGATCAACGATTAAAAAGATAAAATGATTGAAAAATGAACTTGGAGGGACCTTGCGGAGTAGTTCCTACACCCAGGAGGCCGCCTTTGCCTCGTGCTCTTGGCTGGCTCATCCGCATACCCTCCCTCCCTTGCCTTGCCCCCCCCCCCCTCCGTCCCCAGTCTCATCCTTCCACTCTGTGCACAGCAGTGGAGCCGCCTCTGTGCTGGTTCCCTGGGGTGGAAGGGAATTTGGGGAACTCAAACATCTGTAGGAACTTGAAAATTCTGTTTCTATTTGCCCAGTCACTTCCCCAACGTACACATTCATGTTTCCATATTATGGGTCTTCCTTTTGTCATGTGCTTACCCCTGTGTGCCTCTGTGTATAACTGATTTCCTTAGAGAGAGCTGTAATCGATAGCATGGAAACCAGAGCTTTAAGAAACAAACTAACGTGAAAATTATTGCACCTGGTTTTGACACCCCCTTCCCTTCCTCTCTGTTCATTTGTGGTTAGAGTCGTAATTTACACCAAATTTACAAATAGTTTGAATACTATCTGACCTACCCCGCAATTAGAAAGAGACATGTGTCTTTCCAGCTAACAAAACCACAGCTTACTTTCCTAGACCTGCCTCATTCTTGGATCTGGTACCCAACATTAGGCCTTCGGAGATGCAGCCTTATCATTTTGAGCTTTTAAATTATAAACTAAAATGAAGCTCTAGCTTGCTCATTTTGTCATCTAATATAAAAGAATCTGAAGTCAGAATAAAACACGTACTGCCTTGTTAACTCTGTGCTTCTCAAATGAAAGAAGCAGGCGGATCAAGGGGGAAGAACGTTATTATAGTAGAAATGTCTGGAAGCTCAAAAATAATAATGGAGGGACACAGTCTTACAAAAAATAAATTATTGAGTTTTGAACATTGTTATTAAAATGTGCAGCAATATAAATAGGAACTTCCATAGAAGTGTAGGCAAGTATAGAGTTTTGGTGAATTAGACTGATGAGTGTAGTAATTTTTGTTGGTCATTTCGTCAAAATATATTAATATGATCATACATTATGCTTATGTAGGACCTTACCATATAAACGGGCAGCTGAGTCCATGATCTCGTTCAGTTCTTCCAGCAAGTTTGGGATCTTAGAGATGGGGACAGGGGACCACCCAGGATTTCAAAGGCTTCTAGAACTCAGAACTCTTGAGCGGGGAAATGCTGTCTAAACGTAGATATTCCTGCTACAGTTGCTGGATAGTCAAATGTGGCTACATAGTTATTTGAAAATTATAGGTAGTCTGCTTAGGGGTAAAAGTAGGCTTTCTTTAAAATGTTCTGCAGGTCAAACAGACAAAAACTGTATGATTAACACCACCAGAAACCACCTGGAAGGATTTCTTAGGGTTTGTGGATTTCAGAGGTTCTCTGCTGATGACTTCCTAATACTAGAGTACCTGAGTTTGTATATTCAGCATAGGATGGTAGTGAAGAGTGTCGACTCTGAAGCCAGGCTAGCTTTGAATCCTGGATCTGTCATTACTGGTCTTGTACACTTGGACAAGTTACTTAACCTCTTTGTGCCTCAGTTTCTTCATCTGTAAAATTGAGCTGAGGAGGAGGAGGAGGAGGAAAATTGAGATGTTATTATTGTAAGGCTGAAGTGAGATACCATGATGAGGACTTAGAACGGTGCCCAGCACATGGTATGCTTTAAAAATGTCAGCTGTTATTACTATTCATTCATTCCCTAAAAATATGTTTTTGGTGTCAACCAGCTGCACTGAGTTGATAGATACAGGAGAATGTCCCTCTGGAACAGAGGGCTCTTTACCTAAGTTCACAGCGAAGGACATGAAGGGTGGTACAGATGTTTCCCGGGCATTCACCTGGCTCTTGGCCACCTGTTGTGATCATGAGAGCCTAGGGCAGTCCTGTAAAGGGTTGACCGTGGCAGGAGGGGGGGGCGGATGCTCTTCAGCGGGTGCACACTGGTGTGACTTGGCCTTGCCAGCTGTTTAAGGCAGGCACTCAGTCGATTGGTCTGCGGCTGACACATGCTGGTTGTTAATGTTTTCACGGTAACTCTTGGCGTCAGGTTGTTTGTGGGAAGTGTGATAAGAGACCGTAAACTCAGTATTTACTCACCTGGTTTGCCAGCACTGTGCCTGGTCCTGGTGGACAGCATACTGCCCTGGCCACTGCCTTGGACTAGAGGCCCTAGAAGCCTGCAGTACCAGAAGGGACCCAGTTCTGAGTGAGGACTGGCACAGCTGCTCCCAAGGGTGGGTAGGGGGACTTGCCAGAGGCAGAAGGCCAGACTCCCGTGCTTCCCGTGTCTGCCATAGCCAGAACCTTCTGGACCTGGAACATCTCTGGGGAACTGTGTTGGTAGGCTTGGGTTAATAACCGGTTCTGGAGAAGGGAGGTCCTCACTTGCTCTGTGTGTCTTACAAAGAAACTCCCACTGGAAGCCTGCCGACTAGCCCCTGCCATCAGGGCCTGGTGAGGGGCTCTAGCCGTGGGCTGTGGACTAGAGAGCCTGGGATTGCTGCCTCAGGAACGTGAGCGCCTCTCTGCCTTGTGTGAGTGTGATTGGTGCGCCCTTGGCTCTAGGCGGGAGCACTTATATTAATAAGTTGGCAGGCAGACTGGAAACCTGATAGCGGTGTTAATGAGGAGCCTGCTTATTTCTATTCATTTTTAAACTACTGGAATTTGAAGTAAATGAGGTTTTGTTGTATTTTTGGGTTTGTTTTTTTTTTTAATACTTGCCCCACACTTGGAAGATAAAGACAGGGCAATAATGTCATTCATTTTTTAAAAACCATTTATTTGTATGTAGGCAGAGCTGAGTTAAACAGAGTGTTCTAAGTTTTCTGGTCTTGGTTGCCTCTTGATTTCCCAGATAGGGTCATCTCTCGTCGCCAATGTGTCTGTCTCCATCACAGTTCCTAATGGAAACACAGACCTGGAAATCAAAGCTTAGATGTTTCTGGTTGAAGGTCATGGCATAGGCAGTTGATTTTGTTTTGGCTGTGTCTTCAAGGTGAAAAATTACTGTGTCTTTTTTGAGAAAGAAGGTGTGTTTCCGGAGATGACTAACATCAGCAGGCAGGAAGATGCCAGCAAGGCTGCTTCGTTCTTGGTTCATCTCATTTACAGCAGTTCTAAGTTAGTGGCATATGATTTTTTATTTTCTCCTCTTGTGCATCTTGCTTTAATGATGGCTGATTATCTTGGAACAGCTGCATTAATTGATGGTGTTTAACAACTCAACGTACAGTAAGTAATTGCAGTTGGCTTGGCTGAGCATAGCTCGTTCTTTTCACTTGCTTTTGAGCTTGAGGAGTGTTTTCTCTGTGTGCTGAATGCCAGAAAGGGAGTTGGGAACTCCTTGCCCCAGTGCCCGCCCGCCACTCAGTGCTCACACTCCCCCGGGACACTGTGTGCCATGACAGCATCTGTTCCTGCTGCGTGGGGGTTGTCTGCTTATGGGCCTGTCTCCCCGGCTTGCCCGGGAGCTCCTGGAGGCCAGGGGGCCACATGCAGCTTGTCTCTGGCTCTTCATCCCTTAGCACAAGGACTGGCAAGAAATATGCCTCAGTGAAGGCTGGGTGAATGAATGCATGGGTGGCTGCAAAGCAGTCAGGTTGGCTTCTGACTGCAAGGAACAGAACGCCCTACTTCAGTGGGTTAAGCAAATAATGGTTTCTGTTTCTCATGTAACAAGATGTCCGAAGGTAGGTGGTTGCTAGCATTAGTTTCAGCAGCTAATGTCTGTCTGGACTGACACTTCTGTTCTTTTCTTGGCCTGTCCTTCATGATGGCAAGATGACTGCGGCAGGAAGGAGGCGCCAGCAACATCTGTACCTTTTGTCAGGAAAGCGGACATTTTATCTTATTTTATTTATTTTTTATATAATTTTTTAGAAGATTTTATTCATTTGTTTGAGAGAACAAGGGAGAGCAGGAGCGGGGAGGAGAGGGAGAAGCAGGCTCCCCACTGAGCAGGGAGCAGGATGCAGGGCTTGATCCCAGGACCCCGGGATTATGACCTGAGCCAAAGACAGATGCTTAGCCGACTAAGTCACCCAGGCGCCCCTGGAAAGCAGACATTTTCCCCAAAACACCTAGCAGACCACTCCCAGTCTAAAGGGCCATGTGAGTATCTGGCAGGACACAATCCTGCCAATAGTTAGGTAGGCTCACTGCTAAACAGACAACGCAAATAGCCTTAATGACCCAATTATGGTAGACGTTTACTTTTTGCTCACACAAAATCCAAAATGGCTGTTCCTGATTTGTGGGGAGTTCTCCTCCAAGAGGTCACTAAGGGACCCAGGCTCTTAAGACTGCCATGGTTGTTTACATCAATCAGAAGAGAAAGGAGCATGGAGGATTGGTGTGTGGGAGAATTTTATGGGCCAGGCTTGGAGGTGGTGAGTTAATTCTACTGACATTTCCATTGGCGGGGCGGGGGGGGGGGGGGGATGCTCAGACACATGGCCACACCTCCTGCAAGAGAGGCTGGGGAACCAGTGCCTAGGTGCACTAGGAGTCCAGTGGTCCAGTGCCTAGGAGGAAGAGGATTTGGGTTTCATGATTAGCTGGCAATCTCTGCCACACTGTCTCCCCCACTCCCCCCCCCCCCGCCAAAATCATAATTCTCTTAGCAAGGAAGAAGGAATGACTATTGTGGGACAAGTGGGGGTGTCTGTCTTACAAGGAGATACTGTACTAAGAAGGCTCTAGCCAAAAATAGTCTTTTATTTCCAGATCATCTGTCTTAAATCCGTGCTTCTGTTCCTACCTTTGGGAACTGGGCCAGCAGGACAATAGCAGGTCCTCATTATCCCTCTTTCTTGACCAGGGCATGTTCTTAGCAGCTTTATGGGAATGAGTCATAATTGATCCCCCTCAGCAGTTGAAGATTACCCCCAGAAGAAAGGGCCCTCAGCACCCCTAGGCCAGAGGAGCTCTGAGCCTGTGAGAGCCCCTGGCCTGTGAGCCTGTCACGTGCCCCCACTCACCAAGCCTTCCAAAGTTTTTCTTCCTCTTCAGCCCCCACCCAGCCCACATCCGGAAGGGAGGAGAGGATGCAGGGAAGAGTGACCTCTGCTTCCCACTCCAATGATTGGAGAAATATTTTTCCCAACCACTTCCTGCTATTTTTTCTCAGTCAACATTAATGAATGATCCGTTGATCTAATGGGTTTTAGTGTTCATTTTCCATTTGTTGTAGGTTTCTGCAACAGCTGCCTCTCCATCCACAACATCTTTCTTGGTACCCTTCTTTCCTCCCTTCCTTTCTTCCCACACACACCTGCTGAGCACCTGCGGTTACCCTGCTCGGGGTCCACCTAGCCCTGGGGGTGGATAGGCAGGGAGGCTGACGTGAGCCTGTGTGTTGATGAGTATTATGGGAAAGCTGTGGTTGCCCACGTTGCCCACTATTGGGGGGGGCTCACCTCGTGTTGGGTGTCAGGGAGAGCTTCCAGGAGGAGCTGGCTTTCGAGCTGAATTTAAGGATGAGCAGGAGATGGGACACCTGGGTGGCTCCGTTGGTTAAGCATCTACCTTCGGCTCAGGTCATGATCCCAGCGTCCTGAGATTGAGTCCTGGATTGGGCTCCTTGCTCAAGAGCCTGTCTCTCCCTCTGCCTGCCGCTCCCCCTGCTTGTGCACATGCTCTTACTTTCTCTCTCTCTCTCTGACAGATAAATAAATCTTTTTTTTTTTTTTAAAGATTTTATTTATTTATTCGACAGAGATAGAGACAGCCAGCGAGAGAGGGAACACAAGCAGGGGGAGCGGGAGAGGAAGAAGCAGGCTCATAGCGGAGGAGCCTGATGTGGGGCTCGATCCCATAATGCCGGGATCACGCCCTGAGCCGAAGGCAGCCGCCCAACTGCTGTGCCACCCAGGCGCCCCCAGATAAATAAATCTTAAAAAAAAACAAAAACAAAAGGATGAGCAGGAGTTGACCATGTCAAGAAGGCACTTGGGCCAAGAGAGTGAAATGGGCACAGAACACTGAGTTATGAGAAGGGGCACATGGGGCCTCAGGGGAAACGGTGAGCGGGTCCAGACTTGGGGTAGGGTAGTGTGGTCATTCGCTCGTTTAACACAGCCGTGAACAAGGCAGATAAGGTCCTCGCCCCAAGCGAGCTCGGGATCTGGGCCGTTAAGAGGCAATGAGGCTATCAGGGAGGGTGGGCAGGAATCTGAGGGGGGCTTGGCTGCCCTCCCAGCCTCTGCCCTGCAGGGTTTGCTGTTGGAGGCTGAATAGGATATGGGCGCATTACTGGTGCTATCACCTCTCCTGCCCCGTCCCTCTGTTTCCGATTCTTGTCTGGGCCTTTGCCCGGGCATTACTCAGGCTGTAAAAATAGAGGCTGGCACCAAATCACTAGCATGTAGTCGGTGAGGAAAGTTGAAACTGTCATTACATACCAAGATAGGTGCCAACTAGGTTTTTGATGAAGCACTTTCTTGGAGCCCCGAGGATGAGGTTCAAAAGTTGGTTTACAATTCTTTTTTTTTTTCCTTTCAACTCATACCAGTTCTTCTGGCCCCTTGGCTCAGAACCTGGCCTGGCTGTGCCTATTGCCCACCCCATGAGCACCTTAAAATCCACCAAGTGAGGTTTGGCCTTGCCCTGGGCTGGCCTGCTGGGGAGAGGCCAGGTCCTCTCTGTGGGCCTGGTGCTGCCACGCATTCCATGAGGGGTTTCCAAAATGCGGGGTTTCCGTCCAGGCGAGGAAGATGTAAACACATTTCCCAGGAAGGGACCTGCTCTCAACTGCCCGCAGGTTTGCTCAGCTCCCCGAGGGAATGAGGGCTGTGCCAGGGTTTGCCAGAGCTGTCAGCTGCCTTCACGGTGATGAATGGCCCCAGGGTGGTTTCCTTCTGTCTCGGTCCCCAGCCCTGTTTGTTAAAGTGGAATTGACAGTGCTGGGGGTGGGGTGCAGAGAGGAACCTTCATGCTAGTCTAAGCCCATGGCTGAATGGATGGCACTTTGTTTCCAGGTAAGGAAATTTCAATCCATAGAAGGAAACTCAGACCAGTCCCCTGGTGTTTACTGAGTGCCTTCTTGGTGCTAAGGGCTGTAGGAAATGTGCATAACAAAATGGGAAAAGGAGGATCCTTACAACCTGTGATTTGATTTATAAGAAATACAGATTTGTTCCTCCCTGTTTCTTGACACAGACCCCCTACAACCTTTTGAATTTCCTGTGATGGGACCAATGGATGTCTTTTGTTATGTTAATGAGGTGATGTTTTTCAGAGCCCCCAGGTAACCTGAGGATGCGGGCTGGTTGCCAGGAGAACCAGTCAGGCCTTTAGAAGGTTGGAACTCTCAGTCCCATCAGCAGACCTCCAGGGAGGGGAGAGGGGTTGGAGGTCGAATCCGTTGTCAATGGCCAACGATTTAATCAGTAGTGCCTCTGTAATGAAGCCTCCATGAAAACACAGAAGGATGGATTGGAAGGGTTTCCAGGGCAAACCCGTGGTGATGCTGCAGACTGGCACCCCGTGAGAGGACATAAAAGCTAGGTGACCTTTCCCGCATGCGTGTCTTGCCCTGTGCACCTCTTCCAGCTGGCTATTCCTGCATTCTATCCTTTTATAATAAACCACTGATCTAGTAAGTAAAATGTTTCTCTGAGTTCCATGGGCCACCTCACAAATTAATTGAACCCAAGAGGGGGGCGTTGGAACCTCCAGTCTGCCAGTTGGTCAGAAGCACCGGAGACAAGCTGGATTTGCTATTGGCCTCTGAAGTGGTGGGGGTTGGGCGGGGCAGTTGTGTGGGACTGAGCCCTTAACCTGTGCAATCTGATGCTATCTCCAGGTAGGGGGGTGGGATTGAGTTGAATTGTGAGACACCCAGCCATTGTCAGAGAACTGCCGGGTGGTGTGGGGCAAAAACCCATACACACTTTGGAATTAGGTACAGAAGCCTTAATATGCTAAATGCTTTCCAGAGAGTACCTGATCCCTTCCACAACCGCATGAAGTGGGTGATTTCACATGCCCCAAGAATATAAGCTCCACGAGGGAAGAATTTTGGGCTGATTTGGTCACTACCGATCCCCAGCTTCTAGGACTGTGCTTGGCATCTAGCAGATGCTCAGGACATATTTGTTGAATGAATAATCGAATCACCATTTACAGGTGAGGAAACTGGCTCAGAGACATTAAGTAACCCGCCTGCAGTGCTGCTGCTGGGAAGTGGCGGAAGAAAAGGCCTGGATCTCAGTGCCAGGAAGCACCATGAGCTGTGACTTGGGGTCCCCGCCCCATTGCCCTTGAAATGTGGCTGACTTCCAGGATAGCGCTGGAGGTAGGCCCGCAGCCTGTCTGGCTGACATTCTCACCAAATGCAGCAGAAGCTTGGCAAAAGCTAGCATTTGTATAGCGATGAGCCCCAAGCCCCCCGATGTCAAGGCCCACAAGGTTGTCTGCCTTCTTGGATGCCGGGGCCTTGCTGTAAACTCGAGGGTGGGATGAATATGCAGGAGTGTATCCGTCAGCAGCTCAAGAGGGTGATGTTTCTGTGTTGACGCTTTCATCCTGTCGTGCATGTGTTCAGGAACCTTCCGTGGCTCCTTCCTCCTGCAGGAACCTAGTCTGGCCCCAGTCACTCTCCACCCTGTTCACTGATGAGTGACTGTGTTGTAAAACCTGTCATCAGTCAACAGTGGAAGGTGGGGTGGACTTGGCCTCTGCCTGTTTGGTTTATCCTCTCTGAAATGCCAGCTCACATCAGGCGTGCCCACTGATATCCTCCCTGCCCTTGTAGCTCTTAACAGTTTCTGCCTCTTCCTTGAAGCCCCCGCTGACCAGCTAGCATGCTGGCCCCTCCCTTAGCCCCTGCGGCCTCCGCCTGTCTATGCCTGTCTATGCAGTGCATTTCCTAATGGTGTTCCCGGAGTCCTGGTTTCTGTGTCTGTGATGGGACTTCTGCTGAGTGGGGCACCCTGCCTCTCCCAGTAAACTCTGATTTTATCTTTCTTACACATCAGGTTTCATGTTGCATTAGTTTTGAAAGGAGGTGCTCTTTCAAAACGACTCGTCTCTTTATAACTTACCACGTACCCAAGAAGTCTTGTGACTTCTTGCTTCACTGCATTGTTGGGTTATTTTTGTTTCGTTTTGTTTTTAAAGATTTTATTTATTTATGAGAGAAAGAGAGAGCACGAGATGGAGAGCACAGAGTGGGGAAGGGGCAGAGGAAGAGGGAGAAGCAGCCTCCCCACTGAGCAGGGAGCCCAACCACAGGGACCCAGATCGTAGGACTCCGGGATCATGACCTGAGCTGAAGGCAGACGCTTAACCTACTGAGCCACCCAGTTGCCCCATCAACTGCATTGTTTAAAAAATAATTTAAATAAATTCTACAGCTTTCTTTTTTTTCTAATTTTGAAAATAATAAGTGTTTGTTTAAGAAAGTTTGGAAAATACAGAAAACTATAAATGAGAGAAGTCTTCCAGGATCTCACCACCTACTTAAAGAGTTGTAGACCGGTCTTTCGCCCTTGCAATTTGTTTCAAAGAAAAGTAAGATTATTTGTAATCTCAGTCATAACCACTCATAACATTAAGGGTCTATTTTCTCTTTCCGATGTTCCTTTAAAAATTGTCTCTTTTAATGACTTAAAAAAATAGCAATAGGTTCAAAATTCTAAAGAATCTAACAGTAAAAAGTCCCATTCCCAGCCCTGTTTCAAACCATGCAGTCCAGTTTTGTAATAGATCTTCCTTATGACATAATCGAGCTCAAACTGTACCTGCTATGTCATAGCTTGCTTTTTTGACTTAACAACGTCACATTTTCTGCTGTCATTAGTAATCCTTTTTTGTTATTTGTACATGGTACATTGTAAAAACAAGCATCAAATATATGAGTAAATTTTGCAAAGTTCACAATAGAGATGACCACTGTTAATTTGGAGGCTGTCGTGAGCACACTATAAAGGCGCACACACGAGTTGTGTCTTTCCACAATGTCAGCTTTATTCAATCATGACGCCAAGTTAAATCACAATTAAAAGGCAGGTTCAGGATTCCATACTCAGTAACCATTCACCATGGGATTAAACCTGGCGTCTTACACAGCACACAGAGCAAGACGGAAGACAAACCACACAACAAACAAACTAATGAAAGGATGCGGGAAGTTAAGGAACCGAACTTGAAGTCAGCCTGGGGCTGCATTGAGATAAGGCCTCAAAAGGCCTCGGGTCTGGGCCGAGTCAGCTCTCGGCACTTGCTGCTTCTGCTGTTCGAGCAGTGAAGGATCTCGGTTCAATTCGGAGATCCATCAGGCAGAGCCTTCCGCCGCCGTTGCCTTTTTTAAGTGGTCAGACATAGAGGGGTGAGGTCTGAAGAGTCTGGCAGTTTGCTGCCAAAATCCTTCCCTTTTTAAAGGATTTCATCAGTTTTGGTCCCCGCAGACCTCCTCTGGTTGCGGTCCTTATCAGCTCTCAGGTCAGCTCACGTTGGTCCCAGCATAGCTCCTGGCTGTGGTACCTTCACTGCTTGTGTCCTTGCTTGACCCAGGCTCCGACTGACATGAGAGACTCCAGTTTGCTCTCTACAGAGGCTGTCAAATTTCTTCACATTTCCTTGGGTATGTTGAGGTGTGCAAATGTCTTACCTACGCGAGATGCCTTCGTGGTAGATATGCGCTGTGTCTATGTGCTGCCACTCGCGCTCTCTCTCATTCATTTTTGTAACTTGTAGAATCTGGAGGTCTGTCTCCATCCACACCTAAGCCTATCTCTTTCTTTCTTCCTTTCTTTTTTCTTTTTCTTTTTCTTTTTTTAAGATTTTATTTTTAAGCAATCTCTATACCCAACGTGGGGCTCAAACGTACAACCCTGAGATCAAAAGTCACATGTTCTACTGACTGACCTAGCCAGGTGTCCCCCTCTTCCTTTTTAAAGGCAGAATCATGTTCCATTGTATGAACAGACTATAATTTTCCAACCATTGCACTATGGGTGAACATTTATATTTATTCCTGTTTTATTTATTTATTTATTCAGACATTTATATTTATTCCTGTTGCTGCTTTGTACACGTGAATGAGCTTTTTTTGAGAATAGATACCCAGAATACAAATTCTAGGGGCAAAGGGTATGTGTGGTTACTGTTTTAATTAGACTACCAATTCTTAACAAATACTGTTCCAGTTAACCCTCTTACCAAGAGTGTGTGAAAGAGTTTGTCCCCGCTGGGACTAACATCCGCTAGAGATGAACGATCTTTTCATTTTTTTTTTTTTTTGGCCAATCTAAAGGGTGAGATGTGCTGTGTCATTTATAAATTCGTATTTCTTTCCATCCAGCTTTTCTAAGCATATATATACCCATATTTAAATAAAAATTTAGAGTCGTGCAATGCATGGCTCTGTATCTTTTTTTAGTTTTTCACAGTAAGTCACATTAAAATGTTCACATTTTCTTTCTGGGTCATTGCGTTGTCTTCAAAAGCTCAGCTTCAGGAGTCCTATCTTACTGAACTATTGCAGATCACCTGGAATTTTTTTTTTTTTTAAGATTTTACTCATTTATTAGAGAGAGAGCACGAGTGGGGTGAGGGGCAGAAGGAGAAGCAGACTTCCCTGGGCTCCATCCCAGGACCCTAGGATCATAACCTGAGCCGAAGGCAGACACTTAACCCGCTGAGCCACCCAGGTGCCCCCACCTGGAATATTCTTTGTCTTTGTTTATTTATGTCCTTAATCTCCAATGACCTGGGGAATGACAAGTAATAGAAAAGAAAGGAAAGCAGAATGAACACCTTCTGCAGGGGTCCGTCCGGTAAGAGAATCAAATTAAAATCTGGATCAGATGTTTGCCCAGGGGCTCATCCCTTTGGTATTTGGCAGGGAGACGCCTAAAGTAAATATCAGTGTGAGCTCTTGTTCTATAGAGACGTTGAAGTGAAGACTGTACGGTCATGATGAAGAAGCTTCCCCGTTTCCTGTGTCCCATTGTGGAAAGTGCGCAGGTTTGTTTGTTGTTGTTTGGACGGAGGGATTATGATTCCCCCAGAGCTTGTCACTGCGTGAAAACGTCCAGGAGGTGGGGTGGTTTGATGGCCATCGTGCGGCACTGGCAAGTCCGAAGAGTTGGCTCCAGATTCCAGCTCTTCCCCCGGCTGCCAGGTAAACCTGAAGACGACACTCCACTTCTGGGTTCCCTGGGGTCTGTGTGGTGAGAATGGCCAGGGTGTGAGTGGGTTTGGACAGCCTGGTAGAGGGTAGGCTAGCAGTTAGAGGCCAATTCTAGCACAGTATTAATGAGAACAGTAAAAATGAGCACCGTCTAAAAACAGGGTGGTATCATAAAAAATAAATACTCGATTTTCCCCCAGTTTCTAGCACACTGCTCCTAAAACCCTGGGGATCTCCAGGGTGTTAAGAATGTCTTTTATATGCTAATAACTGCGGGGGGTGGGGGTGGCCTGAAAGGCCAAAGCACTATTGGAGTGTTGGGACTTCCAGCCCCACCCTCTGACCTCCAGGGAGGGGAGAGATGCCAGAGGTTGAGATCAGTCACGGGGGGCCAACGATTTAATCAGTTGTGACTATGTCTGGAAACCTCAAAAACGACAACAACAACAAACAGTCTAAACAGCAGGGGTTCAGAGAGTTTTCAGGTTGGCTACACATCAGGGTGCTAGGAAGGCAGCATGCCTGGAGAGAGTATGGAAACCCTGTGCCCCTGCCCCTGTGCACGACTTCCATTTGGCTGTTCCCGAGTTGTATCCTTTATAATAAATCTACAGTAATAGCAAGTAAAGTGTTTTTCAGTTTTGTGAGCTGTTAGAGCACATTATCAAACCTGAAAGGGGAAAGGGTTGGGAGACCCCCCCCCCCCGACTTCGTAGCCAGGTCTGACGAAGTGGGTAATTTGGGGATCCACGGCTTGTAACTGGCAACTGAAGTGGGGGCAGTCTTTTTTTTTTTTTTTTAAGGTTTTTATTTACTTATTTGGCAGAGAGAGAGGGAACACAAGCAGGGGAGTGGAAGAGGGAGAAGTAGGCTTCCCACTGAGCAGGGAGCCGGATGCGGGGCTCAGTCCCAGGACCCTAGGATCGTGCTCTGAGCTGAAGGCAGATGCTTAACCGATGGAGCCACCCAGGCGGCCCCGAAGTGGGGCAGTATTTGGGACTGAGCCCTTCCGCCCGTGGAGTCTGACACTAACTGGGGTAGTCAGTGTCAGAATTTAATTGAATTGTAGGATACCCAACTGGTGTCCACAGAGTTGGAAAATTGGTTGGCATGAGGAAAAACACTCAAATTTTCAGAGCCTTGTGAGTAAGAACAGCTGAGCTGTCTGTTACCAGTCTCCAAAAATGTTCCGCCACAGGGTCAGCCAGCTCTGTGCCAGGCTTTGTCCAGCACTAGAGACACGCTTGTGGACGGACCCCATGGCTGCTGTCTGGTAGCTTATAGTCAATCACAGGAGACAGCCAGCATTTCAGTGTGGTTATTCAATTATGTAATGAGAGTCCTGAGAAGTGTCATGAGGGAGAAAGACAGGGTGACTTGAGAGGGTCAGACAGGATGCTGATCTAGACAGGGGAGTTTAAGGACAGCTCCCTGAGAGAATGATCTGGAGCTGGGATTCAAGGGCCTGTCATGAGTGAGCTAGGTGGGAAAGGTGGAGGTGACGTAGGAAAGTACGTTAGGGTTCAAAGCCAATGGCCAAGAAAGAATTCTTGAGACATCTTTGGTGCGAAAAGGTGATTTTATTAAAGCACGGGGGCAGGACCCGTGGGCAGAAAGAGCTTCACTGGGGTTATGAGGAGTGGCCCATTATATACTTAAAAGTTGGGAGGGGGTTAGGGATAGCGTAAGACTCTAAGGAATTTTGGAAGCAAGGTTTCTAGGACCTTGAGGAGGCAGGTCATATACTTGGAGGGTGATTGCCAACATGTATCTTGGGGGATAGAGATGAAGTTTCCAAAGGAATTTTTATATGTTAAAGTAGGCTTACAGAATCCTGGGGTGGGGGGGGGGTAGGATAGGATTGCCTGTTGCCCTTAGCAAAGTGTCCACATCAAGGCAGTTGAGTCCTTAGAGGAATGTCGCTCTGCCTGTTTCAAGGACTTGTCAATGAGCTGTAGGTAGTAAGGAAATGTAATAATTTCTCTTCTGCCTTGGTTTCCCACATCATCGGGACAGAGGAGAGCTGACAGGGTGCCGGCTGGGGGAAGGCAGAAGGGATGGATTGCTGGTGGCTGTGGTGAGCCTCTCCCCTGTTCATTCATGCATTTATCTGTCCATTCATTCAGTCATCCAACAAACCTTGATTGATCACCTGGTCTGGGCCAAGTACTGTTCTTGGTACCGAGGACAGAAGAGTAAGGAGCAAGACTGACAGTCTCTCGCCTCATCACTACTGCTGTGTAACAAATCATCCGCAAACTTGGTGACTTAGAACCACCATCATTTCACTGTTATCCTCACAGTCTGGAGGTGGACTAGGCCAGCTCGTGGCTCTCACTCAGGTCTCACACAATTATTCAGGCACCGGCCGGTCTGGAATCACCCATATGTTCCCTCACTCACATGTCTGAAGCCTGGGCCGGGAAGCCTCAAACAGTTGGGGCTGCATGGGCATCCCTGTCTCTGGATGGCCTCTCGCGTGGTATCTCCAGTATGATAGCTTCAGGGCTCCAAAGCAAGTGACCCAAGAGAGACCAAGCCAGGTAGACTCTCATGGACTCTTCTGACCTGGTCTTGGAGGTCACACAGCATTATTTCTGCCCCATTCTATTAAGGTAGTCCTGAGGCCTGCTCAGGGGACCTAGAAGCCCCTTTTGTTGGGAAATGTGACAGAAAATTTGTAGATTTGCTCTAGAACCACTACACTCTCATGCTTTTCATCCTTCACTTTTTTTTTTAAAGATTTATTTATTTATTTGAGAGAGTACACACACGAGTGGGGGAGGGGCAGAGGGAGAGAATCTTCAAGCAGACTCCATGCTAAATGGGGAACCCGACACTGGGCTCCATCTCACAACCCTGAGATCATGACCTGAGCCAAGACCAAGAGTCAGACACTTAGCCAACGGAGTCACCCAGGTGGCCCTCATCCTTGGCTTTAAACCTACCTGCCTGCCTCAGCTTACCAGAGTCCTCCAAAGGAGACAGTCTTATGGCCTGTGTCCTGGCTCCAGCATGCCTCTTGGGGGTCCCACTTTCTTCCCCTGCCCCAAATAGCTCCAGAAAGGCATAGTTTTCTTCATCTCTGGCTCTTTCTTGCGGGGAGGGGGGTTGATGCCCCGTGGACTGGCACTCCAGGCATCTGCCCAGCTGACCTACCTCCTAATCGGGTCATCAGAGGACATACATGGACACAGACACCAAATCCCCAAAAAACAAGACCCTTTCGTGGGGTTTAGAGATGGCTAGGGTGACTGGAGGGCTATAGTGTGGGGCTGAGGTGAGCCTGGACTGACACTGGGGCCTTGTAAGCCACAGGAAGGGTTTGGTCATCATCCTAAGAGCATTATAGGAAACTGCTAAAGGCCCAAAGTTTTGATGACACCTGCCAGGGAGATTATAGAAGATAGTCCTATGATCTCACTTATACGTGGAATCTTAAAAAAAAAGAAAAATGAGGTCATAGATACAGAGATCAGATTAATGGTTGCCAGAGGCGGTTAGGCAAAATGGGTGATGAGGGGGTCAAAAGGTACAAACTTCTGATTATAAGATAATTAAGTCATGGAGATGTAATGTACAGCATGGTGACTATGGTTAGTAATACTGTATTGCATATTTGCAAGTTGCTAAGAGTGGATCCTAGAAGTTCTCATATAAGAAAAAAATGATAACTGTGTGTGGTGGTGAATGTTAACTATGGTGAGGAATGTTAACTAGACTTGTTGTAGTGATCATTTTGCAATATGTACAAATATCGAGTCATTATGTCGTGCATCTGGAACTAATGTTATATGTAAATTTATACCTCAGTGAACAGAAAACGACAGACCTCTGCGAAGAACAAGATTTTGCATCATGTTTTTAAATTTATCTGTTAGAATGATTTCTTTTCTTACAGAAGAAGACTTTCAGGTGTGTTCCTAATTTCAGAAGAGGAAGCATAGATCTCCAACCTGATTAAGCACGTTACAATAACGTCAGTGACGGGTCAGTCTGTGGTTGGTTATCCCAAAGTTGGTGGGCAGAGCCAATCTTCCATAGCCCACAGGGCTCACAACACTGTTAGCCGAACACGGTCTGCTGCAAACGTTGCTACCATCATGGTGTCCTGTAACACCCAGCTAACAGAGCAACAGTTCCCAATGAATAGTGCCCAATTAATAAGCAGGGAACCTTGGAAGATGACTATTTAAACAAGCCTCAATATTACAGGATAGCTCCTTGCTCTGTTTCGTAGACATACTCAGGAACTCAATTTTATGATGATAATACAGAATAAGGATTCGTTGATTTAGCTTAAGTTTGTGAAAACTGATGTGTAAACAAAGATCATGGCCCCCCTGATGCTTGGCATTCTCGGAAGCACTGGTGTGAACAGCTTCTGCCCCCACGTTTCTCATTAAGTACCATTGACTCCCTTTTCTTTCTTTTTTTTTTTTTAGAACCCCTCGTGATTTACAGGTAAGCATGGCCCCCTCTGGAAGACTTGGAAAGGCTTGCCATCCACCAAGTGCCATCTTTGTTTCAAGGTCTTTACCTCTCTCAGCTTCAAGTTAGGTTTCAAGGTAAGTACCATGTTCCAGATGACAGAGTGATTTAAAGATGTAAATGACCAGAATTCTCCTGAAAATTTTGCTTGATAATAAGTTTATAGAGCTGGCCCCAATCTGTGCATTTGAATATTCCTAGAAAAGTCTTGCTCCAAAGCCAAAAAATTGATTTTATTGGTGTGTTTTCAGGCGGTAGCAGCCCACAAATGGAAAGAAATTAACCATTTTTGAGCTATTATGACTCAGGTGTTTTATATATATTATTTTGTTTAATCTTTATCAAAAGCCTATGTATACAGACAAGTATTAGGATTTTTGTTAAGCAACTATAACAAATTCTTAAATTTCAGTGGCTTAACATAGTGGATTATTTTTCCTGTATAAAAGCAGTCCAGTTTGGTTCCAAGACAGTGGTATCAAGGATGGGGTTGATGAAAGAGAGAGGTGGGACCTCTGCTCCACACAGATTTGAGTGGAAGCTCTCTCTTCTATAATGTTGTTCCCAAGTGTGCTTTTTTTCCTTTGGATTATTTTATTAACACGGTGCATTTCTATTTACTCGACATCAAGTTATATCCTATTTCCTTTCCAGTTTTATGGAGATATAATTGACATGTAGCATTGTATTAAGGTGTACAACATGAAGATTTAATGTATGTATATATTGTGAAATGATCACTGCAAGTTTGGTTAACAGCCATCTCCTCACACACTTGCAGTTTTTTTTCTTGTATTGAAAACTTTCAAGATTTACTTTTTTTTTTTTTTTAAGATTTTATTTATGTGTTTGACCCAGAGAGAGAGGGAGAGAGAGAGCACAGCAGGGGGAGCAGCAGAGGCAGACGGAGAAGCAGGCTCCCCACTGAGCAGGGAGCCCGATGTGCGGCTTGATTCCAGGACCCTGGGATCATGACCTGAGCTGAAGGCAGACAGTTAACCTACTGAGCCACCCAGAAGCCCCTTAAGATTTACTCTTTCAGCAGCTTTCAAATATGCAATAGAATATTGTTAACTATAGTCACCATGCTATCCATTACACCCCCAGGTCTTATTTATCTTATAACCAGAAGTTCCTACCTTTTGACCTGACCACCTTCACCCATTTTCCCTAACCCCCACCCCTGCCTCTGACAGCCACCAAACTCTTCTCTGTTTCTGAGTTTAGCTTTTTTAGATGCGACATATAAGTGAGATCACACATTATTTGCTTTTCCCTATATGACTTATTTCACTTAGCGTAATGCCTTCAAGGTCCATCCATGTTGTTGCAAATGATAGGATTTCCTTCTTTTTTAATGACTGAATAATATGCCATTATCTATAGTACACACGTTCTTTAACCATTTATTTGCCAATGGACACTTAATTTGTTTCCATGTCTTAGCTATTACAAATAATGCTGCCATGAACATAGGGTATCTTTTCAAGATACTTTGTTTCCTTCGGATGTATACCCAGAAGTGGGGTTGCCAGATCACATGGTAGTTCAGTTTTTAATTTTTTGAGGGACCTCCATATAGTTTTCCACAGAGACTGCACCAGTTTGCATTCCCACCAGCAGTGCTCAAGGGTTCTTTTTCTCCATGTTCTCACCAACACTTACTATCTCTTGTAATATAGCCATTGTTTTGATAATAGCCATTCTAATAGATGTGAAGTGATATCTCATTGTGGTTTTGAATTGTATTTTGTATTTCTCTGTAGATCAGTCATGTTGAGCATTCTTTATATAGTTGTTGGCCATTTCCACATCTTCTTTGGAAAAATGTTTATGCAGTTCCTCTGCACGTTTTTTTAATCAAATTGGGGTTTTCTGTTTGTTTGTTTTGTTTTGTTTTTTGCTGTCAAGTTGTATGAGTTCTTTATATATTTTGGATATTTTATTCTTTCTGGTGCAATTGTAAGTGGGATTGTTTTCTTAGTTTCTCTTTCTGAGGATTTGTTGTTAGTGTATAGAAACGCAACTGATATACATACATTGATTTTGTATCCTGCAACTTTACCGAATTCATTTATTAACTCTGACAGCTTTTTGGTGGTTAGGATGTGTCATATCTGTATCTTTATCTATATCTTTTTCTATATCTTTATATATCTCTGTCTCCATCCCTGCAAATAGAGGCAAATAGAGACAGCGTTACTTCTTGCATTCTGATTTGGATGTCTTCTATTTCATTATCTTACCTAGGCTCTGGATAGGGTTTCTAGTACTATGTTGAATAAAAGTGAGAGTGGCATCCTTGTCTTTTCCTAATCTAAGAGGAAAAGCTCTCAGCTTTTCACCATTGTGTATGATGAGTACCATTGACTTTGAGGCTTATGTTTAATTACAGGTTTAACCTAAGCCGAATCAAAGTTTTGGAGCTTATAACAGTGTTAGTCCCTACTTTACTGGAAGTGAGTTCGGACTAGATAGCAATTCACATTCTTTCCCAAGCTAAATATCTGTGATTCTGTGTGACAGTCCCCTTAGCTCTGTTTTTGTAGAGTTTGTAAGTGCAAAGGAGCCCCCCCCCAAAAAAAAGTTTTGAGAGGTTATTTTGGGATCTGAACCAGAGCATCCTTGGATCTCAGGTACATGGAGGGCTCCTAGAGGTCATCCATGTGTCAGTCCCCCACAGTATTGCCAGCAGGTGACTACCCACACTTGACCACCTCCTGGAGCAGGAGAGCTCATTCTGTACTGACACGGATGCTGTCAACCTCCCACTGAACCATCCAGAAGTTTTCTAAAACATATTTTAAGTGCATGGAGTTCCTGCCCCGGGCTTTGGTAATGATGGTCCACAGGGGACCTGGTTCTCCATGCCTCATCATGATGGAGTCATGGAATGAGCTGGCATTGAGCACCGGGGTTAGTCAAAGCTCTGTAGGTAAGTGTGCTTCAAGCCTGAAAAAGGCCTCATTGGGCAAAACACCTTGATCTGTAGCATGCATCAGTGCCCCATTCATGTGTCCACCCAGAACAAAATCCCGTTTCTGCGTGGTATTGTTAACCTGGAAAACACAGCTTTCGGAAAGCAATTTTGTATCCTGCAACTTTACTGAATTCATTTATTAACTCTGACACTTTTTTGGTGGTTAGGTTGTGTCATATCTATATCTATATATCTATATATCTATATATCTATATATCTATATATCTATATATCTATATATCTATATATCTATATATCTCTGTCTCCATCCCTGCAAGTAGAGGCAAATAGAGACAGTGTTACTTCTTGCAAGCTGCACTTCCAGGCGGGCCTGATTCACATTGCACCGCTGGAATTCACTTCTTATTTTTTGCCTGTAAAATTTGGCTTTTACCTGCAAACCTTCATTGTTCATTTGCATGTCTCATTTTACAGCCCTGCCTATTGAATGTTTTGTGCTTTCCTTGACATTGTAACAAACTCTTAGTTGACACAGTTTGCTTGCAAATTAAAGAATCAGCTGTATTTTTAAGTCACTTTGTGATGAGTAAATCATGCCAACTGCATGTTCTCCCTTTTTTTGTTGAGGTACTTAGAGTTGCTCTTGACATTCTAAAGTCAGAGTATGCCAATTTCAGATGTCGCTACTGCTGCAACTTTAAGAAGGAGCAAAGCGGTGACATTGGCTGGAGCACGGGCTTCTCCCACAGTGTCAGAAAAAGATCACTGAGGAATACGTAAGATTGGAAATCCTGGCTTGATGAATTAGTTATTTCAATCTGTTCTGGTCCTGAGAAGTGATCAGACACCTTGACAAGTTTATCCTTTGTAGAGCTGGGGTGGGGGGGAACCTCGAGAGAGTGGTAGGAATGTATAGTTCAGAAATGGGGAGAAAACAACTGTAATATTTCAGGGATTAAAAATACTAAATCTATAGATTATCTGCCTCAGATCCTTCTTGGAAAGAAACGGTAGGTAAATACTTCATGTTGCATATTTAAACACAAGTAACATATAGAGGAAACGGTCGTGTTGGTAGGACCTGCGCCGTGTGAGGGGTGCTGCTCGGCTGTTTGTCACTGCCGAATCACGCCTGAGCGGACCAGTGCTGATGCCTCTTAAACATACTTAGGACTGTATGTGCTTTGATTGCTAGATCTGGAAAGTGCTGGTACTGTCGTTATTTTTTCAGAATAATAGTGTGATGTCGCATCTTCTCCAGTTGTGGGTTATTGCAGACTTCCCCTTGCTCCCTTGTTCCTAACAGAATTCTGATTCTGTGCAGGCCTCCACCCTCTCCCTTCCTCCATGGTCCTCTGCCAGGAAGAAGGTGAATCCCAGTTGGTGTCACTCAATCACTGTGGTCCATTCCCGGTGCCAGTGATGAGTTTGCACGTGGGCCCGTGACACTGTTCTGGCAGTTAGATATTAGGGGAAGTCCGCTGGAGGTTTTCTGGGAAGGCCTTCCTTGCTTTCAGTAGAAATGTGCAGGACTGTCCCTTCCCCCTCTGCAGGTTGCCCAGTGTGACAGTGACGCCTGAGAGTGTGGCCACCATCTTAAAACCGTGGGGGGACAGGACAAAGACAGGATGGCAGAGTCCAGAGATGGAAAGATCCTGGCTTCCTGATGATGCTTTTGGGGTGCTGAATTAACTAATCTCAGAGCCGCCATTCCTCACACCATGACTCATGGTGTGAGAATATGGATGAGTCCCTTTGCGTTAGCGAGGGTTTTCTGTGACCTGCAGCCAAGCCACCTTCATAGATGAATAAATAATTTAAGATAAAATAAAAAATAAAACTCTAAAAGAACAAAGGTTATCACAACCACGACTCATGTATATCATATCTAAGAGTGACATTTTAAAAAGTGTGATGAGATTTTTCGCCGAATGCAGTTTGTCATAAATGTGTGTGTTTATTCATCACTGCCTACAGAGGGAGCCCCCATGAAGAGGACCGGTGTCATTTAGTGCTAGTGGCAGGTTCCAGTGAGGATATTGGTTTGACTGCTTTCACAGAAGTGAAATAACAATGATTTTTAAAAGGTTGTGAGATGGCTTCTTCTCTCCCAAAACAGTTTGGACTGGTAGACAGTCAAGGAAATGGGTAGTCTGCCCCATGAGGTCATTCAGGGTTCTTCTCTGTTATCCACTAGGATGTTGTCTCCACGGGCATCAAGAAAGCTGGTTTACCACCACGCCAGTGATTCGGAGCATGGGAAATGACGAAGCAGACAGGTCAGAATGAATGAGATAGGGCAGACAGCCTTCTTTTGACCCAGAGTTGCATATAATAACTTCCAGTCACAACTCATTGGCTCAGACTTGATCACGTGGCAACAACCAGTTGCAAGGGACTCTGGGAAATATCATCTCTAGCTGGGTGGCTGTGTATGTAGCTAAAACCAAGAGGATTCCCTTAGGAAGAAGAAAGGGCAAGTAGACACTGGGAGACAGGAGTTCCTGCCACATAGTATGTCCTCTGCAGTGGAGAGGCAGCACGTAACAAGGAGAGCGTGCTGGGTACCGCTCTGATTGTGAAGCAAGGATTGGGGTCACAAGAGCCAGTCTCCCTGAGCAGCCTGGAGCCTTTGCCAGTTCTGACCTGTCCCAGCCTCTCCTGGTCAACCACAGGACTTGAATCAGGTGATGTTTGAAACCTCTCCTGACTCTGACCTTCTCTGGCAGGGTCCCGTAGCCGCCTGTTTCTAGAGTGGGGGCAGAGATGAAGGCGAAGCAGGGTGAGTACCTCATAGGTGGTGGGTATTAAGACTGTAGGCGAAGTCACTGCTAACTTAGTTGGCGTTTATTAGGAACCAGGTAGTGTGCTGGGTCCCTCACACCTGGTAACCTCACTGTCCCTAACACAACACGTGAGGTGGAGCCTGTGGTTGTTCCCGTTTCATCGATGGGGAAACTGTGGCTCCAGAAGGGTTCAAGAAAGGCTCTAGACCTAGCCAACCGATCCCTGAGCCCACAAGCTTAACTACGTGTTGTGGGAAGGGCTGGGACATGAGGTGGGATTTGTGGGGTGCGGCCAGATCACAGCAAACCATGCAAGGAGGGCCAACGAGCCTTGGGCCTGATGTTACCCTTTATCCTGGGCCACTTTGGGGATCAATCTGCAGCATTGAGTGCCCCCCACACTGTTACCCAGAGCCAGGAGATGGCTGCTGCCACTCCTGTCACATCTAGGCTTGACGTTGTCATAGCTTACATCACCTTTCACTACCCCAGGGGAGAAGACAGGCTGTCCTTTAGGAGGAGAGTGCCCTGGTGAGAGAGGAGCTGTGGGAGGGTCAGCCGTGGGGCAAAGTGCAGAATGTGCAAGGGGAGACACACCACGCACCCAGTAGACGTCCTTTAAGCCGTCGCCAGGTGAGAGGAGCACAAGGCCTCTGGCCTGCTCCTGTCCTGTATTCCCAGAGGAGGCTGGGGCTGGGAAGACACAGAACCCTGGCCCCAGAAAATGAGGGTCAGGAAGCCTGCCTGTCCCTTCAGCGGGCACTGATCGGTGGCCTGGATCCTGGGATCACATTCCTGCTCCGACCTGGAAGTCAGTGGCCTTGTGTGCAGAGGGGGCTCCAGGGGGAGTGGGCATCAGTGCATGTATTGTCTGGTGTCCTTGGTAATAGGACTCCTTGGGGTCATCAGGTAGGCTGGCCTGGGTGGGGGGCGTGAGACCCTTTCCCCGGGCACAGCAGCCTCACCGCACGTGCAGCTGTGTGTGGTGCCTGGACTAACCCACCTCCCTTCTGTGGTTCCTGACACACACAAGCAGGGCAGCACCGCCCCCCCATCGCCCCCCAACAGCCAGTCCAGTGCTGTCTCTTTGGTGCTGTCTCTTTGGTTCATTCTGGTTTCCTCAAATGCAATCATAAATGTACCAGCTCCAGCCTGCTCTTCAAGACTGAGCTCCAGCGGAGCCTCTTCCAAGAAAGCCATCCTCCCTCTCTGGGCTGAGATGGGTCTCCTCCTCCTCCCACTCCCGCTTCTGCCTCATGGCACCGGTTTCATATGGTGTAATGGTCTTCTTACTCGTTGTTCCACTGACCAGACTATGAGCTTCCTTTCTTTTTTTTTTTAACTTTTTTTTTTTTTAAAGATTTTATTTATTTATTTACTTATTTGACAGAGAGAAAGACAGCCAGCGAGAGAGGGAACACAAGCAGGGGGAGTGGGAGAGGAAGAAGCAGGCTCATAGCAGAGGAGCCTGATGTGGGGCTCGATCCCATAACGCCAGGATCACGCCCTGAGCCGAAGGCAGACGCTTAATGACTGCGCCACCCAGGCGCCCCCTTTTTTTTTTTTTTTTTAAGATTTTATTTTATTTTATTTGACAGAGAGAGACAGCCAGCGAGAGAGGGAACACAAGCAGGGGGAGTGGGAGAGGAAGAAGCAGGCTCCCAGCGGAGGAGCCTGATGTGGGACTCGATCCCAGAACGCCGGGATCACGCCCTGAGCCGAAGGCAGACGCTTAACCGCTGTGCCACCCAGGCGCCCCACAGGCGCCCCTTTTTTTTAACTTTTAACTTCAACATACACAAAAGCAAAGAGGATCGCGTACTATATCCTCGAGAATCCATCAACCAGTTGTCAGTTTTGCCAGCAATTGTCAGCATTTTGCCAGTCTTGATTTGTTAATTCCTCTTCAGCCTGCCCCCCCCCCCGAATATTTTAAAGCAATTCCTGGATCTTCTCTCATTCTCCTGTATATACTTTTGTACATTTCAGCAGTGAGCTTCAAGATGGCGGAACTGTGTCCTGTCTCCCGTGTTCTGTGTCCACAGCACTGCGGACGATACCTGACACATACTGGATCTTGAGAAATAATGTTGTTTTGAATCGATTGATTGACTAGATGAGTGAATTGGTTTCAACCTTTAGAACTGAGCATGCATACTAGCTGGAATTTGAGGAACTGGAATGTGAATAATTGCTAGGAACCCACAGCCTCCTTGGGGATTTTCTAGGAGGTTCTGAAATTTGTCCACCATCAGACTTTAAGGTTGGTGTATTTTTAGCCAAGCATCTTTGATTTTGCAATTAACCTCTACGTTGAGGTGACGTTGGATAGAGAGGAATATTAAGATGTAGCTTTTACCTTTGCTTGGTTCATATTTAGTTCACAATTATAGCCTTGGGGTTTTGTTTTTTTTTTAATTATAATACTGTATTTACTTAGGCCAAAGTGATTAAGACCTAAAATATCAAAGTATAGAATACATCTAAAGCATTTTCTTTAATAACATCTTTCTATTCCTGGTAATGGTATTTTAACTACACAAATAAGAGATAATTAAATACACATTTTTCTTTCAAGCAGTTGTGGTTATGTTTAAAACCCTAAATTCTGTACACTTTGAAGGGGACCCTGAAACCAGAGTCATTAGACGTGGCATTTCCCACTCTTACGAGGTAAAAATCATACCAGGGCTTGGGCTTTTGGAAATTTCTGGGGGTAGAATGGTAGTTTGTAAAAATGCCTTTGACGTGTTCCTTTTTCCTCTTAATTCAGAAATTGTACTTACTGTAATATAATGGGAAGTACCTATCAACTAGTCCTTTTTTCAAAATTATGTTTTGAAATATTTCCTTTCTCCATTCAAGTCTGCTGTAAAGTTAAAGTTGGCTGGGGTTTCTGTTTATTTTTTGCTGTTTCATCAGGAATTCAGAGTAATAATTCTATTTCTGGATTTAAGATATTTTTACTGTGTGGGTTTAGCACAGGGACTAAGGCTGTGCCCAGTAGACATCTGATGACTACTAGTCACTGTTGCATGTTCAGCCCGGAACATAAAACAGTTGTTTCTGCAGAAGTATTTATAGGAGTCAGATTGGGTCGTGATGCCATACTGAGTCTAGAGCGCCTTTTCCTTGGAAGGTGGTGGGACATGAGAGACGTCAGAGGACAAGGAGATGTGAGGGCTGTGCTGAAGCAGGTCATAATCCCAGCATCTCACCCTGCTGCTCTAGCAGTGACCCTTCCCATGCACTTTATTTTCTGGGCTGTGACTGAGCAGGCTCTGGGGTTTCTACTGTGGACCCAGAGACCTGGCCGTCACTTGGCATGACTTGCACAAGTGGGATGGAGTGTCCAGAGGAGCCGTAGTAGACCCCAGAGCGTGCACCTGAGCCCCCGTGGAAGGAATATGCGGGAAGATGCCCGGAAGAAACCCACGGATTGCATGACTTCTTGAGTGGCTGCACGAGCCTCCTCCCTACGGATGGAAAAGAGAATGGGCCAGAGCTCGGGCCACAGAGACAGAGCCCATTGGCTGGTAATCCTTGTCTTCCTAGGATGGGGCCCAACAGAAGCTGACACAGATGTTCCAGGCTGGAAAACCTGTGGTGGTGGCAGGGGATGAGTCAGCCAAGGGAAGACTCACCATGGTGGGGGCAGTCGGGAACAAGGCTGCAAGCGTGGCTGCCTGCCCTGACGGCTGGGGCTGACGAGTAGAGAAGTGGCCAGTAGCCAGTGGCCAGGATTTGGAAGAGGAGCCACAGCATGGGGAAGAAGCGGTTGCTCGGGGGAAAGGGCAAGTCTTTGTGTCTAGATGATGGTGCAAGGATCTGTGTGATTCCTCCAGAGCTGGGCAAACACAGTGTTTGCCTGTGGCTGCTGCTGTTCTCTTCTCTGCCTTCCTGCTCTCTCATTTTCTTATTCCCACTCTCATTTAAAGATCGAGACCCTGGACTCAGAGAAATGAAGTTAGTTAGTTGTCAGAGGGGCACACAGAAACCAAGCAGCAGAGCAGAGAATTGGCCCAGATCTGCTGGTCTCTGGAGCCGCCTCTTTGCCACCACGTCAGGGCTCCTCTGTCTCTCGTGCTGAGGAAGTGTCTCTGCCGAAGGCATCTTTTCTTTGACCCATGCACCCCAGGTCCCACCAGCATGTACTTGGGTGCACACACACGTTGGGGTCCTAGCTCCAGCTGCAAACACAAATGTCTTCAAATCCATGTGAATTTTAGATACCATGTTTATTTAGCCATTAAAAAAAATAAAGAACAAAGCATGACCTTCCTTTCCAAGTTTTCTAGGAAAATAGGCTCCAGAAGAAGGCGTGTGTTTTTCCTGGGGCTTGAGGTCACCACCCCGTCCAGGCTCTGTGCACACCCCCGGGGCCGTGATCACAGGCCGGTCCCCAGCACAAGTGGAAAGAATGAGACTATGACTACATCCCTGGCATGTGGTATTTGGTGGTGCCAAAGGAGGGTCAGAAGGGGGAGGGTGCAGAAATCCTGAGAGTATTAAGGGGAAGAGGGTGGGTGTTCCCAGATTAAAGCCTGTGTCAAATGAAAAGCTGCAGGCATGTAGAGATGTCAATAGCCTAAAAACTAGAAGCAGTCAGGCAGGCACACCATCCCCGCCATCTGGTTAACCCAACACATCCCCAGTATTTTAAATCTGGAACTAAGTATAGCTCCTTTCCAAAAAAAGCACTCAGTTTATTAAGGAATGTGGAAAAGTAGAGCTTTGCGTGTGCTTTCTGTAGATGATGGTGCAGAGCTCTAGACGCTAGCTTAGGAATTCCTCGTAAAGATGCGAGCCATTTCTTTGTTGTATCAGTTAGCTTTTGTTTCGTACGAAGCTCCCTTAACTTAGCGGCTTAAAACAGCAACCATCATACTTGCTTGTGATCTGTGGGTTGGCCGCAGTTCTTTTAAGTCTGGGCCAACTTTCCTGGTCCCATCTGCTGGTGGCGTGGCCGGGCTGGAATGGTCGGGGACAGCCTTTCTCACACGTGTGGTGATGGGTGGGCTTTGACTCCGTGTGACCTCTCATCCTCTACCAGCTAGCCCGCGCATCTTTTCCGTGGTGGTTCTAGCGTCCCAAAAGCAGCGAAGGAGGACAGGCCCCAATGCATAAGTACCTTTCAAGCCTCTGCTTGTAGCTCAGTTACTCTTGTCCCCATTGGCCAAAGTCAATACCATGTCTAAGCTTAGAGTGCATGTGGGAGGAAACTACACAGGCCATGGATACAGAAAGGCTACAGATCCACCCTGCGATAAGCCTGACGTCTAACTCAGTAAGTAGTAGTTGTTTCCACCTAATGCCCACCAGAAGACACTGCACAGTCTTGTGGTTCATCCTCGTGTAAAAAGACAGTGTCAGGTAAAACCATAGGCAGAATACTTAGTCGTCATTCTGGTGGCCTCACCTGCCCTAAGTGTGGTGGAAAATCCCCCAAGAGGCTGGGGTCAGGAGTAGTTGAAGAGCCAGACCCGGCCCAGCACGGTTGGTAAGACCCACCACTCCCACAGCCAAATGCAGAGCAACCAAGTGGCAGATCTGATCTCTGAGGCACAGAAGCAAAGGATACCACTGGGCTTAGAAGTCGGAGGTGGGTGATTTCCCAAGAAATGGGTGGATGACAATCCCAAGATTGTTTTCCATGCCCAGAGGGAGAGAGGCTGAAGACAGCATTGAGCTGGACCTACAGAGGGAGAGGAGAGCAACACTTGTGAACCTTCAGTACTCACATACCTGGAGGAACCAACAAACAGGTGAGGAAACTCTTCCTGTCTCCCGGAAGGAAGGAAGAAACAGCAAAGTGAACCAAGAGAAGATGAGGAGGGAATAATGCTAGTAACAACCGTTGTCTTTTGAATATCTGTTGTATGCTGGGGATTGTACATAGACTTTTAGTCCTCACAACCTCCTGAGGTGATTACCCCCAATTCACAGATGAGGAAACTGAGTCTCAGAGAGATTAAGAACTTGGCCTGTGTCACTAAGCTCAGTGTTCTGGCCCAGGTCTGTCTGGCTCCGAAGGGCTGCTCCTGTCTTTCCCCAGCATGCTGCTGATGTGGTCCACAAGAAAGAGCATCTTCAGGCAGCGAGGGCTGCAGAGGCCTCCTAACGGGAGAGTTCTCAAAGACCCCAAAGCCATCTCCCAGGCAGGAGCGCTGGAGATGTTCATGGAAAGGACAAGATGGCAGCCTCAGAAGGTGGCATGGTGACAGAAGGGTGAGGAAGGCATAAAGAAAAACCCCAGCATATTTATTGTCAGGAGTACAGAGATACCCCATAGAAGGCATATCCTCTGAACCTCCCCCCATTCTGTGATCCAGTCTCCACCCACACACCCCACTCACCCTCCCCAAATTAAAAGGGTCACCTTATAAGAGGGTTATTGATAAAGTAGAATAAATTCAATCAGGAATGACCGAGATAATGAGAGGGTTCTGAAACCCACAGGCTATTTAGCGAGGAGCTGTCGGCCGTCTTTGAGTACCTAAGGAAGATGGCACGCGCCAGGAGCTAACTTGCTCTGTGTTCATCCACAACTTGCAGCTAGATCAGCGCGCAGACCTGCTGAGGAGACCACAACACGTAAAAACGAACTGTAAAGGCACAGAGATCTTGTCTTGTATCTTGTCACTACAGCTTAATAAACTGTGCTCTTAAGTTTTGCTTTTCTGCCTGCATATTAGAAACGCAGGTGTCTGCCCTGCAGAGCATGAAAGAGGTTGTGTCAAGGTCCCCACATGGTGCTCTGTGAATGGAAACCTAGGGAACGATGGTTTTGAGCAGTTAGAAGTCCCTGGTCCCTGGAGAAGCAGAGCAAAGGTACAGGGCTGCCAAGGGGAGGTGCCAGGGTAGCCGAGTGGGGTATGTTTTGAAAACACTGTGGCCAGTGTTCGCAGGTGAATGTTGTCGCCTTCCATGCACATCCCCTGGGGAGCTGGGCCAGGCAGTAGAGGCTGTCTAGGGTGGAGGACAGAAACTGTGACTCGGATTTTATTTAGGTTGTTTTCCTATGGGAAGGTTTGCTGTTGAACCATCGGATGAGCATTACCAAGGACACCCCCAAGGTCAAGGTGGCCCAGAGCTACCCACGCTTAACACTTTGTGTCTGGGATTGGGTTTATCGGCATCAAGGGTTCAGCTTCACTGTTAGCACGGAAGGGACGACCCGCGGTGCCACAGTCAGGCGGACCCATGCTCTGTCTCAAACTGTGACCTCAGCCTCCTTGGGGGTTCAGTGTAGAAGCCACTGTCCCTTACCAAGCGCAGATTCTCCTGAGCTGCTTTCAGATCTGTGTGTCTTTTCAAATACTCTCAACTTATGAAGAATTTGAATTTTGGAAACAAAACATTTATTTGGGGTCCCAAATACATTAGGTCCTAGGTGGGATCAGCCAGCACGGTATGCTGTCTTAGCCAGGACGCTAGAGAGCTTGCGAGGCTAGTGAGTCCCCTCAGGGCAAAGAGGGGGTGTCCACAGGAGCAGTTACAGGCCATCTGGGGACACTAGGCACTGGTCCTTGCTTAGGGGTGGTGACTAAAGGGACAGAAGCAGTGATTATTTGAAGGTATAAAATTGGAATCTGTTTGTCAACAGGTGCGGGCTGCCAATGTACAGGCTCCATTGTGAGGTACAGGTGTATTTTTGTTAGTCTTTTAGCAAATCTTACCTTTTTGTAGACAGTCTGACAAATCCCTCTAAAGGAGCGGTTCTCAAACTCCCTTGCAGGGTCCTTGCTGGGGCTCGGGGCTGGGAAATAAGAGACTCCGGGGCTCTGGATCCTGCTTCATTCCCTACGGATAGGCTTTTGTAAGAAAAAAAAATAAAAAATAGATGATATAAGATAGAATTCACATACCATCCAGTTCACCCAAAGTGCATAATTCAATAGCTTTAAAATATTTATTTATTTATTTATTTGGGGGAGAGAGAGTGCTTGCACGAGTGCGTGCGCGCGCGCGCACACACACACACACACACACAAGGGGGGAAGGGGAAGAGGGAAAGGGAGAGACAATCCCAAACAGACTCCTTGCTGAGCTCCAAGCCTAAAGTGGAACTCCGTCTCACGACCCTGAGATCATGACCTGAGGCGAAATCAAGAGTCAGGCGCTTACCCGACTGAGCCCACCTGGGTGCCCCTCAATAGCTTTTGGTATATGTATTCACAAAGTTGTGTAGCCCCGACCTCACCATGTGAACAAATGAGCTTTTGTCTGATTGTGTCTGTTCGGGCTCTGAAGGAGATTGTATTTGAAGGAGGAAAAGATGTTGCCGCTAAAATTGGGTTTGAAATTATTGTTGTCCTGTTACTGTAACAGGTTGGACCTTTTCTGAGGAATGTGGTTTTCAAGTTCTATTTCAAACCCCAGAGAGAACCAGGAGAGAAACTCGATAACTAAGACTGATGGGTTATACCCTCGAGCCGCCGTTCACTTTGCTCACAAAAGGCCCTCATTCAGCATTTTTGAAAGTCTTTTTGCACAGCTCTAACATGGTTAGAGGAAATTAGAATGGGTACAGTGGGGCTGCAGGAAGAAGACCGGTGGACACGGCAGAAATAGGGTCACCAGTCCAGATGGGAGAAGGTTTTCAGTTAGCAGATGGGGCCACTGAGCGTAGGGACACATCCTCTGGCATCCTCCAGCCATCCCTAAAGGCATTATTATGGGACACATGGCAGTGATTGGCGTTCAGGTTAATGATTAAAATTTTAGGAGACCAGAATCATATCAGCAAAATATTCACCAAAAAAGGTTGAAGATCTAGAAGTCGGTGGTCAGAATGGGCTGAGCATGACCTGGTCCGTAAAGACTTGCTTGTCTGGCACACGGCAGGTGCTCGATAAAGCTCCTTATGTGTTTCTTTGGAAAGGTCCTGCTGGCATGTGTCTCATTCTGTGCTGATGTCATAAACGAAGCATTCGAGAACTGGTTTCCTCTCATTAATTCGAAGGGAGCATTCTCGGCTGGGCTCATCTGGGGGCAGAGACATAACCCACTATTGTTCTGCAACTAGGATTCACGCTTCCTGCTGGAGGACTGGGCTAATTGGATTATTTTCAGTTGACAAACTTGGTTTTCCACCTCGGAACACATGTTTATTGCCTCTGTTTTGTTCGCAGGGCGTGTTCCCGACTGGAGGTGAAACCATGAAGAGCAAATAGAACAAATAAGAATGCTTTTCCGCAGCCGCTTCTTGCTGCTGCTGGCCCTGGCCGCACTGCTGGCCTTCGTGAGCCTCAGCCTGCAGTTCTGTGAGTATCGCCCGCTGCTGCTGCGTCCTCTTCTGAGATAGAGGGCCCTTGTGGGGAGGAAACAAGTAGGCCCAAAGCCTTTGTTTTTCAAATGAGCAGTGCCGTTTAAAACAACGGAGTCTTTTTATTATTGGTACTGATGGTGGACGGTTGTGAGTACAAATCCTAAACTGCTGAGCTGTGTCCTGAGTGTCTTTGTCAGCCCTGAGGAACAAAAGTGCTCGCTAGGCCTCAGGAGATGTTTTTGGCTTCTGTGTAGATTCCTGAACTGCCCAGTTATTCCCAGATTCTTAGATTCCCAAGAGGCCAACGTGAGCCGGGGTGTTTAGCCTGCTGGTTGGTTCCTTGAGGGTTGGTTGTCTTTTTTTTTTTTTTTTTAAAGATTTTATTTATTTATTTGACAGAGAGAGACAGCCAGAGAGAGGGGGAACACAAGCAGGGGGAGTAGGAGAGGAAGAAGCAGGCTCCCAGCGGAGGAGCCTGATGCGGGGCTGGATCCCATAACGCCAGGATCACGCCCTGAGCCGAAGGCAGACGGTTAACGACTGAGCCACCCAGGCGCCCCGAGGGTTGGGTGTCTGTTTCCTGTTCAGTGAGCTCTGGGGCTGTGATTGTTGGGGAGGGCACGGAATTAGGTACTAAATTCAGTTTCCTAGGCAGCAGAGACCATGCACAGGGCATCTCGCGTGGACATGGCCGGATGAAGCCAGTCCACGGATCTCACCACCCAGCACTTTGTCCTTCACTGGGCGCCTGTGCTCAGTTTCAGGCCCAAAGCTGCGTACCCCACTGCTCCCCCCAAGAGTGGCCATCCTCAAACACAGATCTGGCCCCAGTACCTCCTTGGTTGTAACCTTTCAGGGGTGGCCCATGGTGTCCAAGAGGCTCTTTTTGCTCCAGTGGCCCCCTCTCACACTGAATTGCTTGCCATTCCTTACACATTTACCCTGTTCTCTGTGCCCAGATCCCACCAGCCCCTCTGCCTGGAGCGCCATCCTCCTCACGTCCTTGCCTCCACATGATTCACTCAGTCCTTTTCTTCTCTCGGAACCTTCCAGGACTCTCCCCCTCCCTTCAGCCAGGTCTGATGCTGCTGTGATGTACTTCCAGGATGCCCCCTAAACCTGTTCCTCTCCTCGCGCTGACCGTCCGGTATTCTAATGTTCAGTTCTTGTGTCTCTGAGAGCCGGGACCGCGTCCTGTTTCCCTCTATACCCCACAAACTGCACTGCTAACCACACAGTAGGTGTTTCATGACAGTTTGTTAAATGAATGAATGGATCTACACCTGCTCTGAAAAGGAGGCCGACCCGCTTCGCTCTCCTTCTGGTGCTGTATCCTCGAAGCTGAGAATGCCTGTACGGCGCTGGGAATTGTGTTTTGGCTGTCACCTGCCTTCCCTCCATTTTCCCACCGCACCCTGATGGATGGGAGATAGGTGGTTGGCGCCCATCATTGCCTAGGATGGCTCAGTGAGGAGGTGGCGTTTCTGTCGCAGTTTGAGTGATGGCAAGAAGAGCAGGTGGCTCGGCAAGTGGGATGTTCTGAGTGCGCTGAGGAATGTGGGAAGGACTTGGCATTTGGAATAAGTGGTTTGAAGAGAAGAGGCTTTGAGCAAGTTTCCCCTGATAGACCTCCAGTTTGTGACCTACTCCACACGCACATCTGGTACACGTGACAGTCTGTTTCTAATACTAAAGACAATTAGAAATACTCCTTTTATCCTTCCAGAATAGGAAACGAGGCCGAGAGTAGGTGGGCATAGGAAGTTTAAAGATACTCCAGATGGTTAATGAGCCATAAAATACGAATCCTTTCCAAAAAGTGTGTTAGGACTCTCAGTAGTTTCATTGTTCATAACTTTTCATTAAAAATTTTCCATCCTTTGGTTGGGGAGGTAGGAGGTTACAGTCAAGCTTGAGTTTTTATTCTGTGAAGCTGACAGGATCTGAGACGCGAATGTGGGTTACTTGTGTTTGCTGCGTTTCTCTTGCATGAGGTGGTTTCCACGTCACTGAATTGGCCAGTGTGTTTTGCTTATATAACTCTTCTGAAAGTACCTTCTGTTTTAGGAGAGCCAATTTGCAGCCATACTTTTTTTTAAGGAAAATTTTGCAGGGTAAATGAGCCTGCCTGGGTTGGAGCTCTTTATTCTTGGATACGTTGGAGTTCGGAAGGATATTAAGATATGGATGTCCTTACTGCTCTTCTGCTTCTAGGTAAACTGTAACTTTGGGACTTACCCATTTCTGTAGACAAGGAGTTTAATTGCTTTATTTATTTAATTGCGTTGTGGGTTGTTGGTTATTATGGTGTAAGAAACTGCACTAATTGGTAATACAAAAGTATACGTTTAACTAACATTTGTGTTTTCATCCTTACCCTAAAATATATGGACTTTTTTTTTTCATCATTGCTTCTGACTAATTTTTTAATAAATACCAGATTAGCACATATAATTATTTGAGGTAATATATGTGAGGCGATGAAATATCACTTGGTTTTTCTCAGGCTTTAAGTGAACCAGTATAGTTTTATTTGCTTTCTGCAATGGTCATCTATTTTATTTTGTCTTGTTGGCTCTTTCTGTTGTTTTGAATACGAGAAAGTTATGACCCGGGTTACAATTTAAAAATCAGGTTGTTGAAGCATTTCTTCCTTTCCTACAGAAAGTGGGTCTGCGAACCCAGATATATTTATTAAGTGCTTATGCATGTCGGCATTTTTCTACAGTGTCGGGGTGGAGGTGGATGGAAAGGATATAAAAAAGGTTAAGATACGGTTCACAGTTTCTCAAAATATGTTTATTTTAAATTTAATGGCTTGCTTTAGGCTAACAACCTTTAATGAAAATCATTCATTTTGTATTTTCAAGTCCTGGATATTTTTGAGTTTGGAAATAGGGAGACTCTGAAATTCCTGATGTTTGAATTGTCGAAGGGAACAAGTAAGACGTACCTCTGTTTAGTTATTCTAGTTAAAATGTGTACGAGTATAAAAATTACTTCTCAGATTAAGGGACTGCTTTAGTGCAACAGGGCAAAGACCGCCAGTATGTAAAGACTTGTTTAGTTCTATTTCTGCTTTTTCTGCTCTTCTGTAATCGTCCATTTTCCTCCTTCAACACAGCCTTTCCTTAATTCTTATTTTATGCTCATTTCGCCATGTTCCAACCGGCATTCCCAAAATGGCAGCGCGGCAGGAGCGCGCAGGCTCTGCAATGACAGCCTTGGATTTGAATGCCACTTGGCAGCCATGTGCCCTTGGGCAAGGCGGGCCTCTCAGAGCCTCTGTTTCTTCTTCTATAAAATGGAATTAGTTGTGGCTGCTGCACCGTTGGTGGGAGAACAGAGACCTTGTGGGAGAGCCCTTGGCTTGTGGAAGCATAGTCAAGGTAAAGCTTTTAAGCAATAGCACAGAGTCCCGTCACCGGGTGCGGTCTTCAGAAACCAGGGCTCTCGGGGTCCCAAAGGCTGCCAAGGCTTGTGTTCCTTCAGCCACTTGTCAGGGAGGCGGCTTCCGAAATAATTAGACTCTTACTTGGTTTTGATCAGAGTTCATTGGCCATGATAGTGGGCATGTGGCACTCGCTCTGGGGGTGGTTTGCCTGGGCAGGGCCCCAGTTGACCAGAGCAGCTTCTGAGGAAAATACCGAAGATGGACTGGAGGTTCAGATCTCCAAGTGGAAAAGGGAAGGTTACCCCACAGCAGTGAAAGCCAGGGTTGTCTTCAGTATCTGAAGAGCCCTTTCTGCAAGAGTCAGACTTGTTCTCTGTGGCCCAGGTGACCATGGGACACGTTCCAGTGAAGCATAAGGTGGAACGTCCTAAAAGTCAGCGTCGTGCAGAGGTGGAATGCGTGGGGTGCAAACTCCGGAGCGTTGCTCCGTGAAGAGGAGAATGTTAGGCAGGTCATCGGGCCTGATTCCATTTAAAGTCTCTTTAAACTCGGAGGGTTTAGGATTTTATCTTTTCTTGTTGATCCAGCACCATGAATATATACAGCTTTGTCTGTAGCAAATGTTCCTTGAGTTTCCACCATAGGTTAGGTCCTGGTCTGGGAGCTTAATCCCTCAAGCTCAATCCCACAGGAGCTGTCTGTCCTACTGGGAGAAAGTCATGCACAGACACTTGGAATACAGTGTGCGATGTGCTAGGACAGGTAAGAGGTGATAGCATGTAAGGTGGGGGTGGGGGGAAGAACACGGCTCTAAGAAAAAGCCAGACTGCCTGGATTGAGTCCCTGTCCTGCCACTTACCAGTTAGGTGACCTCGGCCATGTTATTTACCCTCTCCCTGCCTCAGTTTCCTCATCTGTAGAATGGGGATAACTATCATCCCAGTTTCATGGGGTTAGTAAAGGAATCAGTGAGCTCATATTTTAAGACACTTAGAACAGTGCCTGGCACATAGTGATCACTGTATGTGTGTTTGTTAAATAAAATGAATTAGAGATCATTTACAGCAGGGTGATATGGGAGGACAGAGGACAAGAAGCTAATCCAGTCTGGGAATTCAGGGAAGACTCCCCAGCAGAGGTGACACCTGAGCTTCATCCCTGAGGGGTGAGTAGTTGGCCATGGAGGAAGGTGGGAGGGGCATGCCTGCAGATGGAAGTGGGTGTGCAAAGACAGAGTGAAAGAGAGTAGGACCGGGTTGGTCACCCGTGGGTAGCTAATAAGTTGGACACACGTTGGGGCCACCTCCATCACTACGTTATATCCTGAAGGCTGTGGGGGGGGGGGCACTGGAAGCAGGGAACACACCAGGAGAGTGATGGCTTGGAAAGACCACAGTCCAGGATAGTGTTTGCCCAGGTGTGGTCTCCTGAGCACCTTGAGCAGAGAGGCTCTGGAAACTTGTAAAGAATGCATGTTCCACAACCAAAAAAGAGCACATTTTGTGCCCCTCCCTACAGAATCAGAATTTTGGCAGGCGTGGGACCCAGAAATCTACACTTTGACACCCTCTCTGGGTGAGTCTAATAAGCACAAATCCTGGGCACTCCCTGTTCAGGGGCTGATGGGAGGGTGAAGCTGGGTGGCAACTCAGGCAGTTTTGCCTCCATCAGAGGCTGAAGGAGCACCTTGAAGGCATTGGCCCTGGAATAAGAAGCAAAGCCAAAGTGGCAGGCGATGCCGTGGGACTTTGAACTAATTGGGTGGTAGAGGGGGCCAGGGTGTGGAGAGAAGGGGAAGACCCCACCATGACACACAGGAGTATGGCTCGGGTAGTTCAGTAGATGCCTCATTCACTCAGGCAATTTGTGTGTTCATTCCCATAAACGTCTCCTCTCCACCAGGGTTAAGTACGCCAAAGGCTAAAGAAAATGCCCAGAACGTGGACTGGGAGGTAACCATGTGGGGCTGGTGGCTCCCCGGGTCTGGCTAAGGCCCAGGCAAGTGGGCAAGCTGCGTGTGGAGCAGGACGAGGAGTTGGAGGTGTTGATGAGGTACCAGAGGGCCAGCTGGGTACCGTGTCTTTCTGGAATGTGGTTTCAGGATCTGAGCCTAAGAGGGACCCTGTCTGGAGGCCCTGCTGGGGGACTTCGTGTTCGCTGTTCGTGAAGTTGTGACCTGAGGAGACAAGGTCTCCCAGGAGCATGTGGAAGCCTCTCCAGACTGACGGTTTTATTTGGCCCAACCAGTGTTTTCACGTTTTTACGTTTATTTATGAATGTTTTAGAACTTAGATTGTTTCATATAAACTTCCAGCCCCTCTTTAAAAAAACAAAAAAAACAGACTGTCCAGCAAGCTGAGAACCATGGTGTCTTTCAGGGACAGTGGCTGGAGCCAGCAGCTGACTACTGGCCACCCCCCTGGTGGGGACTGCAAGCTCTTCCTTTCTCCGTGGTCTGCACTTGCGGAACTCTGTCACCTTGGGAGTTTGTGCCCTGTGGTACAGGTAGGAGGAAGGAAGGACAGGGCAAAGATGAGATCTGGGCAGACGAGGAAGGGAGGCCATGAAGGAGACAGAATGGCAGCAGTGGGGGGGGAGCCCCAAAGCTGAGGGAAGCAGGGAGGCAGCTGAGGAGCCTCAGCTTATCAGCTCTGTGTGTGTGACCCGTAGGCCCAACCAAACAGCCCGTGTGTGAGTTGTGTGCGTGTGGTGTGTAGGAGTGGTGGTGTTGTGTATGTGGTGTGAGTGCTGTGTGTGTTCAGTAGGTAACCCACCTGAGCCAGCTTAGTGTGTGTGAGTTGTACGTATGTGGTGTGTGAGTAGTGTGTGTATGTGACGTGTGTATGTGGTGCGTGTGAGCGGTGCGTATGCAGTGAGTGGTGGGTGGTGTGTGTGTGAGCTGTACGTGTGAGTCTTTAGTGGTTTCCCTGGTCCCCTCTTCCCACAGAGCCATCATTTTCCCGCAGCCTCCAGCCCCCACACCCCTCCGCTTTCCGCAGAGGATCTGTTGTTCTCTGGTAAAGAGAATAACCACGCTTGCTACAACAGCGTGTGAATTAAAAGAAGATTGCCTCTGAGAAGGCGAGTGAGGAGCCCCTGAAAGGTGCCTGGGTGTTGTCACAGTCCCCTTGGCGGTTCAGACCCCGGCTTCAGCCTGCTCTTCGTAGTCGGCTGTTGGCATTCATGGCTCCCACCCTCTGCGGGCACTCGGAACTCTGTGGCAGATGGTGGCAGGGATTTTGCTGAGGCACAAATTTGGATAATAATAGCTGGGCGTGAGCTCCTGGCTGCTGAGCAGGCCTGGCCCTGCCAGCCGGGGGGCTCTGTCCCTCCTGCTTTTCATCCTGTGTCTGTTTTATGGAGAAAAGTGTGTGCCCCAGTGGTGTGTGGGAGTTGGGGATTCATGAAGATTTTAATGTTTTCATGGCAACGGTTTGGGTCTGCAACCCTTAGAATGCCAAGGGTCTTATGGACTATGTACTCTATTTATTTTTTTTAAAAGATTTATTTATTTATTTTAGAGAGAGACAGTGCACAAGCAGGGGGAGAAGCAGAGGGAGAAAGAACCCCAAGCAGACTCCCTGCTGAGCGCAGAGCCCAACACAGATGGGAGGGGCTTCATCTCAGGACCCCCAGATCCTGACCTAAGCCAAAACCAAGAGTCAGATGCCCAACCAACTGAGCCACCCAGGTGCCCTTCTGTACTGTACTTTAAAAGCCACAGTAAGGTTCCTCCTGGGATTTTATTTTGCTGGATTGGAGTCAGAATGGGGAATTAAATATGATGCTTGCATTTTTAACCTAAGAAGTTATGTGTATAATATCCCAATCTCATCATTATCACCAAAGTTTTACATTTAGTATTTTTTTTTATTTCATTTCTTTTCTTGGAGGTTTATTTTCTGTTTGATTTCTGAAAGTTTTAATTTTGCTTTTTCTCTGAATGCTTCCTGTCCACTTACCACATAGAGTTAAATAAATATCTGTGGGTGAAAAAATTCTGTAGGTGTGAAAATGAAATGTGACAAATCAGCTTTCGTCATATGTCTTAAGTTGATGTTGTAGTTACATGGGGGGGAGGGCAGAGCATCATGTAGCAGCCCCTTCCATGAGCTAAAAATGGACAGGTTTTTGTGTGGGGGTCATTTCCAGTATTCTGGGGGCGGGGGAGACATTGTTTCTCTCCTCTCTCTCTCCCCCTCCCTCCTTCTTTCCTTCCTTCCCAATTTCTTTTTTTTTTTTTTTAATTTTTTTTATTATATTATGTTAGTCACCATACAGTACATCCTGGTTTTTGATGTAAAGTTTGATGATTCATTAGTTGCGTATAACACCCAGTGCACCATGTAATATGTGCCCTCCTTACTACCCATCTCCCAATTTCTGATCTTAGAGAATTTCTCCTAAGAATAATTTGACGAGAGGATAGAAATGTGTGTTCAAAGATGTTTTTTAGCAGCATTGCTTACAAGTGGCAAAAGGGGGGAAGGCAGCGGAAGCATCCAACAGTAAATACTCTTGCAGTCGTTAATGCTGTGATTACCCAGATCTGTCTGTATTCACATGCAAGGTTGTCCATGATATAGTAACTAAAAGTACATACGGTGTTTTATATGGGAATACGTGTGTGTGTCAACTCAACAGTATTGGCAAGAAGGGAATCTCCGGTTTTAGGGAAGAGATTATCGGGGCTAGTGAGTAAATCAAGAGAATGTTAGTAAAAGTAGGTAGTGAACTCAGGGAGAGTATCTGCATAGGCCAAGACTGTGTGAGAGAGGGACAAAATAGGAGAGAAAGCTGCAGGATGTTTACATTGGAGTAACGGCAGAGTGGAGGGGAGCCAAGGACACAGTGGGAGTTTGCCCAGGTGCAGGGAGTTTGCTCCAACTGCACCGATGAACTTGGGCCCCACTCCCTGTTGTCTTGGCAACAGGGCACCTGCTCCAAGCTGATGACATTAGAAAAAAGAGAAGAAACGAGACAGTCCACCTTGACTTGAGGTCAGTGTCATCAGAGGTGGAGCCCTGTGATCTTGATAGCAGCTCAGCGCCCCAGGGAGAGGGTGGCCTGGAGGTTCCTGAAACTATCCGGAATGAGGTCTTGAGGGCAGAACCTGAATCGGAGTATGAGGGTGAGGTCAGGCTGCACCCGGAGAGAGCTGTGCAACTGTCTCATTGTCAGCACCCAGTGCCTCACGCTCCCGACCGAGCCAGGCTGCCCCTGGGCGTGAGGGACAGGGAGTCGGCCATGACGGACAGGGAGTCGGCCATGACGCATGGCCCCTCTCTGACAAGTCTGGCTTGGGCTGCAGCATCACATCGTGCCCCTCCCTGCCTCCCTCCCTTGCTTTCCTGTGTCATCTAAGGGGCTGGACCCCACTGCCCGGGGATGTGCCTCTTGGGGAACCTGGAACCCAGCCAGAGCTCTGTGTCTCCCCAGCCCCTGGTAACCACCAGCAGGTGGGCTGGCAGGTCAGTCCAGGTACCTGAGGGTGCAGGCCCCTCCCTCAGCATTGTCTCTCAGTGAGGGGGCTTCCCCAAAACGCACCCTCACCCCTGGCCATCTCTTCCTTGTGACCCTTTCCACAGAAGGCAGATGACCAGCTGCCTTCCTGGACAGTTGGTTCGGTGACCTCAGTGGGGTTTAGTGCTCTCAAAAGGTAGGCCTTTGAAATACTAAAAACTTACTTGTTCCTCTTGAAGGGAGGGGAAACAATGTCCTTGGGCCTGAGTGACTCTCCTCAGAGCAGGGACAGAAACACAGATATAACCTCTGGCAGGACATCCAGCCACACATGGGCACTAAAATGTAGACTGGGGGTTGTTCCGGGTGATAAGATTATGGGCGATTTTCACTTCTTTTTATACCTTGGTGTTGAATGGCTATTTTAGGATGAACACATGTTTATGTGAGTTGTAAAGCTCCCTTTCATTTTGAAAAAAGGAAAATCTCCCATCAAGGGTGTCAAAATCAGTAACCTGTTTCCAAGCACATTGAGTTGTTAGCCTGATGTCAGCATCGTCTCATGTAGTTTTGGGGGTCCTGTGAACCCTCAGAATTCGAATTCAGAAGCTTGTGTATGCAGTCCTTTTTCAGGGTTGAGGAGCAGTAAATTTTATCAGATTCTCAAAGGGGCGGCAGGGGGGATTCAGGCTATGAGATGGTTAAGGATGACTGAGGTTCTTTTCACAGTTCTTTCTGGGGGCCTGTCCTTGGATGGCTGTCTGATTTCTAGTTTCTGTCATGATTTGGAGTCCTCGATGCTTCTGTCATCTCAGCCAAAGGACTCTGTTTGGGCCAGGCCAATTATCAGCTGCCTCAGAAGATAGTGAGTTTTCCTGTCCCCTCTGGGAGGCCACAACTGGGGTCAAGCTCCGGCCACCACGGGAACCCTGTCCCTGTGCTCTGGCAGAATGTGGACTTAGGGCCCAGTGGCTGACGTCAGAGGGAGGGGCAGGCTAGGAGGAGATAAGAGCTTGGGAACGGCCTCAGGCAAAACCTCCAGCCTGTCGATGTGCTGAGTCCCAAAGAGCCATACCTCCTGTGGTTTGCTGGCTCCCTAAATGGGACCAGTCGTATCACTGGCACCAAAAGCACTTACTAGGTTCTTACTTAACAGGGGTTCACCATGAGGCAACGAGAATGAGGAATGAAGACTAGTTAAGAATGAGAACAGGAAAGGTTGGTATTGTATCGTGGCCCAAGGTGGATAGGTCAGAAAGGATAGATTCAGCTGTTTGATCAATCTTGTCCATGTAAAACCAGGTTTCTCCAAGTATGCAAATGTGTACTTGATTTCCACCTTGCACCTTGATTTCCACCTTGCACCCCTAAGCACGATTTCTACCCCTGCCTATAAAAGCAGATGGCCAAAGGCAAATCACAGAACACATCTCCAGTTGTGGTTCTGACTTATGTTTGAGAATTACGGACAGACATTTTTATATTCAGTGCAGGGTAGAGGCACAATGGACCTTTAAGACAACTGGGTGGATTGAGGAGCACTGGGGGAATTGTGGGAACTGCCTGTAAAGTAAATTGTTATTCTTTGGCAGCCAGTGGCGGAGACAGAATTCAAGAGCCTTTGGATGATTGGGCGATACTAGAACAAGGGGTATTTTAGCTTATAAGAAGATGACATCTTGGGGACATGTGGCTGGCCAGGCAGTAGAGCATGTGACTCTTAATATCAGGTCATGAGTTCGAGCCCCATGTTGGGTGTGGAGCTTAAAGAAAAAAAAGCAGGTGCCAACTTGGATAAGCTGGATGTATTTAAAGGAGTCAGAAAAGCTGCTGAAATTGGGTGGTCGAGAGGGGAAGGGAGACTGGTTCATTGTGCTTCTGTGAAAGGTGTGGACACAGAGGGTCAGCACCCCTTCCAGATCCCAAGTTGAAGGGTGCACCTTTTAAGAGCCTGGGAGTAGCCAGAATAATCACATCAAGGGGACAGACGTGCAGATAGCACTTCTTTATCTCTTACCACACAGCAGGCACCGTGCGGTGTTCCCAGCTGACTGTCTCAAGTATCCACACCGCCACTCTGGTGGAGATGCCGTCATCTGTATTTTACAGGGGAAGGGAATGAGGCATAGGGAGGCATAGTGTTTGCCCAGGGTTATGCAGCTGGAAAGTAACAAAGTCAGGACTTGAACCCACGTTTGTGACTCGGTAGCCCACAGCCCTGTACCACCCCCCTGTGTTCAGAACCATGGACAGACATGGCAGCAGGGGAGACTGAGGACAGACTTCAGGGCCCTGGAAATGAGAAGTCCCAAGAGGTGACTCCGGTCCACCAGGGAGATGACCAGCCCAGGGCTGATGGTGAGACAGGCCCCGGAGTGAGGAAGGTAAAAGGGAGATGGTGGGGCCATGCCTTTGGTCCTGTAAGGGTCTTTGCTGGTGTGGTCAGTGGTGTGACTCAGGCAGCTGAGCCAGTGATGGAGAGGTGAGCCAGCACTTTCGCCCCGTCGTGTTTGCCTTCACCAGGACACCTGTGCATCCCTGACACCTGATTTGGATCTGCCAGGGGGTCAGTGTAACGAGAGGAGGGGCTGACAACTAAGCCACACAGGCACAGGGACAGTAGGAAGCAGCCTATAGCCTCGGGTGGGGATGGCAGGAGGTCACCCGACTTCTTACAAAACTGCTGCTTCTACATGGGGAAGCCTTTCTTTCCTGGAAAGGGCCCTTACTGGCACAGTTGGCTAGACTCAGCTCCCTGTCCCTAGACCAGTCAGTATGGCAAGGACGGGATCCTAGAGGAGTAGCGTGACGGCCCCCAACCCAGCCACAGGGTTGGCCTGGGGGGAAGTGCCGGTCCACAGAAGGAAGGGAGGGGCAGTGATCAGACCCTGGGATGGGAGCCCCCACAATGCTCAGGCAAGGCAGGTTTGAGGCTCGTGTCAAGGGCTTGTGTACAGGAGGTTCTTAAGGCTAGAGCTAGTGGAGGAAGGCCAGGGGTGCGGTAGGTGTTTGTTCTCTGTCCTGGACCAGGGCCCAGATATGGGGAGATGAGCTAGAGACCAGGGGCATGGGCTTGGTGCCCTGGAGGAGGGGCACTACCTGTCTGTGTGCAAGTCAAAGGGACTCCCTGGTAATGAGCTGGCAGCAGACACCTGGCTGTAAGATCACCTGCTGATCCTGGGGATCACTGAGTTTGTCGAAGTAACTGGGGTGGCCTGAGGGCCAAGGCCACACAGGGCTTATGGCTCAGGGGCCTGTGCTGATAAGTAATGATCTGATCCCGACCCTGGGCCCTTGCCCGTCTTTCCTCTATCCAGTGAAACACTTCATCAAAAGTGGGGAGCACAGTGCCTGGCTCAGAGTAGGTCTCCAGTTCAATAAGCAGTTATAGGGGGCCTGCCCTGTGCTGGTCGGAGGGGGGAAATAAAGATGAAAAAGACAGAGCCCTGGACCCTCTAGATGTTTGAGGTGGCTGGTTGACAAACTATGGACACCTCTATTTGTGGGTACTGTGTTGTGAGACAAGATGGCAGCAAGGACTGGGAGTGGGGGGCCAATGGAAGAGGGATGTCGGAGTTAGCTTCCTGGAGGGATGACCCCAGGGTCATTATGGAGCTGGCCAGATTTGGGGAACAGTGGTGGGATGAGGGTAGTTAGACACAAAAGGAGGGGCATGGGGGAGAAACCCCCTGTGGCCGTGGGGCAGCTCCGAGCAGTTCAGGACAGTGAGAACTAAGTTGGGGGCGAGGATGTAAGAGGGTGGATCTGGGGGAACCGGCTCACCCCCTGGCTTCCTTGCATCAGAATCTCCCCCAAATGTCTGGCATCTGGAGGACCCATCGATGGGCCCTGTGTAGGCTAGCCCTGCGTTCTGGTGACTCAGGAGGGTGCAAACAGCACTGGGTGATCTCAGCAGTTAGTGGGTGAGGCCGACAGGCCCAGATACCAGGGATAAAATCTTCCTGGACCGAATGCCTCTGATAATCACCCAGTCTTTATCTGTGACTTTCAAACCACTGCTTCCTTGGGTCGTGAATGGGTCCTTTGGGCCCCCAACTACCATGGTTCCTTCTTATTCCATTGGGCCACTTAATAAAAATAGTGTAAACAGGGTAGCTTATAAACAACAGGAATTTATTTTTTTCAGTTCTGGACACTGGGAAGTCCAAGATCAAAGCATCAGCAGATTCAGCGTCTGTGAAGACCCACTTCTGAGAAAATCTTTTCTCTGTAAACTCAGATGGTGGAAGGGCAGGGAGGGGGTTACTCTTCGGGGTCTCATTTATAAGGATGCTAATCCCATTTGACCTAATCATCTTCCAAAGGCCTCACCTCCAAATACCATCACATTGGGGGTTAGGGTTTCAATATGTGAATTTTAAGGGGACACAAACATTCAGTCTATAGCAGTTCCCAAGTGGTGGCCCCCACAGGCCTTCCCCCATGTGCTTACAGGTAAACTAGCAAACCTGTGCCCCTGTGTCCCTGTGTCACTCCTACCTTCGTGTGTCCTTAGCTTCACCTGTGCCTGGCCCAGACTCAAAGGAAGTGTGCCCACAGGCATGGCCAAGGGGCCAGAATCTGGCAGCATTTCATAAAAGAGCAGAGGTAAGGACTGAGGGTTGCCACACAGCCAGATTGCTGGGTCATTAAGATGCTGCCTTCAGAACACACTTTTCTCGTTCCCTTGCTCTGGCACAAATGCCCCAGTGGTAAATTATCTCTAGACACCTGAGCTTGTATGTTAGCCGTTCCAGACATTTCCAGCTGCTGGGAAGAAAGTGGCTGGAGGGCCAACCAAAGGACTAATTTTGAATTGGTGAAGGACCAATTCTATAGCTCCGTGATGGTTGTTTTAATACAAGTAATACAAGTAATGAATCAAAATACGCTAATAAAAGAAGGACGGCTAGACATTATAGAAAGATACGTGTATGTCTGTGCATAGAGGAAGTACGTAACACATGCTTTCTGTAAATATGTATGTGTGTGGATCTGTAAAGCAGTATAGACATTTATGGAAAAACAAGTAAAAATACTTCTTCATGGCCTATTCCATCCATTCCCCAGAGAAAACCAGTGCTTCATTATAATGGATGACCTTATAGACATCTTTCTATGCATTTACATAATAAACAGATGCCTGCATTTTTGTACATTTATAGTTTGTTTTTCTTATCCAATAACTTGGCTTATTCACCTCACTTCATTTATCTTTGATTCTTTTCCACTCTTTTTAACTGTAGCAGAATATTCCCCAATATGGATGTAACATTCTGTACTGTTAATGATGGATGCTTAATCGGTTTCCCTTTTTTATTACAAATAGCACTGCGGCGAATCTCCTTGGCCATACATCTTTGTGATTGGAATGGATGTCTGACTAGTAGATTCCAAGATGTAGAATAATGGGATTGGGGATAAGGCACATATAACATTTAGTGGATACTGCCAAATACTTCCAAAAGGTTTCTATTTCCGCTCTCACTTGCGGTGTGGAAGTGAGTTTTGACACCCTTGCCAGTACTGCTATTATTATTAAAACATGATATTCTAGTCTGATAGGTGGGATCAGAGGCTATTGTTTTATTTTGTGTTTAAATATGAATAACGTTGAACATCTTTTCATATGTTCATTGCCTTTGGTATTTGTCTTTCTCTAATTAGCCTGCTCATATCCCCTACTGATTTTTTAGTTGTAGGAGCTCATATGCATTTTGGATATTAATAATTTGTCTGTTATGCATGTTGCAAACATTTTCCTTTCAATGGATTGTTTGTCTTTTACCTTTATTTATAACATCTGTTTGCCAAAGGGAAGTCTTAAGTATTTATTTATAAGAATCTGTAGAGGGAATTAGGGAATTTAAACGGCTTTAGGCTGGTGGTTGGGCCCTGTTTTAGCTATTGTTCAAATGTATGTATGTACATATATTCTGGTGATTAATAAACCTTTTAGAAATTAAATGATACATGGGCACAGCTATTTCTGTGCATTTCCTCGGTGGATGCTAAAAATACAACTATCATTGTGTAGAGAGTTCCAGAAAATCTGTGATGCTGCAAAGAGGTCCCCCATACATGGAAAAGTTGGGGACCGTTGACCCAGAAGATGGACTTACATCTGCTTATAAGTAATTGATGAAGTCTATTAGTCAGGACTCATTTGGTTGAAAGTAACTAAAACCCAACTCAAACTAGCTTAAGCAAGAAGGGTTATATATGATGTATATAACTGGGACATCTAAGAGAGGTTCTGGCTTCAGCCACATCTGAACCCAAGGTCTCCAAGAATGGATGTCCTCAGGTCTTGCTTTCTCTCTCTGATTAAGTCTCTGCATTTGTTGGTCTGCCTTGTCTCTACTCAGCATCATTTTCTCCCACTGCAGACAGAGGCTGTCCGAGGAGGGACAGGTAGCTGGGGCAGCCCCGGGTTTCCATTCTTATAGATCAGCATACAAAAGAGACCCTTTCCTGTGAGTGCACAGCACCTCTGTCAAGGAAAAGGAGACCAGTTGTCCCACCACTATCCTAATTCACTCAGTCACATGCTCCCCGCCCCGGGCTGGGGGCAGGGACATAGTGATTGATAGTTCAACCAGAACCACATGAGGAGGGGAAGGAGCAGTTCACCCACAGAAAGAGGGGTGCTAGATGGACAGACAGACTGCAGGGCCCGTGCATGACATCCAGAAGACTGGTGGCGAGAACCTGGCCTGGAGGCAGAGGAATGAGCTTGACATGGGGCTCCATCCACCACATCCGCCTTGGGCGGCTGCCTCAGTCTCCCTCCTGACACTAGGCTCTCTCTTCTGTAACGTGGTCTTGTGAGGATCAATGAGTGATGCCTGCCATCGGGCTCTTGGGGACCCCAAAGTGCAAAGCAGATGATATCAAACGAGATCTGTCAGTACGTCTGGCACTTCGTAGGCACTCAAGAGGTGATGGCTTTCCTCCCTGGTATTTACCAGAATTCAAAGGGTGTTAAGAATAAGGTAACCAGGGGCACCTGGGTGGCTCAGTCAGTTGAGTGTCTGCCTTTGGCTCGGGTTGTGATCCCAGGTCCTGGGATTGAGCCCCGCATCAGGCTTCCTGCTCAGCAGGGAACCTGCTTCTCCCTCTCCCTCTCCCTCTCCTCTTGCTTGTGCTCGTGCCTCTCTCTTTCTCTCTTTCTCTCTGTGTCAAATAAATAAATAAAATCTTAAAAAAAAAAAATAAGGTAAGCAGGCTGCACGAAGTTCTTCCTTTACCACTGGAGCGAGGCCGCTTTCTCCAGGGTGGCCCACCTGCCTTTGCACAGCTGATTATTGGTCAGGAGAAGGTAATGGAGAACGAGGCAGGGTACAGTGGGGGCTCTAGAAACAGTTCTTGATGAGAAGCTGCCCGCTTGCTGGACTGACGGAGAGAAGATCTACTCGGTGAAAGTCCAGCCGCGCTCTGAGCCCCTGCGGCTGGCCTGGTGCCTCCTGTGACGGCCCGTGTCATGACCTGCTTTGCTTCCCTTGTAGTCCACCTGACCCCGGTGTCCACAGCTAAGAATGGAGCGAGTAGCAAGAGTCGAAAGAGAGTCATGCCTGAGCCAGTGACAGAGCCCCCCGTGACGGACCCCATTTACGAAGCTCTCCTGTACTGCAACATTCCCAGTGTGGCTGAGCGCAGCATGGAAGGTAGGCCTGCCCGCACTGCCCAGCATGGCATCGGGACCCGCACCCCTCTGGGGACTAGGAGTTCTTCAAGCGGCACGGTGTGGTAGGAGGGAGCCAGACGGCCTGGGCTCAAGTCCTGCAGTTGGCATGAGGCCGTGCCCTTGAATGAGTTCCCAAGCCTTACCTTCCTCATCTGTGAAATGGGGGTAAGCCCTCCACACGTTTGTCATTATGGTTTTTGGTGAGATACCGGAGATGGAAACATAGGCTTGATGGGCTCTAGGACGTCACCCCCATCTATGCTCCTCCTTTCCAGGAAAACTCTCTTCCACAGGATGCAGGATGCTCTGTTGGTATCTTGCCATAAAGGTGTAGGAAAATAGGATTTCTGTGTTGAGTTTTGCTTTTTTGAAAGTGTATCACAGAATGATATTGAATATTTTTATTAATTTGTGCCCTCATTTGTTTCATGGAGCTTTTATGTATTTAATTTATTTTTTAAAGTAGACTCCACACCCAACGTGGGGCTTGAATTCACAACCCTGAGATTAAGAGTTGCATGCTCTGAGACAGCTAGGAGCCCGTTTCACGGAGCTTCAAAGCAGAAGTCATTGTTTCCAGCATTTCTGTAGGCCTCCCCCTAGGCTGTGGATGTGAGTGAGGCCACATGAGTCATCGTGCCCCCATTTCACTGGCCTCCAGCTCCCAGCCACACCCCCAGAGCCTCCCTGTTACTTCTGGGGGCTCTGAGACATAACCAGCTGTGTCACGTTCCTCCACCTGCCTTGTGCGCACCCCGCACCCTGGCACGTCACTTCTGTGAAGTGGACAGGATCCACACCTCCTGAGTGCTAACCAGGCCATATGCTCCTCTCCCGCAGGTCACGCCCCGCATCATTTTAAGCTGGTCTCGGTGCATGTGTTCATTCGACATGGGGACAGGTACCCACTGTATGTCATTCCCAAAACGAAGCGACCGGAAATTGACTGCACTCTGGTGGCTAACAGGTAAATTGCACTTTTCCTACAAGTCATTTTCAAGAATCTGTTCTCTCTGTCCCGATCAAAATGCTGGCTGGAGAAGGACAGAAAGGGGAATAAGCTATGCTTGTTGAGCACGTCTGAGCTTCAGCAGCGATCCTGCGTGTTAACTGTCATTTCCCAGTGGGGTGGGAGGAGGCTCAGGGAAGCAAGGACAGCTGTGTAAGGCCACACAGCAGATAAACTGCGATTTGGGTCCAGGCCAGTGTGAGGCCTGCTCTCCTCAGCCATGTTCTGCAGTTTGAGAAAGAGCTGGGACACAGTGCAGTGAGCACTGGGCCAGATGTCCTCAGACCCTGGGGCAGCTGTGCTGTTCGGGGCAGCTGGGAAGTCTCTTAGTGTCTGGGCCTCCCCCTCGCATCTCTGCAGTGGGGATGCTGCTGCTGTGTGGGGTCAGGAGGAAGTGAAAGGATCGAGGAGAACCTGCACCCCCAGCCGCATAGCCATACACATTTAAGACAGAATTCCGCCTTTTCGTTTTTCACGGGAATAGGAATGGCACGCTCTTGGTTGAAAGCCCTTAGGATAAAAAATAAATCAATAGATTGCATATGGGAAAGGTAGGGCTCCAAAACGAGAGGCAGAGTTAGCACTGACACGACGGGCCGGGCTCAGCGCTGTGTCCAGGGGCACATCACATCGCTCGCAGGGTTGACTGAATGAGTGGAGGAGACGGAGGGAAGTGCTCAGTGAGGAAGACGTCATGCGGATGGAATGCTTCTGGATGCCAGCCTGCCCCGGGTAGGGCCGGTCTGGGGGAACCATGGGTTGCCTCCCTGCAGCCAGGCCTGTTCCTTCTAGTGGATGGTGGTGTGAACCCCAGGGAGGGGCTTTCAGGGTAACTCTTTGCGTCTCCAGGCTTCTCACCATCCAGGATTATGGAGAAGAGAAAGTGAACCCTTGGCTACAAACACATCCTGAAATAGTGCCTGACTGTAGGCTGTCATGCGCTCTGTCCTTTCCTCCTGGAGGCCACGGAGCTTGCAGCCTGGGTCCTTGGGTCTTTTCTGTTTAGCAAACCTGGGTGCATGTCCCAGTGTACCATGGGTTGGAAAAGCCCCTGTCAGAGGGTCATGCAGACACTGGCTTTCTTCTTCTGGTCTCTAGCCCTCTGTGCCAGCCTTCCCGCTGGGGCTTTCTACCCCTGCTCTGCCCACCTCTCGCTGGCCGCCAACCTTGCCAGGCCTTTGCCCCTGCTGTTCAGCTTGCTCGCCCCATCCCCGTGTGACCCACTCCTGCAGCTCCTCAGAGACGCCCCCTGAGATGCTGCCTCCTCTGGGAAACCTTCTCTGGTCCTATTGGGCACTGCCACTGAAAAGGGGAATGTACGGGAAGGGTCTCAGAACAAAATATTTATAATGACCAGACCTGAACTGGCCTTAGGATTAGGGCAACGATAGAGGCCATCTGCCGTGCTGGGTATTAACCCTTGGGTGTCTGGATCAGGGGATGGTCTGGAGTGTCTGGGAAGGCAGGAGGACAGGGAGGGCAGCTCAGAGAAGTAGCTTTATTCCACTGGCATAGACTGTGGGTATCTGCCCTTTGAACTGTCCAGGAATGGATAGGCCAAAAGACCTCTCAGCTGGCCAGACGCGGGGCAGCCTCAAGGACTCCGTGGACAATACCACGCTTTAGCCCTGGCGACTCGTGGCTTCTGCTCCCCTTTCTCTAGCTGGGCTTCACATTCCCAGACGTGAGAATTTCAGTGGCTCAGCTCAGACCAGGGGTCTGTCCCCAGACCAGTCAGCCGTTGCTGCAGGGTCCCTGAACACCTCGAGGCTCTGGAGGTTACCCTGGCTGTTCCTGGAGAAGGTGTGCATTGGGCACGGCTGGCCGCCAGCACGCAGTGCCTCCCCTGTGCACCTCCATGCTTTGCGGTGTGTCTTCCAGCATGATTGTCTCTGCCCTTCCCACACACTGACTCCTCAAGGGCAGTGGGTCTAGCTGCTTTCTTACTGGTGCCCAGCCCAAGCCCGACATGAAATATTTGTTGGACTAGCTTGGCTGCAGAGTGAATTCAGGACCTTAGTGAGAATCGGAAGTTATCATTACCGATCAAAGGCCTCATGGTAGATTTCAGCCTCTGCCGTGGAATCCCCGGAGGCCTTCGTAACCTTTTTGATAGATGGCAAATCCCTTCACCTTTGTGAGCCTCGGTGCTCTGTCCTGCGACCTGGGGACAGTAGTCCATCCCTGATCACAGCCTTGTGAAGTCTAAGGGGATGGACTGAAGCACTGAGCTGTTCATACTGAGAGGTCAGCACGCGATGGCGTTTCACTTACTACTGTGGCGTGCAGGCTTGCTGGGCCCGGCCTCTTTCCTACTGTGCGTGGTCGTGGTCGCAAGACCAGGCCAGGTCCCAAGGCCCCTCATTCCATCACAGCCACGGCCGGACCCTCTGACAGGGCCGTTTCTGGAGCTCCCATCCGACAGGCACAGTTCCTGGGGGGACCAGCTGCTCTGGCTGCCTCTGCCCTCATTTTCTCTGGCCTTGGTCTTTTGACCTCCTTCTATTTTATTGCACATTCTGTATCTTTGGGAGCTGCTTGAAGTCCTTGGTGGAAAGAGGGAGGAGTATGCATGTTTAATTAATTACTGTCATTTAATCCATCTTTAAAAACATGAAGTTGACTTGTTATTATTATAAAGGCACACTTGAGAGTAAGAGTGAGCAGGGCTCCCAGCGTCTGAATCGCCTGGACTCAGAGGTCTGGGTCACCAGCTGTGCCTGCTGCCTTTCCAGGTACTAGTTCAGCTTCACAAGTCATTCATTTTTATGGCCTCTTGAAGGTGGTCGGTCCTGGAGTGTGCCCGCTACGCTAGTCTAGTGAGCGGCCGTATCTGGGCCAGTAGGCAGGCTTGCCGTGAGCTGAGTACGAAGGAGCGGATGTCCACGCAAGTTGGTGGCCCCGGTGTTTCCCTTCACGGTGACTCGTTCCATGGCTCTCCCGAGTCTTTGTAGTGGAAGCTGCCTCTTCATGAGTGCCCTGTGCCTCATGACCAAGGTGTGATTTTAACTCTCCTAGGACAGCGTTTAGCCAGCAGTAAGGTTATTCGCTGTACATGTGCCATGTTTATTGAATGCTTTTTTTTTACATTCATGAATATGAATCAGGTACTCTTTCCTACATCCAAGGAAGCAAAGAATATTCACTTCAGTCAGTATTTATTCAATACGTTTTATTTTTAAACACCTATTATGTGTCAGGTATTGTGACACGTGACTGGCCCACGTACCAGGAGGGGGCATGTGGGCCGGCAGCTAGATAAAATGAAGGAGCCAGCCTGTGCAGACCTGGGGGAAAGAGTGTTCCCGATAGAGGGAAGCCTGGGGCTGGAAGAGTTGCGCAGGTAGGAGAACAGTAAGACCGTATGTGGCTGGACAGGAGGAGGAATGGGGAGAGCGGGCTGCTAAAGATTCACAGAAGAGAGGCTGTCCCTGCCCCCAGGGGGCCCACTCCCCTCTGAGAGACAGATCTGGTGACCAGCACTGATGGTGGCGGCAGCAGTATTAGAGAAGAAGTGGAAGAATTAGAAACAGTAGAAGTGCAACTAGTTTGGGAACCATATTTGGGGGCATGAACCACAAGGGGGCAGCGTGACTCAGCCTGCGGCAGAGGGAGAGGCGGGATGGCAGGGCAGGGAAGGCCACTGAGGCAAAGGGACCTAAAGGGTGTGCAGGAACAGGTCAGGTGGCAGCTGATGATAAATGGCACCTGGGGCGGTGAAACCTACCTGTGCAAGGGTTGGGGGAGGTGGACAGCTCAGCCCACAGGCTGGAGCATGAGTGGAGAGGTGGGGAGGGACTAGGTTATCGGATGCTTTGAATACCCAGCTGAGAACTGTGGATGCCAGGCAGGAAGGCGGCAAGGGAGCTGGGAAGTGGAGGGATGAATTTATGATGGTCTCTGGCTGCCGTGATGCGGAGGATGGATTGGAGGCTGGAGGTGATGTGTACGTTCCTATGGGGATTGTGATCCAGAAGAAAGATTTCCTGCAGACTCCCAGCCCAAGTCCTTGACCTGCAAGGCCTCCTGCACTCTCCCTCCTCCCCTTGCCCTGCCCTTGCTCTTGCCCTGGGGCTCTCCTCTCCTTCACTGTCTGCCCTCAGCCGCACTGCCCCTAGCTCTCCTTCCCACTGACTGTGTCCCCTCTGCAGACAGCTCTTCCCTAGCAGCTTTATGGCTGGCGGCTTCTCCCACCTCCTCCAAGCCTTTGCTTAAATGTCACCTTCTCAGTAAGACTGCTCAGAATGCTTCGCTTACAGTTACCATGCACTTTGTCCGCCCAAATCTCCCGGGTCCCCCTTTCCCTGCTCTTCTTGAGAAACAGGTCCTAAAGCCTTCCCTCCAGCTCCAGTGCCAATTCCCTGAATTTCAGCCTCTATCATTTATTCATTCAACAAATATTTAATCGTGTTCCTCCCATGTGCCAGGCACCATGTTAGGCACCTGGGGCACAGCAGCATTGAACACTGCCCTCGGGGAGCTTACATTCTAGCCTGGGGGGAAAAAACATACAACAAACACTAGAAGCACTAGGTCAGTGCTTCATAGCATCTGTTACCTTCTAATGTGCAAGCATGCACACACACACACACACACACACACACACACTTTCTAGTGTTCGTTGTATGTTCTGTGCAGGACTCAGTAATTGCTCCAGTTGTAGCAGAAGCACAGTGAATTGTCTCCTGGGTGTGTAGACCAGCCTCGGGGCTCTTTGTCAAACTTTGTGGCATAGAGAGATGTAACAATGCGTACAAAAATGTAAAAAGAACTCTGGAAGTGAATAATTTGAAGCCTTCAGATAGTAGCACTTTTAATTCTTTCAATTTTCAATAGGAAAGCAGATTTCCAATGAGGCTGCAATGATGTTTTTCCTGAAGAAAAATTCATCATGACAGATATAATCATTTCTGTGTTAGAGTAAGGCTAGTACAAAGAGTACTAAGGCTAGTACAAAGTAAGGCTTTGTACAAAGAGACTGAAGAATACATTGTCTCAAATAACAAAGTTTATTTTAGTCTTGTGTGAAGGTCTGAGAGAAGTGATCCAGGTCATATGACGTGGCTGCACTTGGCCATTTAGGGCCCCAGGTTCCTTCCAGGTCATGGCTCCCATCCCCTACGGATGTCTCCGTGATTGAACCTGGATTGCTGCCATGGCTACCTAGTGGCCAGCGGGAAGGAAAAGAATGTGAAGGGGTACTCCATGATCTGAAACCCTAAACCCGGATGTGGGATACATCCTTCCATTCTGTTAGTGAATACCGTGTGGCCGTACCTAACCACCGGGACCTCAGAAATGGGATCTAACCAGTTTCCCAAGAAGAGGAGAATAGATTTTCTTAATAAGATTTATTTATTTACTTGAGAGAGAGAGAAAGCACACACAAGTCGGGGGAGGGGCAGAGGGAGAGAGAGAATCGTCCGTAGACTGGGGCCCCACTGAGCATACAGCCCAACATGGGGCTCATCTCACAACCCTGAGATCATGACCTGAGCCGAAATCAAGGGTCAGATGCTTAACCGACTGAGCCACCCAGGTGCCCCAGAGGAGAATAGATTTTAGTGTACAACCGTTAGAGGAAAACCAGAGCCAGACAGCAGTTAGTAGTAGTAAAAACAGATTGTATTCAGGAACTAATGCAGTAGGGGAAGAGAGATCTCAGTGTAGAACTGGGCTCAATTCCAAATACAACATGGACAGTGGGAATTTATAGCCAAGGAGCAGGGTGGAGGTCAGTGGATGGAAAATGACCAAGAAGAGACCTTAGGGGTGAGGGGATTGGTGAAGGCAGGCTAGCGTGAGCAGATACCACCTGGGGGATGAGGAGTGTTTTGTTTGTGGTTTTTTTTGGTTTTGTTTTAGAAGGAGGAATTTGATCAGATATCAAGAGTGGGAGATTCTGGCTAACTCAGCAGGATTTTTGCTAAAACCGAGCGATACAAAGACAGACATAAGTTCAAAGAATATGGAAGTCCAAAGGTTGAGGCCTAGTTGGAAAGAGGGTTCAGAGGAGCCTAACTATAGTTTACTCAAAGAGAGTCTGTCATAATTAGCAGTTTCACTCATATTTCCACTGAAATCTGAATATTTTAATAAACCAGTATAGGAACTTGCCATATTCATTGCTATAGATTATGGGAGCCTTGGACTTTTTGTAAAGCATCTAAGGATGGGATACTTCCCTGTTGAGTTCATTCACACGTGTTTTGGAGTATCTGCCATGTGCCGGGTACCCTCTTGGCTACAGGGGTGGAGCCATGGACTCAGCAGGTGGGACCTGGTCATTTAGATACAGGACAGGCCCAGAGGCTCGGGTTACCTGGGCCTCTTCTTGTTAAAAAGATCCAGCCATTTGCTATCTCTTCTGTAAGTGAAGTTTTTCTTCCATGAATCACCATCTTTTCAGACCAAAAACAAGTTCTCATCTATATAGTTAGATATTAGCATATCATTAAGCAGTCAGATGCCCTGAAAAGCTGGGACAGCTCAGCAAACACTTCCAGTAGTGAAATTACATTCCTAGAATTGGCAGCAAAGCCTTCTCAGATCCTCAGAAATCACCAACCCGAAATAATGGCCTGGAGCAGAACGTTTGACTCTTGTTGATGCCTTTGTTTACATGGATTCGTATTGGCAGCCTCATTGTCAGTCTGGAAATCTTATTCGCCAGTTTGCAAATATGTATGTGTTTTAGCCTCAGGAATAATAACATACCCTCTGTTTTTATGGAGAGACACAGTGCCCTGCAGCAGTCCAGGATGATTAGACTGTACTGTGTCAGGATGAGCATTCTGTAATTGTAAAACACTTTTTTAAAGATGGACCCTTTTTTTAGCTTTACGTTTTTGAAAGATAATAAGAGCATTTTAGCAGCCGAAGTTCACTGGGCTTTTAGACAGGACAGGTCTGCCATTAGAACCATTAATCCTTGCTTCTTTTCATGCTGATTTAGCTTAGCTGGGAACTCGTCCTATCTGTTCTCTTCCGTTCGGCTGGAGAATGTATACGCATTCATAGCCATTTCATATTCAGAGAAAAGGTGTGTATATTCCTAGGTCATCTCATTATTTGGAGAAAATGTGTATATATTTATAAGTCATTTCATTATTCAGGGAAAGTGTATATTAGCAACCAGAAAGATAAATTAAATCTTGATTTATCCTATGTACTTCATGGCAGAAATAAAAATAATGTCAGGTATTATAAAAAAGGGATGTTTTTTAGCTCTTCATTACCACCCCACCTAAAAGGAGATACTGTATGTGCAAAATGCATAGTGAACTGTAGGGAGCTATAGAGATCTTGGTTATCTTAATCAGTTAATTTTCGTCAAAGGAGGTTTTCCAGAGGTCAGTTAAGGATTACTGAGGTGAAAGCCGAAGGAGGTTTGCTAGGAGGAAGGGGCGGCGCATGGAAGTCTTGGACACATGAAAGAACAAGGTGTGTTGGGGGGACAGAAGGCACTTGGTTACGTGCGGCCAGAGCCCAGCATTAGAATGGAGAGGGTGGGGAGCCCTGAGCCTCAAAGTGAGGTGGGGCCAGGACAGACTGCTTGGCCACGCACGGCTCCTGGGGGAAGGTGGCAGTGTACAGGAGCAGGGACAGCCGGCCTTGCTTTTAAGTCACTCTCGGGCTGTGGAGAAGGGAAGATTAGGCCGCAGGTAGGCCAAAGAGGAGCCCATGCCTTACAGACGAAAGCTGCCTGAGCCAGAACCCAGTGGCTGCAGGGATGCAGGAGAGGGGCCAGAGAAGCCCCAGGAGGACACATCTGCAGGATTGGGGAGCAGATGGCATGCATGGGAGCAGGGGAGGGAGAAGTCAAGGAGGACTCCCAGCCTGGGCATGACTGTCTGGTGGGAGTCGGCAGCCTCCTGAGGACAGAAACAGGAGGGGCGCAGGTTGGGGATCTGGGAGGTGGAGGGCAAAGCTGACTCCCACAGTGCCCAGAATAATGGGTGCTTCACCAGAGCTTAGGGGCTGGGCTGGCCTCATGGAACATCAGTAGTTAAGCAATAATGATATCGGAATTTCAAAGGGAGTAAACTAAGGGCGCCTGGGTGGCTCAGTCAGTTAAGCATCTGACTTTTGATTTTGGCTCAGGCCATGACCTCGGGGTCCTGAGATCCAGCCCGGTATTGGGATGTCAGTGTCGGGCTCTGCACTCAGCTGGGGTCTGCCTCTCTCCTTCTTCTCCCTCTGTCCCTCCCCCTGCTCCTGCGCACACGCTCTCTCTCAAAATAAATAAATAAAACCTTAAAAAAAAAATCCAAGTGATTGAGCCAGTAGTGTTATCATGGGTGAGCAGGGCGTGACACCGCTGGGATCTCGCTGGCTGAAGTTGAAACCCGTGAGGACTGCTTTGGAGCACAGTGACCACTAATTCTCTGTGTTGTCTCTTTAGGAAACCGTATCACCCCAAACTGGAAGCTTTCGTGAGTCACATGTCGAAAGGATCCGGAGCCTCTTTCGAAAGCCCCTTACACTCCCTGCCTCTTTACCCCAGTCACCCACTGTGTGAGCTGGGAGAGCTCACGCAGACAGGTATGTGTGACGGCCATCGGCTCACTCCCCCTGCGCCCTCTTCCGTGTGGCATACATTGGAGCAAACTCTCCCGGGCAAGGCGCTGTGGCTCCCAGGAATGACTAAGGACTAGCACCTCAGGCAGCTCTGAGTCCACCAGGGTATCTGAGTAAACACCGAATTTCTAAAAATGAAAAATAACCCTTGTTCTTAGTGCAAGCGCAGTACATATCCATGGAAGAGAAGTTAGGAAAGACAGTCAAGCGAAAGGAAGAAAAGTTTGAAGCACCCATAATCCCAATCCACTGAAGAAGTGAGTCCTCTTTTTTCATTTGTGTCTGTGCGTGCACACACGCACACGCAGTGGTACTTACTAAACACACTCTTCCGTAACCCACTTGTTCATTTAACAGTACCTTGTCATCATCTTTCCCTATCGACAAGTATGTGTTGACAGCATCATTTCTGGTGTCTGCATGTCATCCCACTATTGCTGGGCCGTAATTTATGGAACCAATCCCATGTTCTTAGAAACTTCAGAGAAAACGACTGATAAGTTTTCATGTGCGAGATCTTGGGAGCAAACACACATGGCAGATCCCCAGTGAGCACGGAGTGTGTTTGGCTGTGTTCCTCACAGAAGCCCACCTTTCCCTCTGCAGCCCTGTTCGTTCCGTTACACAGCCAGTTCCCTGTGAGGGCGGGTTGGCGAGTTAACTGTGGGGCTGCCTCTGTTAGGAAGAGAAGGAACTGGGAGCCCCCCAGTTCTAGCTTCTTCCTACTTCAGTCTGGGACCTCAGAGGACCTTTGTGTGGTCACCAGCCTTTTTCGAAGAATCAGGAGGACCTATCGGCCATGTTATTTCCTTGTCCCACCAGTACCATAGGACCTCAGCTCTGATGGAAGGAAGGTCTCTGTCCTATAGTTGGCCCTGCAGAGTTTGGCCATGTTTTAGAAGCCATTATTGTTGGGGAGAACGATAGTGACAGAGTGGGCTAAGCTGAAGGAGGATTGGAAGACTAGCCTTGAATAAGGAGTTTTGTCAAAAGCTTTGGTAATTAGTTGCATGTGCACAAGGTCTGCAGTCGTTTAAAACAGGAGTTCGCATCCAACCACACCAAGCACCCCCTTTTTGTAACAGGTATTTTGTGGTGCTCCCGTAACTCTCCTGAAGTGAAATTCAAATATCGTTATAACCTTTCTAGATACAAAACTTTAAAGAAGAGCAGTTCTATCAGGTACGCTAACTCTAATATAAAGGAGAAACAAGGAAGTGAATTTATTATGTCATGCTGTGTGTCCCAGTGTAAGAACTTGAGTTCACCCTCGCTAGGAGACAGAATGACAGAATCCGTTGTTTACGCTTAAATGTAGATTGGCAACTGTGACTATTACAAATGCAGACTGAGGGATATTATATTGGGGACCCTTAACACCATGTTTTGGGACATGATTTTTTTTGACAAATTCCGATCAAAATAAAATACGGATGTCCCTTAATTCCTGTTGCACTTCTGGAACAATCAGTGAATGTTAATGGTATGCAAAAACGGCTTTGTATTTATGACACAAAGAAACAGATTCTAGGCTGAAGTATTTAAACAGGTTTTTCACATGTGGTAGTATCTTGTGGTACACTCAAAAGTTATGTGGGTCAGAGAACAGTTCCTTGGGGAGACTGTCTAGCTTCATGGCCCCCACCCAGTAGGGGTCTGGAATGTTCCTCCTGTATTATTGTGACAGCTCAACCCCCAAACCTTCCCTGAGAACAGAGCCAGGTTTATTGAGAACCAACCATTGGTTAGACTCTCTGGTTGCAAGTAACAGAAACAAATCCAGCAAAAGAGGGTGATTCCAGACTCTGAGGGCAAGAGTATGACCAGGCTTCCAGAGACTGGAACTAGGAATAAGAAGTCTGTCTGTCCCAGCCTCTGTGGTTTTGCTCTGTGTCTGTCACACAGAGGGACAGTCCTAGCCACACATACAGATGACTGCAAGTCCAAATTCTTGAGAGAGTGAGAGAGAGAAAATGTGATGGGTTCCTTCAGGGTCAGTGTCCATCATCTGGCTCCGAGGTCAGGGTGACTGTGCACTGAGCAGCGGGGGCCTCTGGATCCGGGGGTTGTTCCCTGAGAACAGGTGGGGGGAGGTGGCCCTCACACTCTAGAGACACTCATTCATTTCCACCTCTCTTAGTTGTTCTATTATCTACATCGTTTTCTAAATTAGCGTTACTCGAGAAATCATTTTCACGGTACTGTTTGCTCCTGTTCCCTAATTCTCTTTTAATGCTCACTTTTATCTTCTATTTTAAATTTCATTAAAAATGCATAGCTGTTAGAATAACCATTTATAACCGAAACACTTTTGGCACCCCACAGTAACTATGTAAGACCGATCATTAGTGCCTACTCTATTCAAGATGCCTTGACAGCTGCTGGGCGTAGGGGGGCAGGGAGTGGCTGGATGAATAGATGCTCCCCGCCTTGTCCTAAAGGAGCCCACACACAGCTGCCGCGGACAAGGCACGTGAAGGCAACGCACTGAACTGCAAGCTGCGCAGGCCGTGGAGCCGACAGGCCTGTGGGACGGGACTGCTGATGTCCCCCCGAGGCCGGCGGTGAGTGAGATTAGCATGTGTCAAGTGCCTCGCACAGTGCTAGCGGATGGTAGGCTCGAGTCCTGGAGATCCAGCGGAACAAGAGCAGGAAGGAATTCTTGGTCCGACCTGGGGGAGGAAGAAGGAAGACGACAGAGCAGGCAGTATGGGAGCCGGGCACTGGGTGGGGATTTCTCTAGGCAGAGAAAGGGGGAGGGCGTGACCAAGGTCATGAAGATACAGGCTGTGTTTGGAAAGGCTAAGAGGCCCTAAATGGCTAGAACTGACTATTTCTCCCTGAAAAGACAGGGTGAAGGCGCCAGGAGCAGGGACTAGGAGGGCAAGGTTGAGCCCAGATGGGGGCTGGAGTGCCAGCTCTGCCACTTCTTAGCGGTGATTGGCTCAGGGCCTCGGTTTCCTCAGCTGTAAAATAAAGAAAATGGGGACAATAATAATATGCCTCTTTATTGGGTTTTTGTGAGGATGAAAGGAGAAAGGCCTGGCACACGGGAAGCAGTCAACCTTAATATATTGCAGCCTAGGAATATAAGGCTGGCCCAGAGGTGAACTAGGGCCAGACACAGACTCTCAATGTTTGTCACTCATGGTTTGCCTCTTTTTGCAAACCATTTTGGAAATGCCTAAGACCTGTATTGGCCCAGATCTCTGAGGGAACTGTGCACTCGATATTTTTCCTGCAGAGTGGGATGCAGACGTCCTTTGTGATGTTTTCCTGAGCTGTTCCCCTTCCTGGGCCAGTGCAGGGCCCTCTGTCTCACGCATCTCAGCCACAAGTTGTCTTGGGTTTTCACACCGTTTGGGCATCTGAATAAGCGACATTGCTCATGAACTGGTCGTGGGGCCTGTGTGTGGTTGCCCCTCCAAGAATTCAGATTTGTCACTGAAATTCCATCCCCCTCCATCCTGGTGCCTGGAGGCTGAGCTTGCTTTCATCTTGGATCGTCTTCTCCTGCTTGAAGATAAGGTTTTTCTTTTTCTTTTCTTTTCTTTTCTTTTTTTTTTTCTTTTCTTTTCTTTTTTTCTTCAAGATAATTTGTTACCATACTGTGGTAGTTCAAAACTAAAACATTTTAAACTTTTAGTTGACAGGTAAATTTAAAATTCTTGCTCCTCTCCATGTTCCATTTGCCCCGTTTCTGTGCCCCCATCTCCCCAGGTAACCATTGATATTGGTTTCTTATGCATCCGTCCAGAGTTTATGCAAAACACAAACAACTGCAAATACGCATTCTTATTTTCCCCTCATTTTTATTTAAAAGGAGTATAATAAATGTCCTGTTCTGCACTTTGGGTTTTTTTTTCCCAAATATTCTGTCTGGGTGTCTGAGAGATCTTTCCATATCTCCACAGACAGAACGGCCTTGATGAGCCGGTAATGGCCCGGGAGGATTAGGCAGAATGTACCTGCAAGGTTGGCAGTGAGCCTTCCCTTGGGAGAGTAGGGAGAATGAGGTGAAGGAGAGAACCTCCCAACAGTGAGGGGACTAAGCAGCCAGCAAGCACCTTCTTCTCTTTACCTGACTGATTCCCATGGGCCCTCCCTGCACACTAAAGAATGCCGTGTCCCTGGGCAGGAGGGAGGGAGCTCTCCTTAAGCCCATGCCAATTACAGACATCTGCCAGGAGGGCGATTGCTGCCCTCTGAGGCCCCCCCGTCACAATGCCCCTTCCCAGAAGGGAGGGATTGAGCAGATGGTCCTGGTGCTCCCCTCCTCTGCTCATCCCTTCATGGATAGCCCCACGGGGCTCCCCTCATGAGTTCATGCAAACCCATTCTTGTAGCTTCCACCCGCTGGGGAACGGTCTTGATTATATTCTCGTGCACTGATGGAAAGCACTGCAGCGCTGGCCACTGACTCAGCCTCGCTTTGCTGGTCCTTTTGCTGAGCTGGTGGTGAGGACAGTTTGTGTCCCTGTGTTTCAGGAGTCGTGCAGCATTTGCAGAATGGCCAGCTGCTGAGGGACATCTATCTAAAGAAACACAAACTCCTACCGAGTGACTGGTCCACAGACCAGCTTTACTTGGAGACCACTGGGAAAAGCCGGACACTACAAAGCGGGCTGGCCTTGCTTTATGGCTTTCTCCCAGATTTTGACTGGAAGAAGATTCATTTTAGGCACCAGCCAAGTGCTCTGTTCTGCTCCGGAAACTGCTTTTGCCCCGTAAGAAACCAGTATCTGGAAAAGGAGCAGCGTCGGCAGTACCTCTTACGTTTGAAAAACAGCCAGCTGGAGAGGACCTATGAGGACATGGCCAGGATCGTGGACGTCCCCACCAAGCAGCTTCGAGCTGCCAACCCCATAGACTCCATGCTCTGCCACTTCTGCCACAACGTCAGCTTCCCGTGCACCAGGAATGGCTGTATTGACATGGAGCACTTCAAGGTGATCAAGACGCATCAGATAGAGGACGAGAGAGAGAGGCGGGAGAAGAAGCTCTATCTGGGCTATGCCCTCCTGGGCGCCCACCCCATCCTGAACCAGACCATCAGCCGGATGCAGCGTGCCGCAGAGGGCAGGAAAGAGGAGGTCTTTGCCCTCTACTCTGCTCATGATGTCACTCTGTCACCCCTTCTCAGTGCCTTGGGCCTTATGGAAGCCAGATTCCCAAGGTTTGCAGCCAGGTTGATCTTGGAGCTCTGGCAAGACAGAGAAAAGCCCAGTGAGCATTCTGTCCGTATTCTTTATAATGGCGTCGATGTCACATTCCACACCTCTTTTTGCCAGGACCACCACAAGCATTCTTCCAAGCCTATGTGCCCCCTTGAAAACTTAGTCCGCTTTGTCAAAAAGGACATGTTTGTGGCCCTGGGGAGTAGCGGTAGTACCAGTTATTATGATGCTTGTCACAAGGAAGGATTCTAACGGGTAGGCAGTGCAGTGCTGATAGAATCTATGCCAACACAGAGGGATGGGAAGGGTCTGCTTCTAGTTCTGTTCATTGCCAAGGGTATAAGATTATTGATTTATAAGGGCTAGAAATCACGTTGAGGCACGTAGATGGTTGGGTTGAACAGGAAGTACGTTGCTGTGACCAGGTACATGAGTTACTTGGTACATCACGGCCAGTTCGCAGAGAGGAAAGTACTTTCATCCTAGCCTGACTTCACTTACGATGCCGGACGAGTATTTCAGTCCCCAGAGTTGCCAATCCACATGGTATTGTCTTGATCTGCCGTGGTACTATGTGACGGAACCAGCAAACCTCAGCCAAAATGTTCAGGACAGTTCTACCTTGTCCCTGTTCAGCGAAACATGTCCTGAAGTGGTTTATCTAAAATAGGGGTTGGCACATTTTTCCTGTACGGGGCCAGATAGTGAAGATTTTAGACTCTGGGGACCCAGAGGCCACCTACAGTCCTGTGGCACGAAAGCAACCACAGACAACGTGTAAACAAATGAGTGTGGCCACGTTCACGGCCCAAGGTTGCTGACCCCTGATCTCAAAGCACAGGCTCTACTACGTTTGCACTTTCAGCACTTTGAGAACCAGTTGAATACAAAGAATTATTCAGTGGTGCCTCCAGGAACTTCTGCGAGAAACACCCAATTTGCTCTGTAGCTGGTGTTACAACAAAACTTGAGGGGAAACAAACACGGAATCAGAATGAATCATAGAAAAATTATTAGAATAATACTTGATGTTCTTGATGATTATGGTAGAAGATAGTTTTAAGTATGTTTTGAGTATTTATCTGTAGTCTATTTGCTGTATAGGCTGAAATTTTTGTATTCCATTTAGTATTTTTATAGTCTAGGAAAATATTTTCTAAGACCGGTTTTAGATGTGCTCTTATTCCTAGGTAATACTCAACTTACCGCACCTCCTTGGTGGTTAGAAGGAAGCCAGGAGCTGAATTCAGGCATTTTCTTCCAATAAAACTAATTATGGCTCATTCCCTTTGACAAGCCGTAGGATTGGATCAGTTTTTAAACCATTTTCATCAATTTCAAATGGTAAATTCTAATTGATTTTTAAGTAAGTTTTTGGAAGAACTTTGTTACTAGATAGTTAAATAATCTTTATAAGATATTTTATATATTAGAAGCAATTGTAATTAAATCTGTGGTTTCTGAACTAAAATGGTGCTAGGTCCATGTGAAGACATGTAAAGTGCAAGTGAGGTTCTCCGGTGTCGTTGGCATTCCAAACTTTTCTCTTTGTTTTTGTCTAATGTTGCCTTTGGATACGTCTGTTTCTATAAATAAATTTTTGAAGAACACTTGTACATACAAGCCATGGTGTGTACCTACACGTCACTCTAGTTCTTTTCAAGTAAGTTCCAATATTTTAGATTTTTTTTAAATAAGTAAAAACATTTAAATTAGCAAACCGTACAGTACGCGTGGAAAAGGGAGGCCAGGCCATGCTGGCCCAGCAGAGGTGGCAGAAAGGGACAGCAGTGCTGGGCCTGGAGGGGCCAAGGCTCCCTGTGTGACAGCAGCATCCGGGCTCCGTGGGCTGGGAGGACATGCACAGCTAGCGGCCTTGGACTGGTTTAAAATCTATCCTAACTGCTCCTTTTATTGCTGAAAATCACATGTTGTCTCTTGAGTATTTAAAGTCTAATCAGTTGTTTTTTGCTCCCACTCGCAGTATATCTCAATTAGAACTGCTAAAGACAGCTTGAAGATTTAAAACTAAAAGTAGATCAAAAGATATTTTAAAAATCAGTTCCAGGGGTGCCTGGGTGGCTCAGTCCATTAAGTGTCTGACTCCTGATTTTGGCTCAGGTCATGATCTCAGGGTTGTGAGACTGAGCCCTGCATCAGACTCAGGTTCCAGGGTCAGCAGGGACTCTGTGTGAGATTCTCTCCCCCACCCTATACCCCTGCTCCTCCCCCTGCTTTTGGCGGGGAGGGGGGCCACTCTCTCAAAATCTTTAAAAAGAATCCGTTTGAAACATCTGTTGGTAAAGGTACATATTTTAGATAAGAGCCAACATTAAAAGCATAGATAAAGGTTTTGCCTCCCAAGACATCAGGTGTGCACATCATTAACATGTATCTTCCTCAGTAACAAATTCTGAGACCTCTTGCTGCATAAACAAACACTGAGCACGGAGCTGAGATTAATACATTTAGTTCTTGGTTTCTGGATAATGGTCTTAGTGGCTTAGTTCATGGCAGGCGTGGGTGTGTACATGTGCAAATTCAGCTTTATTTTTATGATTAAAATTAATACATGCACACTGGAAAACAATCAGACTATACCGAAAACAACTTCAAAAGTGAAGTTCTCTACTCCCACCTCCAGAGAGAACGCTGTGAGCTGTTTGACACATTCTTCCAGACATTTTCCATGCAGATATAGAAATACATGTAATTTTTAAATAGCAAAAAGACCACTTTATATATATTGTTCTGTGACTTGCTTCCCTTAAAATTTATTTTATATTTTGTTTCCTTTAACAATATGTCTTAAACATATTTCTCATTAACTTGCTTCCCCTAACAGTACGTCTTGGAGATATTTTCACCTTGAGATAGATGGTAGGTAGGTAGGTAGGTAGGTAGCTCTTCTTATAGCCAGTGCATAATACTTAACGAATACATAACACATGTTTTTAAAATATCATTAAAATGGCACCTGGGGACGCCTGGGTGGCAGTTGGTGAAGCGTCTGCCTTCAGCTCAAGTTGTGATCCCAGGATCCTGGGATCGAGCTCCGTGTCGGGCTCTCTGCTCAGCGGGAAGTCTGCTTTTCCCTCTCCCTCTGCCTGCCACTCCTCTGCTTGTACTCTGTCTCTTCTCTGTTAATTAAAAAATTTTTTTAAAAAATGGCACCTGGGTGGTACAGTCAGTTAAGTGTCCGGCTCTCAGTTTTGGCTCAGGTCATGATTTTAGGATCTTGAGATCGAGCCCGGCGTTAGGCTCCGAGCTTAGGGTGGAGTCTGCTTAAGACTCTGTCTCCCTCTCTCTCTCTCAAATAAATTAATCTTTAAATATCATTAAAAATGAATGAAATTGAAACGTAAAACCAAGATACACAATGGGCCACAGATTTGAGGTACACAGAACAAGCCGAAGCCAGCAGGCTGTGTTAATTCTGTAGCCCAACAGAGTAATTAGCCCTTTTTCAATATAGCTACAGATATTTATTAATATACTAAAGTATTATTTCTCCACTCACACCTATAAACAGAATTGAAGACCTTAATACTGCTGTTAAGCCTATTTGGGGGGCTTCGAAACTAGAGCAGAACTAGGCTTTTGAAAGATATGAGTGATTCTTTTCTCTAGGACTCCTAAACTGATGCGGGAGAGGCAGGGATGCGTGCTTCCATTTCTGTGAATCTTCAGGAAGCCTTCTGAACAGATTTAGCAGCCCGGCTAGTGTGGGCGCAGTCCAGTGTGTTTAAACACAGCCGCAAGTAGAAAGCAGAGAACAGCCCGGGTTTACATTGCAGCTCTGGCTTGGGAAGTGGCCAGAGTTCCGGCCTGGGCACCACTCAGCTCCCACTGCTCAAGGCCACTGAACTAAATGTTGGGCTTGTACCCCTGTATCATGCCTGCCCTGTGGCCATCTCATGAATAATAATAGCTTCTGTTTAAGAGGAACCAGCTGAATTCCGAGGGTCTGGTCAGGCTTTCCTGGCCTCTGAAGCCCATCTGCCAGCTGAGACTGGCCTTGACGAGGAGCAGGTGTTCTGAAAGGTCAACTTGGCTCCTCCCAGAGCTGCAGAGCCCCTCAGTGGGGGTGGGGGCATGAGGGGGGTGGCCTGATCCCCGGCTTGTGGGTAATTGTGAGTAGTAACAGCACCATCGTGGGCTCATGCTTCCCTTGAGGAGCCCCACAAGCATTTCTCTATCAATCTAAACAACTCTCTCAAGAAGTTCCTATTACCCCTAATACAAATGAGGAAAGAGGCTGGAGTTGGGGGCGGTGAGGCAGGGGATGAAGTCATTTTTCCAAAGGAAGAGTCAAAGCCTAGAGTCTAACCTAAGCATATGTGACACTGGCGAACTTTCCAGTGTTCCATGTGCATGTACTATGTGTGTGCTATGTAACACACCATGGAAAAGGCTTTTCCTAGGCTAATTTGATCCTCCCAACAGCCCTACAAGATACCATATTTGCTGGTGAATATCAGTGAGTGCTAAAAACATAGTGGGGTTACAACTGTTATAAATTTAAATCTAAATGAATTGGAGAATATTCCAACTGTGTCTCTGACCATCTGTGGTTGCTGCTTTTGTTAAGAAAACAACTACTTATATAATGTAAAACTAATCTTGGCTGTGATGCTGTATTATACTCAGCCATTAGGAGAGAGCATGAAACATCATTTTTAGCCTTCAGGACCCAGGCTCGTATCTGTAAAAGAGATAGGGTAGTTTGGAGATGTGTTTTAATAGGGAGGTCAGCTGTCCTGGTTTGCCTGGGGCTGACGAGTTTCCCAGGATGCAGGACTCCCCTTGCTAAAACTGAGCAAGTTCCAGGCACGCTGGGACAAGCTGGGTACCCCAGTGTGACATGACACACGTCTCAGGTAGTACCGTCATTCCAACTTCCGAGAGACAGGTAAGTCTGACGGAGCGACTCATCTGAGGTCTCCCGTAGCTAGCCAGGGTGCAGCGGAGGTGGGACTCCAAGCTACTGTCCGCTGAACTTGGAGGACCATGTTCTTAAGCAGGATGTGACGGTGCCTGTCAGAACTATTTCGGACTATTGGGTTACATGTGACAGAAACATGAATACAGTGGTTAAGCAAACAAAGCCTTTCATTTTCTCCAGAGGCCCTACCGTGTCATCAGGAACCCAGACTGCCGTTTACATCTCCCCGGCCAGAGCAGGATCCCTTGGCCCACCTCCATTTCAAAGGAATCTAGGAAAGTGAGTATTTTTGTGGGGCACATTGCTGTCTCCAATCAGACACCTGTTAATAAGGAAGGAGGGAGGAGTGGATATGGGGCAGAGGACTCGTAGCAGCTACCACATCCCCCAAAGCCACCACTGGGACTGAAGTGGTAGGTGCTGCCCCATCCAGACCCCAGCTTCAGGACACTCTCCCCAGTGGCCGGGAGTATGCGAGCTGGCAGTGCCTCCTTCCCAGGACAGCCACATACAATGACAAGGCAAGGACAGGGATTGAAAACCCCGGGGAGAACCCCGAAGGGCCACCCAGCTTCAGTGCTCCCCACAGGGTCAGCTAAGGCCTCATGACTACATCACAGCCCACTTCTGCCTCCCCTGCTGCCTTCCCTTCTTCCATAGCATTGGCCCAAGAACATTCCCCCTTATGCTTCCCGCATACATCCCTGTCTGAGTCTGCTCCTGGGAACCGACTTGCAGCAGAGGGCAAGCAAATCCTAGGGCCTGAGGCCTCTGCAAGTCTGGGCAGAAAAACTAGAGTCATTTACTTGAAAGGGATAATGTATCTATTGATCACAAGTTTCTTCTATCACTGCCTTTGAGGGGTTTATTTTATTTTATTTTTAAAGATTTTTTAATGTATTTATTTGACAGAGAGAGAGGCAGTAAGAGAGGGAACACAAGCAGGGGGAGTGGGAAAGGGAGAAGCAGGCTTCCCGCTGAGTAGGGAGCCCAATGCGGGGCTCGATCCCAGGACCCTGAGATCATGACCTGAGCTGAAGACAGACGTTTAACCGACTGAGCCACCCAGGTGCCCCTCTTCCCATTTTTTCCTGATGCAGCATTTCCAAGAAAGTAGGATCACCTTACAATGGGTTGTTTTAGCCTGGGTTCTGAAAGCAGCCTGAGAAAAAACCCCTTAAGTGTAGATGCTTATTAGGGAATGTGGTCCCAAGGAGCAGAAGCGAAGGACGGGGAAGGGGACAAAGGGGAGAGGGAAAGCTGCAGGGAAGATGCACACTGAGCTGATATGGTGACCGGTTGCTCTAGCCAGGACCGCCTGAGAAACCTGAGACACATCTGAACGGTTCACCTGGAGGAACACTGGGGGGGGGGGGGACATTTATCCCTCGTTTGCATCCTCTGCTCTTTGCCCCATGCTTCTGGGTTGGACATGCATCAGTGCAGAGGGTTCGCCTGGGCACTCTGGCATCTGAGAAGTCCTGGGACGGAAAGCAAGAGAATGAGATGCTGTCAAGTCCTGGACCCAGTCACCACGACAGTGGCCCACAAAGACATGAGGCCGAGAGGATGAGGAGTGGAGCAGGAGATGTGTCTGATGTGAGGGTGAGCCAGCATTCACTGCCTCAGTGTCTCAGGTACTGCGCTGTGCTTTATAAGCAAAACCTTCTTTCAGCCTCCTAGCCATCCTGTGGCTTAGTGTCTCCCATTTTTAAGGTGGAGAAAGAAACTGACAGAAGAGGTCCCCTGCCAAGGCCTCACAGCAGGGCAGGGCCAGAACTGGGAGTCAAAGCAGCCGACTCGTGAGCCCTTGCTCATAATCACGCCATCATAGTAAACGTTCTTCCCGGGCCCCACGTAAAGTATGTGTGCGGGCTTACTCGTACATGCTAAATCCATGTTCAAGGGACGCCTGGGTGGCTCAGTCGGTTAAGCTTCTGCCTTCGGCTCAGGTCATGATGCTGGAGTCCTGGGATCAAGTCCTGCATCCGGCTCCTTGCTCAGCGGGGAGCCTGCTTCTCCCTCTGCCTGATGCTCCCCCTGCTTGTGCTCTCTCTCTCTCTTTGACAAATGAATGAATAAAATCTTTAAAATCAATCAATCCATACTCAATATTCCTCTCTGACATATGGACTGCACACTTGTGGCAGCACAAATCAAACCACGCCCCTCTTTGTTAAAACCCCTTGGTCCTCCTCTACCTTCTAGATTAAATCCAAGCTCCCTAAGGTTACTCACAATGCCCTTCATGGTCTGACTCCCACTCCCCCCCCCCCAGCTTTGTTACGTACAAGGCCAAAGGGCTTGTGCACAGATTGCCATTGTTGACGCATTTGTTGTGTACCTGGAAGAGAGGAGAAGGGTTAATGTCACCATGTGGGATGCCAGGTTTGCAGAATCTCTGAAGGGGACAGTCCTACCCAGAGCCCCCCACCCCAGCAAATCTTCCTCAGGACCTAGCAACTCCCAGTCTTTCACTTTCTTCTCCTTCCCCATTTGTGTCTGGAGTTGGGTTTCCCAGAAAAGGAGCGAGCTTTGGAACCACACAGACGGAGTTCAAAACCAGTTCCGCATCACTTCCCAGCTGTGAGACCTTAGATGCGCCACCTGTACCTGGGGGTGATACCGCCTGTGAGGGTGTACATAAAGCACCAGGCACGTGGGACACCTCTACAATTAGGACGGCCCCCCCGTTACTCTCTCTTTAACTGTGCTGACAACCAAACCAGCTGGAGCCAGAATATGCCCCTGTCCATTAAGCCCGGAAGCCCATCTGGAGGCATAACAGTATGCTCCAGGCATAACTGGGAGACACAATTACCTGGGCTCATGCCCTTCCCTTTGGGGGAGAAAAGAACTCGAATCTTCTGAGTCCTGCTTTGGTGCCCAATGCCATATTTGATACCTTATATAAACATCTCAGCCATTCCCAAAGGGAAATTAAGCTCATAGCTCATCCTTCCCCCACGTTTCCTTCATTGTCTATATCCAGCCTCCATCTTTGTGCCTTCGAGTTACTGCCCGTTGCAAAAGAAGCAGCTGACCACAGAGTCCATCGAAGGAATAGGAGTCATTGGCTTAGGTCCATTAGTCTAGCCCCTCTTTGGCCCCTAGAGAAGCTGAAGCAGCAGCCCAGGAAGTGACATGCACCTCGACAGAAGACAGATCCTGCCCTCAGTGCCTCAGCTTTAGGGAATTGCTCCCCTCCCTGTTCTGGGAGAGAGGGGTAAGATGCTCCTCCTCCATTCTCCCTCCTCCCCCATGGCTGGGGTGCTCCTGGCAGCGGCGCCTGGCAATGGCAAGTCCTCCTGGTCGGCAGCTGTCTGGCTTCCTCTTAGCTTGGGAGTTAAGCGTGTCTTGGTTAAGCACTCCCTGGGTGACAAATCCTTTCAGGAGGCTTTCCTCAAGCAGGCCAGAGATTGGGCTCCCACAAGCCTGAAGTTTAACTGAAGTGTGCCGGGTGTGGATGTGAATGGGGAGCCACGCTGCCCTCTGCTGGCAACTCGGCCGGGCCCTTGTTCTACAGTGTTTCCTCTCCTGGTTCCCTACTCCGGAGGAGGCCTCTTTCCCAGCAAACTGAAGCTCCCTCTGGTGGCCGAGGAGTCAACTCTTCTCTCCGCTTGCCTATATGGTAGTCCACGCTTATCCTTGAGGGACATCCCAAGACCCCCAGTGGATGCCTCAAACCACGGATAGTACCGAATCCTACATATACAATGTTTTTTCCTATACATATATACCTATGACAAAGTTTAATTTATAAATTAGGCACAGTAAGACATTAACAATATTAACTAATAATGAAATAAAACCATTGCAACAATATACTGTAATAAAAGTTCTGTGAATGAGGTCTCTTTCCTTCCTCTCTCCCTCCCTCAAAATATCTTATTGTACTGCACTCACCCTCCTTCTTATGATGATGTGTGATAATAAAATGCCTACGTGATGAGATACAGTGAGGTGAACAATGTAGGCACTGTGATGTAGTGTTAGGCTACTATTGACCTGATAACCCAGAAGGAGGATCATATGCTTCCCAACCACGGACCACAACTGCTGATAGCTGAAACCATGGAAAGCACAATGGCAAATACAGGAGTGTGTGTGTTACTGTGTTGTCTTAAGGTTGTAGCAAATAGAAACACACTCTGTGTCTAGATGGTTTCACCCCAGCTGCCCTTTTGTCCCTCTGGTGACCCAGCTGTTTGGCATTCTCAACAATTGGCTCCCTAATGGATGGATTGATGATTGAATCGACCTTCGACTGATGGATCCTGATGGACTACTGTCCATCTGAAAATTAACCCTAAATGACTGGCCGGTTGGCTGATTAAGTTTCTAAACCACAAATCATTTGATTGACCTACTGGCTTTCTAAATGACCTACTAACACTAAATAACTAAATATCTGATAAGCTTGAACTGCCTGCCTGCTGACTCATCCACTAACCAGCTGAATGACCGCCCAGCAGAGGACCTGCAGACTAACAGCCAGACTCCAAAACTAAGGATAACAGAAGGATGGAAGGAGAGGCTGCCCCTTCCTCATGCCCTGACTCCTCTAGGGGCTTGAGGCCCTACTTTTCTCAGTTCTAGCATGACTTGAAAACTGCAGAGAGGGAAAAACCAGGAAACTGACCTTCTGGTCTACCTCTAGTGAGGTTCTTAACCAGGGGCCAATAGATGGGTCTCAATTTTGTTTTCAAAATAGTATGGATATATAGCTGTGTTTATCTGAGAAGAGAGTTCACAGTTTTCATCGGATTCTTAAGAGTCCAGCACATACATACATGTTCAGGACTACTGCTCTGGGAAAACCCTCAGTAAACATTCAGATAAACAAAACCCTTACCTGAATTCAAAGCCCTTTTATCTCTCCCATCAGGCCAGGGAGAAGGAAGATAACTAGGAGAAGTCAGAGTCATAATGGACATGGATGTAGTAGAAAGGATAAAGACTGAGCTGTGTGTGACGTTTCCAAAGAGAAGCCCAAAGAATCAGCATGTGTCCTTTTAGCCTGGAGGTCACACTTAGCTCAAGATAGCAGGGCATCCTCAGCTCTGGGCATTTATCAGGGCTCTTGTCTGGGGCATGTAGTATATGTGAGTATATGATCATGAGTAGCTATATGGCCGTGTGTATTTACACACCAAATGTGCTCATAAGGGTGGGTGTAACAGAGCTATATGGCTATATGAATGAGTGTCCTTTGGGTCAAAGCATGCATCTGAATAGTTTGGTGAATAAATTTGCACATGTGCTCGCTCGAGGACCCCTTGAGTGTTTTTTTGGAGTTGAGACAGATTAGGAGTAAGCATTTCACAAGGTGAGATCATCTGTAGACATGATAGCAGCCCACACCAGGAATCTGGGAATCCTCAACTCCTCCCTCAACCCTGAGCCCTCACCATCCACTTCAGTCCATACTGCCACTGCCATGAGCTTTTTATATATATATATAAAGATTATTTATTTATTTGTCACAGAGAGAGAGACCACAAGTGGGGGGAGTGGCAGACAGAGGGAAAAGCAGGCTCCCCACCGAGCAAGGATCCCAGTGTAGGACTTGATCCCAGGATCCTGTGATCATGACCTGAGCAGAAGGCAGCTGCTTAACCAACTGATCCACCCAGGTGTGTTCCACAGTGAGCTCTTATCACATCTCCCTGGACAACAGCTCGGTCCTCAATGCCCTCCCCTGGCGACCCTTCCCAACCACAGCCACAGTGACTAAATAAAATGAAATTAGGGGCACAGCCCACCCCTGACTGAAAGGGAGAACACCTTTAGGCTGTCAGAGGACGACGTCATCTCCTCAGTAACTCAAAGGTCCTCTCAAGGTCATTGCCTGATCACTGGGGTCTCTGGGCTCTCGAGACCACAGAATTTAGACCGCATCGCCACAGCCTGGTCCTAAGCCATACCGGAAGGTTTTGCCTCTGATGCCTCTTCCTCCAGGCCGTAATGAGCTGCCTCCACGTCTAGGCCTGGAGATTCTCACAAACCGTTGTAATTGCCCAGTTACCGCTTACAATTAAAACTGACAGAAGACCCACGCCCGTTCTAACCCGGGACCCCTCTCCATGGGACAAAGAGCCAAAAGAGGACGCAGTCCCAGGGCCAGCGCGACATAGGCACACACGTCTCTTTCCCGCGCCGCACAACAGGAGCCGCAACGTGAAAACGAAATGCGCGTGCGCAAAGTAACAGTAGGAACTACGACTCCCAGAATCCTTCTGACAGAGACTTCATTTCCCAGAAAGGGCCCTGGGGTCCCCACCCCGGAACTGCACTTCTTTTCGAAAGCTAAGGGGGGGGGGGGCGAGTCTGGCAGTGGAAATGGTTTCAGAATGGGTAGAACGGAGCGAAGTTTCGTAGAGCATTTGCCTCCAGAGGTCGTTCGTGAGTCAGAGAAACCGGGACTTTGGAAGAAAAGGACCTGGCCACAGCCCTTACGCGCTTCTCCCTTCATTGTACCGGTCCCTCTGCGCGCCCGTCACAGCCGCGCGCTCCCTCTGCCTGCTCTGGTTTTGCCTGCCTGCGGCTGCTCCAAACTCTCTGCCCACCTCCGGGCGTTTTCTGAAGATAAAGCCCTACAGCTATGCAGTCCTGGATACCCCTTGTTTCCTGCATTGTCTGTCTTCCGCCGGGAATTCATACTGGATGGAATTCTTTTAACAACTTTGAACGTTTCTGCCAAATCTTAGTTGGTCAGTATTCCGTTATATCTGCGTAACAGCATCTTAAAGAATATGTAGTCCGTCTCAGCCCAGTTAGTTAGAAGACAGGGGACATCGAGGAGAAAATATTCGTGAGATATATAAAAGACTAATAATCCAAATATAAATCAATAAGACAAAGGCAACTCAATTGAAAAATGCACAAGGCATAAGAACAGGCAATTCACAGAATCAGAAATACAGTTTTTTTTTTTAAAGTTAAGCTTTACTAGTAATCCAGAAAATACAAGATAAAACAGCAGTAAGATGTCATTTTCACACACACACAAAGGCTATCAAATAGTTAAAAAGAGTAATAGGACTTCTGACATAAAGCCCATCCATAGAATTTAATGTTATTGTGAGTGTAAATTGGTACCCGTTTTTCGTGGGCAATTGAGCTGTGTTAATCACTATTAAAATGTCTGCATTCCCTTTGAGGTGAGGAGGAGCTGATGAAAAGTGGGTGCGGCCAGGGGACGCTAGACGTAGTGGGAGGGGCTAGGGGGACAAGGCGTAGTGGGTGGGGCCGGCGTAATGGGCGTAAAAGGAGGGGAGAGAAGACTTGGAATGTGAAGAAAGGGGTCTGTAGAACTGGGAGTGATTTAGAAGGACAGGGATTGATAGGGAAGGGGACTAAGGTTTGGAGGAACTAAGAGGCACTTGAAAGGATGGGGGGGAAATGAGAACAAATGGCAGTAGGAGGATTAAGAGGGATTAGAAACGAAGAAACTTGACGAGAGGGACAGGCAGAGATTAGGACGGTAAAATGGAAACACGTGCCTTTCAGTGAGTTGACCTCGAGCCACTGGCATTACAACACCTGCTAACATGGAACAAGGGCCCTGTGGAAGAATGTTAGCAAACAGGAAACGCTGACTTTCAGAGGGCTACTAACTGTGCCTTGCAGTGTTCTTTTACTTCCTCTCGTCTTGGCTCTGTTAGCACATTGTAATTTTTTTTTCTAAAAGCAACCTGAGATCTTTAAAGACTCCTGAGTCCGAAACCTCTGATGGTGAATGGCTTTTATCTTCCTCATGTGATCCTCAGGTACAAAATAGACATTCAGCTGCTTCAAGTAGATATTTACTTTGTCATTCCTAAAACTCGGGGAAATGCCCTAAATCCTGGTGGTGCATGAACGATGGGTCTCTCTCTAATAGAGTGGTATGCATAAAGGGGTGCAGATCCCAAGACTCTTCCACTTCTTTCTTGGTTTGAGGCAAGCTTTCTTTGAGGAAGTAGAGGGCCGTGTGGTCACTGGCTTTCTCTGTGGTTCATGCTGTTTTCCACACAGTGAATCACAGGGCACGCAGACAGCAAGAATCGACAAAGGGAGAGGGCTGTAAAAGGCTGATTTGTGTCCCTAAAAATTCATATGTAAGAATGTGACTGTATTTGGACATAGGACCTCTAAAGAGGTGTTTAAGTTAAAATGAGACCATTTTAGGTGGCTCCTAATCCAATGTGACTGGTCTCCTTATATGAATAGTAAATTTGGACACACAAAAAAAAACCCACCACGGATTTGCACACGCAGAGAAAAGGCCATGTGAGGACATGCAGGAGGGCAGCCATCGGCAAACCAAGGAGACCAGCTTCAGAGGATACCAACCCTTGCTGACATCTTGATCTTGGGTTAACATCCTCCAGAACTATGAGAAAATTAAATTTTGTTGTTTAGACAACCTAGTCTGTGGTGTTTTGTTATGCCATCCCTAGAAAACTAATACGGGGCCTTCACTGGCCTTGGAAAATAATTCATTCAAGTCCTCCAGTTAACTATTACTGGAAACTATCTGGAAGTGCTTCCTTTGAGTGTGGAAGAAGCCCCCGCTGCACTCCCATACACATACTTACTTTTTATTCAGGAAATGTGGCGCTTGCTCTTATAGGGCCTTCAAAGTTCCCAGGTGTTTTACGGGGTCTTCCAGCACAAGGGTCAAGAAAGAGTTCTTGAAACTTTGAATGGTGCAACTTAGTAAGTTTATTTAAGTAACATGGGACAGGACCCATAGGCAGTAAGGACTATACTTTTTGCTGTATGAAGCTGGTGTTTATATGCTTAGTGCTGGGGGTGGGAGTGCAGGGAGTATTAGATTGTAAATGTTTTCTTCGAATTTCTACTCGTAAAACTACTTTTGCAAGATTTCTCTGGTGCTTATCATTCAGTTCAGTATTAACTATCAGTGAGATATACAGGCAGTCATGAGACCTTTTAAGAATGTAGCAACCAGCACATATTTGATCCTTATTGGAAGTATGCAGGCTATAGGCCAGGCTTCTGAGCTAAAAGTGAACATTTTTCTGCTTTTATCCCTCATCATTTCCCCCCTGACCAATTTTCAGTCCTTAAATCTTTAAGGTTGTTGAAGGGTGAAGGCCTCATCTTCTGTGACTTCTTCAAGGTGACAGGATTGTAGAGATGTCCCTACCTATGGATGAAATTTGGTCACTATCTGTCCCTACAAGTAAATATTATGGAAGGCCATTGCTGTAGAGTCCAGAGTGGACATCGGATAAATTTGTTTCGAGTAGTATGGCTCATCTGTCATCTGTTCAACAATAGAGAACAAAGTGAAAGAGACAAAACACATTAGGATTATTATCATAATGAAAGTAAGAAGAGCAATGAGAAGACTCGTAAGCGTGAGCCATAGTCCACCTCCTGACCAGGAAAGTAACCAGTTATTAAGTGACAACGTAGGGTCTTTAAGAGCACGAATTTGATTATTCATATCAGTAAGTAATCTTGTCATATTTTTGTCATAATCTTGAATGTAGATGCAACATTCCGCTTTAATAATGGCACATGTTCCTTCCTGTGCTGCTGTTATGACATCTAACGCCTTTCTGTTTTGTAGAACTGCTTTACACACTGGAGTTATTTCAGTGTTTAATAATGTAATGCTATTTCAAGAGTCATTTAAGGCCTTAATTGTGTATTTATCAGGGGCTTCCATGTGTCATATGACATTTTCTAAACCTACTGATGGAAGAAAAATAGACATCAAATGGTCATGCCAGTGGAACACACATCTTGTCCATCATTGTTTTAGTTATGGAAGAGTAGCTGGATTTGTGATAGTTGTAGTGCAAAAGCTGTGCATCCAGGCATAACCTATAGTACATCTTCCAATCCAGCCTGGTGGAAGCCATGGCCGCAATTTTGGCCCACAAAATCATTGTGTTTCATTAGATGCTAACCATAGATGCCTGGGCACCTTGTCCAGTCAGTAGCAAACCAATCAGTTGTGTATAAAGTAATGGTATGGTCACAGGCTTCTGGGAGGAGCCATCCGATTTGGTGAGTACCATTGGGCATGAATCAAGGGTATGGTTTTTTTCTGTTCCCAACATGGAAGTGCCTTTTGGCTTAGTTGTCCTACTGTGGGAGTAAGCCACATATATTCATTCCATATTTGATATAATCCTTCCTGGGTGTATCGATAGGAAGGACTATGTAGTCAGAGAATTCATTGTTGTGAGCCTATCTGTGGGTTAACATATTCAGTTAAAATTTTGGTAGTTTGAGAATAAGAGAAAGGCCTCTTATGGCCTGGAGAATCACATGTAACATTTACCATAGGCCAGGAAGAAACAGCCTTTTTAGTAATAGAAATATCCCTATATGTGCTGGTATTGGGGTGATATATCGTATTGGCTATGTATTGATGTAAATAATGCTGATCTATACCTTGTGATGGAGAAATCCACCAAGGGAGACCTGAAGTGCTTGATATGGACTGTAAGCCACAAATCCAGCATGAGGATTGGTTTTGTAGCTCAGTGTAATGTTGTGCACATTGTAGAAAATACTTATCACTTGGCTGTGGTGTGGAGATGGCAAGTGAAAGAAAAAAAGACCTTCATTTTTTCTTATCTCCTTGTTTGAAGAGGAATTTGAGATCTTTTGCTGGTTACAGGAATATGAGGACACAATGTCCAGTTCATTGTCATCCTGTGTTGTAGGGGATATAAATTTAATTCTAGAAATAAGAGTCCATGTCAAGTGACCTTCTAGATTTACCATAGTGAAGTGCTTAATATGACCCTATAAGGTCCTTTCCATTTAGGAATTAGTTCTCCTGAATTGTTCGCCTTCCAATATTTTAAATAGACTAGTTCTGTGGGGTTTACTTGCAAAGAATTTTGAATTTCCTTTTTGTCAGTTTTGGCAGTACCTTATTAGCATATTTGTTAAGAGTTTTATGGATTAATCCAGCTTCTAATGAGAAGTGTAACAGATTATTATAATCTTGGTCGAAGGTTAAGTTAATGGTAAGGAAGGGCCTACCATATATTAATTCAAAGGGTTTACCCCTAATTTTTCCTTGTGGGGTGGTTCTTATTCTTAAGAGACCTATTGGTAAAAGAGTTACTCAGTTTTCTTGTGTTTCTGTGCTCACCTTCATGAGAAGTCATTTTAAAATTATGGTTAACCTTGGGCACCTGGGTTGTGCAGTCAGTTAAGCCTCCGACTCTTGATTTTGGCTCAGGTCATGATCTCAGGGTCATGATATGGAGCCCCACTTCGGGCTCCACGTTCAGCAGGGAGTCTGCTTCTTTCCTTCTCCCTCTGCCCTCCCCCTGCTCGCTTTCTCTCTTAAATAAATAAATAAACATACCTTTAAAAAAATAAATTATGGTTAGCCTTTTCAACTTTGCGTGATGATTGAAGATGTCAGGCTGTATATAAAAAATATTTAGTTTTAAGGGTTTGGGCTGCCTGTTGAGTTATTTGCACTGTAAAGGATGACATTATCACTTTGAGGAGATTGAGGGAACCCAAACCCAGGGATGAGTTCCCTTAATAAAGTCTTTGTTACTTCAGTAGCCTTTTCTGTCTTACATGGGAAGGCTTCCACCTATCCAGTAGAGATAACTTTATAGACAAATATATATTTATATCCTTATTAGGTGGCATTTGTGTGAAATCAATTTGCCAGTCTTCCCTGGGATATGTTCCACATCTTGGGACAGGTGTTAAAAGAGGGGGTGGTCATATTGCATCTTCAGGGTTAACCTGGGCACATATTGCACAAGATTTATGTGCCTTTTGTAAGATGGCTCTTAATCCTATTCCATCAAACAAGGGTTTGGTGAAATTCCGTAAAGTTTCTCTTCCCGTATGAATAGCCTGGTGCAGGCCTATTGCTGATTTCTCTTGTTTTTCCTTAGGGACAAAGATTCTCCTCTATTATTATTTTTTTTTAAAGATTTTATTTATTTATTTTGACAGAGATAGAGACAGCCAGCGAGAAAGGGAACGCAAGCAGGGGGAGTGGGAGAGGAAGAAGCAGGCTCATAGTGGAGGAGCCTGATGGGGGGCTCGATCCCAGAACGCTGGGATCACGCCCTGAGCCGAAGGCAGACGCTTAACCGCTGTGCCACCCAGGCGCCCCTCTCCTCTATTATTTTTATACCATCCCTCGGCAGTTTTAGTATATCCTTCCTCAAATGCCCCATTGTTCTCCTCCGTAGTAAAAGTGGAAACAACAGTGCTTAAGGAATTTGAGACTCGTATAAGACTCATTGCTAGTTTAGTTTGAGCTGCCACTTTTGCTGCCCAGTCATCTCAATTATTTCCTTTAGATTCTAATTTTTTTCCCTTTTGATGTTCTCTAAGATGCATTAGAGCAACTTCTTTAGGGAGATGAACTGCCTGTAATAGAGTTACAATTTCGGGTCCATATTTAATAGGGGAATTATGACTAGTTAGTAATCCTTTTCCTTCCGGATGGCACCATGTGCATGACGCACAAGGAAGGCATATTTTGTATCTGTATATATACTGACTCTTAGGCCTTTAGCTAACTGAAGACCTTGGGTGAGTGCTATCAGTTCTCCCTTTGGAGCTGAATTATTGGTTGGTAATGGGTTGGCCTCAGTAGTTTTCATTAAACTAACAATTGCATGGCCAGCCTTTCCTTGTCCTCCTTCTATAAAACTTCTACTGTCTGTAAACCAACTATTGGCAGCATTATCTACGGCTTGATCTCTTAGATCCGGACAGCTGGAATAGACTAATTCTATTTCCTCTTTATAGTCACGTTCAGACACAATAGTAGCATGGTCTGGTCCAGGCGTGAGGTATGCCAGGTTTAGGGTTTGACAGGTTTTGAGAACAGTATCGTGGGAGTCTGAAAGCAAGGCTTGATATTTAGTCAGTCATCCCCCTGTCATTCATGATGTCCTTTAGTTTCTAAAACTCCTTGAACCTGATGAGGAGCCATCACTGTCAATGGCTGTCCCATTGAAAGTTCAGATGCTTCTGGTATGTAGTAGCTGCTGCTGCTCAGAGGCATGCTGGCCGTCTTTGGGCTACATTGTCAATGGCTTTGGGAAAGCATCCTCCAGGTCTCTATTCATGCCCTTGTTTTTGTGTTAGTACTCCTAGGGCTTGGTCCTGTTTTCCAGCCTTAAATAGGGTAAATGGCTTTTTATAAGTTTGGTAGAGCCAGAGATTGGCCAAGGATAGTTTAGTTCTTAGTTGTTGAAAGGCCTCTTGTTGTTGTTCTTTGTCCCATTTTAAAGGCTCTTCATTTGGCCCCCTACTGGCTAAGACTCAGAATTCTGGAATCGATAGGCCACAAAATGCAGCCATTCCTAAAAAGATTCAGAGTTGTTTTTTTATGACAGGAGGTCCCATTCTATTATTGTTCTTTTTCCCTCAGTTGACAGGGAACGATGTCCAGGAATTAATTCATATCCTAAGTATTGTACCTTCTGTTTAGAAATTTGAGCCTTTTAGGATGATACTCAGTATCCTCTGTCTCCGAGAAAGTGTACTACAATAGAATTATAGTTTGAGGCCTTTTTCATGGGGCTACATATTAAAATATCACTGACATATTGTGCTATTGTTCCCTGAGGCAAAGTAAGATCTCTAAGTTCTCTTCTGAGTGCATTGCTAAAACAATGGGGACTATCTCTAAATCCCTGCAGTAGGACTGTCCATGTAAGCTGGCATGCTTGATGTTCTTCTAATGGAGTCCATTTCAAGGCAAATAGAGGCTGGGCCCCATTGCTTAAGGGGATACAAAAGAAGGTATCCTGTTCTAAGCACTGTAAACCATTCTGTATTGCCCAGAATTAGAGTCTGTGTAGTATAAAGATTTGGCACTACAGGGTACATAGAGACTACAGCTTCATTTATTGCTCTAAGGTCTTGTACCATTCTGTACTCTCCATTAGGCTTCTTAACAGGCAAAATGGGAGTATTATAAGCGGATTGGCAAGGTTTAAGAATTCCATATTTAAGAAATTTATCTATAAATGGTAGGAGTCCAGTCCTGGCTTTTGTCTTAAGAGGATATTGTTTTTTGTGTAGAATAGTAGCAAGATCCTTTAGGCCTATTTTGATGGAATGGACCTGTATTGCCTTCCCTGGGATATCACAGTTCCAAGCTCATGTGTCTACTTGTTCCCAAACGTTAGGGAGAATTCAAGGATGGATGCCTGGTTTTTCTTCAACCCTCAGGGAGCAGAGACCATCCTCCTGTCAAGTTGGTTTGAACTGGCTTCCCAACTTAAACATGAGGCCCCTTCTCAGTAGGGGAGTGGAACAGGAAGGGAGAACCGGAAAAGAATGGATAATTAATTGGTTTTCATATTTACAGGTTAAAGGAGAAGTTTGTAAACATGATTTAGGTTCTGCTTCTATTCCAGTAATTTTAGAAAGACAGGTCAAGCTGGAGTGCTGAACAAGGACAGAGTAAGTGGCTCCCATATCAATAAGAAAATCAGTGAACTTACCTCCCACATCCAGGGTAATCTGGGGCTTGGCCATCTTGATGTTCAGCGGAGCCAGACCAGCCTCAGCCCCATCATGCCATCTCTTCAGGTTGTTGCTCTTGGGTTGGGAAATGAGTTCCTGTCTTCCTCTCTCTCTCTCTCTCTCTCTCTCTCTCTGGAGACAAGGACTGTCTCTTTTCCAGTGTCCCTCTGCCTTGCAGGCCGGAAATGGCACTGGTTGAAAGCATTTATTAGACATTCTTTACTCCAATGTCCAGTTTGGCTGCTCAGATAACATGGAGTCTTACCTAAACTTCCATCTGATAGCAGTTTCTTCTGCTGCCCCTGGTTAGCCAGGCATTGTGGGGGATCTGCAGTAGCAGCAGCCAATATTCAAGCCTGCATTCTGCCTGTATTTTAGCCCTGCAGTCCTTCTCCTGTTTTAGAGCCATATCTCTATTTTGAAGACTCCACTGGCCACTTCCAGCAGCCATTGGGTTGGAGTTTGAGGGCCTAGGGCCATCTTTTCCAGTTTACGGTGAATGCCTGATGCTGACTGGTTTCATAAGATGCATATTTAGGATAGCATCCCTTCTGGTATGGTTGGGTCTAAATTTGTATATTTACGAATTACTTCTATTAAACGCCCCTGAAATAAGGCTAGATTTTCAACATTTTCCTGGGTCACTTCCTTAATTTTATCAAAATTGACAGGCTTAGAAAATCCTCTTTTCATTCCCTCTAATAAACAGGTGACCATATGGTCTCATCTTTCCCTGCCAGGTCTGTCCTGTTGGGAATTCCAGTGAGGCTCGGCATTAGGAACCGCATCTCCTCCTACTGAATAATGATTTCTATCCCTAGTTGTCAGCTCATCTGCAAATTCTGTGCCCGTCCAAATCAGGCCTTTTCTTCTGGGGTACAGCAATGTGTTAGAATAATGTAGCTATCCTGCCAGGTTAAATCAAAGATTAGAGACACCTGGTGAAATTTGTCTATAAAGTTGAATGGATCCTCTGAGTATCACGCTAGTTCTTGTTTTATTTGAGCCGGATCTGACATGGAAAATGGGACATGTACCTTAATTGTGCCCATTTCCCCATTTGCTACTTCCTGAAGTGTATACAATCCTGCCTTAGTCTAAGTGTTCAGTAGGTATGATGTTCTGCTTCTAGTATGTCCCACTGGGCTAGGAGCAGAGGGCTCCAAAAGTTTATATGGAGGGGGAGTTACTAAAGGACCTGGGCTTGCTTGTGGGCTTATTTTGACTTTTTCTTCTGCTGATTGATTTTCTTGTTTGACTCAGTTGTTTTCTTTGCTTGGGGTGGTCTATTTACACAATCATTGTATGAAAACTCTGAAGGTGGGGGAGCCTGGAATCTTGCCAGACCCATCTGCAAGTCTCACTTAGATTAAGGTCCTGACTCCGTGCCATAAAGGTCTGTATGTAGGGCACTTCGGTCCATTTTCCCTGACACCTGCAAAAAGGTCTAATTGATAAATAGTACTGAAGCTTAAGGACCCATTAATGGGCCATTTTTCATCATCCTCCAGAGAATATTGAGGCCAGGCATTATTATAGAAAAAGTTGAGGCACTTCTTTAAATCTTGTTGTCCAAATTGATTCCAATGTGCTATGAGACAGCCCAGAGGACAATCCTTTCGGAATGAGGAAGTTGATTTCATAGTTAATCCCTACAAAACAAGGAGAGTACATTAACTAATTATAGAGTCCATTACCAAAATCTCCCTCCACTTCCAAATGGAGCACCATCAGGAATATTGCCAAAGGTTCCTGGGGTACAGAGTGGTGGGAGGCATCCCTCATTCTCAACCCCCTGACGCCTTTGTAGTACCTGAGAAGGGATGTTAACCTCCCTTCACTTCTCCATTGCATCCTAGACTATAGTGGGTGCTGGTGAATGGACTGAAACACCACAGAGATTGGGGCTGCCTCTTTCCATTTTGAGGGAGTTGATGTATTTGGCAATCAGTAATAGTACCCTTTGTAAGCCTAGTAGTCTAGTGTGAATGGATGGAGTAGAGGTCCTGGCCTTTGTTAGGAAGTACTTTCAATCTGAGAGCAGGACTGAGAATGCCAAACAGCCCTTAGGTAAGGATAAATGAGAGACATGAAAAAAAACAAAAACAAAAACAAAAGCGGGAATTCCTGTCTAATCCAGACAACTTTCTTGGGAGCTTCATCCATGATTCAGCCTCAAGGGAGTGGTCCCCTGTTGGGTGAGTGCCCCAACTGGATGATAGCTCTGACTAGTCCCTTTCAGGAGGCATGTATGGTCAGATGTTTCTTGGATTTTATGCTAATCGAGGGATCACATTGGGTTTTTTAGGAAGAAACCTGACACGGGAGTCTTGAGATTGATGGCTGTCCAAACAACTTATGTGGTCATCCTGTGCCTGACAAGAATGTAAGCATTAAAAGAACAGGAAAAATAGGAGAGTCAGATTTCTGAGCCCAATGCTGTTACAGCCAAAGTAATAGTATCTAGTGGAGCAACAGGAGTCCATCCCTTCCCATGGTGTAGCCACCAGCAACAGGTTCTCTCCTGAGCACTAACACAAGACACTTTCCAAAGGGTCATAGTGTTCAGGACATCTCCGGAAAGGAACAAGTAAGAAGTAGAGGCTGGAGAAATAAAAGAGACTTACCAAGTTACACAAAAGCTCTTGGATTCACTCTCTAATCCCTGTACAGGCCACTGAAAATGTTACAGAATTGTTGAGCACAATGGTCAAGAAAGAATTTTTAAGGCCTTATTAAGTTTATTTAAGTAGCATGGGGACAAGACCCATGGGCAGAAAGGACTGCACTTTTTGCTGTATGAAGCTAGTGGTTCTATGCTTAGTGCTTCAAGCTCCATATTGGGCTCCACACCCAGTGTGGAGCCTACTTAAAAAAAAAAAAAAGGATAGTCATCCTTCTATACCCTTCTGTCTCATTTGAATTTACACATGGTCTTTTTCCTGATTTTATTTACAATGAGACCCTTTATTCTCACCACTAAACTATTTCCAAACCACAACATAGGTTGAATTATCTCTGGAAGAATCTTCTAGAAGCAACATGACCCCTGTAGACTATGATCCTTGTGGACTACATCTCCTGACTTGATCTCCAGACATTTAACCCATCTCACTTTTGGTTTTGCTCACCTCAGTCCACTGACTATACTCCCTAGCCGTCTGACCAGGCTGTCACACTCCAAACTCCAATTCTTCACGGCTGGGTTAGGGATTTGAGTAGGGTCATGTAGATTGATGGGTATTAGTTAAACAGGATATTAGATAAATATTGAGTCTGGGAAGTCTAGGAACTTGAATTCAATTTTTAGAGGTCAGAAACAGGGAAGAAATCAGAAACTCAAGAAGCTGATTCTTGACCGAGTACAGAACAGCCAAGGGTCTTATGTTTCCTACTGGGGCAGGACTAGATGTCTGAGTATAGATGGGCCTGAGCCTAAAGATGTGGACGGTGACATGGTCTTGCTAAGTAAACTAAGAGGATGAAAAGAGAGGGAGGCAACCTCAGATTAGGGAAAGGGTAAGGGAGTAAGTGATAACTTTTTCCACCGGAAGGTTCTTTGGGCCCCTGATATTCCAAAGAAACTAGCCAAACTCAGCAGACTCGAGTTTTAACATTGTCTTTTCTTTGTATACTCTACCTAAATTCCAGTTTGTTGTTCGGTGGGCCTCGTGCATGCTGCTGAATGTTAGGGTCCATGAGGGCATGCTCACTGCTGTATCCTCAACACCATCCCTAGGACAGTGGTGCTCAACAAGCATTTGCTGAATGGATCAATAGATGTATGGTGCGGGTAGATGTATGTATGTACGAATCTATGTTGGTCCACTGTGCAGTGCCTACTCCTACTTCCCATGGTGATCTGTGACTGTCTGTGATATGTCCATTTCTCTAACCACCTGCCCCCTTATAGTTCTGAAGGTCCTTAGTCATTTGGCTCAAATGCCCTAGCTTTGGAAACTAGCTACTGATTAACTAAACCGTTGCACCACTTGTTCTTATAGCCTTAAATTAATTTGGGTTAATTCTTAACTGTTTCCTTTCTGTACATATGTCATTTAATGGTTTGCCTTTATCTGATTTTCCTCAATTTCCTGTGCATTTGTGGTTTCCTACAGGAGCTCTCTACCAGAGGCCTCAAGCAGCCACGCCAAACGAGCATGGGCATCTGAGTTTTCTAGGAGGACTCTCTGGCTGCTCTGGGCCTCATCCTCCTGGTGTCCATCCCAACATTCCTACCCAGGGTTACTTTTGCTAGAGGAGGAAGAATGCCCTCCCCAGAGCCAGTTCTTGGGGAAAAGAAGGATTGTTGATATAGCCAGAGCCCACAAGAAAGAAAGATCACTCTGCAGCAGCTAAAGGTGGGTGACATGCTTTTTCTTCAGTTCAGTGAAAGCGGTCCATGTTTGTTTGCTTTTCCATGAATTTCATAATTGTGGTTTTCCCACATGATCTTTGGAATAAACAGGAAGGAGAGATTTTAAATTGATAGAATAAGGTTCATGGGGAGCCAAGAGTTCATCCATCCCCAACATCTAGCATAGTGCCTGATATGTAGATGTTCAATAAATGTTTGATGCAGGAAGGAAAGGACAGTAGGAGGAAAGGAGGGAAAGAGAGAGAGGAGAGAAGAAGGGATTGGAGAATGGGAAGGAACAGAACAAATGTTAATGTATTATTCAGAAATAATGGGATGATAACATAGTTGTGTTTTCAAAGCTAATTCAGTGCACTACCACTGATACCTAGAAGCAATAAAACAAATTAAGTCATTTTGCAGAATGAAGGATGTATTTATAAAGATAAAGTAATAGTAATAGCCAGAATAACAACAAATGTACTCTTTGGAGCCTAAGCATAAAGGTAACAGCAGTGACCATAGTTTAAGATAAATTCAAAACTCTGTAACGTTAACAGCCATTGTTCTGTCTATCCAATTCTCAAATAAAAACAACCAAGAACTTTATGTATGGAAAAATGCAAACTGATCGTGCAGTGATAGAACTGACTAAAACTGGTTGGCTTAGCATTTAGAAAAGGTTAACTAATTAGAAATGGTGTGCTGAGGAAATTTACAAATATCTAAGCTTCCTGCCGTTGAGGGGACTTAACCACGCAGTAATTCAGCAAATGCTCAAAAGCATTCAATTATGTGTCAAGGAAAAACATCTCAGTGCAGGACAAAAAAAAAAGATTAAGGAAATTAGCATTTTTTTAAAAGTATCAGTCTTCGTTTGTTTGAGATCATACTGGCTACACAGTTCAGGTCCAGCAAGCCAACTCCACATGACACTTACCTTGCAAAAGAACACACCACCATGGTGGGGGTAGAGGGGATAATTAAGACATATAATTTTTATAAAATCAAGATCTCATAACTAAGGGATTGTTTCTTCAGCAATTCAAATAGCAACGTACATTAAAGTTTTCAATGTTAAGAAAAGCCACTATAATTTTATATTATTTTAATTTGGGGAAAATAGAATATAACCTAGGAGAAAATCCAAAAACATCTCTAAAACAAATTCAGAGAAACTTTCTCTTGACAAAGATTGTGTCAATGAGGTGTCTAATTTGGTTCGAAGGGTTCTCCGGAGTAATTTAGAGCATCATGATTAGCACAATTGCATTATAACAGAAAACTGTGGGTAACGTGACTAGCAAAAACAAACAAAAACCAAAAACCAAACCCACCATCTTAGTTGCCGCGGGTTGTTCCCGAAGTTATAATAATATAATCCAGGCTTTGCGTGTGCAGTAAATTTCCCTGGTGAAATTGGCCAGTACAAGAGTTCAGTAAGTCCCAAACTTCAGCCAGTGATCATTTTTGCCCTACCTTTTACCAGGTGTACTGCTACTGATGTGTTTTTTTCTTTAAGTCAAATTAAGTTTTGTTTTTTAAGATTTTATTTTTAAGTAATCTCTACACCCAATGTGGGGCTTGAACTCACAATCCTGAGACCAAGAGTCACATGCTCCACCGACTGAGCCAGCCAGGTGCCCCAAGTCAAATTAGTTTTTTTTTCTAAACACTTTTTTTTAAAAGAATTTATTTATTTATTTGACAGAGAGAGACAGCAAGAGAGGGAACACAAGCAGATAGAGTGGGAGAGGGAGAAGCAGACTCCCTGTGGAGCAGGGAGCCCAACGAGGGGCTTGATTCCAGGACCCTGGGATCATGACCTGAGCCGAAGGCAGACACTTAATGACTGAGCCACCCAGGCGCCCCTCAAATTGGTTTTTTAACTTAAATATATTTAAAAGGAAACTTAGTGGATGTTCCCACCTAAAATCATCTCAGGCATTCTTTGGGAAATACTTCAATCACATCATAGTAATAACAATAACAATAACAATAATAGTAATATTGATGATGATAAGTTAAGACTATTTCCAAACTAATTCTGTGAAATAGAGACATATTGGTAGGGAAGAAATCAGAATCCTTAGAGCTCATGGGAAAAAGTTGGGGTAAATCATAGGCTCAGATTACAGTTTGTTCTTTGAAGCTTTATTTAAGAAGTGAGTTAATATTTACATGACATTGAACTTCAAAGTCCAGGCAATAGGGAGGAAAAAAAAGAGTGCGAGAAAAACAGTTTGTGTCACTTCCTTGCTCTTCCTTACCCTGTGATAAGGCCCCAAGGGGGCAGCAGGACACAACCACTGGAGAAAACCAAAGCAGCGGGGTTGGGTCTTATCTTATCAGAGTTCAGTTAACTTTTTATTAAGTTATAAAAATTTATTATACTGAGATACATGTGCCGTGTTTCCTAACTCACGTTCTATTATTCTTGGTGGAGTTTCATTATGTCTTTAAATAATAATCTTTCCTTGGTGTGAAATTCTTTGCCTTTTTTTTAGGGATGCAATCTCTGATCGTGTTTTGTGCCTTTGCCATGACATTCTTGGTTTATAGAAGAGAGTGCTGTTATTGTAACAAAGTAGGACATGATTTGTCTGTACAATACAACGAACATTATCAGTCTTCTCAAGTACTTCCTTTCCAGTTCTTCCCTCTTGTTAAGGGGTTTTCACTCATTCCTGACTTTTAAGTTACGGCGTCCTCATACCTAACACCAGCAGGGTGGACAAGGGATGGGCCCTGTATAAGACATCATTCTGGGCTTGCTTCAAAGGGAATCATCATGACTGACGCAGTAGTAAAACAGTGCCTATCTGGAGGGGAGTCACTTGCATTTTAAAATCTGGTCATGTGGGGGCGCCTGGGTGGCTCAGTTGGTTGAGTGTCTGCCTCTTGATTTGGCTCAGGTTATGATTTCAGGGTTGTGGGATAGAGCCCCAAGTCACGCCCCTCCGAGTTCGGCATTCAGTGGGGAGACTGCTTGAGATTGTCTCTCTCCCTCACCCTCTGCTCCTCCCTACCCCTCAAAGTAAATAAATAAATCTTAAAAAAATTAAAATAAAAAATTAAAATCTGGCCACATGGTATTTTGAGATTGCATGTGTTTAGATCCATTTAGCTATGTTAAGTCCCATTAAAGGTCCCTTTAAAGTCAGGCTCCATAGTTTGACAGGTCTGTGTGTTCTTAAAAGAGTATCTGAGGGCACCTGGGTGGCTCAGTCAGTTAAGCATCTGCCTTTGGCTCAGGTCATGATCCCAGAGTCCTGTCATGGAGTCCTGCATCAGGGAGTCCGGCATTCAGCAGGGAGTCTGCTTCTCTCTGTGCCCTTCACCCCACTTGTGCACTCTCTCTCTCAAATAAGTAAATCAAATCTTAAATTAAAAAAGAAAGAGAGTATCTGAAAGGCAGAAAAGGAAGTTGGAGAGAAATTTCCTTCAAATGAAAAGGCAAGATAAGAATTTAAAAAGTTAACTGCCTGCTCCTTTCAAGGAGGGTGACCATAATTTTCCACCCCTTAAGTGTAGGATGGACAATATTGACTTCCGTCCAAAGAGTACAGTTTGTTAGGGAGGCAAGGACTATCATTACAGAGGAGGAAGCTGACAAACACAACCTTGGCCAGGTGAACAAGTCAGCATCGACAGCGATAGCTCACGCAGAGTATGTACCTTGATATGATGTGATGAAAATGGCACTTTACCTCTGTCGTCTTCCTCCCCCAAAACACATAACCCCAGTTTAATCGTGAGAAAAACATCAGACAAACCCAAATTGAAGGAAATTCTATAAATAATTGACCAGTATTCCTCAAAACTATCAAAGTCCTCAAAAACAAGGAAGGTGTAAAAGGCTACCACAGCCCAGGGGAGCTTAAGGAGACAGGACAACTAAGTGTAATGTGCCAATCCTGGATGCTTTCCTAGAACAGCAACAACAAAGAGACAGTCCTTAAAAACCAAGGAGATCTGGGGGCGCCTGGGTGGCACAGCGGTTAAGCATCTGCCTTCGGCTCAGGGCGTGATCCTGGCGATCTGGGATCGAGCCCCACATCAGGCTCTTCTGCCATGAGCCTGCTTCTTCCTCTCCCACTCCCCCTGCTTGTGTTCCCTCTCTCGCTGGCTGTCTCTATCTCTGTCGAATAAATAAATAAAATCTTAAAAAAAAAAAAAACCAAGGAGATCTGAGTATGGGCTTTAGTTAAAAATGGTGTATTGGTATTGCTCCATTAGTTATGGCAAGCAAACCACACTAATGTAAGGCATTACCAATAGGGGAAAGTTGTGCTGGGTGTATGAATTCTTTCTACTATCTTCTCAACTTTCCTCTAGAACTAAAATGAAAAGATTATTTAAAAAACAAAAAGGCGCTATATGCACCTGATGAATTACTGAACTCTATGTCTGAAACTGATGAAGTACTATATGTTGGCTAGTTGAATTTAAATAAATAAAAAAAAAAAGCTAACTTCCAGAGAAACCACTCTTTGGAAAACTGAGACTCTTCATGACTTCCAGTATTTCCTGAAAATTCTCAGGAAACTTCCTAACCACATCCAGAGTTAGGTTGTTCTTCTGGCGGCTCTTGCCCTAAGATTAATGGAGACAGGTTCTTGTACAGTCAAGTGCTCGAAGTTATTTCAAGAAGGAAAGCCAGAAGGAAAGGCAGGGATAAATAATTTAATATACATATTCATTCATTCATTCATTCATTCATTCATTCATTCACAGACACCCCTACAGTGAAAGACTGATACCCTGTCCCTGGGTTCAGCTCCTCCCAGTCTCCTTCATGGACTTCTCTGGGTCTGTCCATCCTTAAAGTGGTGTTTCTCATACATTTTCATGTACCTATTATCCTACATTTCTCTGTCCTTGGCTTTATATACCACTTACTTGCCAATAATTCGCTGATGTATAAGTAGACCCACCTGTCTAAAGATGTCGCCACTTAGACATCCCCCACACACAACACACAGCAGTACATAGCGCCCCTGGAAACTTGCTGAGCCCATTGCTCTTCTTTTAATCCTTCTTTTTGTGAGTGATGCCACCATCCCATCAGCCACTCAGATCAGGAGCTCACCCTATGTGAGCTTTCCCACAAAGCCCCTCAGGTACCATACTGACTAGATTCTACCTCCTAAATGTTTCTCGGAGCTGAGCCCTTCTCTCCACCCTCGGAGTCTCAGTTCAGCTTCTCAGCTTGCTTCATCCCAGAGACAGCCTGTCCCCTGGCTGAACTCCCATCTGCAGCCCCATCCACCTCTGCCGCTGCCCACACAGGGGTGTCTCTAAAGCACAGAGCTGACCATGCTACTGTCCTGCTGACAAGCCTCCCAGATTCCCTGGCACCCTGGAACAAAGGCCAGGCAGTCAGCCCAGCACACAAGTCTTCGTAGATTGCCTCCTCCTGTCATTTCACCTCATCTGCCACTTGCCATACTCATCTCCTGCTTCTGCCATACTACTGGGGATCTCCTCTCCCCGGTTTCTTCCCACGTCCTCCCCCTACTTCACTACTCCACCCAAGTTCTCTTTGGGAAAGTCCTCTGAGCCTTCAAATATGAGACGTTCTCCAGGGCTCCTTTCTCTCGTCCGTGTTCTTATAGGTGCCCTCCCCGTCCCTATCCTCTCCCCCAACCCACACTGCCTCCACTGTGCAGAACTGAGGCATTGCACCCAGTCATTCATTGAGTAGTTGGCTTATCTAAAAACTATAGCAGTGAACAAAACAATTTTAAAACCCTGCCTTGGAGTTTTTAGTCTGTCTTTGATTTTCCTGCCTCTCCCTTGGAGCTCTTTGAAGGCGGGAAATGCTTTTATATGCATCTTAAGTGCTTAGCATATTATCTAACACATAACTGGTACTCAAAAACTACAGATGAATACATGAATGAAGGGCCCTGATTTTGTTCCTCCCCTCCATCATGCCAACCCAGCAACAGGAGTCAGAGAAATTCCTTCAACGTGCTGAAGAGAAATAACTTCACTACCTCACTCCTTCCCTTCCCCAAGTCCTCCTCCCAGCTTAGTTCATTGCATTTCACTTTGAGCAGCACGAATTTAGGGACATGTCCACGTGTTCTTCTCTTTGGGTCTCCACTTGCCTCTAGAGAGGACAGTAATCACACAACTAGAATATGATAAATGCTGGTCATTTGTTTTTAATTTTAAGAACCAAGCTCTAGATGAAGCATAAACAATTCTGTTTCTAGAACAAAACATAAAAATTACAAACCTTGATGCCATGTAACAGTGACAGGAAGGGGGCAGGCATTAGGGATGGGACAGAGGAGAGTAGAGCGGAAGGATACACAAAGCGGGTTAATTTCCTTGCCTACAGAAATGGAAGCCACGTGAAGCTGCTTTACACTGATGGGTTAAGCACTAGAAAATTATCCTTAAACCTCTGCTGCTTTTCTTTTTCTCGGACAGCCTTTGCTACTGTTTGAATTTTTAAAAATCAGGTACACGTTATTCTATTTATAAATTTTAGAAAACTAGTTGGAATAGAAAATCAGTAAAGGGGAGATGGCCTGTTTATTGTGGGAGAGGGGCAGTACAGTCACTGGGAAGTTAGTTTGAGTCCCCTCCACATATGTGCGGATGTGCCAGGAGGTGGACGTGTCCAGTGTTGACGGCAGCTGGTGACCTCAGGGAGGTCTGGCCTTCCCGTCAGTGGCGAGTCACTGGCTGAACTATGGCTGACACACTGTCTTGAATACAAGGCCACCACAGGTGCCTCCTCCGCTCAGCCCCCAGAACCTCAGGAACAGACCCCCTGCGAATTCAGCGGAGGTGCTGGCAAGTCCAGCACAACCTCCCGGAAAGCCTTCCTCTACTGACAGGGAGTGTGGCTGTCCTCCTTTCTCTCTGTCCCCTTTTCTGATGATGTCATTCTCATCCATCCCACGGAACTGTTGAACAGAACACAGCCTCTGGAACTGGAGGACCAGGATGGCCTGGGGTGGCCACACACTGTCTTGTCCAGGGCCCTTGTGCAGGACACGCAGACTCGTTATGGCCTAGTTCCCTCCCATAACATGCCCTTTCTATGTCTCTGGATTCTTTATTACGTAGCAGACAGAGACAGACAGAGACACCTGGCTAGCCTAGATGTGTCACCATCAGTCAATGTCTGGTGAGGGACTGTCTTTATACTACCTTCCCCATGGAATTCTGTAGCATTGGGCCTTCCTTCAGGGCAGACCAAGTGCAGCCCTCACCTTTACCCACCTTCTCCAAGAGTGACGGTGTTCACACCTTCTGTGATATTCAGCCCTTCTCCAAGGGTGACCGTGTGTGCCTGTGCATGCGTGTGTGTGTTGCCCTGTAATGATTTTGGAGAGGTTTCACTCTCAGGCCATGCTTCTCCACATTCCTTTGGTAAATGTGTTGTGATAAGCTGAAGCTGGGAGTAACTTGGGTTTTTCCCTTCCCCGGATTCAGGCAGGAGAAAGGCCTGAGAAGCCCTGAGCTAGTTGCAGACTGCTCTCACCAGCCACTGAGCAAATGTCTCATGATCATGTGTTCTTGCTGGAGAGGATTCTTCTGGGAAGGTCTGTGAGTCAGGACCCCCAGAGTCCTCAGCTGGATGACTTTAAATGAGTCAAGTGCTTCTTGATGCATGATGAATAAGTGGAAGATAATGCAGCTTGCCTTCCCCAGTCTCAAAGACTTCTGACCCTTTTGGGGGGGGGGTGGTCAGCGTTAGGGAAATGTGTCATCACCATTTCCCTTTGCTGACCCTTTGTCTTTCCTGCAGATCCATGTCAGACACCGCCTCTGAGCAGCTTGACGTCTGATTTCTGCTCTTATCTTGTTTTTCTTTTTCCTAATGTTTTCTTTTTAAATTCTAAATTAAATCATTCAGGGCTCTAGATGGTCTCCAAAATGAGTTGAATTTTCCTAGTCTGTTATTCAAATTCTGGCCCCTTCCCATCTTCCCACTCCGATGGCCCTGTCATCTAGCCGAATTCATCAGCTAACCATTTCCTATCACAGACACTGCCACCCTTGTTTGTGCTTCTCCCTTAGTCTGGAGGTACCCTGCCACCCCCACCCCTCAGATTGTACTTTCTTTTCTTATGTAAATCTGTTAAAATCCTGCTGAAGTCCCTCCTGCTGCTCTGTGGGGCCTGCCCCCCCCCCCCCCCCCCCCCGTTCTAGCCTAGCCCCTTCTCCAAACTCTGAGCCCATAGTCCTAACTGCATTGGTGACGCCCTTGTACTTGGCACACGTTCTGTTTGATGGCTGTTAGCATCTTATCTGCCCGGTTTCTCCTTTGTGTGTGGGTTGGGTCTTTCATGCCACTGTTTTTCGGGAGCATTTTGAGAGCTCGGGAAGGGCCCTAGTGTGTCTATACTATGCAATGGGTGCTCGTCGATGTTTGCCCAAAGTAAGGGTAAAACACTCTGCCGCCCTGAGCAGTGCACCGAATGTTTGGGCCCAGAGCCCTTGGGTTCTACAGGAGCCTGCCGCTGTCGGCGGAAGGGTGCAGAGAGAAGAAATCCGGAAGCGGCTGGGGTTATATCTCTTCTGTATTGCTTTGAATAACATTAATTTGCAAAAGAAAAAAATTCAGTGCTAAAAAATTGAAAGCCATTGGGCTTACTGTTCCATCCCTGCCTGATGCGATAAACCTCACTCATGGGGAAATTCGTGCTCACCACTGAAAGGAGTGCCAGTAGCCCTGAGGAACCACCAGAAAAGGAAGAGTCTGGCCCAAAGAATGGGCATTTCACATAGTACCAAGAAAAAAAATGTCCTACAGAAAGGGATTTAATTAGACAAATGAACTTGCAAAGGCCATTTAATTCTTGAAGTTTGCATTTTGGGGTCATAAAATGTCACAAGTGGTTGAAGCTCTCCAGTGAGGTATTTTAAGCGGTTAGAAGACCTGTCTGCTTTGTGCAGGCCTTCAGAACCCCAAGAGGACAATATAAAGCCCAGGCCAGTAAAGCTTTGTTTGTACACAAAAAACAGAACCAAGGCCGACCAGCTCAATAAAAGGGGAATGGGCTGGTGTAAAGGCAAAGAACACCTCGGACAGTGTGTCAGGTGTGGCCAAGCACAGAAAACCTGAAGGGGAAGATTGCTCACCTATTTGGTTGCTCACTTCAGGCCACCTTATTCTTTTTCTCTTGCCTGTCCCTATGTGCTCGAGATGGCTACCAGCCCTGAATCTATAGGTCCTTCTGGTACCAGTGACTGCTACCATCTGACTGCAGACTGGCCACCCCTCGGATCACATTTAGAAGAGGGAGACCCGGGAGTTAACTGGGTCCAGCCCATGCTGAGCGGTCCACTCCTTGCCTAATCGGTGGAGAGGAACAGGTCAAGCAGCACCAACAGTAGAGGCTGGCTGCAGGAGGCCAAGTGTGGGAGCCTCGGCATTCCAGGACAAGAAAAGTGTGGGTGGGGAAAGAGTAATTGGGGTTGCGGTGTCCCCTTGCCTAGCACTCTCTCATGGACACAGAAACACCCAGCACTGTACTTTGCGGGGGTAAACACATGTGTCTACTGTGAGACCCCCGTGATGATGCAGGCAGGTAGTCTCACTGACAGATTCCACCAACGATTGTCGTGCTCTTGCTTCCTCTGGAGGTGGTGACCTCATCACCTCCCCTTACTGTGGACTTTGCAGCCTAGGATGGGTCTGGTTGGCCGGTTTCTTTCTCTGTTTTGGCAAAAGAGAAAGTCAGAAAATATGAGGCCTTCACACACAGTCCAGTTACATCTTAAGTAAAGGGTAGTGTTTGAAGTCCGCACAAAGATGAAAACATATTTAATCAAAATGTCTCTTGAAAATCCTCTAAATCACCCAACAAAGTATGAGACACATACATCTCTCGGTAAGCCCTACACAGCCAGTTTTTCCTCTAGCACCAGAGTAGACCGTGTTTTCTGGCTGACAAGCAGGCAATGTGGTTGGCTGGCATTCAGGGGATATGCTTTATGAAAAATCTTTAAATATTAGATCCATTCTCAGCTAGAGAAGCCCATGGTCGCTGAGAACCCCCAGAGAAATGCAGGTTCCCTCTGAGACATCTCATCAGAGGAATGTGGGGGGAATACCCCATAACATTAAGTCTTCTCCCTGTCCTGCCCCCTTCCTCCTCTGCCCCTCCTTCCTCCCTCCCTTCCTTCCTTCCTTCCTTCCTTCCTTCCTTCCTTCCTTCCTTCCTTCCTTCCTCCTTCCCTCCCTTCCCTCCTTCCTTCCCTCCCTCCTTCCCTCCTTCTTCATTCTTCGTTCCTTTGGTCCTTCCTTCCTTCTTCTCTCTTCCTCTCCCTCCCTCCCTTTCCCTCCCCCCTCTTGCTTTCTTTACTTTCTTCCAGAGATGTATAGTTGAATTGATGACTCTTTAGTTGTTTGTGGGATAAGACGTCACTGTAAAAATATAGTACCTCTGTCTACTCATTTGACATTTATGGGTCTTTTCTCCACGTGGGGATAAGGCGCTCTTCCAGGCAGGGACAATGTCTTGTAGTTTGCGGCTTCTCCACTGTACCTTCCCCAACCCCCGGCACCACCAAACCCAGCCCTTTGCACGTGCTGTGTCCTATTGTGTCACTGTCGACCACATTATTCATGTTCCATCCCAACAGTTATCACTATTTAAAATGATCTGATTGGTGTGGATCTGCTTATTTATTATGTCTTCCCCTCTAGAATGTAAATGTACCTCTGAATGTCTCATTCTGTGTACACCCCAGCACCCAGCACAGTGTTTGACACATAGCAGTCGCTCCATTAAATATTTGTTGAATGCATGTACCACGATAGTGTCCAAGAGTGTGGAATTGAAGGGGAAAAAGATAACTCTTTCTGTTTTGCCTGTCATCACTGTTCTATCACTGTTCTGTAGGCTGGAAGCTGCTTCCCAAAGGCAGAGGGTCTGAAGGCAGACTGTCCTGTGTGGGAACCATGGATCAAGGGGCCTTCCCAACTTGCTGTTAAGGGCTCTCAGCCCTTGCCTGACTGCTGGCCAATGGAACATTGGTCTTAAAGTCTTAGTACAAAGTACAAGGTGGCTGGTGCCTGGACAACCCTTATTCTCAGAAATACTCACATGCTCTAGATGGGAGGCATAAAACCCAAGCCACTCGTGCTTCCCACCACAGCAACTGGCATGCTTTTCAACTTACTTCTCTTGACCATCGATTATAAAATTTATTATCTTATGTATCCAGATGGAACATGGGCTGGGCATCTCAGTAGCTCAAATCAAAGACAAAATTCTTTTTTTTTAAGATTTTATTTATTTATTTGAGAGAGAGAGAGAGGGAGAGAGCATGAGCAGGCGGAAGGGCAGAGGGAGAAGCAGGCTCCCCCCCTGAGCAGGAAGCCCGATGCAGAGCTCGAACCCAGGACCCCAGAACCCCAGGACCCTGGGATCATGACCTGAGCCAAAGGCAGCTGCTTCACTGACTGAGCCACCCAGGCGCCCCCAAAGACAGAAAATTCTTAACCCGGGCGGAGGTCATAGATGAATTTTAAGTACAACAAGCCCCAGCTTTTGGAGTGTTTCTCACTTGGACCGCTGTTGGCATCTGGGCTGGGATCCTACGTGGTGCTGTGGGACTGTCTCACACACTCGGGCAGTTAAATCCCTTGTCCTTGGGGGAACTAAATGCCAATAGCTCTGGAGTCTTTTGACAACCAAAAAAGTGCCATCAAGCACCCTCTGGGGGTGACTGCCCTCTTGGAGAACTGCTAGTTAGGGCAAAGTAAATTCCTTCATTTTACTTACATGGGCGTTTTAGCATCATCTTCTTTGGGCAGTTTTAAAAATTAATTTTCAATAATAGAAGTAATACATTCTCTTTGTAAAAATAGATTCTAGATAAAGCTGGTCTCCTTTGACACCCACTTCCAGTTTTAGTCAGCGCCCCACCTCTCGGAGGAAATGAGCACAGCCGATATGGTTTCCATTCTTCCAGACCCTTTCTACCTTTCTATATGTTTATGTACTTCTGTAGAAACCTGTATACACGTGTACTGGAGCATTGTTGGGTGCGTGTTCATGCGGGATATTTCATCTGCAACTGGAGATTTTCACTTGGCAATACGTGTTAAAGAACTTTGCATGTCAGAACCCAGAGCAAGGCCTTGTCGTTCGCAGCGGCTGCACGCATTTTACCGTGTCAAACGGCCTCCTACAAAGAGCTGCAAAGGAAATTACTACCCTGGATGAGGCGTCGCCTGCGGTCTGGTCACAGGACCAGATTAGACAAAAGCTGAGGTCATTTTGAATCATCGCCTCCAACCCTGCTGCTGTCCGCAGAACAAAGCAGTGCCTTGACTTGAATTTGGAAGCCGTATCTCTAAGCCCAGCTATTCTGGCTGGTGTATAAACCCAGCTCTCTGAGTCTTCTGCACTGAAATGGATTCATCTTCTTCCTTAGCCTCTACTGTGCCATTTTCCGTCGACAAGCTCTGGTTCTGGGAGAGCAGGTTTGATGATCTCCTTTGTCCCTCAACCAGGTCATGCATGAAGAAAGGTGTTTGTTTTATACGTAATGACAGGTCTATGAAGTGAATGCCTGATATCAGGCACTTTCATCCCTTATCTCTAAGTCTCCTTCACAGTGGGTATTAATAGCTCATTTTTATAAATGAGGAAACTGAGACCTAGAGAGATTCGATGATTGGCCCAAGGCTGTTCAGGTAGTAAGTAGCATAGCCCAAGCCCAAACCCAAGGCTTGCTGTCAGATGACAAATTATGATATCATCAGCTTATTTATTTATTCAACAGTATCTACTGAATGTTTGTAATGTGCTGGAAATGGTACCCAGCACTAGGGATGCAGCAGTAAACAAAGCAAAAAATAAAGGTGAGATGTCTGCCTTCATAGAGCTTGCATTCTAGTGGGGGAAGCAAGAAGGAAATAAACACGGACTATAACTTAGGAAATGTTAAACACCATGAATGAACATAAAGCAGAATAAAGGGACAGTAAGTTGAAAGGGGACTTCTTTAGAAAGACGGTTTGGTAAGGCATCCCTGAGGTGGTGACATTCAAACAGAGACCTGAATGAAGCAAGACAGTAAGCCGTGCTGAAACCTCAGGTGAACCAGTGTTGCAGGCAAAGAGCAATATGTGCAAAGGCCCTGAGGTAGAGCATGCTGGCATGTTCAAGGAACATAAGGTCAGACTGGAATTAGCAAGACAGAGAGAGAAAGGGAAAGTAAGATCAGAGAGGAAGCGAAGCCCTGATCACCTGAGCTTTCTAGGCCATTGGTGGGACTTTGGATTGATTCTGCGTATGGTTGGAGGTCTTTGGAGAGTTTTGAACAGGGGAGAGGTATGATCTGGCTTCAGTTTTTAGAGAATCATCCTGGCCCCCTTGTGTGAAGAAAACAGTGTAGGGTGGGTAGAGTAGATTCAGGGGCATCAGTTAGGAGGCCACTGTAGGAATCCAGGGGAGAGAAGATAGTGGTTCGGGTCGGAGTGGTAAGCTGTGGAGATGGTAAGAAGGCATTGGATTTGGATTATGTTTTGAAGGTATAACTGATAAGGCTTTTGACAAATTGAATAACTTTAAAGGAAGAAGAGCAGTTGGGATGACTGCTAATAGTTTTGCCTGAACATCTCTTTGGAGGTCACGCCATTTACTAAAATTAGAAAGCCTAGTGGAGCGCCTAGGTGGGTCAGTCTCTTAAGTATCCAACTCTTAATCTCAACTCAGGTCTTGATCTCAGGGTCTTGAGTTCAAGCCCCTAACTGGGCTTCACGCTGTGCGTGGAGCCTCTTTAAAAGAAAAAAAAAAAAAAAAAAAGCCTGATGTCAGGTAGGGAGTCAGAGAGCAAGTTTGAGGAGGTGTGGAGAATCACAAGTTCTGTTTTTGACACATTACAATCGTGATGCCTGTTAGCCCTGCAGATGGAAGTATTGAATCAGCAAAGGGATCCATCAGGAAAAGAGTTCAGGCTAGAGATACGAATGTGGAAGTCACCAATGTATTTGGAGAGGTATGGACTTACTGGGGATTATTCACTCAATTTATTACCTGCTATGTGTAGGTCGCAGTGCTCTGTGCTTCTAATAAAGCAGAGAGCAAGACAGACACGGTGGTTATTCCAAGTGACTTGCTCTGAGCCCAGCAATGCCACCAGGAATGGTCTTGGCTTATTATTATTAAACATATTTCAGTGTTAGAGTAGAAGCAAGCAACACGATAATCATATAACCATCCAATTTGCAGCTGAGGAAACAGAGAGATCAAGTAATTTGTTAAAATCTGTTGTTAAAAAACCACTTACATCGGGGCGCCTGGGTGGCTCAGTCGTTAAGCGTCTGCCTTCGGCTCAGGGCGTGATCTCGGTGTTCTGGCATCGAGCCCCGCATCAGGCTCCTCCACTCGGAGCCTGCTTCTTCCTCTCCCACTCCCCCTGCTTGTGTTCCCTCTCTCGCTGACTGTCTCTATCTCTGTCAAATAAATAAATAAAATCTTAATAAATAAATAAATAAATACCACTTACATTTTAGATTTTTAAAAAATACATCTGTCCAGTCCAAATTGTGCATATTCTTCATTTTTACTTGCATTTTCTTACACTCTAAGAAAGAAAGTTGAAGTTGAGTGGAGAGTAAAACAGATGGTCAAAGACTTTGCCAGAAAAACCTATGAAGATTTCAATTGAATTCAATAAGTATTTATTGAATACGTATTGTGCTGGAGACTAAGCACTGTCCTAAAGCTCAATAAACACACACACACACACACACACACACACACACACACACATACACACACACACTCCACTCCTATGAGATTTTTATAAAAAGCATCCTAGGACAACTCGCAGAATGTTTGCAAATCATATCTCTGCTAAGGGACTTGTTTCTATAAACTTACAACCAATAATAAAAAGACAAATAACTCAATTTAAAAATTGGCAAAAAATCTCAATAGACATTTCTCCAAAAAAAATGTACAGTGGCTGACAAGCCCATTAAAAGATGCTCAAATCACTAACCATTAGGGAAATGCAAATCAAATCAAAACCACAATAAGCTATCATTTCATACTTTCTAGGATAACTATAATAAAAAAGACAGATAATAGGGGTGCCTGTGTGGCTCAGTCAATTGAGCATCTGCCTTCAGCTCATGATCTCGGGGTCCTAGGATCGAGCCCAGCGATGGAGCCCTGTGTCAGGCTCCCTGCTCCGTGGGGAGTCTGCTTCTCCCTCTCCCTCGGCTCCTCCACTTGTTCTCTGTCTCTCTCAAATAAATAAATAAAATCTTAAAAAAAAAAAAAAAGACAGGCAATAACAACTGTTGACAAGGATATAGAGAAAGTGGAACCCTTATATGTTGCTAGTGGGATTGTAAAACAGTAAAGGCACTTTGGAAAACATTTGGCAGCTTCCCAAACTATTAAACATAAGATTACGGTATGACCCAGCAATCTCACACCCAGGTATATTCCCAAGAGAAATTAAAACATTTGTCCACACAAAAACTTGTATACAAATACAAATGATCATATACAAATGCTATTCACAGCAGCATTATTCATAATAGCCAAGAAATAGAAACAACACAAATGTCCGTAAATTGGTAAATGAATAAACAAAAATGTGGTATAGCCATACAGTGGAAAATGATTCAGGAGAATTGCCAGGAAAATAAGTTTAAGGCGAGAATGGATAGCCAAGGCCAGAGTTCCGTGAAGCACCAATACTGAAAAAACAAGTGGCAAAGGAAGGGTCTGTGATGAAAACAGTTGGTCAAGAATAGGCAATGAAGAGAGAGTTGATGTTATGAAAACCAAAGGAAGACCTCCAAGAAGGAACCACTTAGTGGAAGCAGATGCTACAGTGAGGTAGGTCACTGGTGAAAATCAAGACACAACTGCCATACACAGTGGACATTCATGATTGCAACTTGGTCTGAATGCACTAGCCATTAAGACATTTCTAGAACAGGTGAGGAAATTGGAATGCGGAAAATGTGTATTATAGAACTATTCTTTATTTCGTTAGGTGTGATAGGATCCTATCTATGGGTGTGTGGGAAAATGTTCTTTTTTAAGAAATGCATAGTGAATTATTTTAGGGTAAATTGTCAGAACATCTGTAATTTATTATATAATAATTCAACCAAAAAAGGGAAACAGTTATGGCAAAATGTTGATAATGGCTAAATCTAAGAAATGTGTGTATGTGTTCATTATATTATTCTACTTCTCTGTCTGCTTGAAAACTTCAGAAAAATCTAAAATTTATTCAACAAGCAACCGAAAACCTGAGAAGAGGCCACTGGAGTAGGCAGTTAGGAGAGCTCTGGTGACCCCTGGAAAAATAGCTGTGAGAAGTGAGCATAATATCCAGATTGTAGGAGGGGAGGCTGGGGGATGGGCAAAAGAAGGAAGCTGGGTAAGGCTGTGTTCGGGTGGGTTGAAAAGATGAGACACCCATTCTGGATAAAGGTCTGGCCTGGGAAGAAGCTATGGTGGTTTCTATGGGAAAAGAAGATGCAGTGTTCCGGGGATGACACAACATTTGGAAAAAAAAAAAAAAGGCGTTGGGAGGGACAGTCCGGGTTGGCCACGGTCAGTCCTCGGGACACAGGTGTGGAATGGCCACAGCACTTGCAAATGAACGCATGGACCTGGACAGCTGGTATTGGGCTCCTTGTGCTGGGAAAGGTGAACTCTGCGCCATGGGGGACACGGGATATGAGTTAAAGAATGGCGGGGTTCTGCTCAGGCTGCCGCACTTTCTGTCCTATAATATCTAACGCCAAGCAGACCTTGTGCTGTGAGGATAGGTTTTTCTTTTCCCAACCCCATCTGTCTGCATTTGACATTCATAGTGCTTCTCTTGACTCAACTTTGACCCTATTTTGTGTGAGCTAATTATCCAGGTCTTATTGGGCAAGGAGAGTATTCTCCCATGTCATCCCTGGGTTCCATCTCTTAGCTTCCTTGCATTGGCACATTTCGTCTCCCTAAACCCCCTAAACTCAGAAGAGCTGTATGAAGCTGTAGTGCATGGGTGAGTGTGTGCATGTGCGTGTGTCGGGGTGGAGAGGTGGGAAGGCGGGGGCTCACATCTCTCCCAAGGGCCCTTTAGAGTGCCTACCACAGGGAAGTTTCCAATGTTAGTTCCCTTCCCCATGCCTCCCTCACCCATTCTCACAGCCTAGTTTCCGCCCAAGCCCTAAGCTATTCATCAGTGTGGCATCTGAAAACACCCCCATGGAGTTCCCAAAGGCCACCCAGGAGACAAGATCACCCCCACTGGGAACTTCTGCTCAGAGCATGTGAGTAGAAGGCAATGTCAGTCCTCAGGAGGGGCTGGGAGTGGCAGTTTCTGGATTACTGAGCTGCTCAGTGAGAAGAAGTTTCCTGGAACAGCCCCCAACTGGGAGCCACTGCTCTAAGTAGTGACTGTGATTCCTTTCCAGGCACCTCCAAAACTCCCATTGTTCACCTTTGGCCATGTTATGCCCAAGGTAGGGCACACCTCTGAGCTCCTCCATCCTGGCTGCACATTGGAATCACAGAGATCTTAAAAATACAGACACCTGGATTTCTCCACAGAGAATCTGATACAGCTGGACTGGGGGTCTAACTATTTTCATGCGCCCAGTAATTAGCCAGGGCCGATAACCGGTTACTAGGAGACTTTCTTTGTGGATAATCTTGAGGCTGGGGGGTGAGGGGAGCAGCATCGAATAAATGCTTCCATTAACTGGGGAAGTGCCTTCATGAGCTCCTCCCCCTCTGTTCTGCTCTTTCTCCTCTTCTCCCTTCTACCCATTTCTATTGTAATTATTTAGAACTAACTGTGCTGTTCCCTTTTGTTCATCCAAGCCATTCTTCTGTTGCAACAGAAGGTAAGAATGGAAAATGCCACACAGTCTATAGCTTCTTAATGTTTTTAATTCCTCTTGGCTTACATTCTGGCTGAGGGAGCAGAGGAGGGTGAGGGAGAGACACTGACACTCAGGATAAATGGCAAATGAGTCAGTGTCGAGCCAGGCTCAGCCCAGCCCAGTCCACGGAGCCAGGCATCGGTACAGACCCAAGGCATCTCTCAAAGCCTCTGAGTCTTCTTTATAGCTTAATGCTCACATCGGAAGGAGACCAAGACCCAGGCCTTCTTCTCCACGTACCCTGTGGATTTGAGTCTCTGAAAGAAGGCACTGTCTACTGTGAATGTTTTATTCTGCCATCTGCCAGGAGGAAATTAGTGTGGGAAAATAGCCAGCGTAGCACTTCCACTACTAGCTTTTATGAAGGAAGAATCAAAGAACTGTTCATTATTTGTAAAGCCTACATTTCAGAATATTATTCTTTGATAGTCTCATGAAATTTACCAAAGAATCTTAAACTTAGGGGTCCTTCATTTAAAAAACCACACAGCCTGTGAGTTCTGCATGGGCAGGTCACACATCATTCGTGTCATCATGGGAACTGTAGTTGTGCATCTCAGACTGTCTGCTCCTAGCGTTAGTATTAGATGTAAAATGAAAGGAGGGAAATGGTTTGCATGTCCAAAGTGGGTGGTTGATGTGTTTCCTGATTTAAAAAATAAAAAGCTTCATTAACTCTTTCTTTTTTTTAAGTAATCTCTCCACCCAAGATGGGGCTCGAACTCACAACCCCAAGGTCAAGAATCACATGCTCTACCAACTGAGCAAACTAGCTGCCCCATTAAACCTGATTTTAATCCATTAAGATATTCTTAGCTCAACTGGCCAAGACTATGGTTTCAATTTAATCTGAGTATAGACGTAACTACAGAGTTATACACACATATATTGTATAGCAGTACTTGTCATATATGTAAGGAATGTCCATACGGTCTATAATACTATGTATATGTTGTATAGGTTGTGCGCCCATTTGCTTTCAGACCCATTCCTCACCTTCACCTGCTCAGCTCTGTGTCTCAGAACTGACCTCACTGCAGACAGGTTTCCCAGACTGCCTGGTCACTTGGGTTCTAGCTGGGCTCAGCCAATGAGAAGCACTGGGGTGGAAGGAAGGGAAAGACCAGGGTGTTTCTCCCTAAGCCTCCTGCTATTGGATGGTATGAAGGGCCTGCTGTGGTTTCAGCTGCTGTTGGTGATCCCAACCCCTGGGCTCTGGTAATACCATCCCTCTGATTGTCCTTCCAGCTCAGGGTTGAGTGACTTCCCACCGTTACTAACTTAAACTTCTCAGGTCATCCATCAACTTGTATAACCATTTCTCTGCATTAAACTTCCTCTGTTATAAGTCTGTATAATAATTTCGGTTGTTCTGGTTAGACCTAACTAATAACATATGTCATGGTTAAAACACATTTTCCTTTAACATGGATTAGCTGTTAGTAAATTCCTTAATTAAGGTTGTCATTACCAATCTATTACTTCTGTAATTATTTGTTTGAAGGGTAGTTCATAATCTATTGAAGTTATTATTGCTTAAAAGTAAAATTTTAAGATGCTTAGATTTCACAAATGATTGTGAATTCTGCCAGCTTGAGCTCCAAAGTGGTGGCCTAAGTTTACTCAATATTTACTTATGATCAATGTAATGAAAATAGTGAATCATATGCCATTATTATGTTATTCATAGTAGAATTACTACTGCATTTTGCAGAAATAGCCCAAAATCTTCTTGAGCTAATATACGTACTGACTTCCAGCAATAGCATCATGAAGGAATGATCTGGTAGTAGTTACAGTAAAAGAAATGCTCATAATAACTTCAGAACTTAGAAGCAATTTATATCTCACTCTTTAAGTGATTTATTTTTATTATTGCTCATAATATCTTTCCTGAAACTTTGCCTAAAACCCTCTTTCCTGCTGACTGCAAATTCAGATCAACTGGATCATTCCAGGAGAGGAATGCATTAGTAGACTGTCTTCTAAGGGACCTCAACTAAATCAAGTCACTTTGGCTACCACTTCCTTTCTTCCCTTCCTTCCTCATCTTGCCCAAGCTTAAATGACCCTATAGTGTAAGAAAAGTGCATAAGAGAGCCAGGATTTCAACCATGGAACCTGGCACTGGATCTGTCAAGGGAATTTATGAATGTCTGATTTAAAGATGGCAGATTAGGCACGCTTGATTTTATTGTCACCAAGACCCCACCAAAATGAAAATAAAGGTATTTAAAAAGTGATAAATACCTAGTAATGGCAGAGGGACTATCAGCAGGTAACATATTTCAAAGATTTTTCTGGAGGGTAAACAGAAGAGAACGGAGGAAGCTAAATTCTCACCATGTGAGTGGGAGGTTGGAGGAGGATAGAACCAAGAAGGAAATCTTTTGCAGAGTAGAACTTGGGGCACTAGGCAACACAAATGAGTGAGTGATGGGCCGAAATTGTGATGGATAAAATAGTACAAAGGAGCAGTTGGCCTCTCACCTCCCCCCCCCAGTAGCCAGATAGGCTCTCCCCCCTGCATCGCCCCACTCCTAATAAAAAACAATATTCTCTTCTCTACCAAATGTAATGGCCCCATAGATAAGTCCCCTGGCATGTTGGTATTTAGGAGTTCCCTAGCCAAATAGCTGGGTTTCTGCCAAATAATCACAGTAAAAATAATGCAAGTAGTAAATAGTTACATAGCACTATAATGACTATTGTCATTATATATTATTATTATATTGTTATATATTAATTTATTTAATGCTCACAACAACTCTAGGAAGAAACTGAGGCACAGAGTGGTTAGATAATTTGCCTAAGATCACACAGCAAGTAGCTGGCAAAGCTAGATCACCACAAGGTGAAGACTCAATTAATAAGCCCCATCCAGCTGAAAAAAAAACGGAAAAGTACCAAGTAACATTTTATTGCCTCATTCTGAAGTAAAGTCAACTGAGGATGACCAGATATTTGAAGAAAGGTCACAACATGAAAGATAGATACAAATAAACACAAGAATGACCCGAGGAAAGAGTAAAGATAGGAAACAAAAGGGAAGAAAGAAACCACCAATAAGTATCTCAGAGGTATTTGAGAAGATTCTGCATTATAAGAGAACAGGATGCAATGAAATAGGAATAATCAGAGAAGTATGACTAGCCTCTGGAAATTAAAAATACATTTGTAAGGACCACCTGGGTAGCTCAGTCAGTGTCTGCCTTCCGCTCAGGCTCAGGTCGTGATCCCAGGGAAAGCCTGCTTCTCCCTCTCCCTCTGTTCCTCCCCACTGCTTGTGTACTCTCTCTCTCTGCCAAAAAAACATAATAATAATAATAATAATAATTATTATTATTATTAATAAATAATTCAACAGAAGGACTGCAATATAAATTCAAAGATATATCCCAGAGAAAGGACAAAGAGATAGAAATCATAAGAGGAAAAAAAAAAAAGAAGAAGAATCACAGAGGGCTAATCTATGATATCCCACATCTGATTAATTTAGCAAAAGAAAAAATAGATAATGAGAACTATAAGACATTTCCCAGAGGTGAAGGACATGAGTCTCCTAGACATATAATCATTAAATTTATACATTGAGGACACAGAAAAGGTTCTCCATGACATTTGTAATCCGTTCTGTGACCAAACTACGTCTTTCGTGCTCTCAGTAGTCTTAGTGTAAGACGCTGAAAATGAGCAACAGGGTTTACATTATTGTGACCATGAAAATATTGTTTGCTGTAGGGCTATTAAACACGCTGATTACATTTTTTTTCTTGTATAGCTCTTTGGTTTTTTCCTCCTCAAGTTTGTATTTGCCTTTCTGAGAATCGTTGCCATTATTTTATCCTCAAGCCTGTCTAATCACTTTATCTAATCAGGGATTCTGTCATATCCCCTTCTTTGTCCCTGAGATCCCTGAGAGCTCCATGGCTCCAGCACAGGAATCACTCAGTCTCTTCACTGGCTTAGATTGCTGCCTGGATCCCACATTTCCTTCTTTTATGCCCTTACTCCCTTAGTTTTCTGAGGTACATTCTCAGGTAACTTTTTTAGAAAGGATGTGTGGGTGATAAATTTTCTTCATCCTTGGGGCGCCTGGGTGGCACGGTCGTTAGGCGTCTGCCTCCGGCTCAGGGCGTGATCCCGGCGTTCTGGGATCGAGCCCCATGTCGGGCTCTTCCGCTGGGAGCCTGCTTCTTCCTCTCCCACTCCCCTTGCTTGTGTTCCCTCTCTCACTGGCTGTCTCTTTCTGTCAAACAAATAAAATCTTTAAAAAAAATTTTTTTCTTCATCCTTGTCTTTAATTTTCACATTTAATTGATACCTTGACTAGCAGTAGATTTTTACATTAAACATCATTTTTTTCTTGGAATGTTGAAAAATTACTCCAATGCTTTTTAGCCTCCAGTGTTGCTAATGACAAGTCAGATATAATTCAAATTTTTGTTCTGTTGGCGAATTCATTTCTCTCACCTTCTCTCACCCTCTTAAAATGGATACATCATGGGGTGCCTGGGTGGCTCACTCAGTTAAGCATCTGACTCTTGATATCAGCTCAGGTCATGATCCCAGGGTCGTGAGGTCAAGCCCTGCGTAGGGCTCCCCACTCAACAGGGAGTCAGCTTGAGATTCTTTCCCAATACCCTTGCCCTCACTCACATGCACTCTCTCTCCTTCTCTCTCTCTCTAAAAATAAATAAATAAATCTTTTTAAAAAGATGAATACATCAGGCAATCACAATATGAGCATATTGTTTAAAGGTACAGAGATACCTACGAGAGGAAACGTCATGAAAGATGAGAAATGGTTGCCTCTGCAGAGCGGTCCTGGGGAAGACATAATCCATCGCTTTTATTTATTTTTTCTTAATGTGCATGATTATTTTGACAAAGCTTTAAAAATTATAAACATGGGTTGCAGAATTATTTTGAAAAGCAAGGGAACGATGATCATACAAGTCAGGGTTGTATTACCTCTGAGTCGGGGAAGCTGTGCTTAGGGCTCAGAGAGGGGTGCTGGGGGCTCCTGGACAGGCAGCCTTGCCATTATTTGACTTGGGAGTCAATTAACTAGTTGCTTGCTTTATACTTACTCTTTATAAGTAGAAAGACTTTGTTTACATGTTTCATGAATTCTTTTTTTTTTTTTAAAGATTTTTTAAATTAATTTATTTGACAGAGATAGAGACAGCCAGCGAGAGAGGGAACACAAGCAGGGGGAGTGGGAGAGGAAGAAGCAGGCTCATAGTGGAGGAGCCTGATGTGGGGCTCGATCCCATAACGCCAGGATCACACCCTGAGCCGAAGGTAGACGCTTAACCGCTGTGCCACCCAGGCGCCCCTCATGAATTCTTCTGATATATGATTCACAATATTTTTAAAAAGGCATGTGACATACATTCCTTTCAAATGCCAATTTAAATATGTAGCCCAAGTCCAGCATAACAAAACAAAAATTGCCTTACAAAAAAAATTATAAATACTTCTTATTAGTATATCAAAATGTATATCATCAATTTTTCCCTTTTTGCTTCTCTTAGATTCAATATTATAAATTGAAAATGTTAAGTATAATCTTCATCTAATGATTTATTATTTACATCTGAGTTAAGCTTATGTTTTTTGAGGGGTTTTTTAAAATTCCCATGAAAGAGAAAGAAAAGATACTTTTCGAACCTCAGGTTGCTCAAAATTTCAGTCCGAACAAAGTTAAACCCTTGTTTTATGAGGTTATATTTAGATGTGCACTTCCGATTCTGTAATTCAGTTCCACATCGAGTACCTGTTATCTATTTGGAATCCATTTACCAAGTGAGTATTTATGCAAGACACAGTTTCACGTCTGGAAATGTAGTCAAGGTCCTTGCTCTCCTAGAGCTCACGTTCTAGGAGAGCAGAGAAGACAGATATTCAGCAATAAATAAATATATATATTATATATATATATTTGTATATAAAACATTTTAAATAAATGAATATAAACAAATATATAATATATAATTATATCTTATATATTTAATAAATATATTTAATAAATATATAATATATCAGGTGATAAAGAAAACTAAAGCAGGAAAAGGAGCTAGGGAATGAGTAGGAGAGTAGCTATTCTATGCAAGACCTGAATGAAATGAGGGAGGAAGCTGTGTGGTTATCTTGAGAACTATAATCTCAGCACCTTGTCTCCTTTGGGATATATATATATATATATATTTCTGTTCTTAAGGTGTGTATAGACATGAATGAACCAGTTGATCACTTGAACTCTCAGAATCAAAATTTCATAGAATCCTAGGATTCAGAGTATGTTTAAAGTGAAGATTTATAGATAAGGAGACAGTCAGTGAAAAAGCTTCAAGTTTAAAGAGAGATGTGGAAGAAGGCAAGAATGGAAGCAGCACTCCATCAAGGGAGGGCTAGCTAGACGGGGCCAAACGAGCAGCCAAGAAAATGGTGGAATCAACAGTATACATGCAGGAGGGAGAGCAGAGAAGAACATAAAGCCATGCAGCAGCCATAAAAATCTTATTTATAACCATCGTAGGCTCACAGGTAAATGAGCTCAGCTATCAAATTTGCACGGACAGAGGTCTGAGGAAACCTGACTGTAAAATTGAAGGTAGCAGGAGCACCCCCAAAGAAGACTAAGCTGCCTTCAGTCTAAGCACTGGTTTGCACTACTAAAATCTCCACCTCCACCCAAAAGTCTTGAAAAGTAGCCTAACGCAGACCATGGTCAAGGGGTTTCACTGCATAACACATAGCAAAACTTCCTCCAAATAGGCCACAGTCTCTTTCTCCCATATCCCTCTGTGCACACAGGTGCTCAGACCTTCTCTCTCTTTTGTCCCCACCGATCTCTGTCTTCACTATCTCTGTTCCTCCAGCCTTCCTCCCCTTATCATTCTCTCTAATGCAATCTCTCATCCCTCAACCCAACTCTAATCCTCCCTTCTGGTCCCTTTCCCCCAAGGGTGAGTCCTTTTCTCCAGTCTTCTATTTGTATCCATTACCTCAGCTCAGACAAACCAAAGAAACTTTCTCCAATTCACACCCCTAGGAGGAAGGGAAAATTAAAGAATTCTAGAAACTTCTTACTGAATGTCTTCACTCTTGTTATTAAATGAAAAGCAAAAGTTAATGTTGGAACTCATGGAGGAAAATTGAGAGCCAATCAGCTACCAATACAACAGATACTTTAGTTTTCCAGAGGGAGGGGATGTTGGGGAGGAGAGAGGAGGAGGGAGAGACCAACAGCTCTGAACTCATTCATGTGTCTGTCTTTGCTGTCCCACTGGATAATAGAGATCATGTCATGCATTGTTGAAGTCTGCACCATCCATAGCGCCTTAGCAGATATAAATACTTGAATGAATGAAAGAATTTGAGTGAATAAGTGAAGGAATGACTGAATATGGCAAAATCAGGCAGTGAGTGCAGTGAGTTGCTCCCAGGTGTCATGTGACTCACCATCATCTGGGACAGTTTCCTCTCAGTGATACTGCACTCCAGCATTGGTCTCTGGGGATACTCCAGTCATTTCTCCTACAAGTGTACTCTTGCAGAACATGGTCCTCAGCCAACTTCTGCAGTTTCTCATAACCACCTTATGAAGTCAACACTTGGGCATCTAGTCTTATGCTAGCTCCCAAATTTCTTCAACCCAGACCCTCCTGATTGTTGATTTCATAAGTCAATAATCAGTTCACTCCCTTACTAATAGTGCAGATTAAGTTGTATCAAGGTATAAACCCTTTGGAAGCATTATGCACAACACACACAGCTTGCATCTCAAAGTCAACTTTTTTTTAATACTATAAGCATTATTACAAAGAAGTCATTACTAACCCAAAGAGTCTCTAATTCTTGGTATTTCCCATGGGAGCTGCCTGCTAATCCTCCTTAAGCCCTGCTCTCATCACGTAATTTCTGTGCTGGAAACCCAACTGCCTCATGTCTGAACTGCTCTCCCCAGCACTGAAAACCATCCACAAACTGGTCCCATTCTCCAGCTATAGCTCCATGTATTCCCCAATACTCCTGGCATACATCACTGACCTCACAACCAGACATTGACCATTCCTACCTCTGTCCCTTTGTCAAGGCTCTGGAACCTTCTTCTCCTTCCCTTCCACCTTCCTCTTCCAGACAGCTAAAATCAGGAGATTGAATGGGCAAGGGACAGTGTCCCAGTGTCCCTCCTTCAGGGAGACTTCCCTAACTCATCAGTCTTTCTGTCTCTCTGGGCTCCCATGTTCTATCTACCTGCCCAGCTCATTGTATATTTCATGGCCCAGAGTCTTATCTATCCAGTGAGCTGGTACCCTCCTCCTGGAAGGACCCATATCTTTTACTTCTCTGTATTTCCCAAGTGCCAAACACGCATTGCCTTTTTGCACAGCAGGTGTTACTTTAAAACTCTGAGTCAAAGGAACTAAATCCATTTGTCTATTTGCTGTTCACCCAGTGGTTCCCCAATAGATTCCTCTTGGGCACCAGAGTTTTCAAGTAATTAAGATCCTGATCTAGGCTGGTGGGCCCCAATTCCAGGCCTCATTTTCATGATTCTTCTTGAAGATCCTGTTTCTATCTTTTTTTAAATGGGGAGCAGATCACTTGGGAAAAGTCTAAGAACTCATGTTTCCACTAAATTAATAAATGTATGTTATGAAATAAACAATACACGTTGTTTAGATGAGAGAATATCTAATAGGTAAAGATAATGGTGAAAGGAAAGAGTTAAGGAAACTCTGCTCAAAATGCAGGAGCCCTTCTCTTTCCAGGGGGAATTCTGTAGATCACAGTATAGGAGAAAATGTTGACAATAGTAAGAATTGCTGCATAGTACTCAGCTGCAAGTAATGCCACATTTCTATATTTCTCTAAATCAAATAAAACTTGGCTTCAAGTTCCTCACTCTCTACAGTTGGGAAAGAGTCAAATATCATAATCACTGGGTCTCTCTTTCTGCCCCCCAGGCTTTCATAGGCCCAGGGAAGTGGGGGTATCCTGATTTGTGACCATGGTGGGTGCCTTGGTTTCCACTGTTCCTTCTGCTACCCCGTGTACTAGTCCGGGAGGATGCTGGGAAGACCATGGAAAGGCTTCTGGATGCTGTGCCCCTCTCCAATGGCTACAAGTTATCCATGGAGGCCCCCACCCAGGCTCTCAAAGCAGGAGTGGATAGTGTCCAACCTCGATAGGCTTTCAAGTAGCCTCCCACCTGCGTTCCTGCAGGGGTGGTGGGACACAGACCCCTGCCACCCTGGAAACCTGTACTCACTACCGCTACACATGCATACTCACACACATGTGTGCGCACACTTCCCCCTCCTGGGGAACTACCCTGAGTGGAGTTAGGCCACACTTCCCTCCTTTGATCCTGAATAATTCTTAAGTCTGGCTTCCAAACAAATATCTGAGTGAAAAGGCTTTATCCTGGGGCCTAGAAACGTCTCTGTTTTAGACGGTGGAGCACAAAGGTCTGTTTCTTTTCCTCTGAGGAAGGGAAGCTCTGAACTTAAAACTCAAGGCCAAGAAGAAAATCACCTTATCATTCTTTTTTGCTGATAAGGCCACAGCAGTAAAAAGGATAAGACACCAATTAACTTTTCTGTCACTCTCTGTTTCCCGGGCAAACACAGAGCCTATAGCGCGTGTGGTGGCAGTGGGGGTGGGGTGGCTAAAAGCATTAACAAAGGAGGTTTGGACACCTGATGAAATCTCAAAGGGCAGCTTAGAGGGAGAAGCCAGGGAAAGGAACTTAAGCCACATGTCTGCAGCATTAACCGTAGCAGGTGCCACTGTGTCCTATGACCATTTGAAATGAGGAAATGGCAGTTTGCAAAGATTTCCTGTGCAGCCGTTGGACAAGGACTGGTGTGAGGAGCAGGGCGGCTAGCACAGTGGCCCAGGGGGCTGGCTGCCTGAAGGAAGGTTTGGGTCTTCATATAAAGTTTTATCAATCCTTACAGTCATCCAAATATCCAGCCTTTTCTGGAGCCTGGCATATTCCCTTATCCCACTGTCCTTCCTAAACAGGGCATAACAGCCCTATGATGCCCTTTGTACGTATTAGGAAAATGTGTCCCCTCAGGTGCGCTCCACTCACAGAGCCATGCAACCCGGCGTGGAGCTGCACCACTCACAGAGCCATGCAACCCGGCGTGGAGCTGCACCACTCACAGAGCCATGCAACCCGGCGTGGAGCTGCACCTGAGGGGACACATTTTCCTAACGCATACAAAGGGCATCATAGGACTGTTATGGCCCTGTTTAGGAAGGACAGTGGGATAAGGGAATATGCCAGGCTCCAGAAAAGGCTGGATATTTGGATGACTGTAAAGATTGATAAAGCTTTATACCAAGACCCAAACCTTCCTTTAAAGCTTAACCAAACAACAAGAAAGCAAAAAGCATCTATACAACTGAGTATTGATCAAGGGAAGCCAGGGAAGGGAAATCAGGACAGAGTAGCCCCCATCACTCCACGCAGAGTCTGTCAGTTGGTGATGTGCCATGTTAAGAAGTAGCCAGGTAACATGGCTAATTTCAGTCCAGGCAAATATGGAGAACTTTTAAAATAAATTCTCACTTAAACAGTTAAGTGTAGGGTTTTTAAAGATGATCAGCGCTGCCAGGCTTCCTTGTTTAGTATTGAAGGCAACCCAAAAATTGTCTTTAAAAGTGTGTTCTGCATCAGCCTCCTAGATGGGGAAACTGGGAAAGCGAGAATTTGAGATTTCCTTCATAACTCATCAAGAATGTTTTTTTACAAGTTAACTTGGAAATTATGAATGTAATACCTGTTTGTTGCAGAAAATAATTAGATCCTACCAAATTGCTCTTTCAAAATCATGTACATTATAGTACGTGTGCAACCCTACTGTTCATGTTTGATCTTTTCCCCACACACTTGACAAGTATGGATAGTCTCAACCTTTTCCATGTTTGCCCATCTGAGAGGCAAATGACCCTTGTTGTATATTATTCTCCATTTCCCTGATGCTAGTGATGTTGAACATTTTCATGTGCTGTCATTTCGACCTTTTCTGTACATATTACTTATTCATATGCTTTGGCCTTTTTCTAATGTGTTGTTTGTTCAGTTAGTGCTGATATTTATCCCTTAAATATTACATCTCTTAAAACTGTTTTCTTGAAGTCTGTTATTTGTCCTTTAACTTTTTTATGATATCTTTTGTCATACGGAAGGCTTGGGTTTTTATGTAGGGAAATTTCATTATTGATTTTCTTGATGGTGTCTTGGATTTTGTGATTTATTTAGGAAAGTCTCCTCTGTCACAAGATTATAAAAATATCCTCTTTTATTTTCTTCTGGTACTTTTATAGCCTTTAAAATGTTTATCATCAGTCTGGCTTTTACTTATTTGGCATATAATGCAGGGATAAGACCATTCATTAAAACCACCTAATGCGCTTTCCGTGCATCCGGGAGAGAAAGGGAGGATAAGTTCTTTCATCCCTCTGAGCAACAGTGATAAAAACTCTGTGAAGGAGGAAAAGACCATCCACTCTAGTGGGAAAACTGTTATGGCAACCATATAATCCGTAATTTCTAAAATGGTCCATATTTGCAATATTCTTGCTTACGGACACATTGTTACCATCCTACTTTTGATTTGGAAACTGCAGCTAATATAGCCAATGAGGTGGTGTGAGCACAAGCCTGTAAAAGAGGACAACGCAAACACCACAGGAGATGTATTGAATTCTATGAATTCAGAGGAGCAAGGGGTCTTTCTGCTTGGGAAGACTGGGGAGAACCTTTGAATTGGGCCTTGAAGGCAGGTTAAATTTTGAGAGACCAAGATGGTAGAAGAGGTCATACTAGGCCAAGGGAACACAGGAGCAGGGGTAGGGAAACAGGGAAGCACAGGTTGTGTTTCTGGAACCACTCATGAGCTGTCTGATTGGCTGCTATATAGAGAAGTAGCCAGGGGTTAACTTAGATGGTAGTTTGAGGCTGGAGGATAGAAAGCCTTGAATGCCGATATAATGAATTTGTGCTTTCTTTTCTTTTTCTTTTTTAGATTTTATTTATTTATTTGAGAGAGAGAGCATGACAGGGGGAGAGGGCAGAGGGCAGAGGGAGAGAGACACGCAGACTCCCCACTGAGCATGGAGCTAAGGCAGGGCTTGATCCCAGGACCCTGAGATTATGACCTGAGCCAAAGTCAGACATTTAACTGTCTGAACCATCCTGGTGCTCCATGCTTTATTTTCTAGGTAATGGAATCACCACTGAAGGCTGTATTTTTTTAAGATTTATTTATTAATTTGGGAGGGGGTGGGGGGATTTGCATGTGCATGCCTGGGGGAGGGACAGAGGGAGAGAATCTTTCAAGCCAACTCCCTACTGGGCTGGGAGACCTATGCAGGGCTCCATCTCACGACCCACGGGATCATGACCAAGAGTTGGTCATGATTTGATTTGATTTGATTTGATTTGATTTGATTTGATTTTGAGCCAAAACTAAGAGTTGGGCGTTTAATCAACTGAGCCACCCAGGTGTCCCTGAAGGCTGTATTATTTTAACAGCTTTATTAGGATATAATTCATATACCACACAATTCACTAATTTAAAGTGCACAATTCAGTGGTTTTTAGTATATTCACAGATAGGTGCAACCATTACCACAATCAGTTTTAGAACATGATCATCACCTCAAAAAGAAACCTTTTTAAAAATTGTATTTAAATTCAATTAATTAACATATAGTGTATTATTAGTTTCAGAGGTAGAGTTCAATGATTCATCAGTTGCATGTAATACCCAGTGTTCATTTCATCTCCTTAATGTCCATCACCCAGTTACCCCATCCCCCCACCCACCTCCCCTCCAGCAACCCTCAGTTTGGTTCCTATAGTTAAGAGTCTCTTGTGGTTTGCCTCCCTCTCTGCTTTTGTCTTATTTTATTTTTCCCTCCCTTCCCCTATGTTCATCTGTTTTGTTTCTTAAATTCCACGTACGAGTGAAATCATATGGTATTTGTCTTTCTCTGACTGACTTATTTTGATTAGTATAATCCTCTCTAGTTCCACCTGTGTTGTTGCAAATGGTAAGACTTCTTTTTTTTTTATGGCTGGGTAATATTCCATGTATATATACCACATCTTCTCTATCTATTCATCTGTCAATGGTCATCTGGGCTCTTAAAAAAGAAACCTTTATCTGTTACCCTCTAACCCATCTTCATCCCAAGCCTCAAGGCACTAATCTATTTTCTGTCCTTATAGATTTCTCTCTTCCGGACATTACATATAAATGGAATCATGTAATATGTGGCCTTTTGTGACTACCTTCTTTAGTTTGGTGTAATGTTATCACTAATGGTTTAAGTGATAGAACTCTCTAGTCAAAGTGGCTCTTTAGGAAGAGTGTTCTGGATACAGGATGGTGGAAGGGGGCTGGGAGAGCTTTAGGAGGGCATAACTGTAAGTAGCTGTTATGGGGTCATATGAGTGCAAGTAAGAAAACACTGAACCATAAATGACCTAAATAATAGGGACATAGTATCTTTGTATATGTGTGTTATTTGAAAAAAAAAATCAAAGTTTTTATTTTAATTCCAGTTAGTTAACATACAGTGTAATATCAGTTTCAGGTGTACAATATAGTGAGTCGACAATTCTATACAACACCCGGTGCACATCACAACAAGTGCACCCCTTAATCCCCATCACCTATTTCACACCCCCCCCCACCTCCCCATCTTCTGGTAACCATCAGTTTGTTTGCTATAATTAAGAGTGTTTTTTTGGTTTGTCTCTCCCTCTCTCCCTCTCTTTTCCCCTTTGTTTGTTTTGTTTCTTAAATTCCACATTTGAGTGAAATCATATGGTATTTGTCTTTGTCTGGAAGACTTATTTCGCTTAGCATTGTACTCTCCAGCTTCATCCATGTTGTTGCAAATGGCAAGATTTCATTCTTTTTTATACTGAATAATATTCCATTATATATATCTACCACATCATCTTTATCCAGTCATCAATTGATAGACACTTGGAATGCTTCCATATCTTGGCTATTGTAAATAATGCTGCTATAAACAGAGGGGTGCATATATCCCATTGAGTTAGTGTTGTTGTATTCTTTCAGTAAATACCCAGTAGTGCAATTGCTGGCTCATAGGGTAGTTCTATCTTTAACTTTTGGAGGAAACTCCATACTGTTGTCCAGAGTGGCTGCACCAGTTTGCATTCCCACCAACAGTGCTTGAGGGTTCCTTTTTTCCACATCCTTGGCAACACCCGTTGTTTCTTGTGTTGTCGATTTTAGCCATTCTGACAGGTGTGAAGTGATATCTCATTATAGTTTTGATTTGCATTTCCCTGATGGTAAGTGATGTTGAGCATCTTTTCATGTCTCCGTTGGCCATCTGGATGTCTTCTTTGGAGAAATGTCTGTTTGAGTCTTCTGCCCACTTTTAAATTGGATTATTTGTTTTCGGGGTGTTGAATTGTATATGTTCTTTATATATTTTGGATACTAATCCTTTGCCTTTTAGTTTTGTTGATTGTTTGGCTTTAGCAAGATTTTGTTTGTTAAATTTATAACTGTTTTATAAGATAACTAAAATGCCTGAGAGGATTTGACATTAAATTTGTAAATGTTGGGGCGCCTGGGTGACTCAGTCGTTAAGTGGCTGCCTTCAGCTCAGGGCGTGATCCTGGAGTCCTGGGATCGAGCCCCACATCAGGCTCCTCCACTGGGAGCCTGCTTCTTCCTCTCCCACTCCCCCTGCTTGTGTTCCCTCTCTCGCTGGCTGTCTCTCTGTCAAATAAATAAATAAAATCTTTAAAAAAATAAAATAAAATAAAATAAAATAAATTTGTAAATGTTGTTTTAAACATTTAAGGGTATTTACTTAGTTCAATTTATATAGATAGTTATTTGTTAGAGGAGTATAATCTTTTAAATTTATAAGTCAATGGAATATTAATTCAAGGATGAGAGAAAATAATTCTTATTTTTATACTTTTGAGCATATATATTTATGAATAAAACAACTATGTTTATAGGTGACTTTAAGCATACATTTTTCTTTTTTTTTCTTTTTTCTTTTTTTATTAAAGATTTTATTTATTTATTTGACAGAGAGAGACAGCCAGTGAGAGGGGGAACACAAGCAGGGGGAGTGGGAGAGGAAGAAGCAGGCTTCCAGTGGACGAGCCTGATGTGGGGCTCGATCCCATAATGCCGGGATCATGCCCTGAGCCGAAGGCAGATGCTTAACGACTGAGCCACCCAGGCGCCCCAAGTGTACATTTTTCTAACTTAAACTTAAATGAACCGAATATTGATTCAGACACATGTTAATGTACGTATTTCTTTCTTGCTCCAAAGTCTACTTTGGACCTTAAAACTCAATTGGTAGTGAGACACCCAACTCATCTAGGTTTTCTGGGGACTACTTTGGTTTCAAAACTGGGAAACTTGGCAAACGGGGGCAGTAAGTCACCATTATTGGCAGACAATCCCCTGACCTTTGCAACACAGCCCTGTGGCAACCTGGTGTGAAATCTGTGTGTAGGGTTATCATTCCCATAAACAGAGGCAGCAACTGGGCTCAGAGAAGTTAACATGGCTTGGCCAAGGCCATTATTCGGATTAAAACTTATTCACCTTTCTCATGTCCTTTTTCTACTTAATGTGATTGGTTGATTTATTTCTGAGGTCTTTCCTCCCTCCCCAGTAGAGAACTTGGTTTCTTCTTTCTAGAATAAATGAGTTTTATTTTCACCTGGAGAAGCCACAGTTTAGGATTAACTTCAGCAGTAATCCCTAGAAATTCCTTTGTAGAGACCTTCAGGGAGGTTGCCTTGGCCTTTGCAAGATGGGTAGAAATCAAGGTTACGAAGATGTTCAGAGCATAGATTACTGTGCATTTTTAAAATCATTTTGCTGATTATTTAAAATGTGTTACTACTTATAATTAACTTTTTAATAACAGTTTTATTGGGATATAATTCACACACCTTACAATTCATTCATTTATGCTCTTAACCACTATTTTTAAGTCAGGGAAATGCAAATTAAGGCAAAAGTGATGTGATGAGCACCGGGTGTTGTATATAAGTGTTGGGTCACTAAATTGTACACCTGAAACCAATATTACAATGTATGTTAACTTACTGGAATTTAAATAAAAACTAAACAAAAAATAAATGATAGGACATATAATATACTCTACTGCTCTTCCAAAAAAAAAGCAAAAGTGAAATACCAATTTTTACCCACCAGATTAGTAAAATGTAAAAAAAAAAAAAAAAAAGTGAAAATATCCAGTGATGACCAAGATGTGGGAGAATGTTTAGTCTCAGATAGCCATGGTTGGAGTATGTCTTGCTTCAGCTTTTTTGAAAATGATTTGAAAATATCTATTAAAATTTAAAATAAAAATTGAAATGATAATTTCACCTTGGACAATTTATTTCATAGAAATAAAAGTATGAAAGGGTAAGTATAAGGGTATTCATTACAACATGCTCTAATGGCAAAACAAACACCTGGAAAAAACTTTGTCCATCAGAAGGGAATGATTGAACCATATATGATTGGCCACACCAAAAATGAGTTAGATCCCTCTTACCCAAACTGCTGTCAATCTTATACCATTAAAACATTTTTATTTGAGTTGGCTCCAGGGTTCTACAAGGAAACAGAACTACTAGGATACATATTTACATTATATAGACATTAATAGTTTACATATATATACATAAATTAATAGGATATACAGAGAGAGAGAGAATATTTATTATGAGGAATTGGCTTACATGACTTTGGAGGCTGTGCAGTCACCTGCTGTGTCATCTGCAAGCTGTAGACCCAGGAGAGCCTGTGGTATAGTCCTGAGAACGAGGAGAGACCGTGGTGTCTCAGTCTCAGGGCACCCCGCTCATCAGTCAGGCAGAGTGAGGCCAAATGCCCCTGCCTCCACCTTTTTGTTCTATCTAAGCCCTCCACAGATTGTATGAGGGTCACCCACCATGGGCAAGGCCATTGGCTTTACTCAATCTACAGATTTCAAATGCCAGTCTCATCCAGAAACATTCTCACAGATACACCCAGAAGTAACATTTAGCCAAATATCCAGGTACCCCATGATCCAGTCAAGTTGACACATAAAATCAATTAGTACATGTATATTTGTTATAAAATGAAGTTTCATAGCACCACAGTCAATAGAAAACCAGTATTACTTGCTAAGCCTAGAAAGTATCTGTAAGCATAAACACAAAGACAACAAAAGGATGTTATTCATTCCTAGTTAGATAGCATGGCCTACCAAAGATTTTAATCCTGAGCCCAGCTCTCTACAAAAGAGTGAGATATCAAGTGTCAGAGAGATATTAAAGACACCACATGATTCAGTGTCATTTAATGTCCTTCATAGGCCATATTAGCTCCTTGGAGCCCACAGTACTGATCATTCCAAACTTTTGTAAACATATAGGAGATTCTTTATTGGATCTGAAGAGATATTCACAACTTATTAAATAAAAAAAGCAAGTTATAAAGTAATGGGTGTTAGTCCAACTTTTGTATAATAAGCAAAGTCAAAAGAAACCTCTGTTGATTGTTGCTTGTCTTGGTGTGCACGTGGAGAGGTGGATGAACAGCTAAAGTATAGCTAACCACAGGAAATGATAAGTCAAAAATTATCTAAATTTGGATTTTAATATAGTCCCACCTAATGAACCACCAAGGCTGTTAACATTGATTATGGGAAGGAGTGATGGAAAGTCTTTTGTATTACTTTTGACTTTTTCACAATTCTAATAAAAGCATTCCAAAAGAAATGAAAAGAGAGAGAGCACGTGGAGCCATCAAAAGCTATGAATAAGCTACAAGTCCTTGGTTATGTGTCAGTTACATCTCAATAAAGCCGGCGGGGGTGGGGGGGAAGCTGCAAGTCCTTGGGTAGATCACACACCATTTCTCCAATCCACCTCAGCACTATTGACATTTGAGGCTGGATAATTAAGGTGTTTAAATAACTCATAAGACATTAACAGTAACAGCCCTCCAGGGGGTCTATCCATTTGGATGAGGATGGAACCCTTAAATCTCAGGGATGAAGTTCCATCAGTAGTGAAGGACTTGGGGGAACTGAGGCCTTTTCCTCAGTTGTGAGGGGTTGTCCTGTGTATTATAGGATATTTAGCAGCATCCCTGGCTTTTAGGTACTGATGATAGTAGCATCCCCCACCCTCAGTCAAATGATAGCCAGAAATGTCCACAGAAGTTGCCAAAGGTTGCCTGGGGACAGAATCTCCCCTGGTTGAGAACCATTGGTCTAGTTCTCAATTTCTCAGCAGTGATGGGACACACCTCGAACCAAGTGTTCTCTAAGCTCCGTGGAAACTCTAACATTGTCTGATTTCATCAACTTTGAATCTACTGTTTTCCAGAAGCTGTTTTCCTCCAGAGCCACTAGAGGGGACACTCTGCAACATTAAGGACAAAACAGAGCACTTGGGGAACTTTGTTTTCCTTTCCTTGTGGACTTTGTTGTATCTGATTCAGAGGGCCCGGCCTTTAATAAATAGTCTTTGATGTTGAGAGTGATAACCCTTATCCACGAGACAGGTAGAGCTGTTTGTCTTGTGCTTCGTGCCATAAAAGTCAGTGTTTTTAGATATGGTTGAAGAGAGCAGAGTGCTCTTTGCTTTTTAAACATTCTTTATAAGGCAGTCAGGTGAATAATATTACTAAAAAGAAGTTATGTGTCTCCATGAGGAGAGCCTGTGGGACAACCAGGCTAGGAGGGGAAAGATTTAGGTCTCTTCCTGGTCCTGCCGCTTCCAGGCTGTGTGATGTTGGCCAAGTTTCTTAGCTTTCCTGGTTATATATAGCAGCTGAGGAGATAAGCTGAGAGGTTAAGGTCACACGTGGAGTTAAATGGTCAAGCAAGGGTTTGGATCTGACCTGTCAATTTCATGGCATAGCTGTGAGAATCAAAGGAGATGGTGTATGTGGAAGAGTTTTGAAAAATAGAAAACCCTGTACAAGTTCAGGATGTGGATTCGCAGGTATCAGAAGAGCAAGAGGAGGTGATGACTAAGAGGTAGCGTGGGGGCAGTGAGTGGGGGAAGCGGGCAGGGGTAGCTCCACGAGGGTAACAGAAATAATCCTCCATCTAGTGTTATCAATTATAGAAAAAGACCTCAGTGCCCCCAAATCCTTCATTACTGGTGGAACTGTATCCCTGGGACTTAAGGTTTTGATCCCTATCAAAGTGGACAAACCACTTGGAGGGGTGTTACTTCATGCTCTTATGAGTTGCTTAAACACCTTAATGAAAGTGAAAGATCTACTCCAACACTATTTTTTTAAACTTTTTTCTTTTTAACTCTGAACCACAGTAATAAATACGTTTCACAGAGAGACCCAGCTCACACACATAAAACTGAAACAAAAGTCTTGTACTTGAATTTTTCTGTTTTATTTTGTCACTTGAAACTAATGCTACTTCTGACCCAATAATGGTGGGTACTGACCTGCAGTTTTAAAAACACTGTTCTAGAGGTTTTCAGGGGAGGATAGAGTCCTGGTGCTGGACTGAGGAAACAAGAGATATGACCTCCAAACATTACACAGGGAGCCTCAATGATGAATTTTTTACAGTTTTCTAGGGGCTGATTCTTAGAGGAATGATTCAGGAAGAAGAAAGAAAAGCAATAATCCCAAATTCATCTAAATGAGTGATGATGGGCCACTGAGGAGTAGCCTCCCAGTTGGATTCTCAGAGGTCATGATCTAAACCCCACTCCATTAACATAAAGTATAGATGGCCATAACATAGCCACCACCATAACAAAAATAAAAATCCAGGGGCTCCTCGGTGGCTCAGTCGGTTAAGCCTGTGCCTTTGGCTCAGGTCCTGATCCTGGGGTCCTGGGATTGAGCCCTGTGTCAGGCTCCCTGTTCAGCGGGGAGTCTGCTTCTTCCTCTCCCTCTGCTCCCCCCCCCCAACTCATGTTCTCTCTCTCTGTCTCTCTCTAGCTTACTCTCTCTCTCAAATAAATAAATAAAATCTTAAAAAAAATTAACAAGTCCGTGAATAAAGATTATTTCCAATATAAGTAATATCAATTAAGAATAAAATAGGATAAGATTTAACAAGAGGAATGTAAGACTTACACACCAAAAGTGATAAAACATTGTTGAAAGAAATTAAAGATCTAAATATATGGAAAGTCTCCCCAGGTTCACAGATCAGAAGACTTAATATTGTTTTTTGTTTTGTTTTGTTTTGTTTAAAGATTTTTATTTATTTATTTGACAGAAAGAGACAGCCAGCAAGAGAGAGACACAAGCAGGGGGAGTGGGAGAGGAAGAAGCAGGCTCCTAGTGGAGGAACCTGATGTGGGGCTCGATCCCAGGACACTGGGATCACGCCCTGAGCCGAAGGCAGATGCTTAACGACTGCGCCACCCAGGCGCCCCAGAAGACTTAATATTGTTAAAATAAGGATACTCCCTAACTGGTCTAGAGATAGAATTCAATCTCTGTCAAAATCCCGGCTGGAATTTTTTGCAGAAATTGAGAAGATAATCCTAGAAATCAAATAGAAATGCAAGGGATCCAGGGCCACCTGGGTGGCTCAAGTCATGATCCCCCCTGGGATCAAACCCCCAAGTCGAGCTTCCTGCTCAGTGGGGAGCCTGCTTCTCCCTCTCCCTCTACCCCCCAGCCCGTGCTCTCTCTCTCTCACTCTCTATCTCAAGTAAATAAGTAAAATCTTTAAAAATAATTTTTTAATAGTTTTTATTTATTTATTTGACAGAGACAGCGAGAGAGGGAACACAAGCAAGGGGAGTGTGAGAGGGAGAAGCAGGCTTCCCACCGAGCAGGGAGCCCGATGTGGGGCTCAATCCCAGGACCCTGGGATCAAGAACTGGGCCAAAGGCAGACACTAAATGGCTGAGCCACCCAGGCACCCCTAAAAATAAATTTAAAAAAAGGAATGCAAGGGATCCAGAATGGCCAGAACAATCTTGAAAAAGCACAAGGTCAAAGCTGTAGTAATCAAAACAGTGTGGCGCTGGCATAAGAACAGACATCTAGATCCATGGAATAGAATTAAGAGTCCAGAAATAAACAAATATTTATAGTCAGTTGATTTTTAACAAAGGGGCCAAGACAATTCAATGGGGAAAAGAATGGGCTATTTTTAAAAATAAACTATTTATTTTAGAATAGTTTTAAATGTCCAGAGTTCTTGTGAGAATATTCTTTTCAACAAACGGTTCTGGATATCACAGGAAAAGAATGACTATGGATCCCTACCTTACACCATAAAAATTAACTTAGAGTGGATCATAGACCTAAATATAAGAACTACAACTATAAATCTATTAGAAGAAAACTCAGGTGTAAATCTTTATGACCTTGAGTTAGATGACAGTTTCTCAGATATGATACTAAAAGCACAGTGATGTAAGAGAAGATAGATAAATTGGACTTCATCAGCATTAAAAACCTTTCTCCTTCAAAGAATATCATAAAGAAAGTGAAATGACAATCCACCAACAAGGCAATAATATTTGTAAAACATATATCTGATAAAGGATTTGTATGCAGAATGTATACTCAACAATAAGAAGACAAATAACCCAATTAAAAATGGACAAAGGATTTGAACGAACAGTTCTCCAAAGAAGACATACAAATGACCAGTAAGTTCGTGAAAAGGTGCTCAACATCCTTTGTCACTAGGGAGATGGAAATCAAAAGCAAAATGAGATACCACATCGCACCCACTCGGATGGCTAGAATCAAAAAGACAGACAAGAAGAATGTTGTGAGGATGTGGAGAAATCGGAACTCTCACACGTCACTGGTGGGAATGTAAAATGGTGCACTTTGGAAAACGTTTTGACGGCTTCTCAAAATGGTAAACATAGAGCGCTTGCTTCGGCAGCACATACACTGAAATGTTAAACATAGAGTCACCGTATGACCCAACCCAGCAGTTCCACTCCTTGGTAGCTACCCAAGACACACAAAAATGTATGTCCACACAAAAATGTGTACTCGAATGTTCGCGGCAACATGACTTGTAACAGTAAAAAATGGAGACAACTCAAATGTTCATCAACTGATGTATGGGTAAACAAAATGTGCTACATCCACACGATGAAGTATTACTTGGGCCTAAAAAGGAATGAAGTACAGGGGCACCTGGCTGGCTTGGTGGGTGGAGCATGTGACTCTTGATCTCAGGATTGTGGGCTCAAGCCCCATGCTGGGCATAGAACTTACTAAAAAAAATTTAAAATAATAAAATAAATAGAATTTTTAAAAAAAGAATGAAGTATGGATAGATTCTACAACATGGATAAACTTTGAAAATATTACGCTAAGTGAAAGAAGCCAGACACAAAGGCCACATATTATGTGATCCCATTTATATGAAATGGCCAAATCTATATGTAAATCTATAGAGACAGAGAGAAGATTGTTTGCCTAGCACTGGGGGGAGGGATGGTACATAAGTGAGGAGTGACTACTAATGGGCACATAGTTTCTTTTGGAGGTGATAAAAAGCTTCTAAAATTCTATGACAGGTCACAGAATTCTGTAAATATACTAAAATCCATTAACTTGTACACTTTAAGTGGGTTAACCTTATGGTATGTAAATTATATCTTAATAAAATGTGTTTCTAAAAAGTGAATGTTATGAGAGAAATTAGAGGCAGCAAGTGTAGACCAGTCTTATGAGGAATTCCTTGAACCCGTAAAGATTTAATTAATTTATTTTTTAATTACGAGTATATAACTGCATTTGTTGTAACAAAGGATTGTCCAGATGATGTATAGGTTAGAGGGTGTCACTATATTTACTTCTCTGTGTCCCCCAGTAGATGTTTCGCCCAATTCTGATTTTATCCTATTAGAAGCAGCCTCAGAACACATAGTACAAGGCTCTGCATCTCACTTAAGCTTACTCATCATTTCTCCTTCTTTCCTTTCCTTTTCTCTTCACATTATCCTGGCCCCACAAGGTAAACTGAAAAAATAATCAGCCTCTCTTCATCTTATTAGAGAAATAACTACCTGTGTACATGAAGCAAGCAAGGCCACCAGGCCTTTGGGGAAGCAGAGTGGGGAGGTGCCCAGAGCCATTTTCTGCAGAGAGAAAAGGAAAGAATAAACAAGCCTTCTGCCAAAAAATGCCTGGAACTTAAATCGCTTTCCTCAGCTCAAGGTCAGGCTGTGTGTGGACTGTTGACAGTGACCCTGATGAGTTGTTGCTCCCTTAATTAAACGCAGGTGGCTTTCTCTCTTCTGAAATTCACCTTTGCTAATTCCACCTGCCTGGGAAGTCAGACCCCCCCCCCCCCCAGCACAAGTGTAATTCCTCAGAGTGGCAACTGGCAGCGCTCCTAGGAACAAGGTAACTACAGGGTGTCCCCAGTTATCAGAGGCATTGATCTCCTGAGCCCATGAGAGGGGTCTCATGACCACAGTGGAAGGAAGGCTGTGGAGTGGTGTTATTGAGGAGGCCAGTGACGACTCCCTCCCCTTCTTCAGCAAGGGGCTGGAAATTCCTGGCATTTGTCTTCCTCTTGGAATGAGACATTCACTCTAGAAGAATCATGGAAAAGTACAAATCATGAAATCAGAAACCCCAGAAGGAGAAGATACCTCCAAGGTCATCTTTATCCCAGGCCCAGATACCCCTGGAAGCAGATGTTCTCCTCTTGCCAGCCCTCCTCATCTTGGCTTGAACACAGCCACTGACAAGACTCGCACTCCATCCCGGAAAGGCAGCTTATGCCTGATAGGGCTGTGCTAAGGGCAGCGACTGCCACTGGCAGGTCCAGTGCTGTTCCTGTCACCTCCCGCTCCTCTCGTACTTGAAACACACCATTGTGCTAGCTCCTCCTCTAGCCCTTGGAGTCTTTGAGAGCTATCTTGTCTTTCTTCCCTGTAGTCTTCTTGCCTGTCCCAGACTAGGGCTTTGGCTGCACTGACCCCCCATGTATGCCCATTAGTCCAGGGGGCAACAAAGACAAGTCTGGGCCTCGGCCCCTCTGACGTACTCTGTCCACTGTTCTCTCACACCCTGCATCCAGATCCCCCTGGCTTTGTCCTCCCATCCTAGCTTCTCATCCCCACTTGGACCTGACAGTGAACATGCCCTCCTGACCACTTTGCGTGTCCCACCAAGACTCAGACCTTGTGTTGACCCATCAAGAGTCCATGAGGCCCACTACTCTACGCAGATCATCCCTAATTGCTCCATTCCTTCCTTGTGCAATTGGTTTTAAGCCCCATCATTACCTTACCTTTGCTCACCTGAACCAGGCTGCCCTTGGTCATTATTCACACATTGACCTAAGCCACTCACCATGGTGGTTCAGAACACAGGATTTGAGATCAAATAATCCAGGCTCTGCCATTAACCAGCTGTGAGACTTTTGAGAAGTGTCTTAATCTCTCTGAGCATCCATTTTCTCATCTATAGAATTGGGAATAATAATAGTACCTAACCTCATAGCTTTGTCATGATAATAATGATAAATGAGGGGCGCCTGGGTGGTGCAGTCGTTAAGCGTCTGCCTTTGGCTCAGGGTGTGATCCCAGCATTCTGGGATCGAGCCCCACATCAGGCTCCTCCGCTAGGAGCCTGCTTCTTCCTCTCCCACTCCCCCTGCTTGTGTTCCCTCTCTCGCTGGCTGTCTCTATCTCTGTCGAATAAATAAATAAAATCTTTAAAAAAAATAATGATAAATGAAATAATCTTTGCAAAGCACTTAGCACAGAGGCTCAAACATTCACTGCAAGTATTCAGTATATGTTTTCTACTATTTTATTTTACAATTGTCATCTAAACTTATCGAAATACATTCATCATGCGTTTACTGAGTCCCATGCCAGCACAGGGATATAAATACCCCTCTTAAAGAATGGTGCCCTCTTAAATCCAGGAGGTGCAAGCTCACACTGACACCCGGAGAGCAAGGAGTTGAGGCCTAGGGCCGTTGCACAAAGGCACTGACCGCTGGGCACTGCCCCAGAAATGTGACGAGAGCACCTTCTACCTTTCCACATGACTTCTAATACCACCTCTATCCCCTGCTTAAGGCAGCACCACAAGGAAAAAGGGGGATGCCAGAGGGAGAGGTGAGAAATCCCCAGAGAAACACCCTCTTCTGCTTCTCTCTTTGACAGAGTGGCCAGGCCTCTGCCATGCAGGAGGGTGACGTCCCTTGGGGAGGCCTTGCTGAATCTGCCTGTTCCGGAAGTAGGAAGGGCGACTGGGGGTGGGGAGACAGCAGGAATGTTCTCCTGGCTTGCTGCTCCGTACAGGCGAGTGTGCTGAGAGGAGGGCCTCTGGACATCAAAGGTTCCTTTTGTCCCCTTCCGAGTGGCAGGGCAGCCAGGCCGCTGGCGATGACTCAGGCCTGGCCCTGACGTCACCCACGCCCGGCCACTGGCCTCCCTCTGCAGCCAGGAAACTGGCTGGGGAGTGGCACTCGCAGCTGCAGCAAATCTCAAAATAAGGAGGCAACTGCCTCTCTCCTCCTCCTCTCCATCTCCCCACAGCACACCTTTCTTTTCTTCTTCTTTTTTCTTTTTTTAGCCTCATGGAAGGTTTTGCTTATAGATCAACTTTCAAAATGTAGGAAGTCAGAATGGGTGACATCATCAGAAAAATATGTGGAGCTGATCTCAACAAGAAGTGAAGAACCCAGAGCAAGAAAGCGGTTATAACTCCTGAGCCCAGGGAGTTGGCAGCGTCTGGGTTTCAGAGGAGCCAGCGTCTCCGAGTAAGTGAAGGCCCACCCCTGGCCCCCCTCACTCAGTGCCCTACACTGTGGGGCGCCATCTTGTTTCCTGACACCTGTGGCTTGGCAGGCCCCAGCCCAACGGGAGGGAGTGGGGATGCATTTGGGAGACTTTCCAAAGACAGCACCAAAGGGATTTTATCTGATCTCTCTCTTCTCACAGGACCAGACAAGAGTGCCTTTCCTCTCAGAAAAAAAAAAAAAATATATATATATATATATATGTGTGTGTGTGTGTGTGTGTGTGTGTGTGTGTGTGTCTGAGTGTGGGTGTGTGTGTGTGTACACGTATGTATATGCTGAAACCCTGGGAAAATGGCCCAAGTCGTCCCTTCCCCGGTCAACCCTCTTGTTTTGTCTCCTCTTCCTTCTCCCGCCCTAGTGCTCTGTTTTGGACTGCCAGAATGTTTGTTCAGAGTTCTGAACTGTTTGCTTCCTGGATCTTAAACCGAGTAATCAGACACAAAAAGAAACCCTGTTCTAGGCAAATACGTGCCCTATGCCGTCAAAAAGTATTTTTGCACTTAACCTGGTAAAAGATGGCAGCTCTGGTAAGAAAACATCCACAACCCGCCTTTCCAGAGTGTGTTTCTGGTTGCCTCAGATTGTTCTGGTCGTGCACCTCCATTGTTTCATCACCGTGTTTATAGAGACTTTATTTTAATTCCGACTTGTGCCATTGCATCTGGAATGATATTAAACACAAAGACAGATACAATGTATCTCTGATGTCTGTTTTAACATCACCTAAAAAACTTAAGTCTGTGCATAGCCTATAATTTTACAAGCTCTGAAAGTTCCTAACCAAGAAAGTTAAGTTCCTGAGAGCAAAGTTTAAATGTGTACGTAAGAACTGCAGAGCCCACAGGCAGTCATACCTAGTGTTCCTAGCCTCCAGTGTCATCCCCTGAGTCAGCACCTAGTCTTTGTATAGCTTATTTAGCAGAGTAGAATCGTGCTTTATAAATTCTATTTTATAATGATTGGAGGGGGATGTATTTTTAAAAATTTCATTTTAAAGGCAATAGGGAAGTTTGTCATTTACTGGAAAACAGTGGCAAATTCCATCGTAATCTGACAACAACCTATAGAACGTAACCATATATTTGTTTTGTAACTCTAATGTCTTTGCTTTGTACATCTTACATTTCTTTTTTGTTTTATTTTAATATATCAGGTTGTCTTGAAGTGAGACTCTGCTAAATTTCTGCTCTTCTGGCTTTAAGATCTGAATGCTGTGACCACTAATTTGGTGAGTGTCATTTGCCCCTAATGGCTGCTTAAATTTAAGTTTATTAATTCTATTCCCTTGGTTTATAGTAAAATTTAAGGAAGGGGGAGAAAGCATAGGAACTTCCGCACACAAGAAAAACAGCTGTATCCAAAAGGACATGTAAGCGTTAGTATAAGCTAATTGCTGTAATGGACTGAAAAATGTATAATGGCTCAAACACAACACAAGTTTATTTCTTGCTCATGTAACAGGGTGTAATAGGGCAACTGTAACACGTTCATTCAGGGCTACAAATGGAGAGAGTCTCCACCTTCTGCAGCGTGTGGTTTTTAAGGTCACCTGGAGTGTCTCCACTCCCCAGTGGAAGAGCAAAAGAGTGTGAAAAAGTGCACATGGAAGGTTTTTACAGGCCATGCCTGGAAGGGATGTACAACGCTTCTGTTCACGTTCGCTTGACTAAAACTCAGTCACATGACCATGTCTAACTGCAAAGGGGTCTGGGAAATGTAGTCCCTGGGGAGGCAGCCACTTCCCAGTGATGGCTCTGGAGAGTTTCTCGGTATGAGGTAGTCCTCTCTGGCACAGCATGATAAAGAATTTAGAGATGCTCAAGGATAAGAGGGCAGAATGAAGCCATGGGAGAAGCAAAAAATTTTCAGATATTTAGTATTCCCTGACCAACTTTCTTAAGTAACATTTGGCCATATCGGCAAGGAGCAGTGAGTGAGATTTTCCTAGATGCTTCTGTTCTTTCCAACCCTGAACCTTTATATGAGCACTACCATGCTGCCAGTGGCTAGTATACGAGGAAAGACATTCTTCCCTTTATTTTCCCCTCCAGGATCCTCTTGGTCTAGGACCATTTTGGCTTTGTTTCCTGGTTTTGGGTCTAATCCTGCTCGTTGGAATTATCGAACAGAATTCTGTCCCTCCAGCTTTGAGCCCCAAGCCTATTGGAGAGCTCATGGTTTCTTTAGTTCATGGTTCTGTCTGCTCCTGGGAACTTTCGGAAGCTACCCTGCCTGATCTACTCCAGATCTTGGCACACTTTTTAATCTTGTGTCCATTGGTGGGGAGGTGGAATCCCTGACTAAGATGGGATCTTAAACCAAATTATTAGATAAGCATTTAAAAGTAGATTAAAAAGGTTGAGGCTGGAGAGAATAGTGCAACCTGAAGGATTTGATGCATAATTCTAGCTTTTTCTTTTCAAGAAAAGTTTCAAAACGTATACTGAAATAATGAGTGGTAAGGCCATAACCCCTGTTTGGAGAACTCTGAACTAATTTTACATTTTATGTAGCCTTTTTGCCATTGTTGGTCTTAGCGCAGAATTCCCCTGCTGGTAAATATCAGAAACCATATGGTGGGTGCCTTATGATGCCCCTAAGGCGTCATAAAGACCTCCAATAAAAGTGGACTACATGTGCTTGCTTCAGCAGCACGTATACTAAAAATGGACTACAGTCTTTGCCTGAGCTAGTTCTCTAGTCTTGTTGTCAATATCTGGCCAGACATGCTGGTTTCTGATTGAATTTTGCCCCTGGACTTGACATTTCTGGCACCCACACCCATACCCTGGAGAACACACATTGTCCATTGTGTGGGAAGGCCAGCTACTGGCCAATTTGACACAGCCTCTCGGGCTCTCACGGAGCCTGGTGCCTGGCCTAGTCTCCTATTACTGCTGCCTTGCCTCTGCCCAGGGCCCTCACATCAGGAGTGGTCTAAGGAACAGTGGAACAGAATAAGTTGATTGGTTACAAAAATGCTTTAATCTTTAACAGTTCATTGGCTGTGCCTTGGTTGGTCCTGGAAGTGTCTAGGGAACCGAGAGCTTGTAGAGGAAGCTAAAGAGAGAACCAAGTTGAATGGGGGAATGCAGAGTCTGCTTAGGAGGGTACAGCCAAAGGAATAAGTTGACAACAAGGGCTAGTTTTCAAAAGCTAGAGCCAAGTGGGGACAATCTGTTGCCCAAAGTCCCAGTCTAATGGGACTAAGGGCAAGGCCAAAGGCCACAGTCGAGGAGGAAAGATGTTGGGGTCCATTCACTTGGGAGACTTGGTGGTCACAGTTTGTTAATTTCAACTGCATGTGATAATGACTCCTCGAAGCACTAAGTATATAGGAATTGACATACGAGTATGTGTGTGAAGGTGGTGGGCTGGGGTCAACCTCCTGATTTCTGATGTCTAGCTACCTTGATAACATGGCAGGGAGGGATGTGGAATCGCCAAATCAGAATTTCCATACTGTCAGCACCATTCCTCCACAGCATTGGTACAGCATGCTGGGTGACCTCTCAGACACACCCATAAGGCAGGGGTAACAAGTATACGCTTTGTAAATATTTTGACCTTCAACATTTTCAATAGTGTCAAAGTAGACATTATGGGAAAAACTTGACTTTTCTTGAGCTTCCTTAACTTTAATCTTTTATTTTATTATTTAAAAAAAATTTAATTCCATGCAAGGGGTATAGTTAAAATTTGGGGCACCATAGTCTTTTTGGAGCTTAGATCACCTGAAGAGCTTAGCTTGGACCTGTTGATCTGTGATGTGCAGACATGAACCGAGCACAGCAGGCTGATATAGGTAGTGCCTAGACCTGTTGGTTATTTTTAAACCCAGAGGTTTTATTGTTTTCATAGCACAGAAGTACAAGCCCCCTTCTTACTCTGGGTCAGCATTTATGAATGTTCTTTTACTCCCTTTAGAGGGTTTTGCAATAAGGCCACGTCATATTCACCAAAGCTAAGAATTCATGGTAATAGGGCTTTGTAATTTCTCTTGCTGAAATCCCCCGATTTCTTGTCAAGAACGAAGTTGGAAAACACCACACTTGAAAACTTCACGGTTTTGTTTTTAACTCAAGAAGCCTCTGCTTTTCATCAGAACTTGAAAGCTTCCTCCCGCCTCCAAAATGGTATTTTTAAAGGATGTAAAACTGAGATTCTGTCAGGATAAATAAAGCAATATATGTGAAATGGTTTGGGCCACTTAGAACAATGTATGACAAGTCAAGGTATTGATGAAAATAATTGTAATTATGGTCAGCATTGGTGTTTTAGCTTTTGATAGTGGTATTAATATTGTAGGTCTCATCATTTTAAATTTTTTGTCTCTTTTTTTTAAAGATTTTATTTATTTATTTATTCATTTAATTATTTGAGAGAAAGAGAGAGAGAGCACAAGTAGGGGAGAGCACAAGCAGGAGAGAGGGAGAAGCAGGCTCCCTGCCAAGCAAGGAGCCTGACTCCAGGGAACCTAACTCGGGGCCCCATCCCAGGACTCTGGGATCATGACCTGAGCTGAAGGCAGCCGCCTAACCGACTGAGCCACCCAGCTGCCCTCATTATTTTTTTTTTTTTTGTCTTTCTATTTTTTTTTTTAAAGATTTTATTTATTTATTTGACAGAGAGAGAGACAGCCAGTGAGAGAGGGAACACAAGCAGGGGGAGTGGGAGAGGAAGAAGCAGGCTCCCAGCGCTCCCAGTGGAGCAGGGGGCCTGATGTGGGGGCTGGATTCCAGGATCCCAGAGTCAGGCTCTGAGCAGAAGGCAGACCTTAACAACTGAGCCACCCAGGGGCCCTCATTTTTTTTTTTTTTGTCTTTCTAAATTGACTTTCATCTGCGATCCTTAGTACCACTCCCTAACTAGCACAGCATGTGCTAGTTATTTTTTTTTTAAGGTCGTTTGGAGAGGTCTGACTGTAGGCCAGATGCCTAACTGAGAGGCTTCTAATCTTACTTTGAGAGAGGTTTTGACCTGGGGCGGGGGGTGTCACTGAAATCTCTGCGAGAGAATGGAAAACCAAAAGCAAAAACAGTGTTTCCTGGCATTCTAGGGGGCTCCCAGTGCATTGGCCACAGGAGGCTTTGAAACCACTCCACAGAAGCATTGTGCTTGGGTAGTGTCTCCCAAATGAGAATGGAGTCCATTGCCTGTCCAAAAGCCCCTAATCCTGAGTACAGTCGTCTGCTTGGTGTTATGGGGCGGGGGATTATACACAGAGTCAACAAGCATGAATTCAACCCAAGAGCAGTAAAGAAGGCGTTACTTAAACTGTGAGCTCCCCTCTGTGTCCCAGATCCTGTAGTCTGTTATCTTTGAATGTAGTGGGCAAGTAGTATCTAGTGAAAGGACTTTCTCATTGACCCCAATTCCTTGGCATCAGCTATACCAAGGTACTTCACAAAAGAGAATGTAGCTTAAAATTCACCCCAGGCACCAGACTGAGTCTGAATCATACTACAGCAGCCAGGCTACAACTGGCCTGGACTCCTAAGACACCTCTCTTCCCTCCATGTTCACTCTACATGAGGCAAATTCCTTTTTGTTTCTTTTAAAATATTTATCATTGTTTCTCAAATATGAAGTCATAACTAGCTACTATACAAAATCTGGAAAATACAGAAAAATGTCAGGGAGAAAACAACAGTCTCCAATAATCTAACAACTAGCAACAATTCTGTATTAACATTTTGGAAAATGTTAATCTTTCCAATTTTTCATACATATATAAATATATATATATGTATATATATATGTATATATAAATTATTTGACATGGTATTTTATATGCTTTTTTTCACCCCACTTACAATTATGTTGTAAACGTTTTTTCCAAGTCATTAAATGGCCTATGAAAATTTGATTTTTAATAGCTGTGTTTCCATTGCACTGATATGTCTTACTTTATCCGTTCTTTTTTTTTTTTTTTTTTTTTTTTTGATGGGCATTTTGATTGCCTGCAGTGTTCTGCTGTTGTCAATCTGTAAACATTCTTGTAGATAAATCCTTGTGAACATCTTAGGGAGAATTCCTAGAATTGAGTCAGTAGGTCAAATGACCTGTTTTTAAAGTTCCTGACGCACATTGGTAAATTAACCTCCAGAAAGACACCAGTGTCTATTTCAAAACCTAAGTCCTGTTCAGGTTCTCATATTAAAACACATGCTCCTAGGCCCCAGTGGCATCAGAAGCTCTGAGGAGGGAGCCTAAGAATATACTTTTTAATATACCCTCCTAATCCTTATGCACATTAAAGCCTGAGAACTGTTGATATACTGCATCCAATTCCATAAACATTCATTTCAGCAAACAGGGAACCCTGAGATAGTCTATCTAAACCAGAATTTAACTTAAAGGCTCTTTTTTGGCCTCTGAGTTTTAGATTTTTTCCTTAATTGTGGTATGGTATAGTTGAAAGATTGTCAGCTAGGGAATCAGGAAAACTTACTGTAAATGTAAGGTAACTGAGACCCAGAATGGGTCATTTACTTCCAGGTGGTTACCCAGAGATTAAGTGGCAGAAGTAAGACTGGAACTTGGGTAGACAAAGGGCCCAGATCCCCCCACCCTTGGGGTAGCAGAGACAAGGCACCAATGAGAAGACAGATTCCTCAGGTGAGACTCTGCCTCAGCCAGAAAACTTTTATCTGCCTTCTCATAAGCAGGGCCATATCTCAGGATACGTGTGGGCAGCCCAGACCCCATGAGGGGCCCACGTGCCCACCTTGGTTGCCTAATTAAGCCAGACCACTGTGTGCCCTAAGCCCTGAAGCGGTAACATGGAAGCTGAACTGAGGAGGACATGGGGCAGCCACAAAGATCCATGCACAAGAGCAGAGTAGGAGATGGGGTCCCGAGTCAGAAGGCAAGAGAGCAGAAACTCATATTGTGATCAGATTTAGGTCAAGGCAGGCATGAGCTGAAAAAAAGACAAAGCCAGAGCTAGAGGGGAGCTGCATGATTCAGCCTCAAGGATGGGGTCCCATTACATAACTTCATAGTCTGGGAAGGTACCTGCCCCTAGCTGCACCTGCCTCTTTAAATCTGAGAGGTGCTGAGCACTGGGCTGCCTTCTGACAGCAGGTAAATAGAAGCACCTGGCCGAAGGAGGGGCAATGGATTAGAGAAGAGGCCCCTGAAATTGGGAAATTGGGAAAATTCTGTTACAACAGAGAATATAGTAAACAAACAACTACCAAATTTAATTTTCTTTTATCACCTTCTAAGAGGATGTATGACCATCTATCTTGTCTGCATAACTCTGCTCAAGCCGATTAGACTTCACCTGATGGCGTATGGCTGCCCCTCCTCATACTACCACCCCAGCTTCTGGAGGGCCTCCCTCATATCATTTGCTTTCAAATTCAGCCTTCACAAACTGTTCAGCTCCTGATAGTTCCTAGTTCATGTTCATGTTCAGGTTCTATAAATCACCATTTAGTTTCCTCCATGCTCAAGCCCACATCTTTCTCCTATGACTGCACCAGGTGAAGGGCAAGAGCCAGAACCGGAAGGAGCACCTCTGCTGCAGCCCTTATACATGCTTAGGTGGCTGGGAATTTGCCTGTGATCACCAAGCTTCACTGCTTCTGTGCAGAGTCTTCATTATCTCTTAGCTGATCTCACACAGGATCACTGCTCTCCTGATTTTTGGCCTTGGGTCCAAACTCAGAGAGCCAGGGTCAGGAAGAGTATGGATTCTGGGGAAGTCCACTACGTCCCTTCAATCAGGGGTACAACAGATGAAGGGTGACCTCCCAGACATGGCTGAAACAGTTCAAGTCATTGCTCTGATGTTGGCTCTATGCAAAGCCCATCTCCCTGGCATCCTTTACAACTTCCTTGGCCAAGGCACCTCCTGATACTTAGAGTTCTAATTACTGACAAGACCTGGATCCCTGGGCCAAGAAGATTCATGTGGTGGTGACGGCAGTGCCTCCAGATCTAACCCCCAGGAGGTAGATGTTGGATTCTGTGACATCCAGACAAGGTGTCCACATGCTGCCAGTGAATCTTAGATGATAAACAGAGTAGGAAGTCCAAGGGCAGAAAGAGTTCAGTGGGGCCTGTGATCTGACAAGGTGCCACTGGTGATCCTTTTCTTCCCTGTCTATGCTGACTCCATGTCCACTCCCCACACATCTTGCTAATGAGTAGCTAACTTTAGGAATAAAAAGCATTCACACAGTCTCTGGCCAAAGCTGCTGGACAGCCCTGGCCCAGACAAATTCTGTCTCTGCTCCATGGCTGTCATATCATGGCTTTCATATCACCTCCTGGGAGAGTGACACTGGTACCAAGTCTGCCTGTTGGGCCAAGATGTACTGCCTCAAAGAAGCCCAGCATCCCCAGATGGTGATGTCCCTCTATTGCGTTCAGGAGCAACTGGACAAATCTGAAGACTCACCCAGTATTAAGAGCCCCATTTTCCATCACTGAAATGCCAGACAGCTCAAACTGCTGTGTAGGCAAGTATTAGGAAAGCTGGAACAGTGAGAGATATCTGAAGCCACCCCACCCAAGCTCTGAAGCCACCCCCTCACCACTTGACTGCCATCTTGACTGGACCAGCAAAAGGAATCCCTACACATCTATCAGAATGGCTAAAATGACAAATGCTGATGTTCCCGTATGCTGGCAAGGATGTGGAGAAATTGGATTGCTTATGCACTGCTGGTGGAGACATTAATGGTGCAGCCACTCTGGAAAAGAGTTTGACAGTTTTTATGAAGTTAAACATACATTTACCATACAGTCCCACTCCTGGCTGTTTACACAAGAGGAATGAAAACTTACGCTCACACAAAAGGCCATATATCAATATTCATAGCAGTTTTATTTCTAATAGCTTAAACCAGGAAACCAGCCAGACATCCCTCGAGGGGAGAATGGATAACAAAACTGTGGTACGTCTGTACCATGGAATTCTATTCAGCAATAGAAAGGCACACACTTTACATACAACTGGAATGGATCTAAGGGCATTATGCTGGGTGAAAGAAAGCCAATCTCAAGGGGTTACATACTGTATGATTCCATTTATAGCATTCTCAAAGAGACAAAATTATAGTGATTGAGAATAGATCAGTGCCAGAGGTTAGTGCTGGAGGAAGGTGTGACTCTAAGAGGGTTAGCATGGGATTTCTTTGTGGTGATGGTGGTGATGGTTGTGATGATGGCTACTCCAATCTATACACGTAATAAGATATCATAGAACTACACACACACACACACACACACACACACACACACACAGCAGGTAAAAACTGGTGAAACCCAAAGAAGGTCCCCACCTGAATTAATATTACACCAATTTCAGTTTCTTGCTTTAGACAAGGTGCTACACTCGTGTAAGATATTCTCCTTGGGAGAAGCTGGGTAAACTTATATAGTACTGTCCTATTTTTGCAACTTTTTGTGACTCTTAAACTATTTCCAAAAATGTCATCAAAAGCAACTTCTAAGAACTTTTTTTTTAAGTTTATAAAAGGGGGAGGGTGTTCCCTGCCCCAAGAAAGAGGGATTCGGTGGCTGGCCTCTCTTTTATGAGGATCTCCTATTGTTTATTTTGCCACTTTCTAATTTATGAGTAGGCTTCTACGGCCTCAACCTCTGCTTTTCAGAGACAGCCCATCTCAGATAGAATCCAAGCTCAAGTACTCCAGCACTGAGTGTGAATATGCCCCCTTCCCCTCCCTGAGACTTGTAACTTCAAAGCGAGGTAAAGACTCAGAGATCTAAGAAATGGTCTCACGGTGAAAATCTAGGACAAATCATCCTTCTTGCTCCCGCACAGTGATTTCTTTTCTGGAATGGCTCTTTGTCTTCTCCGCTCTTCATACAGATTATTCTCTTCACCTTTGCCAAACGGCCCCTCCTCTAATGGGAGGAAATTAACCCTTCTTTGCCCCCTTTCAATCTCATTCGGCTGAGGGCTTGCTTACAGCCACACTGCTCTCCTGAGGCTTGTGCCACGGCTGAATGCTACAGCAGGAGATGGCTGCCTTCCCTTTGAAGCATTTACGCCTCTGTCGAACACCTTTTTGCCAGATTGGGCTGTGGAAAGGATGGTTGTGAAATTAAACTTATGGTGAGCTGCCTGGGTTTGCAGTATGGAATTGCACCAGGCCGTGGACATTTAGGTCAAGGGGGTCCTCTGTGCTCACTACCTTGAGGGCCCCATCTTAATGAAATTCTAGCATTATTTACTCCCTGGCTTTAAGGAGGGGTCCCCAGCATCACCGAAGATGGAAGCTGAGCATATGGGGCCGATCACGTGGCATCCTGTCCGGATATGACAAGACACTCACACATAAGCCACTGTCCCCCAGGACTGGCCTCAGCCCCCAGTTTCCTGCCATGTGTTATTACGGGGACTCATCTCAAGGGACCACAGTGAGAAAGGACATAGGTGTGCCGTTCTTGGGCCTGGCAGGGGGCTATAGATCAGGACAGTGTGCTAGAAAGGTGACAGTTTGAATTGTTGATCCTCAGTAGGCGTTGGTGAATCTCCTAGCTTTGCACCTTTTGGTTTCAAAACCATTCTGAACAACGGAAAATGAAACCTGCAACTTATTTTTAGCTGTTCATGCTAACTCATGAGATTTCTTTTTGCAAACCAAATAGGATAAGGCAACTTCAGAGGGCTAAACTTAATCTAATTGACTTAACTAGCAATCAAGCCTCCTTCTCTGCTATTTCTCAAGTGACACTTGGTCTCAGGTGATATATTGGCCAGTATTTACAGTTTTGCTTAAAATTATATTTAGTTGAGCTTAAAAAATTTAAACAAGTATACTATAACATTTTCTTCTGAGAGGAATTGAGAAACAAATTATAAGCCCTGTTACTAGAATCTGTTCATTAATTCGCTTATTCCATAACCATTTATTAAGTACCTATTTACATGAAAGCTTGGAATTTTTTTATTAATTGGGCCAGTCTGTTGCATTACAAAGAGCAGAATACTAGAAATTAAGGAATAGGGCTTTTATCCTCATTGCTCGAGGTCTTCAGATATAATACTGTCTTTAAACCTGATTTTCTTCACTTCCAAGAAAGGGTTGAGATGGCATCCTGCAAAGTGCCTCCCCATCCTATCGTTCTATGAAACGTGCTCAGACACTGAGGGCCGAGGAAATGTTGAGGCCCATTTTGGAGGCAGTGGTGTTGCTATCAGACTACTCTTATCTCTGTCTCCCCTTTCCCTGTTGTAGAAGGGACAGATTTAAGCAAAGCCTGTGGTCCGCTTGCCAGACAACTTGTGGCTCCCCTTGGTAAACAAGTGACTAAGTACTTGAAAGACTTCCTTAGGTATTTTCAGTCCCCAGGTCCACTCCTTATTTCATGGAGCAAGTTCTCCTATTTTAGGAAGTGGCTTCATGAGACAAAGCTAAAGATTCCACTGACGGTTGGGGGAACAGAGAACGGACTCCCAATTTGGTGTTGGTCAGTGAAGAGCAGACCCATATGAGCCCTGTCCACTGCCCCAGACGATGTTCTAGGTGCCGGGGGAGATACAGAGATCTTACAGGAAGCAAACCATTGACATGAGTAAAGGTAGATAATTCAATACAACAAAAACTTATTCTGCTTTTATCTTCAGTCCAAAGGAAGTGAAGATTCACTGAGGTTTGTTAAACTGCTCTGGTGAAATGAGGTGCACGGTTATGGCCTCTCTGAGCTGTGTCATTTATCTGAGAGAAGACAAAGCCAATGAATTTGTTCCCAGGTACAGTCTTGGAGTATTTCTTGCCCAGGAGGAAAGGCTATCAGGAGAGGATTATGTTCTCACATAGGGTAGCTTTTAACAATCTGTGAGAATTCTTCCTCTTCCACTTTGGTTTACATCCTCACCCTCCCTCTTCACCCTACTTGCCAATCTCTCCAGAAAGAAGAAACTCAGCCATCTTGCTGAATATGTGTTTTGCCAATGCAGGATCTAGTAAAACCTTGTTGTTCTACTTGCTCTCCACTTGGGAAGCAGCAAGCAGTCGTGACCACAAATGAATGTGTGACTAGGGATGCAGGAATGCTCTTGATCTCCACGTGCTCACAAGGGCTTTATTAGTGCCATATTACAAATGCACTGAGAAATAAAAGCAGGAACGATTCTGTTTCTAAAGTCAAGGTAGTGATATCAAAACAGTGGTGAGACGTGTTGAGGATATTCCCAGAGGAGAGTACTAGTTGGATTACAGGGGGGCAGAACGTGGTCCACCAGAATCTCCCTTGCAGCCCTAAGTCACTTACCACCTTTTCTCTGTTGAAAACCACATGGTTCACATTTCTCTCCCCCCTCCAGCTCTTTCCTGGATGGTAACCTCAGTGTGGTCCCCAAGGTTTGCTGCCTTGTCCTTGCCATCAAATATATAGCCCTTTCTCATTGTTACAAGATGCTAGTGGATAGAAGTGAGACAGCTCGTTTCTAAGAATTGGAGGCTTCCCAGAGTTCAGATTCTTCAGTCCTGTCCGTCCATCAACCATTCACTCTACTGCCTCATGAGCACTGAGCAACATAATCCTCCTCTCATATTCCCAGGCAGAGTGGAGCTGATTAGAAAGCCCCGTTTGAGAGCCATCTGGCTGGTATATAAAATTACTGCCAATGAGCAACATAGTCAGCTGGCCACATAACCAGGAGGCAGGAGACTTGGAGTCCAGCTCTTGGCCTAACCGACCTAAAAAGCAAGCTAGGCTGGGTTTTTTAGAATCACAAACTGTTCAGAGCTGGAAGGGATCTTAGGGTCAAAACGTATAGGTGCTAACAGAGAGTTAATCACTAAAATGGTACATTTGAAACACTAACCACGGTTGAGGAAAAATCTCTTACTCAAAAGTTAGGCTTTGAAAAGTCGGTTTTTAATATATGTTGGGGAAGGGACTCATAACACCAACTTAGTTTATCTGTTCAGGACAAAAACGTTATTTGTGAATGGAAACCAGATCAGTCTTGATCGTTACACTGACTTTTCTTTAACTGATAATTTAAATTAGAACAATCTAACAACATGATAACAAATTTATTCACAAATGCTGAATATATGAGGTATAAAAGGAAACAAGATATACATTTTAATACAGCAAATGGGCAAACTCACTTATTAAATGTGTGATCTTGGGCAAGTGACCAGATCCCTCTCAGCCTCAGCTCCTCATCTGTAACAGGAAGTCACCTGGTGGAATGAAAGTTTTCCCACTTCTTTCGCCTCATAAAACATTTCCAAATTACAAGAAATCGCCGATCCAAGTGGCTAATCTGCTTTCTACTCTTAACTTTTCAACGTGGTCTAATTGATTCCTCCTTTTTAATTTTATCTTTTCCACCTGCTGGTCCAGCCTTTCTCCCGTTGGTGGCGTCCTAGGTACCCACAATGCCCAGGGCCTGGGAGGTTAAGTCTGGTTCATGTGAACAGAGTTAGTCCTAGCTTCAGGGAGTGGGGATCCCGTCTACCAGGATTCTGCACAAGAAGAAGATTCCTACATCAGGGCAGAATGTGGATGGAGGAGGTTTTATCCTCTGAGAATTGGTGGAAAGGTCTAGACTTTGGAAATGGTCAGACTTACGTTTGAATCCTAACTCTGCTACGTACTATGTGATGAGAAATCCCAATTAGTTGCTCACCCAAATTTGACGATAACTAATGCTCACCTTGAAGGATTATTGGGTTAGAATTAAATAATATAATACAGCCAAAATATTGAGTATGTAGTAGGTTCTCAATAAATGGTAGCTATTACAGACTTAGCTCTGATCAAGGTAGAAAGCAGAAGTTCCTGCCTAGCTCTCTAGGCAAGATATAGATGTTCAAAATAGCATTGGACTTTCCAAAAAATTTAAGTTAAAATATCATCCAAAGCCATTTTTAGTCATTGATAAATTAAGTCACCATGTTGTTTCCAGGGCTAAATACATTCTTATAGACAGATGAAATAACCTCATAAATTTTCCAAACTTCTTAATTCTAAGAATTTAAACAAAAATGTTATATTTGCCGAACATTTCATTTGTAAAAATTTAGATGAGAATGGCCTAACCTGATAACAAATTTACCCACAACTATTGAATGTCCATATTAGGTGTAAAATGGAAACCAGCTGTAATTTTTAATGCAGTGAATGGAGTAAAGAAATGTGCAAACCAGTCCAAATGTTTATAAACCAAGGATTCCTCTGGGACTCAGTGCCCTGACTTTACTCTTTTTTTAAACATACAGAGTCAAGCTTTGTTCATACTTGAATTATGTACTTTGCATAAGCCATGCAATTTAACTTTAACCCACAGGACTGAAAATAAAATGAGCTCAGACTGCAGAACAACAAGACTGTGAGCAAGGAAGAGTGTTAATCAAAGTAAAAGACACACCCCTTACTGCTGCCTCTGTCCTCCTCTAGCCTGCTCCTACCAGATTATTTAGCGTTCCTTAGACTTGACTCCTCAAAGTGGCAGAGACAGGTTACAATTTTTATCATGAAAAAGGGACTTGTCTTTGAATGTTTGTGTATATGCCCTGAGGAACTTGATGAGTAGCACATGATTTTTGAGAAAATCATAAGTGAATGCATACCCTTGCCACTTGTAATCATGACAAAGCCTAAGTAATTCAGGCATGAGCATGGTTTGGTTTTTGCTTTTTGTTTTTTGTTTTTTTTTTTTTTAAGTGCAAAACAGGATTTACTAGTTGAGAATGTCTGCCTAAACAAGCTCATCTATCTGAATGCTTTCAACTACAGTTCAAATTTGTTTAACACAAGCAGGTTTGGTAAATGGGCCAAGTTTGCTCATTGAGCATTTTTAGAACATCACAAAATAAACCAATACGTAGCTTTTAGGCTCATTTTGATAGAAGGTAGACAGAGAACCCACTGGGAGGTTTGGAAACCATTTGCCCTGGCGAGTTTTAAGAGTATCAGTAGCTGGGGTGCCTGGGTGGCACAGCGGTTAAGCGTCTGCCTTTGGCTCAGGGCGTGATCCCGGCGTTATGGGATCGAGCCCCACATCAGGCTCCTCCGCTATGAGCCTGCTTCTTCCTCTCCCACTCCCCCTGCTTGTGTTCCCTCTCTTGCTGGCTGTCTCTATCTCTGTCGAATAAATAAATAAAATCTTAAAAAAAAAAAAAGAGTATCAGTAGCGGACATGACCACATTCACCACCATGTTCCTGGGAGGACATAACCCTATTCACTCATGTCATGAGTGCCTGATATGGATTACTGTCCTTGTCACTGTCATTTATTATCCCAGGCAGAGGAGGCAGTGACTTAGTTCTATGTGGTCAGAGTTAATTCTATATTGTGTTTATTTAGCCTACACGATAACAATTTGTGAGTATCTTCACACGATTGTCAGATGTTCTTACTGGGAAAAATCTGAACAGACACAAATAGCATCAAATGCCTAGGTGTTCACTTCAGCCTCCTCCAACCCCACTCTAAGGACCCTGCTTTAGGGTTCAACGTATATTAAATTGGTACCTTGTAACTCAGCCTGAGAGTCTCTCTAATTTTTGACCCCCATGGTAAAAAGGAGGAATTAGCCTAAGGACACTCCATTCTAATTTTCTGTCGCTGTCGATGCTAACCAGAGCTCATAGAGCAATGTTGTGGGGGTGGGGAAGATGGTTCCACCATTGGTGTTAGACCAGGAGCTACTGTTTCCGTTAAAGCCACGTTTATTTCTGGAGTAGTTGTGGGGGAGAGATGTGCTCCAAAGAGAAGAGGATTCCGTGTGGTTCAGGTATGACTGACCATCTGGACAACCCAACCCAGAGACTAAGTATACGGGATAGAGGTGGGCTGCTGCTTTCCACATATTGAGCTGAAAATCACTTGGGTTCTGGGGAAGGAGATAGAATAAAAGCTAGAAACAAAAGATCCGGTTGTGAAACCTAGTACCTAAGTTAAGATGTTTGAATACATTTTCTCCTTTAAAAAAATTCTGGGGAAATTGAATATTTTTGCTAACCTGACTATTTTTAGCCAGTCCTTATAGAAGATCGAGGCGCTGGGAAACTAGCAACCCCAGAAAATATTAATTCATTTTTGCACGTGTTAAAATTAATTAACATTAGTATATTCAGTGATACAACAAGGCAATTAAAGACTTTTGGAGAGATAAGAAGAAAAACATAAATATATATTCAAAATCAGGCTCATAGCATTTTATAAAAATGTTGGCTTACATCCAGGATCTAAGAGTGGGGGTGGGTATGGTTTCTTTGTAGCTGAAGAAAGTGGAAAAGACTCTGCTTTATTTCCTTAAAAATAAAAGACTTCTTGTTTTATACAGCATGGTAAATGAAATGCTTTTCTGTTTTTTACCTGCTGCAGTTTCTGGAGGAAATTTTTCTAGCAAGCTATGCTGTTTTCCTCTCTTCAGGGACATGGTGACACTGGTTTTGTAGCAAAACAGTATTTGCTTATTAGGCATTTCTTCAAAATCCTGAATAAGCAGCTCTTTCCACATTTTTTGTTCCACATGTTAAACATTTCATTGCAATTTGAGCTTCAATTATGTGTGTGTGTGTGTGTGTGTGTGTGTGTGTGTGTGTGTGTGTATTGATAGGAAGGATTGAAAGAGGATGCAAAAGAATTCTTGAAGGTTTTTTGTTTAAAAAAATTAATTCCTACAATTATGTATTGGACTCTCTACAGAAGGCAATTCCAATTTATTACACAGAGCCAAACTAGATCTCATCAATCTTAAGCGGCGGGGGTAGGGAGGTGGTATTGAAGAAGACGTGAAATTTGGTGTTTGAGTAGATGAGATTTAATTTTCGGAAAACATTTCACTCATAAAACGGATGGCACCCCAGTGTCAGCCCTGACCTCCATGATGTCAATGTCATCGTGCAAGCATAGCTAAGATAAGCCTCAAAGTAAAACAAAGAAACATTGCATTTCAGCACAACACCATTTCTTCTCTTATAGTATGTACTATGTTTATACATACAGCCTTTCGATATTCCTGTTAATGCCTTGTTACTTTACAATTTAGCTTTTGGAGAGGGAGGGAGGAGAAAAATCATTTTGCATGTTCTATGTTCTGAGCAAGCGCGGTAAGTATGCTGCTGCAAGTCTTAACATTATTTAGGTCAGTATCCTAAGGATAGCTTTTATCGTTCACGATGGTCAGCTATACATCCAAAGGAATTCAGCATCAATTTATTTTTCTGTATTGATTTTATTTGCTTCTAAGTTTAAGCAAATTCGTTCACATTTTAGTACAATTGCAACTGAGGAGGTGTCTGCCATTCTGTACTGCAGATACATTTAGCACGATACATTTACACGGCTTGTGGTTAGAGGTTATAGCACGGATACAGACAGCCCGATCATGCATTCTTCTACAAGCCTGCCGGCGTCATTGAGGATCTGAAAAATAATCTAGAAAAGCTATACCCTATATTATATTATTTTTTACTTTGCAATAGCATAACAGTTCTTTTGTTTTGTTTTTTTTTTGTTGTTGTTAGCAATTCTATGAAATTAATAGTCTAGAAAATGCATCCCAAACCAGATACATACTGTATTGAAAGCTTTCTTCAAGAAGAAGATATGACAGTATTCATTCCAGCTTATTTTCTTCATTAGCAAAAGGATTGCTTGATTCTCAGAAGCAAAAGGACATATTCATTGTGCAGCAGCTCTGCTTAAGTGTATGAAATGCCTTCTACTGTCTGGTTGCAGAATTTGGAGTTTGCTAAACAGTGTTTAGTGATTGGGCTCATCTTGCATCACCAGTTGATGACATTTTTCTTTGTTCCCTCCTACCCAGTTGAACCAAGACTCTGAGGCTGATATGCAATGTCACTTACAACATTAATCAGATACTGCATTTAAGGTGAGCTGTCCCTTGCCTCCTCCTTCCCCAGTGCTCGTGTGCTGCATGCAGTGCGTATCTTGCTTCTGCGAGCCTAAGATGGCAGGCAGGATTAGCCGTGCTTTTGCTGTGTGTGCATGCTGTGTATAGAATTCATTACACGTTGCCTAGTATTTCAGATGTGAGTATGTAAATGCTCGGTATGCCATATCATCTGGTAGCGAAGACTTGTTTTTGCCTCATTACAGCCTTAGATATTTCAACATCACCTTTCAGTTCCGATTCATTTGCCTCTGGATGTTTGTTTTTCATCACGTTCAAAATAGGATTTTACCTTTTTTTTTTTTTAACAAAGCCAAAAAAAAAAAAAACCAAACCTAAAAACAAAAACAACAACAAAACTCTGCTACCAGATGGTGTCTCTCCTTTCTTCTTGCATTTGCTGTCTTTTAAATAATGTATGTTGTATTGTTAATTAATGTGAATATCAAATTAAACACTTGAAACTTACATATTTATTATGCAGGTAGGAAGCAAGGTGGAATCTATTTTTAACTCTTATGCACTCCATGGTGTGCAAACAACTTGGTTCTCAAATTTGTATTTTCAGTGCTGGTATCAGTGGTTTGATTTTCAGCAAATGTGACAGTGGCCTTTGCAGTGGTCAGCTCCGGGCTTTGAACTCTCAGAGGAGGAAGGGGAAAAAAATTCAACACACCACCTCCTCGGGTTGCAGCCTCAGAGAAACCTTGGATGAGAAACTTCTTTTTTTCAATCCTGTTTTCCTGTTGATAAATTCAGTTCTCGTGATCACAGTACGTTCAAGCTGTTCTGCGTATGATTTTTTGTGTGTGTGACAATTGCATCTAAAACTTGTGAGCAAGAAGACGGAGAAATCAGTTGGTCTCCATCGCTTTACATAAAAATGGCTGAGTGTCTTGTCATGCTAGCACTGCATTAAGTGATACATACAGGTAGGTCGAAATTTGCATGTTTTATAGATTTTTTTGAGCCATGCAGCAAGAATTTCAGATGGATTAAAATATGACTTTTGGAACAAACATTAAATAAGACAGCAGTAATTTTTTGGAGGGAGGGTATTAAATTGGATAGACTTTCCTATTCAGATACTATATAAATATATGGCTTTGATAAACTCACAAAATGATTCTGCTATAAAAGTGAGATGATTCCTTTTTAAAAAATCATATATATGATAGGTGTGGCGCCATTAGACAACAAAAGAATTTTTTGAAAAGTCTGTTGATTCAGCTCCATTTTAACTTGAAACTAAAAATAAATGGGTTTCTTGAGATAATTTCAAAGAGCGCAAACAAGCTTAATAAGAAACATTTAAAATATTTAAATTTTAAGAAGCGGTCTTTAAACGTGTTCTATGAAAGATGAAAATAAAAACTTACATGCTTCCGAAATCAATTTTAGATAATATGCAAGAATAAATATGCTATTTGTATATCTATTATTCGGAAAGATGATGAGTTACAATTTTTGAAGGGGGGGGTATTAAATGTAGATGGCCCTGTTAGAAGAAAAAGAGCTTCACTGAATGAAAAAGAGCCCCTAGAATGGTTCATTGCAGACCATACAGCTGTGGTTCTGTAAGTACCAAATTCTGGCACTTTTCAAAATAATTTCATGGGCTCTTTCCTTTGAGCTTAACTTCCGAAATATATTTTAGTTTCAAATTAACACTGGGCCAGAACCTGTTTCCTTGGTAACCAAATCTTGTTTAAAAATGCAATAACAGATATGCAAAAGATTGTCTTAAAAAAAGAAACAAATGGTTAATGAAAATTTACAGTTCTTTTTCCTCTCATATAGAGTCTGGTCTGGTTTTAGACGTTTTTAAATGCGGTCTTCAAGCCTTAAAAATTAAGCCATATTTCTACGCTTATAGAGAAAGCTTGCACAGGGAGAGCTTTTTTTCTTCCTCCTTTGTGCTCAGTACTTTCAAAATTAAGGTTTTCTTTGTAACGTGCTCCAGAATGCTGGTCAAGGTTTGTGTACAGAGGTGTGGTTTCATTATCACTGGTTCACCAGCGCCACCGAAACAAAAGGCATCTCAGAAATTCTGAGAATCAGAAAATGCTTGTGCTCTTGTTTTCCCTGATCCCTCCATTGGTAACCTCAGAGCTCTCGGTAGAGAAGGACCCAAACCCAAGCCCACCCCCCCAATGAGACGTGCACATGGAGCCTTTGTGGGAACGTCTTTGTAGATGTGTTCGGAGGAAGATACTGGCAAACCTGAAACCTCTATGAGGTTTGCTCCGATGTGAAGAACATTGAGACTCAGAACCATCTGTGTAAATAGCTGCTTTATTCTAGCAGTTGGTCTAATATTCCAAAGCACCGTGTGTAAAGGCAAACCTCTTATGGGCTAAAGGTTTGTTGCTGCTGTTGTTGTTGTGTTGTTTTGAGGCCAACTTGAATATTTTGCTTGAAGTCTTTCTCTGGCTCAATGATATTAGAACATGATTCATCTCATAGTGATTTCGTTTTTTGGTCTTGCCATGAAATAGCCCTCCTGCCTCACCTTTTTTTTTTTTTTTTTTTTTGGCTGTTCGGGGGCCATTTTCCTTCTTGTTTGTGACTAAAAATGACTAAGTACATTTTGAATGTAGCATCAATCAGAAGATCATAAACCGAGGGGAAATGTCGGAAACCTGATTGAGTCTTGCCTGTTTATTTCAGTACCAGTAGCATTAACAGTTGCAGGAGGATCAAGCTAATTGTCATTCACTCTTGAGCAAATAATGAGCCAGGCATTTGTGATTAAAACACTATTGCTATTCAGAAAGATTACAACTACAATGTCTTCTGTTTTGATAGGCCGGTACAAATCAATCATTTTGAACCTATTTGAATCTTAATCACAAGATTTGATGGATGCAATGGGATTGTTTTACTACAAAAATGAACGCCGGATAGATTCAACAGTGTATTTCTTCTTTATAAAATGTTGATCCTTTTATTATTAACTCAAGCATGGTTGCGTCATCTCGTAGATTTTCATACCTAATGATTTTTTTGTGGCATTATTCATTTATGGTGCTCTTGGTCTTGCCTAAAAAAATTTTAAGCACAATTCAAGGAGGTTGAAAGCCAAATTAGACCGTTGGGAAGTATATTGTACCATTGTCATTCTAATAAATAGACCAGTGAATGGAAGAATAATAATTATTTATTACTTTGTTGTGTTTCACCTTAATGCTTTGCCTTCATATTTCACAGAAATATTTACAAGGCACAAAGCTTTTCTAAACGTACCCATTTACAAATATTATTGAATTTCCTAGTCTAGCCAAAAACACTTCCTGATGATCGCAGAGATGGCACCTACCCCTTCTCATTGTTTAAAAGGTTGTGCTTAATCCATTTACACTTTTTGGCTAAGGTGCTTATATTGGGCAGGCCAGAGCAGGTGCGACAGAAAGAATGTGCAAACAACTGCTTTGTTCTCACCAAAACAAAATGAGCAAATCTGTGGTTTTCTACCTGAATGATTTATAGTCTACAATTCTCAACTCTTTTTCTTTGGAGAATAGGAAATGTTTTTCTGAGCCTTAACTCAGGGCGAATACCAATATCGCATCTCTTGCCACTAGAGTTCTATTAATCTACTTCGTTCACTTCCGTAGAGAGACTGGTAGCCAGTCCCTGTTTTAGAGCTGGTTGGTAGGGGAAGAAGGATCAATAAAAAGAGCTAGCACCTTTACCTTTAATACCAAATCCTGCTACGTCTTTGAGTTCCTGGAACCCTGTGGTTCATTCCAATAGCTCCCTTCCAGGGGAAATGCTGTTCTTAACAACTTTGTTGGTGATTAAACATTCGACACATTTATTGAGCACCTACTATATGCCAGGCATATTCCAAAGGCTGAAAATAGAGTAATGAGCAAGAGAGATCAGGGCCTGCTTCTTAGAGATCTTCCTCTAGCATAGTGGAGTGGCAGGGATGGGGGAGCTCAAAAATAAATGTGTAAATGATTAAAGAACACAAGTGCAAAGAAGAAAATTAAAATAGAAATTTGAAAGGCAAGAGTGATATACTGGGAGGAGGAGAGCCACTGTAGAATGATTGGCCTTCCTGAGGACGTGGCATTTAAAAAGGGGAGAACTGCATGGTAAGATAGACCCAGCCAGGTGGAGTTCTGAGGGTATCATCACGAGGCAGAGGAGTACGCATGCTCAGACTGCAAACTCCTTTCTTTGTGTAACTGCCACTATAACAGAGCCAGGTCTGATGACTTCGCAGGTTAAGCCTTTCCTAGGTCAGCTTCCCCTGCAATGAGAAGGGTGGGCCAGGCCCGTGGCTGGTTTTGGTCAAATTCCCAGGACGCAGTGCCAGTGATGTCACTGCCTTTGACCCAGTCCCACCCTGAAACCACCTAAGAAGGTGCAGTGGTGCTGATGAAATGCTGGCATCGATTTAGCGCTAACCCCAGAAATCCACAGAAGAAAGGATTCTCAGAGATTTCTTTTTCGTAAGAACTCCAGAAAATAAACTCATGGCAACACATGGAGATGACCATTTCCTTCAATTTTTTTCAAAAGCAAATGGTGAAAGGGTCTGTCCCATCTTGCCAATACATTGTCTCTGGCCTCTAACACCTAAAACGTTTTCAGCTCTACAGATCTCTTTGCCTGACAGTGGCTTTCTAAAGACCTTACTACTTGGAGTAGTATTTCTCTATTTGAGCAAATAATACCAAAGAAATTCTTTTTAAGAACCAGATCTCTTTTATGCCCTTTAGGTTAGTCTGTTGATAAATCTCTGAGAACAAAGGGATAGGTTTGAGACTATAAGACCCTTGGGGCACATGGATGGCACAGTTGGTTAAGTGTTCTACTCTTAGATTCTGCTCAGGTTGTGATCTCAGGATCCTGAGATTGGCCCCTACGTCAGGCTCCTCAGTGCGTAGTCTGCTTAAGACTCCCTCTACCTTTGCCCCTTTCCCCCGTTCACTCACTCTTTCTCTCTCTCTCTCAAATAAATAAATAAATATGAAAGAAAGAAAGAAAGAAAGAAAGAAAGAAAGAAAGAAAGAGAGAGAAAGAGAGAAAGAGAGAAAGAAAGAAAGAAAGAAAGAAAGAAAGAAAGAAAGAAAGAAAGAAAGAAAGAAAGAAACGGTAAGACCCATAGTAGCCTTTAGAATGTGTCAGAAGCATCTTCTAAAACCAGGTCGTAATTTAGGGGCACCTTAGTGGCTCAGTCGGTTGAGTGTATGCTGACGGCTTCGGTTGTGATCCTACAGTCCTGGGATTGGGATTGAGCCCTGCATTGGGCTCCCTGCTCAGCGGGGAGCCTGGTCCTCCCTCTCCCTCTGCCCCTGCCTCAGCTTGTGTGGGCACACGCACGCTCTCTCTCTCTCAAATAAACAAACAAATAAACAAACAAACAAACAAACAAATAAATAAATAAATATTGTAATTTAGTGGGTTTTGCTTATCACATGTTAAAGGTGGCCTGGCTGACTCCTTATACTTCGATTTTGACTAACTTATGAACCATTCCCCTGCATGAAGTATGTGCTGGCTCTTTGTAGCAGTCTTGCCACCAGTGGAGGAGTGGGCTTCAATCATTCAGTTCACTTCTTTGAGCATTGGTTGTCGAGCATCTACTGTGTGACAGATACTACTCCAACCCAAGCGAAAATGAAATATGACACGAAACACCCTATGGAACGTCCCTCCAGGTTCCTACACAAGGCTAGAGCATTGTATGGACAGGCACAATTGTGTGTCCTCTCTGTTCCAGACAGAAATGAATGGCATGCTGTTCTCTTAGGGGCCTTTTATACCGTTCCCTTGGAGGCCAGCCTTCAGTTTGGGGGCATTTCAGCTGATGGCAAGGCTGGTTCTTCCTGGGACTCTATATCTCATCCTCATCACCTTCCCAAGATGTCTTGGCTCCTAATAAGCTGCCGTATGTCTGGCTGCCCTCCTCCAAGCTGGTCTGCCTGCATTTGCCAGGTGACTTCAGTAACGGCTGCCACCCTTTCGCATTCATGAGCAGATGTTAAGTTGAGAAGCCCTTGAATATAAAAAATTGAATTTGTGATGCAGGCAAGATGCTTCTGCCTTTTTACCTTCCCTGGCTGACAGTCGGGGCCTCCCTGCTGGCTGTCCTGCAGAAGGCTTGGTGGGTAGCAGGTATATCAAAGACCAGTTGCCAAAGCTCATGTCTCTGTTAGGTGATCCCAGTGTGGCTCTGCTGTGGCCTCAAAGTCTCATTGACCAGAATATTGTTCTTTTGATCTGGTAACTCATTTTGCATCTTTTCCCTTTATTCTCTCCTTGCTTCTGCAGCTATTCCTGCTCAGGGTTCAAGACAAGCACTTGGGCCTACACTCACTACATTTGGCCTGCAGAGGGAGTTTGTTTTCCGGTTCTGTTTTGTTTTTAAAAAGCCAGTGTAAATATTAGTTCTGTGTCCACGAAAAGCTGTGAGAGCTTTCATGATTTTCTTTATATAATACAATAAACCTCTTCCTTCCCCTGTGGTCATTGCTGCCAAACGGACATTTTGAAATTCCTTTTTCATTTAGCATGCTAAAAATCTTCTACCCTGTCTGAGGCCTTGCTCTAATTAAGGCCTAACAGTCCTGCCCATCTTCCCCAGCGCTGAGCATGAGCGGAGTGCCTGCCCCGAGGGCCTTACAAGCCAGTGAGATGAGAAAACAAAAGCCACCAGCTGAGAATGTGGTTAAATCCCAGAAGGGCAGTGCCCCTGTAATTCCGCCCCCCCTTCTCTTGTTTCTTGAGCTGTGGAAGGGAAGAGGGGAAACTTTAGTAGGGAAAGAGAGGGGCTACATCACTGAAGGATTCTCTAGAAACTGCAGGCTATTGAGGAAACGATGTGGAAGAGAAGGGGGTGGTCATCTAGGAGGCGAAATGGGGAGGTGGAGGTGACCGCAGACTGAGAGGGCTTGGGGGGGGGGGGGCGCACAGAAAATAAGAGGAAACAAAGGGAGCAGTCAGGAGGCCGCTGGTGAACAAAAGGAGATGCTGCTGTGCATACCCTGAAGGGAGGGGGGTGCAGGGTACAAGGGAGAAAGGGTGGAGAGGGGGTGCAACTGGGCAAAGGAGTCTTGGGAAAGCCCCTAAAATGCAGGCTGCAGGCCTGCTACATAGGAACTGGTGCTATGATGTTCTGTCTGGCTTTGGTGGTGATGTTGGTCTTGCTGCTTAATTGTCCCATGTTGGCTGTTACAAAGAGCCTAGAGATTGACATCCTTGAGGGTAATTTATCCCAGAATCTTATGAAGTCCCCATCGTAATGTTCCTATTCTCTGAGGATGCCAGAGAGCCCCTCATCACCACCACCACCCCCCCATCGCTCTGCTAGATCCGGATTAAACTTGAAATTAAATGAGCAGACTTTTTACATGTGCTGTGTGGTATTCTACAAAGCAAAGACTAGAAATAGACCCAAAATACCTGATTTCAGCTGCAGATTTTAGGAACTCTCTCCCCAAGTTATGTTGCCCAAGGCAGCCATGCTGCTGTGCTTTTGGAGGCCCTGAGGCCTGCTGCTCGCTCTTCCTCAGTCTATGCAGACCTGCTCCGAGTGCCAAATGTTATTCTCACTGAGTTTCTTGATTGGGTGCCTGTGGGGCTCAGTCCATTAAGGGTCTGCCTTCAGCTCAGCTCATGATCCAAAGGTCCTGGGATAGAGCCCCGCTTCGCATAGGGCTCCCTGCTGAGTGGGGAGTCTGCTTCTCCCTCTGCCTCTGCACCTCCCCCTGCTTGTGTTCTCTCTCTCTCAAATAAATAAATAAAATCTTAAAAAAAAAAAAAAAAAGAATTCGTTGATCTTCAAGAGGACCATGCCAGCCCTTAGTGTTGTCAATATCCCTGTACTGCTTGTTGAGCTCTCACCAAAATGTCAATCACAGACTTCAGTTGCTGTCTCGACCTCAGACACACTTTATTTTGACATTGAGGGAACGGTGGCCCAAAGAAGTTGTGTCTCCTCCAGGTCACTTGGAGTGTTAAGAGGCCATCCTCGACTCCTAGTCCAGTGCAGTTTCTCCAATAAGCTGCTTTTAGGTCACAGGGGACGCCCAGGAGTTTGCACACTTTTTCTGTGAAGAGTCAGATAGTAAATATTTTAGGTTTTGTGGATTGAGGCACAACTGAGGATACTATATAGATGTTTATGTAACAACTGAGAAAACAAATTTCCATAAGCCTTTTATTGACAAAATTTAAAATTTAATAATATGTACTATTCAGTATAATAATAATAATATATGCACTGCACTGTCATAGATACAGAAATGAATGATGGTGGCTGTGTCCTAATACAACCTTACTTGTGGACACTGACAGTTGAGTTTCATTCAATTTTCACATCATGAAATACTACTCTCCTTTCCATTTTTTTTCTGATCATTTAAAATTGTAAGAACCATTCTCAGCTTGCAGGCTACACAAAAACAGGTGGTGGGCCAAATTTGATTTATAGGCCATAGTCTGTGGACCCATTTTCTAAGCCAAAATCAGCAAACCAGGGCCCACTGGTCAGTCCAGCCCACATATGTGTTTTATTTGTTAACGATAATTTTAATTGAATACGTTGCAATGCTTTTTTTTCTAATTTTCTAAGTGCTTTTAATTATAAATTCTCATTATACTTAACTCTAATTATAAAAGTAATATATAGCTATTGTGAAATAATTTGGAATGTTACTATTTAGGCATGTATTCTTTCAATCTTTTATCTATGCACAGTGATTTTTTAAATACTTGAGATAATATATTTTTTTTTAAAGATTTTATTTATTTACTTGACAGAGAGAGAGAGCACAAGCAGGGGGAGTGGCAGGCAGAGGGAGAAGGAGAAGCAGGTTCTCCACTGAGCAGGGAGCCCGATGTAGGGCTGGATCCCATCCGGGACCCTGGGATCAGGAGCTGAGCTGAAGGCGGATGCTTAACTGACAGGGCACCCCTTGAGATAATATTTTGTAGACAATTTTGTATCTTCCTCTTATTCACTTAATAGCATATCATTTTAAAGCCTTCCATTACATAATCTTTTAAAACTTTATTATGAAAATCTTGAACCTATACAAAATATGGAAAGGCTAGTTTAATGAACCCCCATATAGCCATCACCCAACTTCTCTAATTCTCAGTGGCCGGCCAACCTTGTTTTATGTAAATCCTCTCCTGTATTATTTTGAAGTAAATCCCAGATATCATATCATTTTATCTCTAAGTATTTTAGTGTCATTCTCTAAAAGACAAGGATACGAAGAGGAAGCCCTTATGCTCAGCAAATAAATGCCGAAGTATTTAAGGGTAAAAGAGAATGATGTCTGCAACTTGCAAATAGTTCAGGAAAAAATAGGTAGGTAGGTAGATATGAGTAGAATGTATGTAGGCGTTTTTTGGTACTATTCTTGAAATTCTTCTATAAGTTTGAAATACTTCTAAATGAAACGTTTTTAAAATGTGAGTTACTAAAAAAAATAATTTTAAAAAATGTGATTTGCCTAAGAAAAATAACCACAGTATCATTATCATTGCCAACAAATACTAATCCTTTAATAACATCAAATATCATCGTCAACATTTCTCCTAATTTGGCCTAATTTTTCCAATTACGTCATTTAAATAAAAACCAATTTACTTGTTCAAAGCACAATTCCAAATAAGGTCGTTACAGTACAATTGATATTCCCTTAAATGTCATTTAATTAATTGGTTTCCTTCCCTCTTTCTTTCATCCTTAGTATGGCTTTAAAAATTTTGTTGAAGAAACTGACCTGTAGAGTTTCCTACAATCTGAAATCTGATTGATTACACTCAGTGCTATTTTACTTGTTCTTCTGTCACAGAGATTTCCTGTAAATTGGTAGTTATAGCTAGAGACTTGATCAGATTCGGATGCCTTTGTTAAGTAGTCAACATTTCATAGAATTTATATAAAAATCCTGATTTTGGCTTTTTGGGAAAATTCTGCAAGAGTTGATCTGGGGTTGGGTAGTGACCACGCCTGTTCCCCCCACTTCGGTGGGACATGAATTTTCCTGCAGTCCCCAGTTCACACTCCTTCCTGCCTGGCTCCCAGGAGCCTTAGAGCCCCTGTTCTAAACACTGCCTCTTTGGGGGCTTTGGTAGACTTCTCAACACACCATCACAGTAGGCCTTTCAGGAATGTGGTGGGGAGCAGAGATGAGGATTCAGACACAGATTTTCTTAAAATGCTCGAAGGGAAAGAGATAAGCAGCAACATAAAGGGAGGCCAAGGGATAGAAATTTGGTTGGTGCCCAGGACAAGGGAAAGAGAGAAGAGAGGTAAAACAACAAATTAACAGAGCGCTACAAACATGGGAGACAGAATGAGTTAGAGATTCCCAACCCATGGTGGCAAACTAAGGAAGGAAGTGGGTTTTTAAAAAGAGACAGAGGGGCGCCTGGGTGGCGCAGTCGTTAAGCATCTGCCTTCGGCTCAGGGCGTGATCCTGGTGTTCTGGGATCGAGCCCCACATCGGGCTCCTCCGCTAGGAGCCTGCTTCTTCCTCCCCCACTCCCCCTGCTTGTGTTCCCTCTCTCGCTGGCGGTCTCTGTCAAATAAATAAATAAAATCTTAAAAAAAAAAAAAAGAGACAGACTTTAGTCTTTTTATACATTATGATAATATTGAAACCTTAAGAAGAGGCCAGGGGCAGTAAATGTTACAATGACCAACAGTCCTAAATCAGAAAGTGCAAGCATGTAGTTGTGGCCTAGCAGCAATCAAGTGGGGATTAAAGGAAATGAGATAGAAAAGGAGGAAAACCTCCTGGGAAAGGCCACTGGGAAAGGACCAGGAGCCATGCTGTGGAGATGTGGAAGAACTGGTGGATATATCAGAGGAAAGGATCTTGAAAGTCATAGGATTTTTTTTTTTTCTGATTTGCAAATGTATTGAACTGAAAGGTATAAAAATTTAGAAAAATAAATCCCATTTAGTTGTTTTGGAAAGAATAAACCTTTACAGAAAAGCATAAAATTATGACAAGTTGGGATGTTCCTGGAAATTTCCAGATAGTTCCCCATACTCAGAAGAATGATTAAGAGAGAGACTCTGAGACTGGTTATGAGGAAGGGTGGAAAATTTTGAAGGACAGGCTGATTATGTAAGTTTTCGGCTGTGGTGTTTAAAACTGTTGCCATGATATTTTAGTTATTAATAACAATTTGGGGAAATCTGCTTGCTTCTGGAGAAGCATTTGGCTCTAATGAGAAAGAAATGCCACTGTTTGTGAATTCCCAAATGGATGTAAGGAGCCATTCACTTGCTAAGCCTCTTAGGAAAGCCAGAGCCGATTTCACCCTTAACAAGCTGTTGACAGCATCTAATCAGGGTACCACCTGGAACATGTGAGCAGCATAGAAAGTGGACTGTGGACACAGACCTGTGTTTAAATCCCTTTTTGTCACTCACCATGTGACCCTGGCAGCTTACCCACGGAAAATGTCTAGGGTATAAATGTTGTTTTACATTTGTAGCTATGATTCTTACTGTGTGGATGGTAGGAACTTAGAGCTCTGAGTAATTGCCTTCCACCAGCAGCCACAGCAGTTTATACTTATAGGGTACTTACTATGCGCCAGGCACTTTTGGAGATACTTTGCATGTGTGATCCCATTTAATTATTAAAAAGCCCTACAAGGTAAGTGTAATATGAAAATAAGCCTCATTTTATGGGTGAGGAAGCTGAGGCTCAGAGAGGTTAAGTAACTTGCCTAGAATTACACAGCGAGTGTCTCTGTGACAGAGCGGGGCTTTAAACCCAGCTGGGCAGAATCCGAACGCCAAACTCCCTTGCTTACCACCACTTCCCGCCTTCCAACTTCAGGGAAGCACAGAGTGTCATGCCTCATACCGGCCCTATCCAACCTCTGGTTCCTAATTTGTGTGCCTCAATTTTCTTGGAGGTCTCCAAATGGTTTTCACAGTTTCCAAAAAGCCTCAGCGGAGACACATAAACTTGCAATCAGACCACAGGTTTCTTTAGGTTGGAATCTACTTATTGACTGTGGATTGGCTAAAGTTTTGTAGGAGCTCTGATTGGCGGTTACTTACACAAAAACATTGTAGGGTTGTTTTTGAAGTGGGAAGATGAATCATTAGTTAATAAACACCATTTAGTGGAATAGATCTTTCTAAACATGTGGCCTACTGAGAAAGACTAGAGGGTGCTTGGCTTTGAGAAGTTTGGGAACTGCAGTGTACATGTGTGTGCATGTTGCTCAAACTGCCAGCCTTTAAAAACCCTGCCTATATTTTTTAATTACATAATTCTTTAATTTGACTTTAAGTCAATATATTTTTCCTTGATTATTTAAAATGTTTCGCTAGCTGTGTATGTAATATTGTAATCTACTTTAGTCTTCAAGATGATGGGGTTCTTAAAATATGGTTGGGAACTGAGATGCAGAATGGCAAACATTGAATTCCAAACTAAAAACAGGATGACAGGCTTATTATCCTTTTAAGTTGTAACCTAGGAGTAAATCTTTGCTCAAGAAAATTTTGCAATCAGACTCATACCACCAAAATGCGGGGAACACGGATGGTTTTGTAAAAAACGAGCAAAGAAAACCTGCACGTTAGTGCATGAGACCGATAGCTCCACAAGGCGAGCTTGTGTCAGGCCTCAGTAAATACTTTCAATGAGCAGTCCCTGAATCTTGGAAGAAAGATCCTAGCAGGCAGTCAGCACCCTTTATTTGAGGAAGAGGACTGGGTCTTTTGCGTGAAATGCTTTTTTATACCGTGTTGGGAAAATCGATCTAGGCCTCCCCTGACAGCCATGGGAAAGCACAGGTGACACATGATTCCTGAGAATTGATTACATTAAAACTGCACTTGACTTTCTCCGAATCCTGCCTCTCTGAAATGTGCAGGGTTTGGATGCCCTCTGAGATCTGGATCTGGAACCCAGGGACCCTTCTGCCGCCCCAGGCCTTGTTCTGATAGTTTACAGTGGCCGCTAGCCCCCCAAACTAGGTTGTCCTTAGGGCAGGTTCTTCCTGCGTTCTCCCTCGAGAAGGGGGCGGAGGCCACTGCCCCTCTGGTGGAGTCCGGAGCCCCCGCGGGGCCGTCGTAGGTTCCTACCCCCCAGCGCCCACCCCGTCGTCGCACCAGGTACGGTCTGGGTCTCGCTGGGCCGTCGTACGTCCCCCGCCCCCGGTCCCGCCGCCGCCCTCCCGAGGCCTCGTCCTCCGCGCGGCGGTTCCCCCCAGGCGCCCCGGCCCGCAGGCTGAGGGTCGGGCCGACCTCTTCCCAGGCCGGCCGCGTCCGCTACCCCGCGCCGGGGGCGGGCCGGGCCGGCGGAGCCGAGCCGCCGGCGTCCATTTTCTGGGCGGTGCTGTGTGGCGCAGCGGCCGGACTCGCGGGTCCGGAAGAGCCATGGACCCCCGGGGGGACGCGCTCTCGCTGGAGCAGTCGAACCCTGTAAGTGCCATTCGCAGGGGCTGGGTGCGGGGCTGGGTGGGCGAGGTGCGGCCTGTGGGCGCGGGGCCCCGGGCGCGACCAGCCTGACCCCTCCTCTTCGCAGGAGGGAGCCCCGAAACCTGGCTGGTAAAGGCTGGCGCAGGGCTGTGAGCTCCGCGAACGCTGGAAAGCAGAGCTGCTGCAGGGACCCAGCGGCCGCAGGTGCCCGGAGCCGGGGGCCTGCGCCTCAGCGGGGGAAGGGGGTCAACTGCAGACCCGGGCAGGTGGCGCCGCATCCCGTGGCCCAACTGCGCGATTGTGCTAGAGCGCGGGGGGAGAAATGCGCACCCAAGGGCTGGGGACCTTAGGGCTCAGGTCCAGCAGGCTCAGGAACTGCACTGACAGTCCCAACTTCCTTCCTCTGGCCTGCGACTGGGACCCCAGCCCCGACCCAGTGGGAACCTGATGATTTTCTTGGTTCAACACCAAGCCCCTAGAATTGAATGAGACGTGCAAAGGCAGGGCCCTGCCCCCAGGGGTTTGCAATCTCAGCCTCTTAACTTCTGCAAGTAGTAAGGTCTGTTCTGTTGGTACAACACCACTGCCCACTGTAAGCTGCTTCTTTGCAGGGTGTGTAATAAATCACCCGAGATTTTAGTGTGTCCGCGATTCCACTTTATAAGTCCTGCTCTGCGTAGGTAAGTGACTAATTCCATTCTGGACTTTGTTCCTAATTGAATATTCCTTTTAAGGATCCATTATAGATGATATATGTTATGGTGCCTTATACATATTTTAAAGGTTAAAGACTTTTCTCCCAATTACCAAGCTCAGCTATTCCTGTCAGGTTCGCGTGGCTAAAAAAGCATAGGAGGATTTAGTCCGTGGTTTCAGAGAAACTTCTCGGGAGGTACTATATGTAAGTGTAGTGTTTTTCCAAGAAGAGTAGGGACCGGTTAGAAGATTGTGGAATCAGTTTAGTGGGTTACTACGGGAATTTTTTAAATAGATATAGAATACGTAATCCAATATAGAAAAGAAGAGAATAGAAAATAGCAGAGTGTATTGCATATAGTAAGAGTAAGTGTTGTTTTGAGACTTTGGGGTTTGTTTATATAATGTAATTTTTTAAAACAGTAGGTCACTGCCAGAAAGTTTTTAAAACACTTGTTTACAGGTCAATAACGCAAGCTTTGGAGTCAACTGAACTTGTGTTTAAGTCTCAGATCTAACATAAACTACCTGAGTGACCTTGAATAGATTCCATGACCTTTCAGAGCCTCTTTTTGTGTACCTGTAAAATGGGGAATGTCTCCTACATCAGAGGGATATTGTGAATACTATATGAGGTCACATATGTCAGTATTTTGCTCCGTGCTTGACTTAGAGTAGGTGTTCAATACACATACTAATTGCAATTACTGTTGTTGATGAAACATCAACTCCTGGCAGCCAGTCATGGGACACTATGCTTTTTCTTCCTTTCTTTCTCTCTTTTTTTCTTTTTTAGGTCTTGATGTGGAGGAGATGGAGGACTCAGAACCAAGAATTTCCAAGTGATTTCTTCCAAAGCACAAGAAACTAACTGTTAGTGCTGGTGTGTTCTGACTGAGGTAACTGAATTTGTGTCTCTCCTTAATCTGTATGAAGTAAAAAAGGGTTTTTCTGAGGGACTGAAGGACTCCCAAGGGGCATATGATTTGTGCCAGTGATCCACCAGATTGGGGGATTACAAAGTGACAGTGACATTTAAGTGCACTGTTATTAAGGAGACAGGAGGCCCCTGTCATGAAGGGGGAAGTACGTGAAGCAGGGCTTCAGGACAGCTGGCTTCTCATTCCAGTTCTGCCAGTGACTGTCGTGGGAACTTCTGTAAATCTCTTTGTAGATCTCTAGCTTGTCCAGACTGGAAGGGCCACAGACATCATTGAGGCCCAGAGAGTTTAAATGGCTCTTCAGGGTAACCCAGTGGGCTGGGGCTGAGGCAGGACTACACCTGGATTACGTTGCTCAGTCATGTAGCCAGCTCAGGGGCTGCTGTAGGGCGAGCACCACGCTAGGCCCTGAGAGTACACGTGTGACGAGCCCACCCCCAGGATGCTTGCAGTTTGTGTAGACAAGAGCTGACAGCCCAGCGAAATGCTGCTTTTTTGTTTTTTGTTTTGTTTTGTTTCTTTTACTCCTCACAATACCCCGACAAGGTAAAGAAGAACAGATGTGAAGGATTAAAGTGTGAAAATGCAGACAGGTCATGGAGGGCTTTGTATCTCATACTGTATGTGTGGTGCACATTCCGTAGGCAAAGCACAATGCTAGGACCACAAAGTTCAAGGCAAGGTGCTGGCCTTCGAGGAGTTTGCAGCCTATACTCCAAAGAGGCAGTCAGATGGGCAGTGCCTGATGTTCACCCCTCCTTCACCTGCCTCTCCAGCAGTCAGTGTGGAATCTGTTACAGGAAGAGACCTGAGTAGCTGACATGTCACAGTTCTTGCCTTTCAATGCAATTTTTCATTTTTTTCAAATTTAACCTATACTTCCATCCAACTACTAAAACTTATAAACAATAGTAAGGTCTTCTCTGAATTAATTCATTGATTTGTTCACTCAACAAATATATATTAAGCTCCTATAAGGCACTTGGGTATTCAAGACCAAACATACTGTATTTTTATAATCATGATATTAATCGTGTTCAGTCTCTTAGCAAGGAATTATTTGTCCAACTGTTAGAGATTTGCTGTTGTTAACATATTAGAATATCAGCTGCAAGGGAGTTCGAGATTGACCCATAAAGGATATATAGATCTTTGTAAAACTCTTGAAATTTTAAGAAAGGAATTCTTTTTGGGGTGCCTGGGTGGTGGCTCAGTTGGTTAAGCATCTCACTCTTAATTTTCACTTAGGTCGTGATCTCAGGGTTGTGAGATCAAACCCCGCATGGGGTTCCACCCTGGGTGTGGAGCCTGCTTGATTCTCTCTCTCCCTCTGCCCCTCCTACCCCCCCAAAAAAGAAAGGAATTTCTTCTCTTTATAAATTGTGATTTTGCCCTTACTGTCACCTGCTTATAGAGGTCTTTTATTTTTACACTTAACCAATAGACATAGAGGAAAGCAGTTTGGCAAGGGGGCTATCTTTAACTTGAAATACTCTCTTCTTCTAGCTTTGTAGGCTACCCAGGACTAGAAGTGTTCAAAGGTAAAGCAATTTAAGAGATACTTTAATTTACAGAGTACAAAGTTAGAGATAGCGCCAATAATTGCATTAAGCAACAGAAATCAGTTTGTAAGTCTTGAATACTGCTTGTAATAAACTTAACTCCAAATAGAACAAATGAGATGTTGAATGTGAATGTGCTTTGTAAACTTCTAGGCGTTCTATAAATGTTGTACAGCAAATATTTATTGAGTGCCTACATCAGTACGTCACTGTGCCAGAGAAAACAGAGGATTCAGCAGCAAAAAGATCTGGTTCTTTCCCTCTCAGACCCTGTTATGTAGATGAGGAAATAAAATATGCAGAAACACCGTGTGGTAAATGCCCAAAAAGATAGTTTGGTAATTCAAAAAGGAAGAGGTCTCTTTCACCTCTAGGAGTCAAGTGACTCTTTTTGAGAAAAGGCATTTAAGCAAGTCCTTGAAGGATGTAGAGTTTCCATAAAAGAGATGGGAAGAAGAAGCGCCTGGGTGCCTCAGTCAGTTAAACATCCAACTCTTGATTTTGGCTCAGGTCATGATCTCAGGGTCATGAGATCAAGCCCCATGTCAGGCTCCATGCTCAGCGGGAAGTCTGCTTGAGATTCTCTCTCCCTCTACCTCTGCCCAACTCCCTCACTTTAAAGTAAATAAATAGGGACACCTGGGTAGCTCATTCGGTTAAGTGTCTACCTTCTGCTCAGGTCATGATCTCAGGGATTGAGCCCCGAGTCTGGCTCCCTGGTGAGCGGGAAGTCTGCTTCTCCCTCTCCCTCTGCCCCTCCTCTCCAACCACCCCCCCAATCCCCACTCATGCACACACTCGTGCAGTCTCTCTCTCAAATAAATAAAAAATCTTTAAAAGAGATAAATCTTTGAAAAGAGAGAGAGAGGGGAGAAGGCATTTGAGATAGGAAGACTAGCAGGAGAACAAGAGAGCATGGACCATATTCAGGGAAAGGTAGTGAGTGCAATTGAGTTAGAACTGGCCTATCCAGGCATCAAGTGGGAAATAAAACTGAGAACATTCAGTGGCAAACAATAATGGTCTTGTATGTCCAGCTGGGAAATATGAATGTACTAAACCGATCAGAGTCATTGAATATATTTGAACAGGGGAGTGTCACAGCTGTGTATCAGGGGCATGCTCTAGTGAGTAGCTCCTGGGGAGAGCAGTCACAGGGGAAAGGCAGGGCAGAAGCCAGAGACAGGGAGACCAGTTAGAAGGCTCCCGCAGTTCATCAAGGGAAGGTGGGAGTGTGGGAGGGGAAGCCCTGAAATGGGTGATAGCAGTGAAATGGGAAAGGAACAGATGCAAAGGAAAGAACCCAATCTGACATCTCAGTGAAGGAATAGCCAAGGCTGCCACTGAGATTTCTGCAGTAGTGCTGCCCGTGAGGGAAACTTCAAAGGTGGGTAAGGAGCTGCATTTCAGAGGTGCTGAGTTTGAGGTCGTGACAGCCCCCAGGGGGCTTTGTGCTGCTGAGGAAAGCTAGAACTATCTTGGGAGTCATTAAGATACAAGAAAAAGTCAGGAGGTGGGAGAAAAGATTTTCTAGAAAAGATTTTCTAGAGAGAGAATAGAAGGAGGCAAAGGTTGAGGATGGAGCCTTATGAGAAAAGAAGGAAGGGCCTAGGGAGGACCTAGAGAGAAGTCTGTCAAGAGAGCGAGGAAGAACTGTAAGAGAATAAGACTGTAGCAGCCCACAGAAGGGGTTTCCCAGTGGAGGGAGCCGGAAGTGCCAGACGCTGGGGCCAGGTGGGGGGTGCTGGGCTCAGGATGCCATTGGATTGACAAGGGCTAGATCATTGTTGTTGGTGCTTTTCTTTTTGAGGTAATATGACTTGCAGAATGAATATTAAATGGTTTCATTTCCAGGAATTTGTAGCTTGCACAAATCAAGAATCACTGTTAAATTTGACCCTCGCTAGCCCCCAAAACACTTCTGATTACTAAAATTCCAGCCCTTAAATGTGGCTTTGGTGGTAGTCATACACTTTATTCTTTTGTGAGCAGACAGACCAAAGAATATCTGTTGATAGAATAAGTTCTTTAAAAACTACATTTCTGTTGATGCAAGAGGTTTGCTAAATAATTTAATCCGTTTGCCTTTTACTAAATGGCTATCGTATGAAGTATGTACGTGTGAGAGAGAAAGAGAGAGAGAGTGTGCGTGTGTGTTTTCATGGGCATATGAGCTTAATACAATGGAATGAGAAGGCTGGGGTCAGATAAATCTAGTTTCACAACCTCACCGGGCCATTTTCCAGGCTTGTGACTTCAGAAAAGTTACTCTGTCTCTAAGCCTAACTTTTTCCATCTATAACTCAAATAAGGTTATTTTGAAGATTGAGTAATATATAATTTGGTCAGGATCTGTACCATAGTAGGAAGTTCCTTCCCCTTACAACCTTGTATAGGTATGTAAATTTCTGTGTAATATGTATCTATACACAAAGCCTTATCTTTATGACTCATTTTAATGTGTTGATTTTATCATAGAAAGAGCATTCCTCCCGCTGTAGCTAATCTATCTCGTGATAATTCAATCGACTGGCAACTTAATATGGATAGGGATCCACCTGGGGAATTTATTAAAGTGTGGGTTCCCAGGCCCACCATCCAGAGATTCTGAGGATGTAGATTTGGGGGAGGGCCTGGGAATCTTAGGCAGTGCAAGATGAGGATTCACAAGTGTTAGTTTGCCCCCGAGCCTTGATATGCTGACTGCAAATCCATTTCTGTCGGAGATAAGTCTATGCCCCAGTGTTTTATATTTGTATCATTAACCTTGGTGGATTTTATCTGTAATAAGACAAAAACAGCTGAGCCCCAGATAGTCAAGGCATACCGGGATTCTCGCCCCCGGCCATCTCGGGCTGCAGCACATTTCACAGCAGTACCGGGTGACTGGCAGATCAGCTTCTCTTCCTGTAGGATAAATGGTGACACCCTGTCCCTGTGCCCAGAGTTTGCAGAAGCGATGTAGCTTTAAGTGTTGTGACAAATAATATATTTAATGGCAGCACCATTGTCCAGTGATGCCGTTGAAGTATATTTTGACACATTTTTCTATCTGACTCAGTGTCTTCTGGTTGGTAAACATCTCTGCTATTTGATTACATTTCTCTGCCTGTCTGCATCTTGGAATCGTAGAATTTTTAGGCCAGTACACATTGCTCATCTGTCCCAACCTCATTTTATAGATGAGAAAATAATTGATCCTATTTTTCCTCCTAGTGCTAGCTCTCTCTTGCTTATTCACAAGAAAGAATTGAGACATTTAAGCTACGCATGGAGAATATAAGACTTATTTGACTTGTTCATATTGAATTGTGCTTTATGCTCCTTGTACATAATTTAAAAATCGGATAACAGGAATATATTGTTTTAAATTATACCGAGTCCTTTGATAACGTTGTTGGCATTCTGTTGATGGTTTGCTTCTTTTGGAGGATGCCAGTGACCTGGAGCCTTCCTAGAAATAAGGTTTCCCCGTCTATTCCCATCATGCCCAAGGGGAGAAGACGGAGCAACTTTGATGAAGCGAATGCTGTACCTTATGTGCATTATTTCAGGCATCTTACGAGAACATCCAAATAACCTGGTGTGGTGGAAGTTGAGGCAAAGAGGCTCAGTAATGCAGCAGATGAGATTTTCACACTCTGGGGTCTGACTCCAAAATCCAGCCTCTTCTCTCAGTACCACATGTTGCTTCCCCAGCCACATAGAGAGAATATGAAATAGATCACTGTTCCTGATTTTAGCTTAGAGGCTCAGAGCCCCTTGTCCCTGATATTTTTGTAACCTCAGAGTTTTTGACAAGAAGCAGGTGGAGCAGGGCTAATGTGTAAACTTGAAGTTGTTCAACAAATATCAGCTATGTGCCAGGTACCAGACCAGGATCTCCCACTCGTGGGGCCTCCCAACCTCCCCCACCTGTCCTTATGTACCGTCCATGTGCTGCTGCAAGCTTTCCTTTTAAAGTGAAAACACCAGTGGATTTCTACACTAATGAGACCCATTGATTTGTGTCTTGTTATAGTTGTTACTGTCCCTATGCAAGGCTCAGTGTTCCCAGAGTCACTGTGCTGTTGAAAGTTTAGAACAGTTCCTTGGGGGATTGCCCAGAGGTGCTCAGCAGGTGTTTGTTGATGACCCTCTGAGGCCCTGAGGAAGGCTGCCATGGGGAGAGAGAAAGAGCCCAGAGCCCTGCAGAAGGAGGTTGGGGGAGATATAAAACCCATGGTGTGAGAGAGCAGACCAACCAGGAGGCCTGGGACTTGTCCCCATGACCCACTGTGCGACCTTGGGAATGAAAGGCATGTAACTTGGCTTGGTTTCCTCATCTATAACCAAAGAAGGTTTGGCTCAATGATGACCAGGGTTTCTTCTAGCTCTAAGATGCAGTAATTCTGTTCCCTCTCCAGCAGAAAAGCAGAGGTGCTGGGACAAGCAGGTGTAAAGGTGGGGTGAGAGTTAACTCCACGTTTGAGGTCTGCCAGGGGTCCTGATTTCAGAGTTCCTTCCGACTCTCCTCATAGATAGACTAGTACCAGCCAGGCTTTGGGTTCTGCTTTCCTTCTACACTTTTGAGGAAAGTGTGTGAATTTAAGGGTGGGAGATTGTTTGTTTTGGAGAAAATTAGGATTCTTACCAAAGGATGGAGCCTGGCTGGGAATCAATCAAAAGATGATAAAATGGGAGGGAGGAAATCATGGTTTTCAAATTTTGTGACTAGAAAGAACCTTAGAAATAAACTAGCCCAACCTCCTCACATTCTAGATAAGGAAACATAATAGGATTTACTCAAGATCACACAGGTAGTAGCAAACTGGGAAGAGAACCTGGTGTCCAGTGTCCAGTCCAGTCCACTGTCTGCAGAAGCAGGTGGGTCCTGTCTTAAGGCAGGTGATCAGGAGAGCAGAAGATGGCAGTCAGCAAGCAAAGCTTAAAGAGGGGCTGAAGCTGTTCTGTTGGAGAGAGTGGACCATAATGCCAGCTGGGCCCCTAGTAACGCAGTTGGACACCATGATGCAAAACTTCCATCCTGTTGACCACTTGGATTCTTGTCCATTAAAGTAGTCATGAGGGGCGCCTGGGTGGCTCAGTAGGTTAAGCATCTGCCTTCCGCTTAGGTCATGACCCCAGGGTCCTGGGATCGAGCCCCACATCGGCTCTCTTCTCAGCAGGCAGCCTGCTTCTCCCTCTTCCTCTGCCTGCCAGTACCCCTGCTTGTAATCTCTCTGTCAAATAAATAAATAAAATCTTTAAAAAAATTTTTAAAAAGTAAAGCAGTCAAGAAAATGTCTTTTTAAACTGGGAGAGGCAGAAGGCAGCTTCCTATTTTTTAAAGCACTTTTTCTCTCTTATTTCAGTGCAAGTTACTAAGCTATAGAATAATTTAGTTTTGAGAGGAATTAAATATTTTCTGAAGAACATGAAGAGGAAGACCCAGCTTTCACTGGCAAAAGTGTGTTTTGCTGGTATGCATGTGTTTTGCTAGCCTCTTTTATGCCATGTGTTCATCCCATGCTGCATTTTCATGAGAAATCCAGTGGCTATTTAAATCCTGGAGGAACATCCTGGGGTTATTTCAGCAATCCATGAAGGCAGGCTTTGTGCAAGGTGAGATAGATATGAGCTGTCACTTCCTTCCTGCTTTGTGAGTTGCATATTGTTTCTAGGCCCTATTTTGTTTGTGTTATTTTTCCTGTTCATGTGTTAGAACAACTTCTGGTTATTTGTAGAGTTGATTACAATTAGATAATAAGATCACCAATTCAGTAAAAACAAAGTCGAATTTATTATCTTGCCAGGCAAGAGAGACCCACCACATTCGGAATTGCGGTCTCCCCCAAACTCGTATGCATTTTCGTGTAGACATAGAGATTTCTGATTAGCTCTGTTAGAAGGTTGATTCGCTTCTAGGATTTCCTTTTTAAAAAATCTACCCAGTGGGGCACCTGGGTGGCTCAGTCAGTTGGGGCATCCAGCTCTTGATTTTAGCTCAAGCCATGGTCTTGGGTCGTGGGATCGAGCCCTGGGTGGGGAGTGTGCTTAGGATTCTCTCTCTCCTCCCTCTGCCCCTCCTCCTGCTCGTGCGCACACGTGTGCACTCTCACTCTCTCTCTCACTAAAATAAATAAATAAAATCTTAAAAAAAGAAAAAAACCCATCTACTCAGCATTCTGGTCTGTCCCTGCTTATACCGGCTTATTCTGGTCTTGAAGTCCCTGACACAAGCTCGAAGAGCAGGGCTCCTCAAGGTCTCCGTGCAGTCTTTATGCTGGTGGGTGGAAGCAGCTCTCACAAGGAGCCAAAGTCATACCTGCTTCCTGGGTGCCTGCCGCAGAGCCATACCTTGTGCGGCGTGTTCTGCCCTTCCCTTGGACTAACGGGAGTTCCACCTTTGCTTTAACGGGAGGACCACCTTGAGGAAGCAGAAGACCCTAGGATAGATGGAAAAAGCAGTGAGTGGCAGTGACATGAAGCCCTGAAGAGGATTTTACTCAGACGTTAGAGAAGTGGCCTAACCTGAATGCTGTGCTAAATAGGGTTAATAAAAGAACGTGACCTTTAAATTTTTCCTGTCGAGGTCTAGCGATTCCAGAGTTTCTTTAGCCACTACACACTGTGAGTTGGGTTTGTGCACAGAAGCACCGTTGATTACCTGGGAAACCCGTGTTTTCCTAAACGAATGTGCGCTGCAGAGTGAGGCTCTTTCCCTGTTTTGTTGTATATTTAACATTCTCAATATTTGGTTTTGGTTTTGACATTTTCAGGAAATCACTCGAGCTTTTTGCCACATTTGAATCATCTATTTTTAAGACTTTCTTTTCTATTTATTGTTACGAGTTTCTGATAAGGTGATTTGTGCGTCTCTATTTTAGGAAATACTTTTTGAGGCCTTTTTTTTTTTTTTTTTAAATGAAGTTGAGATGGGAGTCCTACCTCTGATCCTCGATGCTACCTTACATTAAAAATGACCTATTTCTTCGCCCCATGAGGTTCCCTTGCTTAGGGAGGATAAAAAAAAGTCGGTGATTAGTCATTGTGGCGTTCAGCAAACAAATCCTTTGGAGGCCTAGATTTATGTTACTGGTCAGGAAAAAAAGGTTCTATCTGTCTCTAGACAGTTACTGTCGTGAAAGGTAAGTGCCGTGTATTCCCAGAAGGTCCCTTGAGTGTACTGTTTGTTGTGTTCAGGCTTCTAAGCCCGGTGGCCATGTTCTGTGAGTTTGAATCAAGCTCCTCCCCCTGCAGAGTCTCAGAGCATTTGTTTTCTAAAATGAAAGCACAAGCAGAAACTCGAGCTCTTCTGCAGAACAGCCTGTTCTTCAGATTTTTTTTAGATCAGTATATTTAAAAGCATAATTTTTTAAACAGCCTATAGTGGGTTTTTATCTGCAGTGGTTTTGGGTTTGTTTGGGGGATTTCACCATTTTTCTTAGTGTAGACAGCTTACTTATTGCTGTGATTGCTCCCTGGCCCCCTCCCCGCCCCCAGATACTTTCGGTCCTACAGGTGAGCAGAGGAACTATTCGGATACCTGACTACTGCCAGAAACCGTCCTTCAGCTTCAATGTAGTGCCTTTTGGAGTGAAATTGGCAGAAGCTCCCTGGGACTCAGTTCCTTTCATAGTCTTCCCTCCTCCTGCCTTTTCCACCCACCAGTTTTCCCCAGGCGATTTCTTTGTGTGTCCATTTGAGTGACCGGCCAGAGTTTTTGCAGCATTTCCACAGTGCAGAACCCCTTGTGCCTCTCGCTGTACATCCGGCCTACCGATGGGCTTGCCCGACAGCGCTGCCAGTCACCTGTATCTCCTGGACCCAGGGAGGAGGTGACTGTTTCACAATCCCATGCCGCCTCGGGGATCTGTGCTGCCATGCCTGGCCTCGCGCCAGAGATCGCAACGTTGCCAGCAGTGGCTTCAAACTGGAAAATGGGAGGGGGAAGAGAAATGATGGAAAACACGGGAGGAGGAAATGGGTGTGCAAGGAAAGTACGTACGTGGACTTGAATATATGAGAGCTCGGGTCGGTGAACATGATCTCTGCGCATTGGCACCTTACCAGGGGGGGAAAACACTGCGAACCATGGGCTGTTTATTGACAGTGGGGAGGAAGTGGGGCAGAACAGGGCAAGAGCGTCAGCAGCTTTCCTCCGGGAGGCCCCGGACCGGCATCAGAGGCCAAAAAGATCAGCTCTGCATCCCCACCCCCCACTCCAGGGTCTCTAGAGCAGGATTTGCTTCCTCGGGTTGACCACCATTGTTCTACTGAGTAGTTCACAGAGATTCCCTGGAGACACTTGTGATCTTGGGGGATATGCTTTATTGTGTTGATCCCATTGTTTGAAGCCCAGACTGGTAGGTTGTCCGGGCTGCATTTCTGTGGTCTAGTTTTTGGAATTGTTATTTGTGTGACGCAGTGGTGAAGCGTGGTGTCGTCCAAAATACTCTGACCCAGTAAGGAGCTACTGGTAGAGGCCTGTGCATTCTCGGCAATTCTTGCTTCCCTCGCTACATCATCTGGGGATGATGAGTACGGAGCCTCTTTTGAAAAGGAAAGCCGAGCATCTCCAAGAGTATGAATCTGATTTTGTGGAGCTCAAGCTGACCTTAGGGTTACAGTGACTTTTGGAGCAAAGTGAAGAGTTTGCTCTGTGCCACTCTGCCCCCCTAGGATTCACATATTAAGAAATTTTCCACATGGGTGTGAACAAACTGGAGGAATCCTGAAGAAATATTCTGTGACCCGAATATATTCCGTATCACGGCTTCTCCCCACCTGTCCTTCATTAAGATGGAATACTTTGGTAGTTTCAGAAGCTTGAGTACTGATACCTCACCACATAAATTTTAGGAGGACAGTGAATCACTGAACAGAGACTGAAACGTTGTAGGCAGAATAAAACTTAGAAGTGGTTTATGCTTATGTTATTGTAGATCAGGGTCTAAAGATACATACAGGGTTAGGAAGAGAATATGAACGTTCAGTGTGGGCTGGGTATGAGAAGATGGAAGGCAAAACGGTGGCAAACTGGAGACATAACATTTTTAAAAAAATACTGTAGGACCAGATGAAACATCTCTGCAGGCTGACTCCAGCCTCTGGGCTGCCCACATGCCAGTTAGAGAGCCACACCGTCTGACTCAGCCCACCAGTCTGCATTTCCTCGGTGGCAGCCTGCCCAGTCTTTTCCTGCAGAGCGTTGGGCTTGAAGTTCTCCAAGACCCATCCCAGGGAAAAGTCATGGCCATTGAACCTTCTCCATGTCACAGCAAATATGGGAGCCACTTTGAAGATAAACTGTGTCCGTGTCATACAGGCAAAGCGATTTGTCAGTAGAATCAGCAGTAAAATGCAGCATGTATGGCCAAGGACATCTGGAGGACATCTGGAGAGGCATCAGACACAGCAGCCTTGATTAAGCTGCTCGGCGCTCAGTGTGTCCATTTCAAGATAGAACAGCAAGAACTCACCAAAGGAAGCCACTCCCTGTTCAGGCATGTTACTCCCAAGGCAGCGGAACAGAGCCAAGACTGCAGAGGCTAACCTGGCTGGCACCAGGCCATGGGGTGACAGTGAAGGACAGCAGGCATTTTGCTATATATCTAGTCTCTGGTGTTGACTGGCTCAGCCCAAAGATGCTTTCTGAAATATCAAGCAGTTAGCCACTTCCTAACTAGTCCCAGACGGGGACAGTGTGAGAATTGGCCTCTGTCTCTGTTGACATTTGATTGACCTTCTGCACATCCTGGAATTTATAATGCCTTGCCTTTTTTCTCAGTCTCTTTCACCCGCTCCTGTTTTCCTTAGCTCTCTCGGAGCTGAGTCATAATGTCTATAAAGAGCTTCAGCACAGGGCCTTGCATGTATAAAGTGCTCAGTAAATGTTAGCTCTTATTGTCATTGGCATCCTCCTCCTCACCATCCTAACGAGTATCACTTCACCAGCAGGTAAGGGGACTTGGTTTTCTTAAACCTTCAACTCAGCTGTGTACCTCAGCTGTCTTCAGCTGTCTCCACCCTGACATAAATGAAGACGGGCCGCGTGTACGAGGCCCACTGCACCAGAAAGTGCACTTCACAAGATGCCCAGCTGACTCTGCACAGGAGTGCATGGGGAACACTGCTCTAGACGGCGTGGTGAAGCACAGGGACAGACTTGCAGAGAGACCAGTCCTTACGGGTCTGCTATCTGGGAGACACTTTGGGACAGTCTTAGGGCGTAGGGGCTGGGAGGATGTGCCTTTTACATTATACCATCGGATGTGTGATGGGGTGGTTTTGACCGCACTAGGAATCTGATTCTGAAGGCTAGTGTCCCCTGGCTGTGACTTTAACCTGAACATAGCACCTGGTTTCTTTCCATGGCTCTTATGGCCATGCCAACCATGTTGCCAAGAAGGGAAATTCCTGTGGTAAGAGGCCAGAAAACGTTCATGTGCCAGGGAAGTGACGCACATCATAACATAAGACTGCAGTGCTGGAACGTGTAGCAGTGTGACAATGAGGAGATGGGCTCTCAGTAAGGACTGGGGGACCCTGCTAGACGTGAGAAGGGCGGTGTAGCTGAACCTTCTTTCATGTTGGTGACTGAGGCTTTGCCTGCTTCTAAGGAAACATTCTGAAAGATAGAAATAACCAATCCCAATAACCAGTGCTGCCTCGGTGGCTTGTCTGGACTGGAAGCTACTGGGGCGGTGAGGACAAAGTGGCCACAATGTCTTAGAGACGAAATCCTAACTTCCTATCAAATTAATTTAGAAAATGAATTAATGAAAAGCCTTTTCAGATTTTCAAAGCTTTCACCTGTGTTTTGAAGGTAACGTGGTCTAGCATTTTGTTTATTTATGATTGGGGTGATTTTTTCCAGTCTGCATGGTGCTTTCAGAGGGCCTTGTGCCCTGCACACCGAGCGGCCTGTCCCTTGAGCAGCGTAAGGCTTGGGGGTGCAGCTGTAGTTCTTAGTCCCCACAACAGCTCTCTCTCTTCCTCTTTTCTTCCTTCTCTTCCTGCCACTGTCAGGGAATGTAGTTCGGAGCTCTGGATCTCAGTTCCCTCTCCCATTTATTCAGAGGAGTTGTGTCTGTAGTAGGTTGAATGGTGGCCCCCGAAAGATAAATTCATATCCCGCTGCTGTGAATATGGCCTTATTTGGAAAAAGGGTCTTTGCAAGTGTAAGTTAGTTAAGGATCTTGAGGTAAGTTTGTCCTGGATTGTGGGGTGGGCCCTAAATCCAAAGACAAGCGGCCTTATGAGAAACACATGGAGAGGCAACACAGAAGGAAAAGGCCATGTGAAGACGTAGGCAGAGATTAGGGTGACAAAACCACAAACCAAAGACTGCCTAGAACTACCAGAAGCTGGAAAAGGCAAGGAAGGATTGTCCTCCAGAGTCTTCAGCGAGAGCAAAGCCCTGCTGACACCTTGATTGCAAACTTCCAGCCTCTAGAAATGTGAGAAAACAAATTTCTGTTGTTGTTAAGTCACTACGTTTGTGGTACCTTTTTACAGCATTATTAGGAAGCCGATAACAGTGTCCAGTCCTATTCTTGATTCAGAAATGCCTAAGAACTTGTTAAAAATCAAGTTCTGGGGCTTGACCCCTGACTGTTCTGATTCTTTTGGTGTGGGGTGGCATCCAGAAACTGAAGTTTTAATCAAGACTTCCAGGTGATTCTGATACATGTTACCCCCCCAGTAGTGGTATTCCTCCAGCTCCTTCTCTTCATCCACTCTGCCTTCCTTGGACCATTTCCCTGCTCGTGCTCTCGACCACCTCCTGTGTGTCAGTGCAGTGCACATCTGAGTCTTCAGCCCAGCTATCTTTCAGCAGCAAGGTCTATTTTGGATGCCTGTTGATTGAGGGCAGCACCTGCATTTCCCACAGGCTCCTCAGGGAGCACACACTTCATTATCATCCTCCCAAACCAGCTCTTTGATCCGGTTCCCTACCTGCCAGTGACACATCGAGGTAATGGCGCTAGGGTGTCAACCTTCATTCTTCCCTCTCTCTCTCTCCTCTGATTTCCAGTGAGTTGATTCTTCTATCCAGATAGCTTTCAAATCTTTCTCCCGTGTTCATTCCCCACTTTCTCCTTGCCTTCTTTCTAGACTCCCTGCAGACATCCTTCTTACCAAATGGTTCCCAGAATGATCTGTCTGCAAAGTTGCCAAATGAGTCCCACTTAAAATCCTTTAAATGACTCACCAGTGTCCAGGCTGCTCATTAAAATCATGCAGAGGTGTTTTTTGTTTTTGTTTTTTAATCGCCATACCCGATATTCACCCAAGAGCAAACAAATCAGAATCTCTGGTTGGAACCTAATTTTGGTTCTTTATCCAGTCCCCGTAGGCGATTCCATTATGCAGTTTAGGGTTGAGGACTTCTGGGCTAGAGGATAAAATCCAAAGTCTTTGTAACATTCAGAACTCTTGACAACTAGGTCCCTGCCAATCGCTCCCTCTCCATCTCCATCAGGCCCTCCCAACAGCCTGTGCAGCAGCCATCCCCACCTTCCTGCCATTCCCTCAGTGTGTCATTTGCTCTTACACCTCCTTACCTTTGCTTAGACCTCTGCCCGGAATAGAGGTTTTTCCTCCCTTGGAATCCAAAGAAATGCTCCCTGTCTTTCAAGACTTGGTTCCACCTCTCTCCCTGACTCTCCTTCCCCAAACTCGGTTTAAGGCTGCGTCCTCCAGAGTCCTGGGCACACTTGTTAGAGCACTTTAACCACCACAGAGGAGCTGTTTGTCTGCATGTCTGTCTCTTCCATTAGACTGTGGGCTCCAGGAGGTTGCTGAATGAGGAAAGAAATAAAGGATTAAACAAGACCATGGGGATGAAATAGTGTTTCTGCTTCTCTGAATTATTGAGCCCGTGCTACCTTATACCTCATCAGACACTTGTTAAGAAAACAAAACTTTACTTAGTTGTAATGAACGTAATGAAGTTGTAGTAGTTGTAGTTGTATGTAGGGCCGTTGAGTACTTGCTGGTCACAGTCTCCATAGTCATTGCTTCATTTAACTAACCCAATAATCATCTCGAACATCATTCGCATTTTACAGAATGAATTAAACAAAATGCTGTGCTATCAGGTAATGCCGGATGGCAGAGAACACATTGCGGAGTGCACGCATGATCACCTGGCCAGCAGTATTAATGGGGTATCAGCTGGTCAGGAAAAACTGGTTCTCTTGGTCAAAATGGCTCTTGATAAGTAGTCTTTTGAGTGGCATATTCACATTTGGCACTGGATTTGGCATAGAACAAACACAGCCACTAAACATATCACTCAAAAGATGAGATGGTGATTTATATTTACTAACATTCGGAATCACATAAATACAGTCTTCCTTTTAAGTATGCTAGAAGGAGTTTGTGACCCGGAGTCACAAGATCAGGGTTGAAAACCGAGCCTTGTCAATTACGTGACATGTGGCGTTAGGATTTTGGCGCCATTTTTCTGAGCCTCAGCGTCTTCATCTTTGAAATGGTGATAGTATCTCACAGCCAGTAGGGGTGCTGTGAGAAAGAAAATGAAATGGTATGTATGGAAGTGGTTTGTAAATGGTCAGGGGCTAAACAGGAGTAAGGCTGAGTGCCCTTGTCCTTGTTCTGTTTGGGTCCAGAAGGTTGGCCTTTGGGAAGTGTCAGGTTGGGGAAGGGTGGTGTTCTGCTGGGTCAGTGAGTATGGGCCCTGAAACACTTGTAGGTCGTCTGATTTCCCAGTGGGGCAGAGTATGAGGATGCTGTATGATAAACCCCAGAAAAACAAATGGCATGAGCTAGTTAGGGAGGATGTGGGAATGAAGACAGTGGTTAGAAAATTAGAGTCTTGTTGTGCTTATTGAAACAACAGAGCTGAGAGAATGTAACTGGTCCGGGTTTTGCATTGGTTCACCTGTAACCAAGGGCCAGCCCAGGGACCACAGTTCAACTCCACGGAGCTTGACATCTTGTTCTCCCAAGTAAAAGTTTTCTTTTCTGCAGCTCAGAAGCTTTCTGGATCGCAACACAAGAGCTTATGTACCCTGAGGTCTCAGTGTCTTGATTCTGAACATATTAATGCATTAACACAGCCAGAGCTGTTCTTTACAGGGTCCTTCCTCATTGTGTAGGTTCAACCTCCTTCCTCCTCAAAAATGAAACCAAGGCTTTATCTTTTTTATTCTGATAGATTGAAAAATATTTTCCAAGTCCTGATCTTGAAATATGATCTGTGCGTGTGTGTGTGTGTGTGTGTGTGTGTATAGAATGACCACTTCCTGTCACTCTCTGGAGGTGGGCACAGAAAACAGTCCTGCCTTTTTGTCACAGACGTCGCCATTTTGAACTTAACCTGTAAGTTTCTGGAGCGTGAATCTGTGTGACATGTGAAAGAAATAGGTCTATTATAAGACAGAATTGACATTCTAAAAATATCCCAACACACTGGAGATGATGAACAAAATGAACGTGATTAAATCCAACCAGAATAAGTGAGTGAATTTTTGAGCTTCAGTTAAAAAATTCAGGCTTGGAAGTTTGGAAGCCAAGGAGGAGGAAGAAAACAAGGGAAGAAAGGAGAACTCCATGCCAAAAAAAGAAACACCAGTGTGTTATAAATAAAAATCAGTTATCGAGCACTTCTGTTTGCACTTGCTGAGTACACAGATAATCTCATTTATTCTCCCACACCCTGTGAAGTGTGTAGTGTTCACTCCACTTTATAGATGAGAAGACCGAGGCTCAGGGAGGTCAAGTCCTTTCTGTGGTCATGCAGTTAGTAAGCAGGTCCCAGCATCTGCCTTTGAGCATGGTATAGTGAAGGGTATGGAACCAGAAGTCTAGCAACCAGTTTTGGTCAAACCATGAGCTCTTAGGTCAAGTCATTTGACTTTTCCATGCCTCAATTTTCGCATATCCAAAATGAGAGCTTTGGACCAAGTCTAATGCTCCTTTGTCTATAAAATCCTCTTTGCAGTGGAATAGCCGAGGGAATTTGATGTTTATCCCAGGGAGGGGGCCATGCAGAGTAAACCTTCAAAGGGCTGTCATGGGCCAGAGGCCACCGTTGAGGGCCCCTTCTTTGCTGCCCGTGAGGACTGCTCCTCTGAGGAGGAAATGCCTGCACTGGGTGGAGCCCTCCCCACCCCCGATCTGAAGAATCTCCAGAAGCCATTTGTGGCCAACTAAGAATGAGTTAGAGTGCAGCATCCACTAAGAAAAAGACTCTCTTTGCTTTTTGTTACCTAGAACACTCAGTGTCTATTTATTTTGGAGCAGTGCCTACTCATCTGCCCTTTTGAGAAAGATTTAGGGGTCTGGATTACCAGCTACCCAGGACACAAGAGCATTTCTCCGTGTGGACTCAGCACCATCTTGTGGACACAGCTCTCTGGACTGGGGATGGGCTGTGGTCATCAAATGAGAAAGAACCTCAAAACAACCCTAAAAAAGCTGCTGCCAAGGCAAAGCTGTGTCAGGGATCGTGTTTTTAATAGGGGCTGCCTAACCTCGGAGCTCGGAACTGCCTTAGGGAATTGCTTTTATGACCGTAACCCTGTAATTAAGCCCACGACACCTGGAAGAGCAGCATGGGCAGGCTCAGTGACACAGTAGCCAGACCTTCCCAGGAGCTGTGTTCGCTGGGAAGGGCATCAGTGCAGAGGCCTCCTTGGGAGGGAACCCCAGGCTCCTTTCTCCATGGCCTCCCTTCCCCTGTATTCTGCATCCAGCCCCAGCCCTTCTGGTGCAGAACATTCTCTGCCTGCTTCCTCTCCTTCCCGCTGGTATTGACTGCCACTCAGGGCATAACTTCTTTACTGTGCTTCAAGGCCCCCTTCCCAGTGAGGTGAGGATGGACCAGAATGAAGCTGTGGAGGAAACAGAGCACTCAGGTTGTAAAATGCTTTGCCTTTCCTAACTCTGTCTATGAACACTGGTGAGGCTGGCCGCTTGGACGTTTTTGCCATTTCTGTGTGTGAAGAAATTGAGTTATTAATCTAATCTGGGGCTAAGATGACGGTCTGAGGGCAGTCTTGCTCAGTGCCTTTACCCAGAGTGGAAGGAGCAATGTGTGGACGCAAAGAAGCCACTGACCTCTTCTCTGCCTATTCTTTGCAGTAAGGTTGTGGGGTGGGGTGTCTTTAATGGGCTTGTAGGACCCCCCCAAAACAACAGTCACTAATTTTGTATTTGGCTTCATGTATCATAATATTAACATCATGGTGCATGTACTTATTCTTTCAAAGTAAATGTTTGTTCTTTCAATTGCATTATTGTACCTAGGTCAACATTTTCTCCCAAAACCTTAATATAGGAACTCCCACTGTATTACCCACAGTCCCTTATTTTGCTGAATATTTGTTTTCGCACTTACCTTCCATGAGTGTTTTTTTAGTTAACTTCTTTTCTTTTGTGTCAGCCTGACTCCCACCTGCCCAGCCTGTCAGAACTAGTCCTGCTCAGGCTCCCTGGAAGCCTGTAAAGCCTGAGATTCTCCAGGCTCCCTGTCTTTCCATTCAGTTTCAGAGAAACCCCAACGCCCAAAATGGCCCCTGATTCCAGCAACCTCTCAATCGACAAGCAGTAAATTGGTTGCTATAATCAAAATGAGATGGGCTAAAGAAAAGAATTGTAGGTATTCTTTTCTGGAATTTTCATGGAAAAGTAGGGTGAAAAGAGCAATAGAATGAGATACTGCATTTTATCTATGCTGTCTCATCTAATCCTATGAAGAACTAAGTTGCATTATTATATCCATTTTGTAGATTGAAAAAAAACAGGTTTGGGGGCACCTGGGTGGTGCAGTCAGTTAAGTGTCCAACTCGATTTTGGCTCAGGTCATGATCTTGGGGTCCTGGGATTGAGCCCTGTGTCAGGCGCTGCACTCAGCGAGGAGGTCTGCTTGAGAAGATGTTCTCCCTTTCTCTCAGATAAATAAATCTTAAAAAACCCAAAAAACCACAGGTCTGGAGGTGTTAATTACCTTGTCCAAGTTCGTACAGCTAGTAAGTGGCAGAACTGAAATTAAACCCAGGAGTGTGTAAGCAGAGGCCCTGCTTTACCCTCTGAGTCGAAAGCTGAAACTGTACAGACAGAAAAAGGACAGCCCAGTGGTACAGGAGAAGGAGGGTTTGGAACTATTGGCTACATCGAACAGTTGTCAAAAATTTTCTTCAAGGACTTCAGTGGAAGCTTGAACCGGAATCCCAAATAAGCACACAAACATGTTAAACCCCAAATTAACCCCCCCAATTTTTTTTTAACAAACCACAATCTAATGAACCCATTAAACTGAGACATAAACTAAAAAAATTCTAAAATCAAAAAAACCTAAGTGTTCTCTAAAATAAATCATAAGCAAACTGACATGTTACTAGAGTCCTAGTTTAAAGTAAGGAGGGGGGTCCCAAGATGTTGCCCTCTCAAAGTCCCACGGTATGTGGGGATAGGAGCAAACATGGTCTGCCTGGAGTCTCTCTACAGGAGAGGTGAAGAAGCAGAGCACAGCAGAGGCTTTTTTTTTTTTTTAATGTTTACTTATTTATTTAAGAGAAGTGAGGGGTGGGACAGAGGGAGAAGGAGAGAGAGATTCTCAAGCAGGCTCCACGCCCAGCCGATATGGGGCTCTGTCTCACGACCCTGAGATCATGACGTGAGCCGAAATCAAGAGTAAGTCACTTAACCAACTGAGCCACCCAGGCGCCCCAGGAGAGGCTTTTTTATGAAGGTAAAAGAATGTTGCTATCTAAAACATGTAACCCGATAAACTGACAGTACCCTAGCTTTGCCTTATATAGCATAATATGAGTGATCTGACTTAAGAGGACAAGTACACATCATGGAAATTTATAGATGATTTAGTATATGTCTTAAACATTATTTTCGTCTCCTTCCTATCAAGGCTTTTACCAGAATTGCTAACAAATACCTAAGTTGAATGATTTTTTTTTTTTAAGATTTTATTTATTTATTTGAGAGAGAGAGAGCAGGACCAGGGAGCGGGGAGAAGGAGAAGCAGGCACCCTGCTGAGCAGGGAGTCCGCCACCGGGCTCCATCTCAGGACCCCAGGACCATGAACTGAGATGAAGGCTGCCACTCAACCGACTGAGCCACCCAGGCGCCCCAAGCTGAGTGATTTTTATTTGAATTTGGGTACCTTTTTTTCACCCCTGCTAAGAAGACTGCTAACAAACAATGCAACTAAAAAAAAAAAAGAATTTAGACCATACTTGTAACTGAATGCCCACGTAGGAACTAAGGCTCAGATGCAGCTGCCATCTGCATTAGGAAAGAATGGTCAACTGCTGAACCCCTTTGGGGTAGTAACCACTGGCAGGGGTGTGGGGACCTCTGGGCACACAGTGAACTAGAGCATTTGTCCCTGCCATTGAGGAATTTCACATTTCCTGTATTTGGGGCCTGGGGCCAAGGCTTGCAATATTTGTTCCTACTGACATTTGCAACTAATTATTAATTGGTGATAGTAATATTAATAATAGTTAATGTTTAGGAAGCTTTGTGCCAGATACTACGCCAGGCACCTTACAGGTATTATCATTTAATCCTCATGTTAAGCCTGGTAGATTCTATTTTCAGCTCCATTGCAGATGAAGTGGCTGAGATGCAAAGAGCTTAAGAAACATGCCCAAGGTCACAGCCAGAACGTGACAAAGCCAGGCCCACCTGGCACCAAAATCCAGGCTCTCAGACTAGCCGTGGCCTGCCTTATCCTGAATGATCCTTCAGTAGGGCTCTGTTTCATGAATGGACTAATACAGTGCTTTGGGGTCTCCCAGTTCTCCTGGTTCAGGACCTTTATTTAATCTCTCCACTCGCTCGCCCTTTCAGTACCCACTTCTTATGGTAGCCCCTGTGTTGCGCTCCATAGCTGGTGTGTGGTAGACATTTGATAAATATTACCTTGAAATAGAAATGGATCAAAAATTAATAACATTAGGCCACCTGGCTGGCTCATTTGGTACAGTATGCAACTCTTGATTTCAAGGTTGTAAGTTCGAGCCCCACATTGCATGTAGACATTACTTAAAAATAAAACCTTTAATATAAGAATAATATAATAATATTTATGAACACCATATATTACCTTGAAGTTTACAATTTTTTTTTTTAGGAAAACAAATTAAAAGTAGAATAGTGTGGAGAATTCTGAATTTCCCTAAAGTAGTCACCACCAGGCCACCTGGTGGTCCATATGGCATCCTTGTGCATTTTAAGGAAATGGCCCCCTCCATCTGGCAGGAGGATGCAGTCCTCACCAGTGCACCTGCCTGGCCAAGCCTGGCTCTCAGCCTCCCCTTCATCACAGCATATCACAAGGCATAACCTCTCCCCTGCACGTGGCAGTCCTGCTCAGGTCCAGCCGACAATTTGCCACACACTCCCACGCTGGTAAGTAGGCTGGGGTCGGGAGCATATGAGCCTTTGAGACCAAGAAAGTTCTTTGCTTCTTGGTGCTCCTGAATCTGAAATGGAGAGTCTGGTTTTTGAGCCATACTGCCTGGGTCTGCATCCCAGCTGTGCTGCCTGCTAGTTGAATGACCCCAGTGAAGTTACATAGCCTCTCCGCATCTCGGTTTTCTCATTTGGAAAATCAGGTTGCTGTGAGCTTCATCGGATTGGTATATACAGAGTGTATAGAACGGTACTGGGCACCTGGGTGGGGCTGGCATCGTGAGTTGCCTCCTGTCCAATGAGCAAGTCTCGTTGGGGACATTGATGCATTTGTGGTGGGACGTCAGTGTTACACTGCAGTAGCCCTCAGGAAGGCTGCTCTAGGGGGCCTCTGACACAAGCAGGAGACAGCAGTGACTTATTTCTTCGTAGCATAGTTAGAAGTCATGGGCCAGCGCATGCACACAATTTTTTTTATCCTATACCCACATGTTTATTACTTTGAAGTTTTAGTATTTTTTTAAAAAAAGTTATTTTAAAAGTATGTTTCCAATTTAGTCTGAGCACTCAGGGGATAAAGGCCAAATCCCTGGAGCTTAAACTATTTAAGAACAAAATTCATCTGAGTACATTTTAAAGATTTTATTGACTTTATTCAGTGATTTGTGAATTGGGCAGCATCCAACGTAGCAGATAAAAAGGAGCACCAAAGAGCTATGCAAGGCAAGAGGTTTTATAGGCTGACAGGAGCAGAATAAGGAAGTTATACTGGGCAGAAAGGCAGATTGGTTATTGCAAGATTACTTTCCTTATAAGGGACAGCAGGGCATCATCAGGCAGATTACTTACTTAATGCTGATCAGTTGATTCCTGATTGACTGGTTTAAGATTCCATTTCTGGGAGAGCCAAACTAAGTTCAGTTTCAGTTTGGTGACATGGGGCTTAGCGTAAGTGACTCCATTTTGGGCCTGTTGTCTTTAACAGAACAAAGCATATCAGTAGAGCTTAAAGTATTGCTCTTTTCCTTCCTTTGAGCCAAAGCTGTAATAGTAAGCCATTTTTCAGTGTTTCGAAGCTGTGTTTCAATGTTTTAACTTGTTTGAGCAGTGACAACTTTGTGAGCAGTAGATGGCCCTTGCTTGTCCTATTTAGCTCAGCTTTAGGCTAGCAGTGTTGATTTGGTTGTGTGTGTGTGTGTGTGTGTGTGTGTGTGTGTTTCCTTATACCATGTCCGAACAGCCTCTTGACTTTTTTATGTTCAACAAAGATATTCACTCCTTTTACCATAGGTGACAAATAGGGTGGTTTGCAGTGACCTAATGCTGGATCTGGAAAGCTTGGTAACAGTGCCTGGTATAGTGGGCTTTAGAGGGCTCGGTGTTTGGGTGCTTTTTGTTTTTGCATTCATTTAATAAAGGTTTATTAACACCTGTTACGTGCCAAGTACAGTGCTGGAAGCTAGGGATACTGGTGAACGGTCTTAGCCCTTACAGAATTTATACTCTTGTGGTAAAGGCACCCATTTGTCAATACTTAATTGTATGCTGAGAATATATGACAGATGAACCTAATTGAGGGGGAAAGGATGGTTGGATGGAAGTGAGAGTAGGCTGCCTCCTGGGCTAGAAGGGCGTTCTAGGATGCAGGAGCAACATGTACAAAGGCCTGGAAGTAGGAAGATCCTAGGCATATTCAAGGAACAGAAAGAAGGCTGATGCAGGTTAGAGTGGCAGGAAATGGGGTTACGTCGCAGAGGACTTTATAAGCCTTGGCGGAGATAGGGGAATTTGGATGTAGGGTTTTAACGAGCATCGCTGGCCATGTCGCAGTTCTGGGTTTGTGGGGAGACTCTTCCATCTGTCATGGAGAAAGCTCACACCCAAAGTTGGCCCTCCCCTGGAGATTCTCTTTCTGTAGTGCTCCCCCGAGGCTTCATACTCACTGCTCTCTTGCCCTACCCTGACGGACAGGGTCTAGCATGAGCTTCCTGGCCCCCGAAGACTGTATCATCCCTAGCCCAACACTGAGAGGGTAAATCTAAATACTCGTGAGGGAGGGGAGGCAAATGAAAACTCATTTTCCTGATACATACACTTAAGATTAACAAATCCTCGCTGTGCAAATCCTTGGTCTTTGTCTTCTGAGTGCTTGGACTGAATTGAGTTGGTGATGGACTCTTAAAAATCAGCTTTTTTTCATACTAAAGTTTTAAGATGGCAACATGAGGGTATAAAGGCCTTGGTGTTGGGTGTTTAGCCAGTTTTGGGCCGGAGGGCAGGCACTATGGCTGACTCTGGTATGTGTTCCGGTGGCACCTAGAGAGTGCCTCCTGCACCACCACTGTCTACCCTGCCGGCCTTGAAGAGTCCAGCCCCGAGGCCCAGGCTCTAGCAATGCTCAGGTTGCCCTGGGGACCCAGCTGCCCAGGGCAAGGGGTCTGCTTGCCTTAACTCCCATCCTCAGCTGCCCTTCCTGGGGACCCCTCTGACACATTCTGCTTCATGCCAAGCAGCATCTCTGGGTTCCTTCTTGGCATGTGCCTCAGGCTGGCTGCCCCCAGTGGCTCCAGCTCTTGAATCTCAGCCTGGCTCTGCTCCTGCTCTGGGCTTCTGCAGCAGTGATCCATTACAGTAAGCCTGCTGTTTGCACTCCGTGCAGGGCAGTTTTATGGGGATAGATCAGGTCACCTGCTCTTTCTGCACTCCTGCTGTGTGTGCACATGCCCATGAGGCAGTGGAGTGTGGGGGACTGAGCCCTGCGCCGCCATCAGCAATTACAGGTCTCGTGTAAGCAAGGCACTTGTCTGGGCGCAGTTTCCACCCGGTACTGCAGATCCAGTAATGTCAGCTTCCATTTACCCAGCACAGACCCTTCATTCCCTTAACACTGTGAGTATAGAGTAATATCCCCATTTTACTTGCCTGCTGCACAGGAGGGTGAAGGGGATTAGAAGAGTTAATATGTGAAGTGCTTCACAACCTGAAATGCATCAGATAAAAGCACTTTTATTCTAAATTGCTGGGGGAAATTCAAACATGCAGATTGTAATGACAATATGTATGGTGCCTACCCATATCTAATATTGATTTAGAAACATGTATCTATTTACAGGGTGGATTGTGTATTTAGTAAATGAGTATTTATTGAGGGCCTACTCTGTGTTAGGCACTGTTCTAGGTGCTTTAGATACATCAGGGAAGAATACCAAAGATGACTGCCCTTGTGACACTTCAGTTCTAGCAGGCAGATGGACAGTAAGTAATAAAGGAGTAAGTTGTGTAGTATAGTGGAATGTTGTGGGTACTGTGGAAAAGAAAAAAGCAGAGCAGGATGCGGGGCATGGGAACACAGGGGAGGGGGCGGGTTGCTCTTTTAATCAGGATGAGCCTCATTTATGTTTTTGTGCATAGCCACTTCACTAGTCATTGAGCAAATATTTCCCAAGTGCCTACTATGTGCTGCGTCCTATAGATGTAGCAGTGAAGAGGGTGGACAAGGTCCTTCCCCTCCTGGAGCTTATCTTCTGATGGGCAGGGTGGACAGTGAACAAGCAGGCAGACACATGATAACTGCAGGTTGTGATAGGTAGTACGAAGGAAAACCAGGCGTTGTGAGGGCGAGTGAAAGCAGGATCAAAGACTGATGGGGTGGCTCCAAGATGACATTTGAGCCGGGCCTGAAGCATGAGGGTGAACCAGCCGAGGGCAGTACCGGGCTCAATGTGCTTAAAGGCCCCAGGGCCGTAAGAGACTTGGCAGGTGGAGTAAGCAAAGAGGGGCGTATGTGGTGAGCACAGAGATTGGGATGGAAAGGAGCAGGCAAGTCGAAAGAGAGTAAACAGGACACGTGGACCACACCAGGCCTCACAGGCCACCGTGAAGGGTCTGGATTTTGTGCTGACTTCAGGGGAAAGCCACTGAAAGGTTTTAAGCAGAGCTTGGCTTGATCTCTTTTGTGTTTTTTAAAAGATCGTCCTATGTACCGCATGAAGCATGGACTACATAAGCAGTTCTCTCCAGAGCCACCTGCTGAGCAGGATAGGGTCAGTCCTCCTGCTGATTCCAGCCCGTCCTCCCAGAACCCCACTTGTGCCAAGCACTGTGTTTCGCACGGTGTGTGTTGTGGCACTCAATCCTCCCTGCCCAGTTTCTGGCTCATCCAGAAAGAACCAGTATAAACTGTGATTCCTTGTGATGCGGTAGTCCCCAGAAAGCTGGGGTGCAGAGGGAGCTGGAGAGGGAGGGGAGGTGGTTTAGATAGTTTAATGCCAAAGCGGCAGTTGGTGTTTGGTCCATTTCAGGATGACTCCTCCTCATGATTAGCTGGAGGGTCACTCTTGTTTAGTAGCCAAAATATCTGACAGTTCTTCCCTTTGCCCTTCCCAAGAGGAAGCAGTCCATCCACTGAGAGGAAGGGTTATTAAATCAGTCGGCCCTTTAGGTTCACAAGAAAATGGTATTTGGTTTTTGAAAGCAACTCTTGATAATAAGCTCACCCCAACCTGAGAAGCTTCAGAGGACAGGGATGCTGTCCCTGGTCATTTTGGTCACTCGGTCCCCCCAGCGTTCCGATTAAAAATGCCTTCCACGTCAGGGACTATAAATGTCAGTGGAGCTTGGCTGAGATGAGAAACGAACACAGACTGGAGGGCTTCAGAGATAAACATTCCAAGCGTGTTGGCCAGGTTTCTTAAGCAAGCAGGTATGTGGGCAAGCTCGATCCTGAGATGAACCCAAGGTACATATGGGCTACCCTGAAATACCATTGTGTTTGAAAAAGAAAAAGAGAAGCCAAGGACCTTTTCCCCCTTTCATCTTTCCAAACAAGCAGCCTGAAATATTTAACTGAGCCCATTGCATCACTCATGAATCTGATAATACTTGTTCTTACAATCAATATGCACGCAACTACAAGTCTAGAGACCAAATGTTTACCTTTTCAAAGTAATATATTCAGGTAAGGCTGTTCAAGCCAACCTCCCTCTGTCTAATACACCCTGGCAGCTTTCTGATGTCAGCCTTTTGAACAGCTCGAATTCCAGTTGAAAAAGCAAACTTGCCTTGCCGTACAATGCCTTCGTGAATCTGAGAGTTTAAGTGCATTAGAGTCTGATAAATGCTGCTCTTCTCTACCCCTTTCGGACTGCATTTAGAAGAGAAATCACGAGGATTTTCCTTTTCGTAGACACAGCCATGCTCTATAAAGGGCTTCTGTTTTGTAATGTTTTTGAGATCCGACGCGTGTGTTTTTAACACCTTGTCACGTGAGGAGGTCTGACGTAGTCACCCAACGTGACTACGAGAAAGTGTGCTGCAAAGATGTGTGCGGGATGGGGGAGCGGGATCACTGAAGCAGTGTCCTTTGTCGGCACACTTTCTGCAGGGACTCGCAGCTTCCACTTCGATATGGGCCCCGCACTGCCCCAAAATGGACTGTGCCTTTGACTTTTGCAAGATTCCAGGTCAGTATCCTAATATAGTGTGTTCTTTTTTTAGTTGGGTTTTATTTCTGAGTTTCTTTTTATAGAAGAAGACGTGCAGTAGAGAGAAGCGAAAGTTGCTCTGTTGATTCAGTTTTGTTGTTTTGTACGTTAGTAATTGAGTCGCCAGCGTGCCGCAAGAGGGCGTTTGGCCTTTGCCTCAGATCAGAAGATTTAGAAAAATGGGCCTCCGACTGGCCCAGGAGAGTGGCCTTACTCAAGGTAGCGTTACTTCACTCTCCGTCGGGTCTTAAAGATTTACTAATAGAAGTACACCAAGTTTTATTAGCAAGCCTTATAAAGTTCTACATGGTAGATACGTTGTTGATTAATAACTTAAAGAGGTTTTCCAAGATTTGGGGGGTTTTTTGGGCACCGTGAGAGTTAAAGTTTATATGGAAACTCATTTTAAGCTTTTTGACTTCTGTGTATTTCAGTAAAGTTGCCTTGACTGATTGGGGAGGGAAGATTTAATTAAGCTGGAAATACAGGGAGTTAGTTGCTCAGATTATTGCTAAGAATTGTTTCCCTTTTTTCAAGTTCAGTCGCAGAACGAGTGGACCAGTGCCTAAAAGAGATCTCCAGGATCTAATGGGGAGGTAGCTAATTTGATAGATTAATGGTTAGAATCGTATGGGCACACAGAAGACTGTGACCAAGCTAACCTTTGAGATTTGGAAGGCAGGAATGCAAGCAGTGCTAGATTGTTCAAACAGAAGAGAGCGGAGGTCCTGCAAATCAAGGAACTGTTTTCACCTGAGTACAGGGAGTGTGGAGGGACTGTTGGACGCCTGGCTTTTCAGCCATGCTCAGACTCTAGAGACAGTAACCACTTCAAGCTTGGCAATTAAAGATAGCCATAGAATATATATCTGTGAGACTGTGGGTGGGTATGTCTGTCTGTGTTTCTCCATCCCTTGGCCTCTCCTTCTTCTGGGGATTTCTGCTTTGTATTTTACCACATTTTCATCCACTGTGTCCCTAGTTCTTTTAAGCCTATATCTGATTTATTTTATTGAGTAAAATAATTTTTAAATAATTTCTTTAGCAATCATTTTGAACATTTTCTCATAGGTTAGATAACATTTCTCAAACTTGTAGGTCCCAGGACCCCCTTACACTCTTATAAGTCATTGAGGACCCAAAGAGCTTTTGTTTATCAGAGTTATAGATCCATCAATATTTGCCATATTCAGAATTTAAAAGGAGAACTTAAACAATTAATTCATGAAAAATGATAAACCCGGTTGCATGATAAAATAACATATTTTATTTTAAAAATAACTGTTTTCTAAGGCAAAAAAATGTAATGAGAAGAGTGGCAAATATGTAACATTTAGCTTGATAGAAAGACAGCTGGATTTTCATACCAGCTTCTGAATTCAGTGGCAAGTATGTTGTTGTAGTTGAAGTATGTAAAGAAAACCTGGCCTCATACAAATAGGTAGTTGGAAAGGGGGGGGGAAACAAGTGAAAGGCGCACTTAGTTCATTTTCAAGTAAATGTTTGCCCAGATATCCACATCTGAATAACCATAGTTTGTCAGTTGTTTTTTCATGTAAAAATGGTGTTCCATGAAAAAAGTTGGCTAATTCATCTCACAACACAGAGAGTCACCCAGGTGCTTTTCCTTAAGGCGGTCGTCGTTTTTTCAGTATGCACTGCAAGTGTTTTGTGTGTGCCTCCTGTTTTATCACACAGAATAGTAAAAAGCTGTATATTCAGTAGTCAAGATTTAACAAAATTAATAATTTTTACTTTTTCATCTGGGTATTACTGGCTTGGTGTTCGCTACAGCATCAGCTCTTTTACCCATCATCGCTTTTGTACTGTTCGTGCACGTGTTAGCATGGTGGGTGAAGAAAGGCAGATGACATCTTTGTGTTATTATGAAAATAGTTTTACCCTCACGAGCCTGACAAAAGGGTCTTGGGAGACTCAAGATCCATTAAACACTTTGAGAACTGCCAGATGAGAAGGAAACTAGGAAAAAAAATGGACAGGAATTAATTTTTATTTTTCTAGTAAAAGAAGAGAGTTAATTTTGCTCTCTGTAGAGTAGAATCTGGGTCCATCTGGTTCTCATTTTTTAAAGCTTTAAATCAGGAACTTTTCTAAGCACAATGTGTATTGAAGCCGTTTGCTGCTCAGGGTCTGAGGGGGCAGTTCCTCTTGCTCACCGTCAGCGTCATCGACAGTGTACTGTACCTTACAGGTGGCAGGAGAACAAAGTGAGTTAGATTGACCTTGCACTCAAGGAGCAAGTAGGGAAGGATATAAACATGAACAGATGCATAACACTACATGTTATAATAAAGGTAGGAGCCAAAATCTAGAAATTCCAGAGGACAGACGCTGCCCAGATGGGCTGTCACCTGAGATGAGTGAGTTTAAGGAATTGCCAAGCAGAGGAGCTAGAGGCTAGGGTAGAAGAAACTCAAGAGGAAGTAATTTTTCTCCTGGAACTTTTATACGGGTATAATTTACAAATCTTCCAAAATTAGGAAAAAGGTATCTGTGGGTAGGGAGTATGTGAGCTGTGCGTGTTAATGGGCGCATTGGTGTGGGGGAGGGGAGGCTAGGCTGGAGAAGGGGGCTTCTGCTTTGTATCTTAATATACTGTTTTAATATTTTACCAGGAGCATAGACTTTTTTTTTTAAAGGTTTATTTATTTGAGAGAATGAGAGAGAGAGCAAGAGCACAGGGAGGAAGGGTAGAGGGAGAGGGAGAAACCCAGACTCCGCACTGAGCACAGAGCCTGTCTCGGGGCTCGATCTCACAACCCTGAGATTAGCACCTGAGCCAGAACCAAGAGTTGGACGTTTAACCGACTGCACCACCAAAGTGCTCTGATCTTATTTTTTTTAAAGCTAGTTCATTATAAAAGCTGATGAAAAAAAGGTAATTTAATCGTCAAAAATGTCTTATTTAGGTTCCTATCTTTGCATTATATGTGTGTGTATTTATTAGGGAAGGTTGGAGTATAGCAGGAGACAAAAGCAGCACAAGATCCTAAATATATGAATTAACTAGAATTTCCCAATGGCATTTATATGAAGTATAATTATAAAGTATGTTTGTCATATATTTATAAAATTCTTAAAAGCATTTTACATACTTTCAAGTACATTTTATATAAATATACACATGTGTACTTACAACTATAATACAGAATTTTATGTTTATGTAGAGGTTTATATTTTGTTTATATATATACACATATGTGTACATATTTATACATATATATATAAACATATATATATAAAGATAGAGGATGACCATTCGTCCTTATTTCCCCAGGTACTGAACCAATGTATACTTGTTTCTGTGGCATAGTTATTTGTTGCACCCTTTTCTCTCTCAAGTGCCCTGTTTTAGATGCTGAATTATATATTCACCCTGTATTTATTTATATATATTTTTATTTATTTATAAATAAATGTGCGACTATGTAAATATTTTTATATAGCATATGCTCATATAAAGTCACATGTTTATTTGTACATGCCTGTGAATATATGCATATGTATATTTGTGTATTTAGAAGGTATATGTTAAAGGCTATTTATACCTTAAATACAAACTCAGGAAAATAGTAACATAAGTCAGACGACCACCGTTACCTAGTTAGAAATTATTTTAAAAGAAATGTAGGGCCACCAAAATTTTTGCGTCTGCAACAATTTTATTAGCCTTTTTCATGCTTATCTATTCCATCTTGGTAATACTACTGAGAATAGTGGATTTTATTGCATAAAACTTGCTTCTTAGAAAACATTTTAGAAAGTTACATGTAAATTTAATCTCATCTTCCCATCTCATATTCGTTTTTCTGAGGTCTTTCACGGGCTTTCCATTGGCAGGAACTCCTAAAGCTTTAGTATTAAGTTACTCTCTGTAAAGCAGTGTAGTAGAGGAGGTCACCTTAACTTTTTTAAGTCAAGAATACTATTTTTGCTGAGGATGACTCCCCCCCCCCCCAAACACACGAAAGCTCATTTATAAGTCTTAATTTTAATTTTGGGGATATCTTTAAAGTAAGTATGTCTGAAGATCTGTGGATCTAATGTTATTTCATGTAATGTTCTTATCAGTCGCAACAAAGGAAACCAGCTAAAGGGGCAGGGCTGGTCATGGGACAGAAGTCACGTGGTGGTAAGTGCCTGGGCCAGCAGCGTGTGAGTATAGCTGATCCTGATGAGGGGACACAGCTACTAGGTGCTCAGTCCTTCTTGCCAGACAGGCAACAGCCATTGTTGCCGCTCTTTTTCTTGTTCAGGAAAGATATATTGATTTTTATGTTAAATCTTACTCTCTTCAACATGAGCCCAGTTTTTCAAAAACATGGTTCCAAAGACCAGGTTGGTCAGACAAGACCTGCAGGAACCAGATTTGCCTGTGGTCCTCTGGTCTACAGACTTCAGACTCATTTCTCTATTGCTCTTTGGACATGTAGGATATGGCTTTTAGCTCTCGCAGCTTCTGAGATGTTCAGGTGCCTGGGGTTGGAAGGCAGTTCAGGTGGCAGGCGCTGGTAAGCTCGAAAGGTGGGTGCTAGAGTCTTAAAGACGTTAAGGTGCATCTTCAGCAACTTTCACTGTTTTTCCAGTCTGCACTTGCAGATTTTAAACTCTTACATTGACGCTTGGATTATAAACTTCTTGAGGGAATGAAACTCTGTGTGTCTTTCTGAGTGAAATTCTCTTTCGTCCCTTTTTTTACGTCTACAGAGCTAAATTCTACCCTCAAGATCCCGTAAATGGCGCTTCTTCCTAGAGAGCTTTGCCAAGCTACTCCCTGTGCCTTCCATCGCCCCCACTCCCAAGCTGCTCCCCAGAGCTCGCACTGTGTTCTCCTGACCTGCCTGCCTTCCTGCATGATCCCACACATGCATTGTGTGTCTTTGTTAGGCAGCATTTCATAAACACATCTTATTTCCCTTGCTACACCACAAAACTTTGAAGGCAGAATTTTTATTTCTTTATGGCAGTGGGGTTTTATTGTCAGCTACCCGGGGCCTGGTTCTAGCTCGTTGATAAAAACTACTTGGGGCACCTGGGTGGCTCAGCTGGATAAGTGTCTGACTCCTGATCTCAGCTCAGGTCTTGATCTTAGGGTCGCGAGGTTAAGCCCTGTGTTGGGCTCCATGCTGGGTGTGGAGCCTGCTTGAAAAAAAAAAAAAAAACCTACTTGAAAAGCCTCTGAGACAAGGTGGGAAAGTTGTGTCTTTTGAATTTGGTATCATATGAATATATTCTTTATTTACTAAATAAATATAAATATAAAAATGCATATGGATTCCAGAATCTAAACCAGAATTTCTGTGGGAGCAGGGGAGAGGGAAATCTATAAACCTGTACTATTTTAAAGCTTCCCAGGTGATTCTGATACATAGCCAGGGTTGGGAACTGCTATCCCAAAGCATAGAGTAGGTATTCAGGTAGTTTCTGTTCAAAGGAAGAATGAACTCTTGTCTGCCTATAACATTTAGCCTGATGCCTTGTACTTAACAGTTATTCCATAAATGTTGGTAGAGGGAATGAAAGTCTCTTTTGAGTTCAGATACCACCCCCCATCCCACTTTCTTAGCTGGGGTGGGGCCATCTACGTGCCCCCACCTCTCACTCAGTCCGGGTGGATGGGCAACTTCACAGCTGGACCATGGATAGCCTAACTAGCAGCCAGCTGGCCCCTCCTCTGATCCTTTCAGCACACTGCAATGTGAGCGATTGGGTTTTTATTTGTTTGTTTGTTTGTTTGTTTCAACTCAAATCTGGTTATGACTTTCAGTGGTTTCCTCTTAGCTGCAATATAAAATTTACTGTTAGGAGTACTTTAGAACCTTTATGATGTGGTCTGATCCTTCCTTTCCTGGCCCATGTCATTCAGCAGAAAGGTACTGAGGCCTGCCGTGTGCCTGGCACTGCTGAAGACACTAGGGACAGAGCAGTATGCAAACCCTCTCCTACCATCACACAGACCCACTTCGCAGTCCCCTGAGTGCAGTACGCCCTTTTATCATTTTGCGTTTTGCCCACGGTGTTCCTTCTGCTTAGGATGCCTTTCCCACACCCCTGTTTTACTTACTAATGTCAAGCCTTCCAGGGCCCTGTAAATAATAAGTTGGCACTTCATCCTTTAACACTTTGTACATACCTTACTAAAGGCCTACCATTATGGATTCCAATTATTAGTTGACAGCCCTCTTTGTTCTCCTAGACTCTGAGCTCCTTGAGGACAGAGACTTGTGTCACATGCTTCAGTATCTCCAGCTCTAAGCCCTGTGTCTGACCATGTTAGGCATTAACATATGTGCTGGGTAAAACTGACACAAGAATGAAGTTTTTATGTATGTGCCAAGAAGGCAAATTGAAGTGCTTACATAGTCACTATGATTTTAGAAGGATTCCTCTCACACAATGGTAGATAGTCCCCCTTTTGAACAGTGTCATACTTGGATGTTCCAAAGTTAGGAGGATGTGTTCATGGCATATATAACGATACTTCCTATTATACGTGTTATTCTAACTGTGAGTATGATTAAGATATTCTTAAATGTTAACAGTTGGCCTTTTACTAACCATCGTAGCTGAACAATCTAAGCAAAGAATCATGCAATCCTACAGAAGTGAGTGGCGCTTACCATCTAACACCTCAGAGTATTAGCTTGATGTGAAATACTGTATTCCCCAAGTGGAGGTGGGGCCTCATGGGAGTTTCAGAGTGCTGTGAACTGGAGTGTTTTGGAAGAAGCAGTAGTTTTGAGGTGGAAGGACAAAATAGATGTCAGCATGGAACTAAGCCAAGATGGAAACCACCTTTTAAAATCAGCGTATGTGTTTTGCCAGATCTGAGACTACCCAGTCAGCTGGATAAAGAATTGGAATAATGTATGGGCTTCAGAAAAGCCAAACAGAATGAGAATAAATGAGTCAGGAAAGAAAGTAGACTCTGCAGGGGCCCAGGGCAGAGACCCCAAGGAGGCAAAAGAAACATCAACAAAATATGCCATTGATCTGTAACCAGTGAAGGGCAGAGTCCCACTGTCTGTTCAGGGAGCCCCCTCTCCTTCAGTGGTATAGAGGAAACCATTGATTCCTGTTCATTTAATTTCATTTTTATTCATAGACTTGATCCTTCACACTTCTAGGAAAGATTCAAGGATGATTACAATTAAATGCAAGGTAAACAAGAGTAGAAGAACTAACGTTAAATAAAGAAAATGAGACAGTAGTCACACCAGAAACCCAGGCTAACAATAGCTATAACAGGTGATGATGAGAGTTAGTTCTAAGCTTCCTTGTCTTGGTAATAGAAGAATTTGCTAGTAATAATGTACTTTTTCCTATGGCTAGATGAGATCAAAGAATTAATGGATCCTAAAGTATAAAGGATACTAGATAACATAATGGGCACAACTTATAATAGCTTTAGAAAAGGGCGAAAAGAAATTCATTACATGGCCATCTGGTCTTTCCACAACTGAACGGCATGAGTTAAACGTGGTACTCCAGTGCTAGGAAGACCTTGCCACTGGGAGCCAACAAGATATCTTCAAGCTCTGCTGCATTCTGGACATCGCTTGATAAGAGATAGTCAGTATGGCCTTTAGACCAGAGGGAGGTTTTTGGTTTTAACTGCAGGAGTGATCTGTTAGTATATAGTGAAATGAGTTTAGTGAGTTGCTGTTAACATTTTTTAAATGAAAGACAACGGAACAGGACAGAATACATTGCACATAGGAAGGTTAAGTTTTAATTTTTGTGTCTTAGATCCCCACATACCATGTATTTCTTATATAATATTCAATCCCTCATTAAAATATTAGTTGGTAGGCTCTGGCCATCTCAGGCTCATGGTATAAAATATATATAGAGAGAAGAACAAGAATTAGGCTCTGGGAAGAGCAGAGATAAGATCCTTGAACCAGAACAAGAGCCACTGTGCCTTTAAATTGTGCCGATTTAGGAACCTGTGACGAGACTCAGTATTTTTTTTTTATTGAAATATAATTAACATACAGTATTATATTAGTTTCAGGTATATAATGATTCAACAGTGATGATAAGTATACACTCGAGCCCCTTTATCTAGTTCACCCCTCTTCCCACCCACCTCACCTCTGGTAACCGTCAGTTTGTTCTCAGTACTTCAGAGTCTGGGTTTTTTGTTTTGTTTTTTTTTTTTGTCTCTTTTTTTTCCCTTTGTTCACTCATTTTATTTCTTAAATTCCAGATGTGAGTAAAATCATATGGTATTTGTTTTCTCTGACTTTTTTCACTTAGCATCATATCCTCTCGGTCCATTCATGTTGTTGGAATGGCAACATTCTTCTTTATGGCTAATATTCCTGTGTGTGGGTGTCTGTGTGTGTGTGTGTATCACATCTACTTTATCCCTTTGTCTGTCAGTGGACACGTGGACTGCTTCTGTATGTTAGCTATTGTAAATAACACTGCCATAAACATAGGAGTGCATGTATCTTTCCACATTAGCGTTTTCATTTTCTGTGGTTAAATATCCAGTAGTGGAATTACTGATGCTGGAACAACTGGACAGCTACATGCGAAAGAATGAAGCTGGACCACTTTTTTACACCACACACAAAAATAGACTCAAAATGGAATAAAGACCTAATTGTGAGACCTGAAGCCATAAAAATCCTAGAAGAGAGCACAGGCAGTAATTTCTTTGACATCAGCCATAGAAACATTTTTCTAGATATGTCTCAGGCAAGGGAAACAAAAGCAAAAATGAGCTATTGGGACTCACCAAAACAAAAGGCTTTCACACAGCAAAGGAAACCATCAACAAAACAAAAAGGTAACTTACCAAATGGAAGAAGATATTTGCAAATGATGTCCAATAAGGGGTTAATATCCAAAATACATAAAAAATCTATACAACTCAACACCCAAAACCCACAAATAATCCAGTTAACAACAAATGGGCAGAGGACCTGAATAGACATTTTTCCAAAGAAGACATACAGATGGTCGACAGACTTAGGAAAATATGCTCAACATCAGTCATCATCAGGGAAATGCAAGTCAAAACCACAATGAGATACCACCTCACACCTGTTAAAATGGCTAAAATCAAAAAGATAAGAGATAACAAGTGTTGATGAAGGGTTGGAGAAGAGGGAGCCCTTGTGCACTGTTGGTGGGATGGAAAACAGTATGGAGATTCCTCAAGAAATTGAAAATAGAACTGTATGATCCAGCAATCTCACCTCTGGGTATATATTCCAAGGAACTGAAATCACGATCTTGTAGAGGTGTCTGCAAATCAAAACCACAGGGAGATAGCACTAAACTCAGAGGCATACTTGCCTGGGTTTGTGTGTTGTTTCTTTTTTGTGTGCCTTCAATACCTCACAGAGTTGTTTTTGAAAACCCTTAATCTACTTTGGCTCTCCTGAAAGAGAAATCAGAGAGAGAATGAAGGTAAGGGCCAGTAGTGCAGAGAGGCAGGGCACCCCTGCTGGTCAGACTTGGTCATGCAGACTGGGGCTTTCCATCGGGAGACCTTGCAGAGCCACAAATTAGGAATACCTTCTCCAGTTCTTGCTTCTTCTCTGAGCAGGCAATACCTTTATATACAGGTACTGCTTACTTAGGGAAAGCTTTTTTTAAAAAAAATCATCTTCCTGCTTCATAAATGATGTTTGGATCAGATCATCAGGATTATCTGTGAAAATAGGAAGTTGTGGCAGGACCACAGCATTACTCAGCTCTAGGAGTTCAATGCAGCCTTGAGTGACGATGAGACCCTAAACATTTGCGGGGAGAAACCCTCCTCCTCCCAAATTTGGACGTGTATATATAGCGACAGCTTTGGAGAAAGAGTTCTGGGAGGATTTCCAACTATAACAACTATTAGCGATGGTATGAGAAACAGGCTGGGGTGAGATCAAGATTTAGCTTCTAATGTTGACTCCAAGTCTTGCAAGTAACAGCAGAGTGAGATAAAAACCTGTATTTTCATACCAAAAAAAAAAGTGTTTCAGAAGCATTGAAAATTGTCTAGAAATAAACTACTTGTTGGGGTGCCTGGCTGGCTCAGTCGGTAAAGTATGCAACTCTTGATCTTGGGGTTGTGAGTTCCACATTGTGCATAGAGCTTACTTAAAAAAAAAAAAAAACACAAGAAAGGAACTACTTGTGGAAGGGTCTCTGATCATCTCTCTCCTCTTGTTTCAGATGACAGTCATGTCCCTTTCCAGGGACCTCAAGGACGACTTGCACAGTGACACAGTGCTCTCCATCTTAAATGAGCAGCGCATTCGGGGTATTTTATGTGATGTCACTATTATTGTGGAAGATACCAAATTTAAAGCCCATAGCAATGTCCTAGCTGCTTCAAGCCTTTATTTCAAAAATATCTTTTGGAGCCATACGATCTGTATTTCCAGCCATGTCCTGGAACTGGATGATCTCAAAGCTGAAGTGTTTACAGAAATCCTTAATTATATCTACAGCTCCACAGTTGTCGTCAAGAGACAGGAAACAGTCACCGATCTTGCAGCTGCAGGAAAAAAGCTGGGAATATCCTTCCTGGAAGATCTTACTGATCGCAACTTCTCAAATTCCCCTGGTCCCTATGTATTCTGCATTACTGAAAAGGGAGTGGTTAAAGAAGAAAAAAATGAAAAAAGGCACGAAGAACCTGCCATCACCAATGGGCCAAGGATCACCAATGCATTTTCCATCATCGAGACAGAAAATAGTAATAACATGTTTTCTCCACTGGACTTGAGGGCAAGTTTCAAAAAGGTCTCCGACTCCATGAGAACCGCTAGCCTCTGCCTGGAGAGGACCGACGTGTGTCACGAGGCGGAGCCCGTCCGCACCCTAGCAGAGCACTCGTATGCCGTTTCTTCCGTGGCCGAGGCCTACAGAAATCAGCCTGTCCGTGAACATGACAGCAGTTCCCCTGGTAAGACAGGTAAAGAAAATTGTGAAGCTCTTGCAGCGAAACCGAAAACATGCCGAAAGCCAAAGACAGTCTCCATACCCCAGGATTCTGACTCAGCTACAGACAACATACCACCCCCTCCAGTAACTAGCTTAGAGGTTAATCAAGAAAGAAGTCCACAGCCGGCTGCAGTCCTGCCTCATTCAAAATCTCCCAACAATGAAGGAGATGTCCGTTTTTCCAAGGAAGATGAAAATAAATCCTCTGATGTTCCTGGGCCACCGGCTGCGGAGGTCCCACCTCTCATTTACAACTGTAGCTGTTGTTCCAAATCCTTTGACAGTAGCGCCTTGCTCGGTGCCCACATGCAGCTTCACAAGCCAACCCAGGAGCCATTGGTGTGCAAGTACTGCAATAAGCAGTTCAGCACTCTCAACAGACTGGATCGGCACGAGCAGATTTGCATGAGGTCCAGCCACATGCCTGTTCCTGGAGGAAACCAGCGCTTTTTAGAAAACTATCCTACCATTGGACAGAATGGCAGTTCATTCACCGGTCCAGAACCTTTGTTGTCTGAAAACAGGATTGGGGAATTTTCCAGTACCGGAAGCACCTTGCCAGATACAGACCACATGGTTAAATTTGTGAATGGGCAAATGCTCTACAGTTGTGTTGTATGCAAACGTAGTTATGTGACTTTGTCCAGCCTCCGAAGGCATGCAAATGTTCACTCCTGGAGAAGAACATACCCTTGCCATTACTGCAACAAAGTATTTGCGTTGGCCGAGTACAGGACAAGACATGAAATTTGGCACACAGGAGAAAGGCGCTATCAGTGCATTTTCTGCCTTGAAACTTTCATGACCTACTATATTCTCAAGAACCATCAGAAGTCTTTCCATGCCATAGATCATAGACTTTCCATCAGTAAAAAAACAGCAAATGGAGGCCTGAAGCCTAGTGTCTATCCATATAAACTTTACAGGCTACTGCCTATGAAATGCAAGAGGGCTCCTTATAAAAGTTACCGGAACTCTTCCTATGAAAACACCCGAGAAAACAGTCAGATGAATGAGTCTGCATCCGGCCCCTATGTTATTCAGAATCCACACAGCTCTGAGCTACCGACATTGAATTTCCAGGACCGCGTAAACACTTTGACCAACAGCCCAGCCATCCCCATGGAAACATCTGTACGTCAGGAGGTACCCACTTCTGCCAACGTACAGAACGCAGAGGGGACCAAATGGGGAGAGGAAACGTTGAAAGTTGACCTCGACAATAACTTTTATTCCGCCGAGGTGTCTGTTTCTTCCACGGAAAACGCCGTCAGGTCTGACCTGCCGGGAGGGGATGTCCCTGTCTCCTCTTTGAGTAACAGCAGTGAGAAGGCAGCATCCGTGATCAGCTACAGTGGCTCAGCACCCTCGGTCATCGTGCACAGTAGCCAGTTCTCATCGGTGATAATGCACAGCAACGCTGTTGCCGCCATGACCAGCAGCAGCCACAGAGCCCCTTCGGACCCGGCTGTCAGTCAGTCCCTGAAAGATGACAGCAGACTTGAGCCCGATAAAGTGAGCAGAGTTGTCAGCAGACCCAAGAGCATTAAGGAGAAAAAGAAAACTGTGCCGTGTAACAAGGCCGAAGTAGCAGAGGAGTCAAAGTACGTTGCTGATCCCGGAGGGTCGCTGAGCAAAACCACAAATATTAAAGAAACCAGTAAAATTGAAACCTACATCGCAAAGCCTGCTCTGCCTGGAACCTCCACAAATAGCAACGTCGCGCCCCTTTGCCAAATAACAGTGAAAATCGGAAACGAAGCCATCGTGAAAAGGCATATCCTGGGATCTAAGCTGTTCTATAAGAGAGGAAGGAGACCCAAGTACCAAATGGAGGAGGAGGCTTTGCCACAAGAGAGTGACCCAGAAACCAACAGAGACAGCCCGCTCGGGCTCTGCCAGTCCGAGTGTGTGGAGATGAACGAAATGTTCGATGACGCCAGCGACCAGGATTCCACTGACAAACCCTGGCGTCCTTACTACAACTACAAGCCCAAAAAGAAATCGAGACAGCTGAGAAAAATGAGGAAGGTCAACTGGAAGAAAGAACACGAAAACAGGAGCCCAAGCAATAAGTGTAAATACCCGGCCGAACTGGACTGTGCCGTGGGGAAGGCTCCTCAGGAGAAGGCCTTCGAGGAAGAAGAAACCAAGGAGATGCCCAAGTTGCAGTGCGAACTCTGCGATGGAGACAAAGCCTCGGGAGCTGGAAATCCAGGAAGGCCCCACCGGCATCTCACTGCCAGGCCTTACGCCTGCGAGTTCTGTGCCAAGCAGTTCCAGAGCCCTTCCACCCTCAAGATGCACATGAGGTGCCACACCGGGGAGAAGCCATACCAGTGCAAGACCTGCGGGCGGTGCTTTTCGGTGCAAGGAAACTTACAGAAACACGAACGCATCCACCTGGGCGTGAAGGAGTTCATCTGTCAGTATTGCAACAAGGCGTTCACGCTCAACGAGACCCTCAAGATCCACGAGAGGATCCACACGGGCGAAAAGCGTTACCACTGTCAGTTCTGCTTTCAGAGCTTTTTGTACCTTTCCACAAAAAGGAATCATGAGCAGAGGCACATTTGGGAGCACGATGGGAAGGGCTATGCCTGCTTCCAGTGCCCCAAAATTTGCAAAACAGCTGCTGCCCTTGGAATGCACCAGAAGAAACATTTATTCAAAAGTCCAAGTCAGCGGGAGAAAGTAGAAGGTGACATGTGTCAGGACAACTCAAACCCCCTGGAGAACCCACATGTCAATGACTCAGAAGACAATGACCAAAAGGATAACGTACAAACCATTGTTGAAAATGTCCTTTGAGTGGTGATACTTAGAAAAATCTTCAAAAATATGAGTTGGTGGGTTTGTTCTTTTGGGTTTTTTTTTTCTTTTTTTAGTTAGCTGTTTTTCTTCTGTTGTTTTTTGTTTTTTTAAGTTGAGTTTTGTTCACACAACAGTCATGAAGGAGTGAAATGTAAAAAAGAAAATCTCATTTGTGAAAATTCCAGAAAAAGGATCCTAATATCTACTTTCGGTTTTAGCATTAACTTCATGCAAAGTGCACAAAAATGAAATAGCCGAATCCTCCGGTATCCCAAGTATCTTGTGGAAGTTATGAAGTTCTTAGCTGTGGTATTTCTGCCAGTGGGGGAAAAAAAAAGAGTCTAATGTTAGCTTAATTTAAAACTTTCTAGTAAGTGCTGGTAGGAACTGGCTGCTGAGCTGTCTTTAGTCACTGGAGAAAACGAGGGTCAAATATCATGAAAACATCATCTTCATAAATACGTTAGAAGGAAATGAGCTATGACAGTCATTTTTCCCATCCAGCTTTTGTGCTATTAAAAATTGTTTAAATTAGTGGATATATATAAAATATTTAATATAGCTGAAAATATGTGTGAAATTGAGTAACCTAAGTAGGACATTCATTATCTAGAACTACTTTTCTGCAACACAAACCTTGTAAAATACATATATAAATCACTATGACTTTTAACTGTCCATGTCCCCTGTAGAGAATTACAGTGACGAGCAATAGATCTGCAAATAATGAGGACTGATGGAAAAATCAGTAGAAAGCATCTTGAATCTGATTTCAGAGCATATTGTATGCTTTTAGATGGAATGCTGTTCCCTTGAAGTTATGGCTGAGCTATTACTAGAACTGGTCTACTCCAGTCACAGAAAACATAGGTCATGCCTTATTTATCTGTGGGGGAGCACCCTTCCAGAACTTTTCTGTGATTACCTGTGCTGTATATTACTTTGCAGTGGCCCCCACCTCAGAAAATAAAGAAGGGTCAGATTCTTCTGAATCTCCCTGCAGTCTACCATCCATCACAAGGCCAGGGATGTGGAGGTCTATTTCAGACAGACTTAAATCAGTCTCAAGGGGTTAAGTAAAACCTGACACTTCCCATTTCACTGAAGGAGTGTCCAGGAAACTTAGTGCAAAGCATGCGTATGATGGCGAATTCCCAGGCACTGGAAAGTGACAGAAAGCCTAATCCCTATAATCGTTAGCCTCCTTGGAGATTATGCAGCCCACAAGCGTACACTAGTATAAAACAAAAGGGCATCAGAAAGACCACTCCCTCCTTGCCTCAAATAGTGGCTTTGCTTTTTGGGGGTGGGGTGAGGAGATAGAATGTGGAGTGATAAGATTCCATCACTTACTTATATGACTCAGATACATATCCCCAAAGCCAGATGCCTTGTCTTCATGTTTGCAGACATCTAGCTCCCTTGCTAAAAACCCACTTAAGTTTTTTCATGTTCTTTTATGCTTCCCCACCCCATCAGCATTGCCCTCAAAGTCCGGTTGCCCTGTAGGCTATTCCATCATGTGGACTAGGTTCTGGGAAGCTGGAACTCATCATTCTTAACGTTTAAGCTGCCAGGATAGGAGGGAGAGAGAAAACATTCCTACCCTTTGATCACCAGTGTGAGCTGAATCCGGAACTTGGTTTAAGGGTGACGGACAGCCATTCACGTTCATGGGATTTGATAGATGGAAGCCCAAGGTTATCCAAGGTTGCAAGGTCACCATTATGAAGAAGTAGTTCAAAGGACTCCAGTTCCTCTCTCCAAGTATTGTGATATCTCCATGAAGAAGACTTAATGTGGATTTGGGTGGGCAAGAAAGCGTTTAAACACCCAGAGAAGGACATGATCAGAGCTGACCTTTTTATACAGTAGTATTTTGCTGTTAAGTAACCCCAGTACTGCATCTGCATTTATCTTTTGTTCATCTACTTTCACTTACATACAGTATTATGTAATAGAGGAAAATGGGAAAATGCAAGCAAATTCAACCTTATTTTATACATTGTATATATGTATACCTGCACTGTTCATTTGGGTTTTGTTAAGAGATTGTCACAAAGGGCTTATGAAAATCATTTCTGAATTGATAATTAGAATATCGAATAGGCAATTCTGTGATCTACTAATTTGTTTTCTCTCAATTAGGATTATTAATCTAAGAGAATTACTGTGTATTTCAGTCATTTTGATTTGGGGTAACTCTAAATATAAAATTATTACATGTAGTGATGTCTCCCAGCCCTTACATGTGGAAATTTTTTAAGTGGACTTGTATGCTGATAATTCTAGACCAAAGTAAATATGGCAGAATATTTATACATGAAAAAATAATTTTGCAAATATTTTCTATAATTGTATTATTCGTTTAAAATGTTGATAGCTTGTGTTAGTTTCAGGGAGGGGTGTATATTTTGATAAAAAAATACTTGACTTTGTAATTCTGTATATTCTATACAATTTATAGCAGAGCCGTTTTAAGACAGCTTTGTCACATTTTTTTGTTAATTGTGAAGACTTTATCATGAGTGATGTTTAAGTATGCATTGAATACATAACGACCAACTAGAATTAAAGTAGGTGTAAACAGTGAACATACTGTATGCTGTACAAGATATATTGTAATTTGCCGTTTTAGCATCTGTATTTTGGTTAGAAGATATTATTAAATGCAGATGTTAAGGGTTGGAAAAGTCTAATTTTATTTTTAGAAATAATGAATACAAATTTGGTTTTGCTTGATTAAAATAGCTTATTCCTATGTTAAGTCTCTTAAATGTTTTAATGTTCATTCTTTGTGCAGCCAAGCAGCAGTTTCCTCTTTGTGAGTCACAGCATTGTTTCACATATCATTCACTGAATATATTTCTGTTTCTTTACTTGTTTACATCCCATGATACCTGCTTAAATGCTTAGGACCCAAATGGAATATACATTTAAAAAAAAAAAAAAGAATAAGAGAGATGGCAGTCTTCTTATCATTTAGTGCTGTGGATAGGCCTGACCTTGTCGTGAGGAATCCGAGAGCCCTGGAAGTGTTTTCTGCTCCAGTCATCCCCGGGAAACAAATCACACTTAGTACCAGGTGTTTGGCACCATTCTTCCCATGGGCCGTTTCATTCAGGTCTTTCCCAGCAACCCTGGGAAGTCGACTTCACTATCCACATTTTATAGTGACTTTGAGAAGATCCCACAGCCAGACAGAGCCAGGATTCCAACAGGGCTTCCTGACTTAAGAGCCCACGTTTCTGTGTCTTCTCAACACCTTAGAGTAAAATACTTCATGTAAACCAAACGGAGAGTGGGGAGAAGAGGCAGGAGGAATGCACGCAGCTCTAGGCTGGCAGCTGTTCCAGGGATGGCTCTCAGGAGGCTGCTCCGGCCTCTGCTCTCCTGGCGCACCCTTGCTGTATGTACTCACACCTCAGCACTTGCGGAATTTGGCTTCCTCTTCGATGTTGGGATTTTGCTCTATAAAATCATTTAAAAAAAATCTGTGCACTTCTTTTCAAGAATGTGGAGTAAAATTATAATTTAATGCTACTATAAGCTAGTAATTTCTCACACAAAGAAAAAAATGTGTTCCATCACCACAGACTATATTCCTCACCTTAACTCACTATCGTCAAACGCACGCAGTTAGTGACAGTAGATAATGTGAAAGGGAGTGCAGGTGGCTCACGCCACACCATCCATCACCAACACAGGGACATTAACTCAGATTTCCAGTCCTCCTCATGGCTGGCCAGTAGCGTTAATTTTGTGTTTGAAGGGTAAACAAACCAAATCCATACCAAAAATTTGATAATTGCTGTCTGTTGAAATTAACGTCATTTGATCTAACAAAACAACAGATTCATTATTGAAAGGATTTGTAACAATTGAGAAAGTAACTGGATTAAAGGCATCAAAACTAATCATGCAAGGCGATCCTATTTGTACATGTTGTATTAATTACTTTGGGTCTTTTTATTCCTGTTGCTCACCTTCCTCTTTTCTCATTACCTAGCAATTGATTTGGTTCCACGCCCTCTCTCTGCATCAGGTACTCTTTGCAGAGGCAGTTTCCTCCATATGTGAGAACTCTTCACCCTCTTCTTCATCAAATCCTGGTGAGCTATTAATCTCCCTTGTGGAGAGAGGAAGCCCCCCTCCCCACACTCCTTCCCCAGTATGTACCCCTTTATGCTGGTTATTCAAGTAAAGTGGTCAGTGAACAGGCACATTGGCTTGGTGTGCAATTTTTTAAAATGAAACTCTCCAAATTTAGACAACTAATAGAAAACTGTTTATAACAGAAGTATGATTACATTTTTAAGGATTTTTTAAATTACTATTTCATTCTTGACATCTAAGACCTCGATTATATTTAGAATCTTTTGCTGAGGGGAGCCCAGGTGGCTCAGCTGGTTAAGCGTCTGACTTCAGCTTAGGTCATGATCTCAGGGTCCTGGGATCAAGCGCCACGTCATCCTCGTCCACGTCATCAGGGCTCCCCGCTCAGCAGGCAGTCTCCTTCTTCCTCTGCCTCTGCCACGCCCCCTGCTTGTGCTCACTCTCGCTCTCTCTCAAATAAATTTAAAAAAAAAATTTTTTTTTTATGTTTTGCTGAGAAGTCAAGAGCACTTTTTTCCCCAATGATTTTAAAAGCTATGACTTGTATTTAATTATAGGGGTAAGGATGTTATTCCTGTTATAGGAAACTTTGGTATACAGAGATGTAAAAGATGTAACCATGCTAATTTATGTAGAATTTTCATTCATTGAGTCAAAACATGTTTAATTTTGAGTCTCAATTGTTGTGGTCAGGGCTAGAGAGATATAAGAGATAGCCTGTGCTTTCAAGGAGCTGGATCCGGGGAAGGAGACTGATGAGGCAAGGCATTTTGATTACAAAACAAAACCTTGAGCTCCTGGGAGCTCAGAAGCAGATTGGATTGTGTTGGGTTATGAGAGAGATGGCTAGGAGCTAGGGCTGAGGGAGCCTGGGCTTCTCAGTGTGGGCAGGCCCAGGTAGGAGTGGCTGAAACAAAGGAGCATGTGTGAGGGCAGATTGCTATGCAAACCTGGGGTTTGGGCGGTGAGCCGGGAGAGGCACACAGAGGATACATCACCAGGGCCTCATGGGCCTTGCCAGAGAATTTGTGCTTCTGACACGGACACATGATGGGGGAGCAGAGCAGCTAGGAGGGAAGGTCAGAGCCAGGTCCCAGAAGCAACGTGAGAGGCCATGGGAGGGCTTCAACAGACAGGAAATGATCTAATGCATTTAAAGGATGACACTCACTGCAGTGCAGTGAAGAGACTCTCTTTGTTTCCCCCCTTGTAATATATTTCTGAAGAAATTATGTTGTTTGTCCTGAAGAGTTTCTCACAGCCTGAGAATTAGCAGGACAGCTTCCTAAGTTGGCTTATGTTCTTCCATCAGGAGCCATACTGGATGTACTTTGAAGGTAGATCTGATGGGATTTGCGGGTGTTTTACGTCCCAGGAGGTGAGAAAAACAGAGGCGTCAAAGATGACTCCAAGTCTTGGGCCGGAGCGGTTGGAAGGTCGGAGTCCCCAGCAGAAGACTAGATACGTGCACCAGCAGTTTGGAAGAGGGGCCGACTGCAGGTATGAAGCTGAAAGGCATGTTTCATTCCTTCAAAACATACCTGAGTTAGGTGCTAGGAATACAAGAGCAGGCGAAACAGATTGTCCCTGGAGCTTATGATCTAGTGGGGAACACAAAAAGCCAAGCGATTAACACCTGCACAAGTGCTACAAAAAAGAGGTGCTAGTCGGGAAGTTCCTTGAGGAAGTACCTTTTGAGGGAGGTCTGAACAAGGAATCAGAGTTGAAAGAGGAGCGAGTTTCTGGGTAGAGGGAACAGCCTGCACAAAAGTCTGCTTCTAGAGGGAACACAGTGCGTTGGAAGCCAGTGGTGGCCAGCGTACAAGAGAGATGGGTCTGAGATGAGACTGGAGGCCAAAAGCCAGACCCTGCAGGGTCCCCAGGTCCTGCTAAGGATTGGGATCTTCTACTGAGAGCAAAGAGAGCCATTGAATTGCTGAGCAGAAGAAGTATTTTAATCAGTTTTGCACTGTGAAAAGTCACTGTGGCTGAAATGTAGAGAACGACGTGGAGGACAGCAGTGGCTGGAAGTAGAGCGGGTAGGAAGCTGCTGCAGCAGTCCAGGCTGCAGAGGCCAGTAGCGCGGATTATGTATTTATTGGCCGTGAAGATGAGAGAAGAGGGCAGGGAACGAGAGATATTTAGGAGATAAAATCCGCAGCACTGGACGTTGGATGGATATGGGGAAGTGAAGACTAGGCAGGGGCCAAGGTTTACCTTTCGGTTTCAGATTTGTCGAAACTATGGGAATGTAAGATGTCTCCTATGAAGCTTATATAACAAAAGACAGAATCCCGGAGAACACAAATATTGGAAAGATGAATTAGTAAAAGCCTGGCGTGGAGAAGAGACCAGAGAAGTAGGAAGAAAACTGGGGGAGCGGCAGCTAGAGGGCCATAGATGGAGATCCTCTCAGGAAGGAGAGAGAATGGTCAATGGTGTCAAGTGAAGGTAAAGTCGAGTAAAGAAAATCTGGGAAGTGCCCTTTTGCCCCCAGAAGCTAGAAGGTCACTGGCAGTGATGTGCTGTTAAATGGTTAACAATCATCACCTTGGAGAGAGGGAAAGCCGGATTCCTAGTGCTTGTTATATCTGTTGCGTAAAGACTCCCGCCATGGATGATTTTAAGCTACCAACGTGATGTCACTGAACGTGGAGTTGGGAAGAGAGACATCCAGTCGGCTCACAAGAGCTGGTGTGAGCCTGCTCTGGTGGCTCACCTGGGTTATCTTGGCAAGGGTAGTTTCGGTGTGCTGGTGCCGGTGGAAGCTGGGCGTCAGATGCAGGAGTGGGTGGGGGGACAGTGAGCGAGGATTCTGGCTTCAAGAAGCTTAGCTATGAAGGGGGCACCTGGGTGGCTCACAGTCAGTTAAGAATCTGACTTGGGCTCTGGTGATGGTCTCGGGGTCCTGGGGTTGGCCCTGAGTCGAGCTCCCCTCTCAGCAGGGAGTCTGCTTGTCCCTCTCCTTCCCGGTCTGCCCCTTCCCCTCCTCTGCTCTCTCTGTCTCTCTCTCTCAAATAAATTTAAAAAAAAAGAAGCAGCAGCTTAGCCATGAAGGAGAGAAGAAAGAGAAAGGTAGCTGTAAGTGGAACCTAAGGCTTGGAGGCCTGGATTGCACCATATGGGGTAGAAGAAAGGATGAGGGGCAAGGGGGTTGAGGGTATTGGCAAGACACTTGGTTGTAGCCAAGAACTGTAAAGCCTGGGTTTAATGTAAGGAAATACAGGACTTCGGTGTCTGACAGACACAAATGGAGGAGGCCTTCAAAGCTCTTTCACAGCTACTTTCCTATCTATCCCTCACCATCGTCCTGTTATGGTGGCAGTGATTACTGTCTTCTTCATCTGAAAGCTGTGGACACAGAGTGTAGAGAGGCCAAAGGGCTCAGAGACGACCAACACCGGTCAGTTTTCAGGACATGGTTTTTACCACCACCCACTGACTCCACATTGACTAAGGGATATTCTGGAAGGTTGGGGTCTGGGACAATGACAACTGCTGGGCTTTCCTCAGAATGAGCGTTTATGAGCGTGAGACTCTAATACCCTCAGAATGCCCTCTGTCAGTCCTTGTTTTGGTCAGCGTGTCCTTCTGTGGCAGTTAGTATAGGCAGACCTCATGTTATCACGCTTCACTTGATTGCGCTTTGCGGATACTGCATTCTTTTTTTACAAAGTGAAGGTTTGGGGCAGCCCTGCATTAAACAAATCTGTTGGTATCTCTGTGGCACATTTTGGTAATTCTTGCAGTATTTTCAACTTCTTCATTATTGTATTTGTTATGGTACTCTGTGATCATTGATTATAACTCACTGAAAGCTCATTAGCATGTTTTTGGCAATGAAGTATTTTTTAAGGAAGTTACGTACGTTGGTTTTTTAGACATAACGCTATTGCACACTTAGTAGACTACTGTCTGGTGTAAACATACTTTTACACACACTGAAAAACCAAATAATTCATTTGCCTTGTTTTATTGTGATATTCACTCTACAGTTGTGGTGTGGAACCAAACCCGCGATACCTCCAAGGCGTGCCTGTATTACCAGGCACTGTTCTAGGCATCTAATGAATATTAACTCATTTAATCTTCATATCAGTGCTGTGAGATAGACATTGATATGATCATCCCCATCAACATTTAATGTGGTTATCTTTTGCTGTACAGTGCCACAAAACTTAGTGGCTTAAAACAGCCATGTACCGGTATTGTTATCTCACATGGTTTTGGGGGTTGACTAGGATCAGCTGAACAGGCCTCTCACACACGTGTAGGCAGATGGTAGCCGGGTGGTGTCATCTAAAGCCTTGACCACACCGGGCATCCAGGGAGCCCCAGCCCAGCTTAGATTCCGGGGTGGAGGAATGGACTACACTTCTCAATGGGGAAGTAGCAGGCACATCCAGGGAGGGAAGGGATAGATGGCAGGCATCTTTAGGGACAAGCTATTCTACAAGAGATAATCCCCAATGAGAAAACCCAGGCACAGAGAAGTTAGATGACTTACCCAAGGTCATACAGATGCACTGTGGAGAAGCAGAGTTCATCCCAGGCAGTTGAGTTCCAGAGTCTGCTAAGAGAGGCAGGAGGGACTGAAGCCCAGCGGCACAGCACATCCTCTCATTGCCAAGCCGTGGTGGTTAGGAGCACAGCATTATTCACAGTAGAACCAGAGAGTTCCTGGAGCGAGCTGTGAAGGAGTTGGGAGAGAGGAAGAAATTCTAAAAATACTGTAAATGGAAATAAATGAGGAGGGTACAAATTGAGTCAAATTTCAAGGACTATCTAAACAAGGCTCCTTCTATGTTGGGGGTGAAAATAGGGTCTTGTGTGGCCTAAGACAAATGGAAGACTTTATACTTTTGTTTACCTTTACCCAATTAGGAGAGAATAGAAATAGAAATGTGGGGGCAAGGGTTGTGGGGTTTTTTTCGTATAAGTAATCAAAATCTGAAACTTTTAGCCAGCTGGTCCAAAGGGTCAAATATGGGGAGAGCCTATGACTGGGACCAAGGAGTTAGAATCCGAGGTGTAGACTGGCCTCAGAAAGGATCTTCAGGCTCCTTCTGTGCCCCGTGTTGTATCATATCATAGCCCTGAAAGCCTGGGTCCTCACTTACTTTGACATGTCACGGCCCTGCTAACGGAGAACATCTTCCGTCAGGAAGGACATCTAAAGGAAATGACATCTCTAATTCAAAAAGTTTACTCACTTCACAGGAGCAATGGGGTTTTGCCACAGAGAAGCTGACTCACCTCCGAGTGGCCAGTTTCTCTCCCAAAATCTGACAACCGGAGATACAGCGTAGCTTAGGCGCTGTTAATTTCTAGCTTCTCGGTTTTACTGGGCTAAAAGGCCAGGTCCCACCCATTGACTGGAACGTGCTCCCTATGCGGGTAAATGTGGTTAGTGGAGAGAGCAGCAGGCCATTTCCCAGGTCAGACCCCATCATTTCTGACGTTTCTCTTCCTAAAGAGAAATTCAGGGCCGCTATTTTCGTCATCATGATGGGAACCCGCCTCCTCTGCTATTGACCATGTTGACTGTGGCGACATTCCAGCCACTGGGAACTCCTCACCATCCGATAGCATGCTCATACCTAAGCAAGAAGGCCCCACCCTGGCCCTCCTCCAGAGAAACACCCCATCCCACCCCAGGGCTGAGTCTGCAGGGCCAACAGTGAGGTGCCCACCCAGAGGCTGTGCCACTCTGGAAACTCAGGACCTGAGAATTCTCTGCCCACTTGCAGGGTCTGCTCAGGCCTCTTCCCTCGGTCACTCCCCTCGGTCCCAGGGACGGGCAAGGAGCAGGTGTTTGCAGGGGACATGGAGAGTTTGTGATCCATGTGTGCGTGCCTGAGGCCCCCACCAGCAGGGGCGGGAGCAGGATGGGGAGTAAGAAGGAATGGGGGGAGGACCCGGGCCCAGCTCTTCTTGTGCTCTCTCCCTCCAGTCTGGAACACCCGAGACCAAGACCGGGAATTCTAAATCCAAACCTGGCCTCCCAGATTGTTATGAAGGTGTGTTTACCAAAGAAAGAGAATAGAGCATATCTAATTAAGAGCTATTCACCTGATTTCTAACTTTTAATGTTTATTCATTTTTTAAAATAATTGTTATTATGTTATGTCAGTCACCATACAGTATATCCTTAGTTTTTTATGTAATGTTCCATGATTCATTAGTTGCGTATAACACCCAGTGCACCATGCAATACGTGCCCTCCTTAATACCCATCACCGGTCTATCCCAGTCCCCCACCCCCCTCCCCTCTGAAGCCCTCAGTTTGTTTTCCAGAGTCCACAGTCTCTCATGGTTCATTCCCCCTTCTGTTTAATGTTTAGACATATGATCTACTACTGTTGACCCTTGAACAACACTTTAGAAGTGGGTCCACCTATATGCAGATTTTTAAAAATAAATACAGTACAGTACTGTGAACATATTTTCTCTTTCCTACGGTTTTCTTAACAGTTTCCTAACTTACTTTATTATAAGAATACTGTGTGTAATACATACAGAACATATGTGTTAATCGACTGTTTCTGTCGTCGGTCAGGCTTCTGGTCAACAGTAGGCTATTTGTGGCTAAGTTTCTGGGGAGTCAAAAGTTATACACAGATTTTTATCTGTCCAGGAGTCAGCACCCCAAATCCCCACATTGTTCAAGGGTCAACTGCATGGGCCTCCATTTGAATACTTGCCTTTGACCCTGTAAAAGTTTGGGTGCTGTCACCACTCGCCAGATTATCTGCCTTTTCATCACACTATGTCAGAGTACCAGTTCCTGGCAGTGTTGAAATGTCCATCCCTGACCCCCCCCGCCCACTCCACCCCCATCCACAGACATGATCCTGTCTCAGTGTGTAGTTCCAAAGCCCCTTCTAAAGCTTCTTGCTAGAGAAGTTTTGTGAGACAGACCCTTAGACTTCGGCTTGCCTTTGCCTCAGCGCCCCCACAGCTCTCTGGCAATAGCCTTTTTCAATGCCTCATCTGCGCTCCGACAGCAGGCTCCTCCAAGCAGAGTCCAGATCTTACTGATTTAGCTGCGCTCCCAGCATCGGCACAGCAGTCCCAAACACGAGTCATCTTCTGAGTAGTGATTCCCCATTCCAGGGTGACGAACCATCACAGTGTGTCTGGGAAGGAGGGTTTTCCCAAGATGTGGGACTTCCAGTGCTTAAACCAGGATGACTGGTCGCCCTGTTGGGGAAGAGGTTCTCCAGAACGGGAAGGGGCATCAGCAGCCATAACAGAAGGAGAACTAAGTGGCCAGTTCTAGTTTGAAACAACTAATGGGATTGTCAGCTTTCTACCGCCTCCTCCTGAGAAGTGAGGAAACATCTAGACCACACAGGAAGCTGGCTAGGTTGTGCAAATCTGGACTGAGAGAATGGAGGGGACAACCATGGAGCCCAGTCTCCAGAGTCCTACTAAAAGGCTTTAATTATTTCATAGAAACTCCCTCTACTCTCATTTCTCTGAAGAACGTCCTGGGGAGCTCAGCTGCCCCATGCAGCTCCCAGCTGCCCACACAAGGCATTTGCCCTAGGAAGCGTTCATAGAGTCCACCTTGAGAATAAGTAATGGTCTGTCCGAGCCTTCCTCACCATCCCCACTGTGTCCCGCTAAGTGTGGTGGACAACTCTGGGTTTTCCTGCTGAGTCCTTTTCTATTTTGATGGTGAAAGCATTTGAATTTCTTTTAGAAATCTCCTCTCCCTCTCTTTCTTCAGCCCCACCTTCAGACCAGATGGATCAGGTTGGGGGTGGCTGGTGGGTGGGAAACACATGACCTGGGCTAGTCTAATGTATTTCTACAACTCAGCACAAGCACAAGGAAACTGAGCCAGGACCTTCTCGACTGCCATGGACAGAACAGTTGGCCTTAAGCCAAGCTGGATGTAAGGGCTCAAGAAAAATGATATTGTGTCTTTCCTCTCTCGCTCCTTCTATCTCTTACTTCTCTCCCTGCTCCACTTTCTTCTCCACTGGCTTCTGTCTCAGACTGGTTCTCTCCAGTTGATGGCAAAGATGTCTATGCTGAATGGAAAAAAGTCCCCACTCCCCATAAATCTTCAAAGAGAAGAGGGACACATCTAGTAATAACCTCCTCCAAACAGCAGAGACTGAATTCAAACCCGGAACGTCCAACATCATGGTCGACACTCATCATCTCTACTAACACAGGTTATACAGCTCCTCCCAGGACGTGCTGAAGAGAAGTCAGTCAGAATGAGCACAAAACACATGATGTTCAGCTAAAATTAACTGACACCATCCCAAATGCTTTCTTCGGAGCAAGAACCAGGAAAGAAGGTATTGTTTCCACCGGTTAAGAGAGGCAGAAAGGCGCGAGCCCAAGGACTCCACGGCGCAGCGATGAGAATCTACATGGGGAATGAGAACCCAGTCTACTGGCAGACCCTCCAGCTTGGATGTTGACTGGATGCCACTCGGACGACACCCCTGCCCGTTTCGCTTCCCCCCTCCCTCCCGCTGCTCTAGGAACACCCAACCTTCACTCCTCGCCGCTTTCATTTGATCCTTCATCGACTTTTACAGATGAATGCAAACACACCAGAATAGGTGAGCCCAGCAGTGTGGACGTTTATGAGGGCTTTTCTATTCCGATTTCCAGGAACTCTCTTGGTTAATATCAATGACTGCTCAGTACTTAATAAAAGGGGAAAGCAGGCTAAGGCACGTCTATGTGTTTACGCGTTATGTATGTATTTAAAGAGCTAGTACGTGTACATGGCAAAAGAACATGTTTTTCAAATAGAATGAAAGGGTACACAGAGAAAAAAAAGTTTCCCTCTCACTCTGCCCCCAGGTTTCTTCCTGGAGGCAGGTACTGTTCCCGGTCTTGGGTAGTCTTCCACAGACATCCTATGCATATCCGAGTATATATGTATATTTTATATATTAGCTATTTATATAGAATATGAACATATATATTTTTATTTCCTTCTTTTTTTACACAAATGAGAGCACACTACATATAGCGTTCAGTACTTTACTTAGCTGAACAGTATATCATGGAGTGGCTTCAGGGTGGGGGTACATACAGATTTATCTGTCTTGTTCTTTTAATGCCTGCAGAGCACTCCATTGTATGGGTCTCTAACCAGTGTCCTACTCATAGGCATGTGTTTCCAATCTTTTCTTTATTCATGCATTTTAGGCCAATTTTTATAACAAAGGTGCAGACAAACAGGGAAAGAGTTTTCTGCTTAATTCTCATCCAGAAAATCCAACGAACAGAGGCCCCGCTCCGTTCTGAGGTTCCTGGTAGTTTGGATCAATGTAATTCAAATTCCGAGCTTCCAAGCAAAAGTCTTCAGAATCATTATGCTCCATATTAAATGCCAACTAAACAGAAGTGCTTCCGTCTTCAGGATCTTTTGTTGTTTAGACAAAAATGGGATGTGGGAAGGAGAAAAGAGAAGAACCTAAAATGGGTGGATGACAGCTGGAATCAGGGAGCACCTCACCTCATCTCTAGGTCCCCTTCATGCCACCTTTATTCGTTCTCTGTGCTCCCAGCCTCCTCTGCCTCACCCTGGGCGCAGTGCACGATGCGGGCCAGCCCGGCACGACCTCACAGGCAGTGTCCCTCCGACACCAGCTGCCGTCCTTGTGTGCTAATTGCCAATTTCTGGGAAAGGATAGCTGATTCCTGCCTTCCTCCACCCCCACCCCCACCACCATTGAAGACATTGGTTCCCTTTGTCAGTTTAGTCCGGATTCGATTAGCTCTGGGTAAAGGGACTGAGCTCTGTTAAGAGATGGCTGCAGAAGCCTGCGGGCAAAGCCACCATTCGGACAAAGCGGAGTGGGCCGGGAGAGGTCCTCAAGTGCCCACCACACTCTCCTGCAGGGACAAGAGCTGCTTCCTCAGTAACCGCACCAGCAGGAGCCTTGAGACCTGTCATGATGGCTTCCAGCCTTGCTGTCCCCAATCTCCCATGACAGACGTACCTGGACAGTTGTAAAAAGGTCTGCCTGGCTTCGAGGCAGCATTTCACGTGTGTTGGTGGGTGACACGGCATGTGGGAGTGTAAAGGGTGTGATGTGGGTAGGTGTTTGTAAAGGATGTCTCACCCCCCGACACACACTACATACACATTAAAAAGTGAACTTGTTTTGACAGTGTTTTCACCTCACTCTGCCAATTTGCAAACATGTTCTTAAGAAACGTTATAAACTTGTTTATGCAAAACTTGAATCTGAATGCATTTTTTAAAAATATGTGTTAAAAAAAAGAAAACCTGTTTATATCCGGAAAGCGAGCAGTGTAAACGCGCTGTCAGTGTTTGAGAGAAAGCGCACGGAGGCTAGGGTAGGATCTGTGTCTACACTGCTGCCTGCTGGAACCTCCAACCCCCTAGGAGAAGTTGTAGCGTGAAAACCCAGTCTTCTCTCCCCTCCATAAGCATCATTCTTGCAGCTTCTCTCTCAAGAACCCTGAACCAGACTCGCACACGCACCGTGGACGGGACTGCAGCCTTTGTGCGGACTGGAGGGAAAATCTTGCCAGCAGAGGTCACCGACGCTCCAGCTTGGGGTCCACAGCCGCCAAGGCAGGAAGGCCCGTCCCAATAAGGTCGTGCCCACCCCTCTTCTTGCTCCTGTCCATTAACTTGCTCCCTGCTTAGCCTGTCAGTGTTGCCGTAACAAAGTGTGTGCGCACTACCAACAGTTTTTCTCAGTAGGACCCTCCCTTTCACGTCCCAACCCTGAGAGTCTTTAGTTTAACATTAAGGTAATACTCGGGATAAAACGGGCAATAACGTGAGAGGTTGTGCTAGAACCTTGGATTGTACCTGACCAGGTGTAGCCCATTCCTTAAACTAGTTATATCTGTGTCTTGCCTGGATTCCTGGGAGGTGACCCCACCACTCATAGACACACACACTCACTCACACTGGCCTGAGGTAACGTGGAAAGCCCCCTATAATGTAGGGATGGGTGCTGTGGTGTGGCGTGGAGTAGTACAAGCCAGTGCGAAGGGTGAAAGAGAAGGTGCCTGTGGACTGCCGGCAAAGAACGAGAGGCATTTAGGAGCCACCCATGGGCCTAGAGCTCGCTGTGGGGCATAGTTGGAGACACTGGACCAACTTGCCAGCATTGTGTCGTGGCAAGAGATGCTACGAGGGGTCACCTGTCCATTAAGGGTGGAAGGGAAGAAACTGCGTCTGTAGCATGGGGGAGAGAGTAGTAGGACACCTAAAAACTATGGAATTGCCATATGACAGTGCCCACCTCATATACTAAGATGCTGCCAGCCTCAGAGGCCAAGGGAGAATACCAGTTTCTCAGGCTGTTGGGAGGTATAGCCTGTTCTCCACCCAGGCAGCCAGGTAATGGCACCTCACAGCACTGGGCAACAGATATGCAATAGTCCTGGAAAACCGGAAGGAGGTACAGAGGCACAGTGGCAGCAGGAAACCCCATGTGAGGGGAAGGAAGCTGCCCACTTGTCTGGGAAGAGGTCTGAGGAGGAAGCATGTGACCTAGGCCTAAGCCAATCAGCTGCATTTCCACAGTCACAGTGATTGGCTCAGCAATGTACATGTGACCTGCTCAGAGCCAATGAGACTTAAGATTCCTGGGAAGGCTCTAAGAGGGGTGTGTTTCTTGCCGGGCTGGACTAGGAGCTGAAAAGATAGTACAGAGTTACTGTCGTCATAGTCGTCGTCGTCGTCTTCTTCTTCTATAAGATTTTATTTATTTATTTGAGAGAGAGAGAGAGTATGAGCAGTGGGGAGGGGCAGAGGGAGAAGGAGAGAGAAGCGGACTCCCTGACAAGTAAGGAGCCGGACCTGGGGCTTGATCTGAGGACTCAAGCCAAAGGCAGACACTCAACTGACTGAGCCACCTAGGAATCCGTATACTGCCTTCTTGTCAGCAGCAGGGAAGACCTGAGCTTTGTGGAGCCACCTTGGAGCCCCTGGGTTTGTAACTAACACAGTGGAAGAACCTCGAGGTGGAGGGAAGTTGAGTGCTGATGGCATTGTTTGAGCCCTGAATCCAGCCATACCTGAAGTTAATTTTACTCCTGGGTTTTCCGAGAGCCGACAAATTCCCCCTTGTGCTCATTGGAACTGCACTCCTGTGCCTCCTGGGGTGGGAGAGATGAGGTGAGTATTCTCTGAGCCCCCGCTGACATCTGATACCCTTAGGATTCTTTGTATTGAGTTTGACTTTTGTATTGAGGTTGAGATAAACCCAATTGACCAAGGCAAGCTGCTCCAGCTCAAAAAGCCCCCTGAAAATATTATGCAGCCATAAGAAAGAAAGAGAGAGAGAGAGAGAGAAAGAAAAGAAAAGAAAAGAAAAGAAAAGGAAAGAAAGAAAGAAAGAAAGAAAGAAAGAAAGAAAGAAAGAAAGAAAGAGAAAAAGATCGATCTTGCCATTTACAACAACATGGATGGAACTAGAGGGTATTATGCTAAGCTAAATAAGTCAATCAGAGAAAGACATCATATGATCTCACTGATATGTGGAATTTAAGAAACAAAACAGAGGATCATAGGGGAAGAGAGGAAAAAATAAAACAAGACAAAACCAGAGAGGGAGACAAACCATAAGAGACTCTTAATCATAGGAAACAACCTGAGGGTAGCTGGAGGGGAGGGGGATAGAGGGATGGGGTGATGGACATTAAGGAGGGCATGCGATGTCATGAGCATTGGGTATTTTATAAGACTGCTGAATCATAGACCTCTGAAACCAATAATACATTATATGTTAATTAATTGAGTTAAAATAAAAAAAAAATTTTAAAGTCCCCTGAAGATTGTCCTTTACAAATAATCAGACCATTCGGAATCTTTGTGACCATTCCTGACCCAAGAGTGGGAGCCAACAACTTCAAGGCATGAATCTGAGCTCTAAGGTCAACACAGAGATGCCAGCATTCCTATTGCATGTCACCTACAGCAAACAACACACGTTCAGAAGATCTCATTGACACTGAAGTTAAAACTTCAACTCGAGATTTAGAAGAGCTTCTAGCCAGAGAGAGATGAGAAATTAATTGGATTGTTCCCATAATTACTAATTTAAATGTGTAACGTATCACTGGTTTTCCATTTATTCAAAGTTCTGCCCTTATTCCTTTCTTTAAGGGATGGTAAAAAATATCGGGGGGGGGGTGCTGGCTCCTTCGGAAGAGGGTGCTGCTCTGGGTCATGAGTTTGAGCCCCGCTTTCAGTGCAGAGATTACTTAATGATCTTTACAAAGAATTATCTAGGGTAATTTCTGCTTTTGTTCGTTTTTGGTTGATTGGTTGCTGGGTTGGTTGGTGTTTTCCTGAAGTTAAACACACCCACAGTACGGCGCCCAAATCTTAAGTGTACAGCTTGATGGAGTCAGCATATGGAAAACAAGGGATGTGTTCTCTTTGGGTCTGTGTCCTCATCCGCCAGGTGACTGTTAGTGAGGCAGCAGTTCTCAGAGATTTCTTCCAAGCTACTGACCCCCGTCCTGGCTGTTGTCATGCAGTAGCGCCTATATCCCTGTTGCGGTGTGTCTGTTTCCGCACACCGGCTACCGTGGCTCGGCGTGGTCGGCCCCAGATAAATCTCTGTTAGGCTGTTTCCACAGGACTACCTCTGACACGACCTCCAGGAGAGCCCAGCTTTGGCAGCAGGACGCTGTTGACCAAAGAGCCCACGGCCCACAGCACTGCCACTGTCCTCCCGATGAACACGGCCCGTGGCTGAGGGGAATCAGGGAAGCCTCCCCGCCACACTTGTAAATGAGCACATGGCGAGGGCTTAATAGATATTTACTGGATGGATGGAGGAGTGGATGGATCTCAATTCCAAATCCTTCAGGGAGACAAAAAGAACTAAACAAAGAAGGAAGCCGGTTCTGAGGTAACCAGGCTGTTGTCTGGACAGTAAAGAGGATTCCCTGGCCATCCAGTCTGCTGCGTATTGTTCAAATCAATTTCCAGCTTCACCGTAGTGTAACTGCACAACCAAACTGCTTGGGAATCCTCTGGAGTCCAGCATCTTGCTTTAAGCCGTAAGGAAACCAGAGCGTTTATAAATTGTTTGCTGAGGGGTTTGTGTTATGCCTGATAATGTTAGATCAGCTGGGGGAAAAGCATGTGTATCAGTTAAGATGTTTTGGACAGCAATCCATAGAAAAACCAACTTAACAAGATGTCCCAAAGTAGGCAGTTCCGAAGCTAAGTTGTATCAACAAGGACTTGGGCCTTTATTCACATCTGTCAACTGCTTATAATCCCCAGGCTCACAGAAGATAGCCAGAGTAGCAGGACCTCACACAAGTCCAAAAGCAAGAAGAAAGGGCAGCATGGCGGCACTTTCTCCCTACCTTTCAGCAGTCCACAGTCCACAGGTATTCGGACCAATCCCTGGCAAGGAGGAAAGGCATGGTTGCAATAACGGTTATCCTCTGGGATTGGCTCATGGTCACCAATTGACTGTGCAAAATCAGGGCTCTTGGAGCATGGAAGGAGAAGACACGAATTATGAGGGAGCAACCAGCATGTTTTCTATAGCCTGGCCACATTGACAGTCATTGGCGATCATCCAGGCCAATCCAAATTCAACTAAATAAATTATTTTTTAACTTTAATCCACTTCCACAGTAAAATTGGAAGATAGCCATTGACCAGGCAACCAGGGCTCTGCATAAAAAGCTCTCGTGGCTTCTAGAAGCTGTTGGTGACAATGAAAGCCTTCTTGCTCTGTTTACCACAGATTCTCTCCAGCAAATGTAGAGACTTGATAAGTGTGTCGGCCTCTTCCTGGGTAAAGGTCACGGCTCCAGGAGAAAGCAGCTCATTGTGAGGCCTAGCAGAACAGTCATCACTTGTTCCTTCTTAGTGAAACTCAGCAGTCTGGGACCAGAACTGAGTACCCTTCAACTTCCCTTGCAAGCTCCACCTCAAGAGCACGCCCACGCGAGCCTGGATAAATGGCCCTGTGAGGGAGGTGCGTGGGGGTGGGCAGTGACCCTGGGAGGGCCAGAGGTTGAGGGCAAGGGGTGATTTCCCAGGAAGTACCAAAAATGTCACCTAAGAGGCTCATGTACTGACAATTAGCCTTTTATTCCCACCCTTTATGCGGGCAAGACCAAGGCTACCCTGGGATGCACTGTGTGTGTGTGTGTGTGTGTGTGTGAGAGAGAGAGAGAGAGAGAGAGAGAGAGAGGGAGGGAGATCAGGACTGGTGTGTGTGTGCATGATTAGGAGGGAAGTAGCCGGGCCAGAGCGCCAGAGAGTGAGTTGTACCTGTTGTGATTAATTTATCCCCAGGGATCACCCTGAGTCCACACGGTGCCACTCTTTTCCCTCCTTCCCAGGTTTGGGGGTAGCGCATGGGACCCACTGGTGTATGCTGGATCATTATCACTGTCATGGGCTCTCTTGGCCTCTTTTCTACCTTCTTCGGTGTTCTGCTGTCTCCCTCATCCTTTCTCCTTGTTTCCATGCTTGCCTGCAATACTTCCCCCAAGCCCACTTCCCGCAAGAAATGTTATGTGTACCACTAGAGGCACTCAAGATCATTTCAGGGACACGTAGACAAACGTTTTTATAGTTTAATGGATATACATTTATTTTACTTGTCATTACAAAAAACAATTGTTAAGTTGTATGTTGGCCCTGAGCATTCTATTGGTTCTTGAGTCCTACCTCCAGGAAAAGAATGTTGAACTCCCCCTAGAGGCTGGAGGAAAACAAGGCCCCATGGGAGGAATTTGAATGGCATCTTGGAACCTAATAGCCTGTGATTTCACTATTAAAAAATCATATCTTTGGGCTCCTAATCCAATGCTTTTCTCTCCATATTATACTTCCGTTAAATGTATCTGTCTCATCTAGCCACTTTCTTTTTTCCTATTAACAAAAATCTTGTAAATTACTCAGTGGAAATAACTGCTTTCTAAAGGACGATGTAGGGAGCTGGTAATTTCTGGTTCTACCCTGATTTCTCATTCCGCTTTCATCTAAGTCTCTTAACAGATCTCTAAATATCTTTCTTTTAATTTCCTCATTCAGGAAATTACAGGACATTACCGATATTTTAATGAGTTAAGAATCTCAAAGGTAATAATTATCTGTAGCCTGGTTTCAAAGAAAGTTTAATTGAAATTAAATTCCAGTGTCCCCAGTAAAAAGCTCCATCATATACAAGATTACATAGCTCACATTTCTGTGCCAATCTTTATTATAAATTCCTCTTTTCTCCTTGCAGACTCAATGTAACTGAGACATCTAGTGTCCAGTCCTAAGAAAAACAGATTTCTATGGATTCTGGTTTTAGAGAATTCACCACATCTGTTTTATGGTACTTGTGAGTAAATATAGTTTCTCCCCCTTAATTTCAGAAAACCTCTTCATAGTGCTTTCTGGGCTTAACCCTCTTCCAGCTGAAAATTATTTTCGTATCACAGAAGCTCACAAAATGTTTCCCAAATTGAATGTTCTTGTTACAACCGTGTTGCCATTCACATGGATAACATCCATCCCTTTAATCCCATCCCTCCTCCTCCAACTTTTAAAGCAATTGGCCCAGATACAAAATGCCTCTTTAACAAACAAACACGCAAAAGCACAGAATTTGGAGAGCTTCCAGGTTGGCAAACACAGCTGTTCAGGGAGAGTGGCGTGTGCCCAGCAAGGCCATGCAAGCTTCATGCCCTTTTCTCTGTACCTTGCCCTAAGTATCTCTTCCATTTGGCTGTTCCCGAACTATACCCTTTTATAATAAATAGTAATCGAGGTAAGTGAAAAAAAAAAAAAAGAAAATGCCTCTCCAATGGCATTTGAGTCTAAGGTCATGCCTTGTTTTCTGGATTTCTAGTCACTAAGTATGTACGTATAAACTGAAGATATTTCAATTATTGTGTACATATGCAAAATATATGTATTATATAAAATATAACATATCTTATGAACTATAAAATCATAAAATATTCTTACAATATAAAATACATAATATAAAAAATATATGCAAATAACATTCATTTTATCACATAATGAATAATATTTTCATATCATGATAACTTTGAAAAGTGAAATATATCTTAAATATGACACCAGAAACAAAAGCAACAACAAAAAATAGATACATTGGACATCATCAAAATTAAAAACTTTTGTGCTTCAAAGGACATTACCAAGAAGATGAAAAGAGAACCCTCATACATCTGCAAAATATTTAAAAATCATACGTCTGATATAGGACATATCTAGAATATATAAAGTGCAATTACAATTCAGTAATAAAAAGACCATACCCAATTTTTAAATGGGCAAATGATCTACACGGACGTTTTTCCAAAGAAAAGATACAAACGGCTAACAAGCCCATGAAAAGATGCTCACCACCACTAATCATCAGGGAAATGCAAATCAAAACCACGATGAGATACCACTCCACATCCATGAGAATGGCTATCATCAAAAAATAGATAATAACAAGGTTAGGAAGCATGTAGAGAAATTGGAATCAATTTCAGCAGTGCAGAAATACACACTGCTGGTGGGAATGTAAAATGGTGCAACCTTTTCAGAAAAAGTCTGGCAGTTCCTGAAAAATATTAAACATAGAGTTACTGTAGGACCCAGCAATTCCACTTCTAGGTATATACTTGAGAGAAATGAAAGTATAAGTCTACACACAGACTTGTACGCCAGTGTCCATAGCTGCATAATTCATAATGGCCAAAACGTATAAACAACTCAAATGCCCATCAACTGATGAAACGATGAATAAAATGTGGTATAGGGGGCGCCTGAGTGGCTCAATCGGTTAAGTGTCTGCCTTTGGCTCAGGTCACAATCCCGGGGTCCCAGGATAGAGCCCGATGTCGGACTCCTTGCTCACTGGAGGGCTTGCTTCTCCCTCTCCCTCTGCTGCTCCCCTGCTGTGTTTCTCTCTCTGTCAAATAAATAAATATAATCTTTAAAAAATAAAATAAAATAAAAAATAAAATGACTATAACCACACTGTAGAATATTATTCAGCCATACGAATGAAGAACTGATACACACTACAATATGGATGAACCTTGAAAACATTATGCCAAGTGAAAGAAGCCAGGCACAGAAGATTACATATTGCGTGATTCCATTTATATAAAATGTCCAGAGTAGGCAAATCTTTAAAGATAGAAAGTAGATCAGTGATTGGTTATGGGGGGAAATGGAGAGTGACTCCTAACAGGTATGGAGTTTCCTTTTGGGGTAAGGAAAATGTTATAAAATTTATTTTGGTGGTGGTTGTAGAACTGTGATACTGAAAAGCATTGAATGACACATTTTAAGTGAGTGAATTGTATGGTGTGTGAATTATATCTCAATAAAACTTATTAAGAAGTTAATTATAAGAGTAATATATTTTAAATAATCAGCCAAATGATTTTTTTAAACGCACAGTAATCCATGCCCTGAACATCTTCGTAACCTTGATTTCTACCCATCTTGCAAAGGCCAAGGCAACCTCCCTGAAGGTCTCTACAAAGGAATTTCTAGGGATTACTGCTGAAGTTAATCCTAAACTGTGGCTTCTCCAGGTGAAAATAAAACTCATTTATTCTAGAAAGAAGAAACCAAGTTCTCTACTGGGGAGGGAGGAAAGACCTCAGAAATAAATCAACCAATCACATTAAGTAGAAAAAGGACATGAGAAAGGTGAATAAGTTTTAATCCAAATAATGGCCTTGGCCAAGCCATGTTAACTTCTCTGAGCCCAGTTGCTGCCTCTCTTAATGGGAATGATAACCCTACACACAGATTTCACACCAGGTTGCCACAGGGCTGTGTTGCAAAGGTCAGGGGATTGTCTGCCAATAATGGTGACTTACTGCCCCCGTTTGCCAAGTTTCCCAGTTTTGAAACCAAAGTAGTCCCCAGAAAACCTAGATGAGGCAGTGTCTCACTACCAATTGAGTTTTTAATGTCCAAAGTAGACTTTGGAGCGCAGAAAGAAATACACACATTAACATGTGTCTGAATCAATATTCAGTTCATTTAAGTTTGAAGTTAGAAAAATGTAAGCTTAAAGTCACCTATAAACACAGTTGTTTTATTCATAAATATATATGCTCAAAAGTATAAAAATAAGAATAATTATTTTCTCTCATCCTTGAACTAATGTTCCATTAACTAATAAATTTAAAAGATTACATTCCTTCGTCAAGTAACTATTTATATAAATTGACCTAACTAATACCCTTAAACATTTAAAATAACATTTACAAATTTAATGTCAAATCCTCTCAGGCATTTCAGTTATCCCATAAAACAGTTAAAAATTCAACAAACAAGGGGCGCCTGGGTGGCTCAGTCGGTTAAGAATCTGACTCTTGGTTTTGGCTCAGGTCTCACAATCTCAGGATTGTGAGATTGAGCCCCGCATCAGGCTCCGTGCCTAGCTCACAGTCTGCTTAAGATTGTCTCCCTCTCTCTCTACCTCTGCCCCTCCCCCCGCACACTCCTTCTCTCTCTCTCAAGTAAATAAATATATCTTTAAAAAAAATTCAACAACCAAAATCTTGCTAAATCCAAACAATCATCAAAACTAAAAGGCAAACTACAGAATGGGTTTGCAAATATTTTGCAAATATTTGCAAATGACATATCAGATAAATGGTTTGTATCCAAAATACACAAAGAATTTATACAACTCAATAGCTCCCAAACAAAGAATCCAATTAAAAAATGGACAGAAGACATGAACAGATATTTCTCCAAAGAAGACATCCAGATGGCCAACAGACACATGAAGAGGTGCTCATCATCACTCATCATCAGGGAAATACAAATCAAAACCACAATGAGATATCACCTCACGCCTATCAGAATGGCTAAAATCAACAACACAAGGAACAATGGGTGTTGGTGAGGTTATGGAGAAAAAGGAACCCTCATGAACTGTTGGTGGGAATGCAAACTGGTACAGCCACTCTGGACAATAGTATGGATGTTCCTCAAAAAGATAAAAATAGAACTACCTTATGCAATTGCACTACTGGGTATTCACCCAAAAAATACAAAAACACGAATTCAAAGGGTTACAAGCACCCCTGTTTATGGCAGCATGATTTACAATAGCCAAGGTACGGAAGCATTTCAAGTGTCCATCAATTGATGACTGGATAAAGATGATGTGGTAGATAAATACAGTGGAATATTATTCAGCCATAAAAAGAATGAAATCTTGCCATTTGCAATGGCATGGGTGGAGCTAGAGAAAATAATGCTAAGCAAAATAAGTCAGAGAAAGACAAATACCGAATGACTTCATTCGCATGTGGAATTTAAGAAACAAAACAAATGAGCGAAGGAGGAAAAAAGAGAAATCAAGAAACAGACTCTTAATTATGGAGAACAAACTGATAGTTACCAGAGGTGGGTGGGGGAATGGGTGAAACAGATGATAGGGATTAGTCAGTGCACTTGGGTTTTTTTTTTTTTTTTTTAAGATTTTATTTATTTATTCGACAGAGACAGCCAGCGAGAGAGGGAACACAAGCAGGGGGAGTGGGAGAGGAAGAGGCAGGCTCACAGCGGAGGAGCCTGATGTGGGGCTCGATCCCATAATGCCGGGATCACGCCCTGAGACGAAAGCAGACGCTTAACCGCTGTGCCACCCAGGCGCCCCTAGTCAGTGCACTTGTGATCAGCAGATGAGGTATGGAAGTGTTGAATCCCTCTATTGTTCACCTGAAACTAATATAACTGTATGTTAACTAATTGGAATTAAAATAAAACTTAAAAAATAAAAGATAATTTGCTAGAAAAAAATCTTGCTAAAACCACCAAAAAGTAATAAATACATTAAATAAAACTTATTGATGTAGTAAATTAATTTTACATTCAAATTCTGTTTACAAACTTAATTATATTATCTTAAGTTTCTAATAAAAATCTTTTAATTTCTCCAATAGAATAAATAAACAGATTATAATGATGATTATACAACTTTTATTTTCTTTAAGATTTTATTTATTTCAGAGAGAGAGGGGGATAGCACAGAGAGAGAGGAAGAAGCAGACTCCCTACTGAGCAGGGAGCCCAATGCGGGACTCCATCCCAGGACCCCAAGATCAGGACCTGAGCCAAAGGCAGATGCTTAACCAACTGAGCCACCCAGGCGCCCCTATACAACCACTTTTATTTAACTCTAGTGTCTAATAGTATGAACTGTTGGTGGGAATGATTTACTTTATCATGCCCCAATTTTTTCTCTATCTTCTTGCAAAGGCAGCTTATCCAACCCAGTTGCAGAGCCACAATCTCAAATGAGAAAATGAACCCAGGACCTAGGATGCCCTCCGCTGAGACGCTAACTCAGCACCTGTTAATACTCTGAGTCTCCTTTTAGACTATGCGACTAAGTCCATGTGTTCCTTCCCCAGTTTCTGCCTTAATCTCTTCATAGCTTCCGATTTTCTGATTTGAATTAGGGATTCTGAATCCTATTTATAATCAACCAACCTGTTCCCTTCATGGTTTACAGTGAAGAGATTTTTTCCCTTCTCTCGTACCTGCCTTAATTGTCTTGTTTTCAAGTATTTTGAAACTTCCTGATGAACAATATTATAGGAGATACCCTTTAGAACACTTAAAAAGCTTTGCAATATAAGGAAATAGAGACTTTTAAATGTTACTGCTGTTATTATTTGGTCAACATAGATTAGCTCCTCTATGTCAATTCCTAATAAATACTTGTTGAATAAGATGTAAGAGGGTAAATCAAAATTCTATTCGTTGTATTTTGAGAAATGGCTAGATGATTCTAACGGTTCATCTGGAGGAAAAGACAAACAGGAATAGGTAAAATTTCAGAGGGAATAGTAATGAGGAAGACTTAGACATTAAAAGTTATTAAATGGTTATTGTGATCAACTATGTGTGGTATTGGCACAGTAATTGACAGGCTGCTTAAGGGAACAGAAATGTGGGGCGCCTGGATGGCTCAGTCGGTTGAGTGTCCTGCTCTTGATTTTGACTCAGGCCATGGTCTCAGGGTCATGACATCAAGCCCTGCACTGGGCTCCGTGCTGAATGTGGAGCCTGCTTAAGAGTCTCTCTCCTTCTCTCTTTGGCCCTCCCCACTGTTTGTGCACATACTCTCTCTCTCTCTCTCAAAGAAAAAAATTTTAAAAATAAAAAAGGGAACAGAAATGAAAGTCATAAAATTGGTAATTACATATGAGATTATGTAGTTTAGGAGCACAAACAAATGAAAAGTAAAAAGTCTATTAAACAAATGGTGTTGAGATTATTGTCTATCTGGAGGAATGTGAAGTTTGGTTCCAACAATAGGCTAAAGTAAATTTCAAATGAATAAAAGAGTACAAGGGAAAAAATAAAATTAGACAAACAAAATAAAAACTAAGTGCACCTGTATCTGATCTTTAAACAGAAAAGATATTTTCAACCCGAAAATGATGACAACAATTATCACAAAGGAAAAGAGAATGGATCCATAAATATTGACAATTTCTATACGATGAAAATACTACAAACAGGGTTACACACGCACGTACACAGACTAGGTGGAAATATCAGTATATCACATGTACACACAAATGGTTCATATCTGTTATATGTAAATATTTCCTAGAATCAACAAGAAGAAAATATGCTCCCCTTCCCATCTCTCCGAATACAAGAATCATATAGAGGTTCCATTTCTGATATGGAACCAGGAGACAGAAAAGGAAGGGAAAGGTATCAAAATATCAAATACCAAAACACAGAACTTTAAGAAAGAGTTTGGGAATCTGTCCACTAAGCAGAGCTACACAAGGCAACAATTCCATTTTAACACTGGCGTAATAAATCCACGGACAAGAGACCACGAGTACTCAACATTAGTTGAGTCAATAAGCATTTCTCCTAAAATGGACAAATCGGCCAAGGTGTGCATATGCATTTGACGTATAGTGTTTAAAACTATGTGTCCCTATGAAGCATAATTAGTAATAGCTTTGGCCAGGATTCTGTTAACCATTATGTTCATGCTTTTCCAGCATAATAACAGATGTTTACAATAATGACTGAAGGACTGCATGTTCTTGAAGTGTCTTTTCAATAATCTTCTATCGATGAAAGTGTCGGCACACCATCACTGTAGAATGTACTTTCTATCACAAATATTTGTGTCGGCGAGTGGCTCAGGCATAGCACACAAGGTAGCTTTATTAATAGTTCCATTCTCTGACTACTCTTGTGTCGTAGATATTTGACTACAGTTTATTACAGAAGATTCCTTTATCTGAAGTGTAGACAATGGCATTAAACACAACTACTATTTAATAGAGAAAAGGTAAGAAAACAGTAAGTATGGCTGATGAAGTGAAGCCAAATTTGGAAATGCAAAAAAAAAAAAAATGTTAAACGCCAGAAAAAATCCTAGACCAGCAAAAGTTAAACAGGACTCCCGTGTTTACTTGTGAAGAGCTCTGTCATTGGGTAAAAAGCTGGACGTTCTGTTTTACCCAACAGGTGGCACTGCGCTAGCCCTCTGCCTCAGGAACGCGAGCTGGGGGAGGAAGGCCGCCCCAGCCGCCAAGACCACTTCCTGCAGCAGTGATCACGGGATCCGGTGTTCGGCTGTGTTTGATTGCGACCTTCCAGAACCTCGCTCTGTCACAGCATAACCCAGGAACCCACACGAAGAGGCACGTAGGAAAGTGTACTTGATGAGGATGATTCTACTCATTCTTCCTAGAGGTAAATTCACTTATTCATTCACTTACTCAGTCAGTAAATATTTACTGAGTACCTATCAAAGATCGGGCTCCAGGCTCGTTGCTGGAGACATAATAGTGAAGGAGATACATGGACCCTCTTCTTTTGGACCTTATGGTCTAGTGGAGGAAACAACCATTACTGAAATGCTGACGTTAATGAGATAATTACTTACTATGGGAAGTGGTCCAAAGGAAGAGTACAAGCCATATACTGATATAGACATTAGGACAAGGTGATTCAAGGCAGAAAGAGTACATCAGGAGGAACGAAGCTCTGTACAGCATAAGACAGGAATTGTCTAAAATGTTAAAATCTACCCTGTGCATATCCATTAAGTTATTAGGAGTATCTGTGACACTCTTAAAATCACCCCTGCCAGGGTAACCAACAGACATGATAACTAACAGACAGAGAAAAAGGGCACTATTCAGCTCCCATGAAATGTTACACTTAAGCCAAAGTATGGGATGGGTTCCATCCTTTCTCTCCAAAATCCCTTTCCTTCCTCTAGCGCCTCTCCCTCAAAATGCCGTAATTTCATCAGAGGCTGCACATAACCTATAACTTTAATTTCCCAAATATGGTTTTCTTCGTGGCAGTTCCCTTCTCATGAAGCAGCCAGAAACTCTAGCTCTCTGAAAGCTGACATTCTAGTTTCTCACCCCATTACTCAAGGATCTCCGTGACATGCTCTAAATTCGTTTCAGTCCCGCTCCCCACTGGCCCCGGTGCAAATCCAGCAGGCAAAGAAATAGAACTACCGCCGCTGGAATAGACATTGCCTATCTCTCTTTCCTGCCTCTGTTCCACGCCTTTCTGCCATGCCATTCCAGGCAGCTGAAGTGGCTTTCTTTCTCATCAATAAATGATGCCTTCCTTAAAACAAAATCACCAGCTTTTTAGGTGTTAAAAGACCTTTTTTTTCTAAAAAAGTAAACATTGATGATATAAGTAACGGCTTGTTTCTAACATCTTGCTTGGCAAAATAAAAAGTTGATAACCCTACGTTGGTCCTCACATTAAAAACATTTTATTACATGGATCTTTTGACATGTAGAGTCAGAGAAACACAACGCTACAAAGAAGTCTCCCTTTGCAAGGCCTGGCCTGACTCCATTTGAGAGAAAGTAGGAAGACCGTCCTAGTCCCGAGGGCCCTGTGAGTTCAGGCCAAGAGACACCGAAGATAGCAAAGAGCCCTTTCTCCTCTCTGTTAAGATTTGCCCTCAGAATTCTGGTTTCCTGTCTGCGGACCTACATCTTCTTCCGGCCATTCACTGGACAGACGCGGTCTACCCACAGGGCTGCGGTCTCAGCCTTGCAGGCCTCAATGGAACAACCACATTAGAACATGACATCTGGTAGGAAAAATTATCAATGTCTATAACGGGGATAATAGAGTTTTGAAGTACCCAAATACGATGTTCTCTTATATTTCCTTATGCCGACCTCCCTCCACCCCCATACTTCCAGAGTTTCCAGTTGCCTCAGGGAGCCTTAGGATTGTTCCAGGAGGAACAGAAAGAAAAAGAGAAAAAGGAAGGAAAAGTTAAGTATCAGCTTCCAAATAAGATTTTTGAAATTTTCGGCCAGATGATCTTAAAAGCTAGACTTTATGAAAGAAAAAAGATGTCCTAGATTCTTTTCTCTCTCTTGTTAACTTGATCATGGAGTTTTACACAGGGACGTCCTGGAGTAAACAGGAAGAGAAAGAGGAACGCCCACCCTATCAGTTCTAGTGGGCTATCTAGGAAAAAAGGGAGACAGAGGTAGCCGTGGAGGCCTTCGAGGTGAGCCTAATCTCCCTTCTCTTGATTCCACCCAAGGCAAGGTTTGCGAAGCAGGTGGAGGAAAGGTTGAGGGTTTCTGACGACTTCATCTGTGGAACTCTGGGAGGGCCCGGCCTTGCAGGTTGGCTGGCGCCGCCGTGGGAGTGGCTCCCTCAAGGTTTAATTCAACAGCATAGCATGATTCGGCTGGGGGAGAAGTAGAAGAGAATTCCCTGGGCTGTCTCCAGGACCAGCGTGGAATAAATTGGACCAAGGAGTTCCCATCTGCTCCAGAGTAGAGGCCTGGAAAGTCGCTGAATCAAGAGCCAATAGGCCTCCACACAGAGGCCAAGGAAAAGGTGAATCAGCAATAAGGCTGGGGGTGGACACCCTAGGCAGGAGCCAGATGGAGGATGTGGGGTCCGCAGCAGCAGCCAGAGCAGAGGCTGAGTCATCAGGGAGCACAAGCAGGCCTTCCGAGGCAGGAGGGACCGAACCATAGGTACTGTAGTTACAGCCTCCTCGGTGCTCACAGAACTTCCAGGGATGGGTTGAATACAACTCAGGGAATGTCCAGACCACCCACCCCCAGCAGAAATCAGCAAAGATGTAGAAGATTCTGCATGGACCTAAGGATCCTATCTTTTCTCTGTCCCTGCAGGGTCTATTAGCCACAACTCCACCAAAAACCCAGACACCATCTTGAAAAGACCAAAAAGAAGGATAGATACCAAACAGACTAAGTGTGTTTTACCTCAAGAGAAGGACCATTCACCTAAAATGTCTATTTAAATTGTGTGCCAGAAGACTTTTCTCTCCCTTCAGTGGTTGGAGGCTCATAAGGAAGACAAGAACTATTTTAGAGAAATGAAAATGCTGCATCTTCTTTGCACATTTGTGAGGAGGGTGAAAAAATCTGCAACCCTTCACACATATGAGTGTTGCCAGCTTTTCCCCGTCCTCCTCCCCGTTGCTAAATTTGGTGCTGCTTAGCTGCTCAGTTCCTCCCATCCACCCACACCCAACTGTGGAGAAGAGCTTGGAGGGTCCAGACCAGATCTTTGGGACTTTCACTGCAGAATCAGGGGAATGGAAGGGGGAATCGAAGTGGTATACGCCACACAGGTAGATTGTAAGGAGAAAGAATGAAAGAGCCAACTCCTCTTGCAAGAGGCCACGGAGAGCAGGGAGCATGGATGTGTTCGGACGCATCGTGTAGGAGAGGGAGATGGAGGGAGAGGATGGGGGGATGGGAGAGCTCACTATCGGGGAGAAAAAAGGGGTGAGGAATGGAATGGTTGGATATTAGAGAAGAGGAAAGGGATTTTGGTAAGAGCTGTTCTGGATCGCATCCTTGGCTCTCATTCATATTCCCTGAGATTGAAAGTAGAATTCCTATGAGGACTTTGCTTTTTTGAACCCAACCCCCTCAGGGTCTGATCCACACTGCTGGCAGTTCTGACAGGTTTACAAATACATGGCGCTGCCATTGTACAGGCGGTGTATTCATACAAAGCAGGGGTTCTCAACTGGGGGTGATGATGCCTCCCAGAGGCCACTCCGCAAAGTGTGGAGACATTTTTGATGATCAAAACTGGGGGATGCTGTTGGCCAGACATGATGCTAAACATCGTACAATGCACAGAACAATCCCCAACAGCGCAGAATTATCCCAGCCAAGATGTCAATAGTCCCACAGGTGAGAAAACCTGACATGGAAAAATGGAGGAAGGGGCAGTTGTTTCCCTACATCTTCTCTTCCCAAACACGAATTTTTTTTTTCATTTTAAACATTTTTTTTCAAGTTTGTGGTATTAATTCTTAAACAGCAGTAAATACATACCATAATATTAGCCAAATCATAGATTTTGGGTTCCTAAAAACCTTTAAGTTAAGAGAATTCCTATTGAAGAATTCCAGACACTATGGAAAAATAACGTTGAATATTTGGAAGTTTCTAGAAGATTCATGAAAAGCCTCAATACATATTTTTATTCTCAATATAAAATACATAAAATTAGGGGCACCTGGGTGGCTCAGTGGGTTAAGCATCTGCCTTTGGCTAAGGTCATGATCCCATGGGCCTGGGATCAAGCCCCACATTGGGCTCCCTGCTCAACGGGGAGTCTGCTTATTCCTCTCCCTCTGCCTATCACTCCCCCTGCTTGTGCTCACTTGCTCGCTCTCTCTCTCTCTCTCTGTAAAATAAATAAATAGAATCTAAAAAAAAAAAAAGAAAAGAAAAGAAAAGAAAAGAAAAAGAACTCAGAGATAGGACACAGTGCCAGAGGGAGATTGCCCCCAGGCCTGGTCCTAGCAAAAATGCCACCTAAAGTAACTGCCTTTAGATACCCCCGGCACTTTGGTGGAGACCAGACTCCTTCCTCCAGAAGCAGCAAATGGCATGCAGGGCCAATAAGTGATGAGCAGTGTCCATCAGGTGATTTATGAATGAACAAGTTGGACTATAAGAGATGGTTTCATATTATCAGCACAAAATGTGCAAAAGTCAGACTTGTAACAGCTAAGACCATGCTTTTGGCTTCACTAACTGACAAATGGTACCTTAAACAAATAGGCATCTTTTTTTTTTTCCTTCACAAGGAGCCTGGAGGAATGCAGTTCAAAGCTGGTGCAGAGGCTCAAAGATTTCAGGGATAAGAATTCTCTTGGTCTTTTTGTCATAGTCACAAGACCACTGTTGCATTTCCAAGCACTGTATCCTTGTTCAATGGAGAAAGAAGGCAGAGAGCCACAGGGAGAAGGTGTGGCAACAGGCTCATCTATCCTTCTACCAAGAAAGGCAAAAGTCTTCTGGTGGGGCGCCTGGGTGGCACAGCGGTTAAGCGTCTGCCTTCGGCTCAGGGCGTGATCCCGGTGTTATGGGATCGAGCCCCACATCAGGCTCCTCCGCTATGAGCCTGCTTCTTCCTCTCCCACTCCCCTGCTTGTGTTCCCTCTCTCGCTGGCTGTCTCTATCTCTGTCGAATAAATAAATAAAGTCTTTAAAAAAAAAAAAGTCTTCTGGAAGCACAAAGATGAACCCTCTCGTGTCTCACTGGGTCATGTAACCAACCCTAGCTGCCAGGGTGGCCAGAAAGGCAATATGTAGCTTTACTGACCTCCATAGTGGAGACAGCAAAGAAGAAGGAGTTGGGGAGTATCTGTTGAGTTAACTAAAATATAAATCTCTCTTCCTGTTTCCAACCTGGCATCTTAGACTAGTTGGGGGCCCAATGGAAAGTGATGAGAACCAGAGCTAAGAATTGATTTTACAAAAGATTCTGAGTCCAAACAGTGCTACTTTGCGGCCTAGCTGGGGAGATGGCCATTCTCACCAGCTTTGCTGATACCAGAAGCATTTTGTGAGCTCTGAAGGACAATGTTCTTGGTTTGGGCCTTAACACTGTCACAGCAGGCACCATAAAGTGGTGAAAGTCCCTCAAGCTACTGCCTGGGTAGACACAGTGGCAAAGGGGACCTAGAGCAGAAAAGGAGAAACATAACAAACCCAGCAACCTCTGCTCTACCAGTCTAACTGACCCCTTGGGCACTCTTGGAAATAAATAGTTGGGGAAAAGTTGAATTATTTGGGCGAGTGGAAGGTGGAGGCAAGATCAAGAACTTTGATTTCATGATGTTAATAGGACTTCATGTGTAGCCACAGGCTGATATGGCTGCCTGGAGATTAGATCGTAATAGCAAAAAGGAAAACAACTTGCGACTTTGAAATCAAAGTTTTGTTGCTTCTATAACAACCCACAAAAAACTGAAGATGTTTCAGTCTAGCCCACTACTAGACAATAGTTCTCGACCCATGAACTTCTGCTCTCCCAGCTACCTCTGCCAAAAATGAACTGCTTGTGACATACACAGCCCCAGCCCAGGGGGAGGATTGCAAACCCCAGGCCTGCCTCCTTCCCTTTCTCCTTCCTCGTCTGACTTCTGAGGCGGTGCCTTTTCTCTGCACCTAAGCTTTCTGCAAAGCCCAGGCTCAGCCCAGTATGGTTATGTGGTCTACTCTGGTTTCCCTTGTGGGTTTTAGATTCAGAATTCTGAGCTCATTTATTAGCAGCTTCTCTGAATAGGCCATCTCATTCATTTGCTCACTCATTCATTCATTTATTCATCATTCATCATTCAGTAAGTGCCTTCTATGTTCTTCTGTGTTTTATGTGCACTAAAGAGTCGAAGACAAGTAAAATAATGTCCAGTCTGCGAGAATCTTAGACTCTCTAGGCACCTCATAAAAGTAGAATCATATGGCATTTATCATTTTGTGATTGGCTTATTTCACACGGTATAATACCCTCAAGGTCCAGTCATAGCGTACCATGTGTCAGAATTGCCTTCTTTTCTGGGGTGCCTGGGTGACTAAGTCAGTTAAGCGTCCGACTCTTGATTTTGACTCAGGTCATGATCTCAGGGTCATGAGATTGAACCCTGCATTGGGCTGCATGCTCAGCAGGGAGTCTGCTTGAGATTCTCTCTCCCTCCTCCCTTGCCCCACCCCCTACTCAAGCACTCTGTCTCACAACTAACTAACTAAGTAAATAAATAAATAAAAGAAATGAAATCTTGAAAAAATAATTACCTTTCTTTTTAAGGCTGAATAATATTCCATTATATGTATATACCACATTTTGCTTATCCATTCATCAGTAATAGACACTTAGATTGGTTCCACATTTTGACTATTGTGAATAATGCTGCTATGAACATGGGTGTACAAATCTCTTCAAGACCCTGCTTTCAATTCTTTTGGGGTACATATCTAGATGCAGAATTGCTGGATCATATAGTTTGATTTTTTAACACCCATAAGGACTTCTTTTTTATAGACAAAATGAACTGTAATGGTTTAAGTCACTTTCTGACAATTTTCCTGTCACTTGCAGCCCAAAGCCTCCTAACTGGTTGATAGGGCATAGGGTGGGGAGGAAACCTTAGACAGAGGGAGGAGGTGGAGTACTGCAGATCTGCAGAGAACCACCTGGCACATTTAGGGCACCACAAAGGGCTCAGCATATCAGCACGTAAAGTGCAGGAATGTATCCGTTGCATCTGTTGTTGAAATGACAGAAGGCATCCTAGCTAGTTTAAGCAGGAAAGAAATGCATTAAAGGTGCTGAGTAAGTAAGAATCTCTTGGAGGGTCAGAGAGTCACGTTGGAACATTTTTCATCCAAGAACAACACCCAAGTTGCACATCTGGTCAGCACACGGGCTCCGTGGTTCACACAGGGTATGGTGGCCCAGGCCTTTATCTCTACCGCCTGACGTCTTTCTGCTGTGCCTTGCCGCCTTCACCAGCGATGTCTTCGTCTTCTTCCTATTTCTCTCCTCTGAATTTAAGTCTCTCATGGCTGTAGCTCCCGGGGGGGGGGGGGGACTCTGTCATGTGTATGCATCCCAGTTTCCAGAGAGATTTTGACCTTGAGAAATCTCAACATGTTGTTCTGAGCATGGTTCAAATTCAGTAGGAAAGAGTGCTATGATTGAGTGGCGGTGTGTGCCGTGGGTATGAGAAAGGGAGATCTGGGAGCTTGTTAGGGACTGAAAGTCTGTGCCCCCCACCTCCACTCTTACGTTGAAGCCCTAAAGCCCCATTGTGGCTGTACTTGGAGACAGGGCCTTAAAGGAAATAATTCAGGTTAAATGAGGTCATAAGAGCAGGGCCTCGATCATTATAGTGTCCTTATAAGAAGAAATACCAGAGAGTTCATCTCCCTCTCCACATGAACACATCAAAGAAAGGCCATGTGAGGACATAGCAAGAAGAACCATCTGAAAGCCAGGAAGAGAGCTGTTACCAGAAACTGAATCGACCAGAACCTTGATCTTGGACTTCTAGCCTCCAGAACTGCGAGAAAATACATGTCTGTTGTTTAAGCCGCCCAGCCTGTGGTACTGTGTTACGGCAGCTCGGGCTGCCCGCAGAATTGTAGCACATGTCTCATGTGGTCCCCATCGATGCCAGAAAACTTCTTCATTAAAGGTTTTTAGGTGAGAAAATGCTGATTTGCATTCTTGAAAGACAACTCTGGTGGCAAAGTGGGGAGTGGTGGGGCGAGGAATAGACAGGAAGTAGATAGCCTACTTAGGTGTGTCTCAGTAACTCAAGGGCAAGAGGAAGAGAAGCCAGGAGTGACAGTGGAGATGGGAAGAGGATCAATTTGAAAGACATTAAATGGGCAGCATCTACAGGGTTTAGTTATCGAACATGAAAGACAAGGAGGAAGAGGACAGAGTAATGACTCACCCGTTTCTGGCTTGGGCAGCTGGGATAGGCAAAGATACAATTCATCCAGGTGAAATATGGAAGGAGGAAGAGATATGGGGAGAAAAATAAGTTCACTTTTACAAAAATCTCAAGTATAGGGGCGCCTGGGTGGCTCAGTGGGTTAAGCGTCTGCCTTTGGCTCAGGTCATGATCCCAGGGTCCTGGGATCAAGTCCTGTATCAGGCTTCCTGCTCAGTGGGGAGCCTGCTTCTCCCTCTCCCTCTCCCTCTGGCCCTCCCCCCTGCTTGTGCTCTCTCTCTCTTGCTCGCTCGGTCTCTCTCTCAAATAAATAAAAATCTTTTTAAAAAAACCTCAAGTATCACCCCAGAAGATACTCATTAATGATATGGGAACACAGTGACTTTACAAGGGACAAATCTGACAGATTTGTCCATGCTAACCAAGGAATCAAAGTTAACATCGCCAGTAATGGGATAGGTGGTCGCTGTGAGCTTCCTGGTAAGATGTACTGAGAAGAACTGAGCTTTGCTTATGCGGTTATTCCTGCCCAAAAGGCAGAATACAGATTGAGGGACATTCTGCAATATAACTAGTCTGCACTGCTCAAAAATATCAAGCTTGTGAAAGACAAGGAAAAACTGAAGAACGGTCCCAGATTAAAGGAAAGTAAAGGCACCCAACCACTGAATGCAATAACGATCATTACTGGGGCAGTTGGTGAAATTCGAAGAAAGGATATAGACAAGCTCACATATTGTACCAGTGTTAATTCCCTAAGTTTGATAACTGTGCTGGTTCTTGTAAAGAACTCTTGTTTTGGGGAAATACACACTGAAGTATTTAGGGGTAGTGGGGCCACATATTCTTTATGGGCGCTGGTGGCAAAGCAAAAGAGTGAATATTTTTAAATGTTAACATTTGGAGACTTGGGAAAAGGGTATATATAGCCTAAAATTATATTTAAAGAAAAAGTTTTTAAAAATAATACATTTTTGGACTTGACAAATTAGATGTAGGTGGTTATTTGGATTCTGTGTATTTTTTTATTGAATAGGGTTAGCAGTCCTCCTCCATTTCTAGAGAGTTCTTGGCAAATATACCTCGTTTACCTTCAGGCGTCTAACCTTCGCTCTCCCTCTCTGGTGCCTTCGTAGGCCTCTTCTGCCCCTCCCATCCCCGAGAGGCATACACTAGGCAGGCCATCGCTCTGCTGTCCCCAGGAACAGCCCATCGTTCAGCTTCTGAGGTTTCATGAGCCCTAGGGATGAGAGTCCCCTGGACCTAGGACCCTCCTGGAGGGAGCATCCTTCCTCTGCTGTCTGCAGTTATGATGTCCTTCTGTTTCAGTCTCGGGGTTCCAGCCTCATCAACTTATCATCCCCGTGCCTCATGCTCTTAGACTGTCCTCCCTTCAGGAAGTCAGAGAGGGTCTCTGGACTCCACGAGTTGAAGGCCTTCCCCAGCCAGTCCCCTTTAAGGCCCATTTCTTTCTCATGCAGGGTTAGCCTCTCCCTTCTTACTTCCCTAGTGGGACAGAACAGACTGCAGGTGCCTCCTCACACCCTGATATGCGAGATCAGACCCCCTTGCAGGATCTGCAAGAGTCTGGGAGACCTGTTCTGTGGGCTAGATTTAGTATCTGCCCACTCTGGCCTATCACGTGAAGAAGATAGAAAAGCCTCCTGGAAAAGTTTGTTACTGTGCTAGCTGACTGCATCCGTTCAAACCCCCGATATCCTATTTACTAGCTGGCTGACCTGCTGAGGTCTTTTAACCTTTCTGAGCTTAGAGACATTATCGATAAAATAGGCATAACAGCAACGAAAACACCCGTAACAACATCAAGGCACAGGAAGAGCTTGGCACGCGGCACTACTAGCTCTTGTGTTTTGTCAGACGGGGAAATACTTCTCAGAGAAGTTCCCCTGGGCCATGCCTTGTTGCGTCTCTCTCTTTATTGATGTTTCCCCACCCTGAGCTTTGCTTCGAGAAAGGGCTTTGGACCAGCCCTGTAGCCAGCTCCTTGCTATTTCCATCTGACTTCCTTTCTTCTTCCTCGGAGTTTAAAAGAACACAAAAGCACCACCCCACAGTGCTCCCGTGGCCCTGGGGAGGGGACTGAAAGGTGACATCAATCTCCAACTTGCCATGAGTACAGCCAGATGGGTATTAGCACCAGCCTCCTTCGCTGGCCACTGTGTGCCAACCAGGTGAGAGAGAGAGTTCTTGGCCTCAGGAGACCATAACTATGTCTTCAGGGCATGAAAAACAGCTACGCCATGACCTCAGGTCCTCTGGCTTGGTTCTCACCAACTGGCTGGAGCATGTCTCCAGGGTCTACAGTGAAATGACAAATCTGCCCAGACAAATATAGACATCTCTCAAGTGCAGAGTAGCCCATGAAACAAGTACATGATGGCCCGACTTTTCCAATGTTCTTCGCAGACCTAGTGATTCATGAGTCTAAATTGACAAGAAAAGTGCAGGGGAAGTGAAATAGATATGCCATCAAGTTCAAAAGGAGGGAGGCCGAGAGGCTGAAGTCAGACTGGCCTAAAGGCGTAGACTGTCCCATGTTCCAAAATTCAGGCCTTTAGTGTCCTTCTCCAGGAGCTGAGCAAATGTGAAAATATTTTTAATGCAAGAGCTGGAGGCTTTAGGGTAAAGACTTATCCATGTTTTTGGTTTTTTTTTTTGTTTTGTTTTGTTTTTTTTTGTTTTTTTTAAGATTTTATTTATTTATTTGACAGAGATAGAGACAGCCAGTGAGAGAGGGAACACAAGCAGGGGGAGTGGGAGAGGAAGAAGCAGGCTCATAGCAGAGGAGCCTGATGTGGGGCTCGATCCCGTAACGCCGGGATCACGCCCTGAGCCGAAGGCAGACACCTAACCACTGTGCCACCCAGGCGCCCCTTGTCCATGTTTTTGGACACATCCTTGTTATAGCCCTGTTTGGTCTTAAGGTAAAATGTTAAAGGTACGCTTTGAATATTTTGCAAAATACCCTGAATATTTAACTTCTCACCTCACCTTCCTCTACTCCGACTTTATCCAAAAGAAAAGTGCGAATTGGACTTAGAGGCTGCTTGTGCAATGCAGCTGAGTGCAGAAAGCTTTATATACAAGCAGTACTCTAATGACAGGAATGAGGAAATCAAGTCATCAATGACCAAAAGAACTTGCCTTCCCACCCGTCCACCGGAAACAGTTATGCCTCATGAGTGTACAGACCTATGAAAACGATCCACATTTAAATATTTAAAAGTAAGCATATTTCTCTTCCCCGACTCACCAGAAAGAAGGCAATTAATAACTCAGGATCAGGAGACACCCCTCACATTGCCATGTTATAGGTTGGTGGGTGCTGATTCAAAACAATGCTATCGACAAGTTCTGAAATTAGTTTCTAGCTGCAGGACATATTCTTATTAAGAGGCAATGCAGTTTCCCTACCTCAGCCACCATGAAGCAAGCCAACTCATGGGTGAAAATGACAATGGGTTAAAAGCTGGTGAAGAAATAGGAAAAGACATAGTAGTGAATGGTTGCTCATCAGAATGGAGGGGGTAGAGATAGGAGTGATGGCCTTTAAACACATTCATTAATAATTTGAGGAAGGAAGTGAAGTGCAAGTTTGTGTATGATGCAATATTGTTCCAGTTGCAAAACATCATGAAGAAATGAGAGGAACTCTAGATGAATTTAAAACACAGGGTAAGGGCAATAAAGGGAGGGAGATGGGACAGACTTCTTGTAATTGTACTGTGAGTAAATTTTATTAGTCTTTATAAAACTTTATTTCCTGAACATTTTACATTAAGGAAACACTGATTCTGCTAAAGATCCCTGCAAAGCAGGCCAGTATCAGTAAAGGAATATTAACATCCTTAAATATTTACTCAGAATTAAAATAATTAGGAATGATTCCGGATGGAGAAAAAAATGGAGTTTTTGGGTCTTAGTGAAACATTAAGATAATTCTGAAACCTGCAACAGGAAGACTGGGGGGGGGGGAAAGTGGAGTGTCACTTCATGTAAAATTGCCTTCATACCTTTATTAACAATTTAGTAATAGAGTTATGGACTTGGCGTTACGCTAGTGAAAAAGAAGGGAAATGAGGAGAATCTGGTATGGATATTGATAGTTTAGTTTTTGGATATTGATATTTTGTTTATCTATTTATTTTTTGAAGATTTTATTTATTTGTTAGAGCAAGCAAGCGAGTGCAAGCAAGCACAAGCAGGGGGGAGCAGCAGGCAGAGGGAGAAGCAGGCTCCCCACTGAGCAAGGAGTCCAATGCAGGACTCAATCCCAGGACCCTGGGATCATGACCTGAGCAGAAGGCAGACGCTTAACTGGCTGAGCCACCCAGACATCCCTTGGATATTGATATTTTAAAAAAAGAAACAAACCTTTAAACACCAGCTTTTAATTTCTAATTATAGGCTCCTACTAAAGTTTCTGGGTCCTATTTTAATCATTCGGACAGGTATGATAATGAGTAATAGATAGAAAAATCGAATTTTCAAAACAGGAAAGCTTCAAGTCTACCGAATGGAGAAAGTAAGTGAACTAATATGATTCAATCCACTCATTCAACAGATATTTTATTGAGGGAGTTAGAAACTAATCCTGGCAAGAGATAAACAAGTACACAGATACATAATGCTCTGCAGAAAATGATCAATGCCACAAAAAGGTACAAATAAGAACCTCTGTCTGTGAGGAAAAGAGACACATGGATGGGAAGGCAGGAAGAAGGTCACTCCTAGAGGGCTGGTGGGAAAAGTGGCTCAGTGTGGCTGGAGCTACAAGGAGTTAGATAGGCTGGGCCCAGTCTCAACCCTGAGCACTTGCCTGAGAAATCTGAACTTTATTTTCTGGTTGTTTATAGCACTCTTTGTGACCTGTAGTGCCGTTTGCTTGATGGCTGAAGGGATGAATGAAGCCATTGATATATTTTGAGCAGACCAAGTGACAAACTCCAATTTTTGCTTTAGGAAGATTAAGTGGCATGTGTAGGAGGAATGAGAGAGATGAGAGTTCTATTATAAGAGTTCCAGTCAAGAGCATGAGGTGACATTTACTGTGTTAATCCTACTACGTGCCCAGGATTCTACCAGATGCTTCACACACATACTCTCAATAATTATTTCATCCTGATAGTAACCCTTTGAAGAAGGAAGAAGAAGTATAGCATTCCCATTTTATTGTTAAGAAACAGGTTCAGAGGGGTTGAGGAATTTGCTCAATGCCACACGTGTAAGAGTGGTCGAACTAGGCTCCAAAGCAAGTCTGTCTGCCTCATAAGCTCATGCCTTTTTCAAAACAAAAAACAAAAAACCCATAACATGTTGACACTACTCAAGTAAGGGTGAATTTAACAAGTACAATGACAGGGAATGAAAAGGAAAGAAGAAAGAGAAGCAATTTTGGCAGAATCAGAAGTGTGTGGCAGCTGAAAACAGACAGGGACAAGGGATTAGAAAACGAGTCAAAGTTTCTAGCCCGGATAACAGACTATGGCTGTGAACTCAGATTTGCAAAGGAAGATAGCGAGTTCATTTTGGGGCTTTTTGTTTGCCATGACAGCAAAACATCCAAATAAGAGGACATAGGTCCATCTTCTCCCACAAGTGTAAAAATCCCTGAGAGGTCCCCCGCAGCACACATGGAAATGGCAGCATCACTCCTCAGTGACAGACACAGACTAAGGCCATTCTTCCTGGCTGTCCAGCCTTTGCACAAGTGACTTCTCCTCCTTGGCACATTTGTGCCTCTCCCCACTGACCTTCAGTTCACTCCTCAGTGCATTTCCCAGGAAGGCCTTCCCTGACTCTCTAGTTTCCTCATCTTAGGGCTTTTCTCTAGTGCCTCTGTCCTTTTCTGTGTCTGTCCCAGACTGAGTGGCTGGAGGGCTGGGGCTCTCTGAGGTTATCATTAAGTCTGACCCTCAAAAAATATTTGTTGACAGACTGAATGATTCCTATTGTTGCCCTGGAAAACAACTACCCTGCCTATTAAGTCACAGTTTCTTTCCTCTTAGGGCAGTGCAGTTAACAACCTCAAGACCAGGAAATCATCCTTCTCATCTCATACCAGGGTATTATTCATGCAGTTTACTCACTGTGAAGAGTTCCCTTGAAATAAAGCTAACAACTAGTCAAAGATTTACGAACGTCCTAGCGTCAATCAACTTTTTAGCAAGCCCCCTGATGGGGGCGGGAGGGGATGGGACCCGATCCCTCTTCCCTCTGTTTCCGAAATACACAAGCGGTGGTAAGAGCTTCAGAATTTTTCCATGGGAGGATCTCCCGTGCTGCTCTCATGTTGTAATTGGGGGCTATGATTCTTTTTTTGAACCAGCTTTTGCAGAGCAGTGTTCTTACTTAAAAGTGAAGATCCGTGTGTGTGGTCGTGTGGCTTGCGGGTGGGGAGCATGAGGATGTTATTGGGGGAATCTCTAATACACCTCTTGGCTCTTTTTGAATAAGGTAGTTTTGAGGTCTCTCAACTGTCAAATTCCATTCTGTTTTCTTTCCACAGGGAGTTCCCTTGAGCGTTAGAAGCTGTGGAAGTCGGCTTGTGGTGGGGAGCCTAATTCCCAGAAGCATTTGGGGATCTCGAGAGGGCTGGGGTTTTCCCTCGTGGGGTTTCAGGGCTGCTCAGAGCCACGACTTGGAGCCGCACTTGTCTAGCGCCTGGGCTTTTATGGGGCAAAGAGCAGGAAAGCCAGGACTTCGGTTCGCGCCTGGGCGGCTGAGGGTGAGGGTGGGGGTGGGGTGGGGGACGGGCGGCGACTGCAGGGACCCGGGTGGGGCGGGGGCGGGACAAGCGGGGCGGGGCGAGCCAGTCTGAGGCCCGGAGGCGGGGCCACGCGCGGCTCGCCCCAGCCCAGGCCGCCGCTGGGCTCCGCCTCGCCGGCTACGCAGGCGGCGGGGCTGCGGCACGGGCCGGGCGGCACCATGGCGGCGGCGGCGCCTGCTGCTGCGGCGGCTTCTTCCGAGGCGCCGGCGGCGACTGCGACGGCTGAGCCCGAGGCCGGGGACGGGGACAGTCGAGAAGTCCGAGTGCTGCAGAGCCTGCGGGGCAAGATCTGTAAGCAGGGGCCGGGCTGAAGGGACCCACCCGGCGGCGGCGGCCGCCGCCGCGGGGCTGAGGGGGCGGCGGGCGCGCGGGGGTGGCGGCACCGAGCCGTGCTGGGATCGCGGGGCGAAGAGGGGACCTGGGCAGACGATGCCCGGGGCCCGTGCCGGGGCCGGGCGAGGCGCGCGGGTGAGGCTGGAAGGGGGGTGTGTTGGGGGAGGCGTCGCCTCGACGGGGCGGCGTGGGCTGGGGCTGTCCTTGTCCGGAGGGAGTGGAGAGCCGGGAATTTGCGTGGAGGGGGCGCCCTGAGCAGCGCCGGCCTGAGGGGCTCGGCTTTGGGGCGCGGCCTGGACGTGGGGACGCCCCAGCCGGGGGCGGAGGCCGGGGGCGTGAGCCGGGGGCGTGAGGAGTTTCCGGCCGCCCTGGGACGCAGGCCTCCGGGCGGTGCGGGCGCCGGGGAGCGGCTCCGAGGTGGGAGCGGAGCGGTAATTACGGGAGGCGCGGCCGGAGGAGGAGGAGGAGGAGGGCGGGGAAGTGGGGCTGGCCCGAGGGGAGGGGGCTGCCTGCTTCCTGGGCTCAAGAGCCTGTGCGAGGTTGAAAAAGGCGCCCTGAGCTGGAGGAAACAGGCCGCCCTGGGACTCTGGTGACCGCCGCTCGGGGTGTTCGCAAGTGAGCGCGCCGGGAGGGGCTCGGGCCCGGACACCTGTACTCGCCCCACCTCGCTGCGGCGGGGACTTGGATCGAGAGACAGTGTGACTGACAGGGACTTAAGACAGGATGTAGTGGCTTCCTGTGAGCAGGTCTCAAAACACAGTCATCCAGCCCGCACTTAACCCACTTAATTCCTTTCCTTCTCGTGCATTTGTTACTTTTGTGAGTGAGCCATATTAGCTGACTTAATACAAAATTTTTGCTCAGAAGCTCTGAGCGTTACAATAGACCATTTGAATTCGGTCATTTGGACATTTGTTTTTAAAAAGTGACTGGGAGTCAGAGTTACAATTTTTTCACAGTAGTTTATTCAGAGGAAACGCCTTTTTTTTTTTTTTTGCTATTTGTAAGATATATCAATAAAACTTATTTTTGCTTTTGTCAAAAATCATTTTTCTTTATTCAGTATTCTCAGAATGGAAATGTGCTTCATCTTTCAGGTAAATAACCCTTAGTAAGAGGAGTACTTTTTACTTTGTAAGAAGAAAATCGAATATATATTGCAATAAAATGGCTAACAATGCTCTTTGTTGCACAGGATGTGAAATTTTCCTCTTCCTGAATAGTGATATTAATTGAGCTTGGATTCTCTCCCTTTCCTCTTTTCAAGTTGCTCCCCTCTTCAAGTACTGAGATTTTATTAAATCTCAGAGGCTGTTATGTTAAATTTTCTCATTTTTTTGTTCCCAGAAGTAGTCCTAGGCAACTTAAGATCTTGAGTACAGTTCTCAAAACCTGGAAAATGACATCAGAGAAATAGATCTTGTCTATATCTAAGTTCCCAATATTAAAATTACTTTCTAGGGTATAAAATCTTTTCAAAATTCAGATTAAGTCTTATATTTAATATTTACATATATCTAATTTAACATTTGGGAAAACTATAAATGGGCCAGAGTTGCCCCCTTGATCTAATTTTCCAAATTTTACCACTTTTACGTTTTAGTGTCACTTGATGCTATGCACTGTCCAGTGGAGCCTCACTGATTTATAGAGCTGCAGGTTATACTATGGAACATACATACATCTTGGAATTGAGAGTTAGGGTTGGGCTGTTTCCAGAAGGATTTAGCAGCCCTGCACCTTTACCTACTCCATAGCAAAGATACCACAATAGGAGATGTCACTGTGAGTGAAACTCAGACCTACAAATACAAAAACACAACTTTGTTTCTGTGCCTTAGAACAATCCCACTACCCAGATTTGGAGATTGATCATCCAGTTGCTGGGAATGATACTACCACTTTACCCATAGTGGGGTATCATATTTGTTATTTCAGTCAGTTTCTTGCTTTTGGAATTGCTTGGCTTATAGCTCTGGTCACTGAGTATGTGGTTTTTAGAAAAAAATGTATTAGGATACTTATATATGAAGCTTTTCCTCACCTCCCTGTCCATTTCTTTGCCCTTCTTTTAGCTGGTATAATCCAGAGTTGGTTGACCTTCAGAACCCTGTGAAGAGATGCCTTTTTCTGTTTCCCTGAAACTGACATGTGTGTTTTACAGGGTGGGGGCTGGAGGGCTGGAGGAGTCATTAGCAGGTGCTAAAGTCACAGAAATGGGATGGTGGTGATTCTGACAATGAAGATACTAAGCAGCTTGAGGGTGTGGGTAACCAGGTCAGCTTTCCTTTTCACCATACTGGGATACCTCAGAGGAAAGCCTGATAGTACCCACTAGACTGGAGATGTGCTGGGAGATTTCAGACTGCTGTTTGAGATCCTCTAATCTCGGGAGTTAGAGCTCCATAGGGCTCAAAGTGAGCCTCAAAGGAACATCCTTTTTTGTAGAGCGATAGGACCCTTCAACTCCAAATCCTCCCAGCAAAAAGTGAGGATGGATTGGATTTATTTATCTTTAAAGTCCTAGAGATAATAGTCTACAGTCTTCTTTAGGGGTTTCATTCCAGTATTTGTTAATTTTATTATATCCTTCACAAGGTGAAATAACCAGATCGACAGATTGGAAACCCACTTTGTGGTCAGTTTCAATCAACTAACATTAGCAAATCCAGTGTTGCTGACAATATTTTGTCTTCTATGCTGATCCTCAATTCCCTGAGGTCGTTTTAGTGCCCTAGGAAACCATGGCCATTCCAAATGGTCAGCTTCCCTAATATTTAAGAGGCAGGTATGGTTGTTGAAGTCCTAGAGTTGTTGAATGAACTCTTGATAAAGGAAATTAAGTTACTACAGACTCCATCCTTTGGTGTGAACTGCCATGCAGTGAGTGGCCGGTATGCTTAGTACCTGAAGCACTTTTGCATTGCCCCCCACCCCAACACCCCACATACAAGCTAAAGAGAGGGATTGGAACTTTCTTCTTTGTACATTCAAGCTTCATGCTGTTATTTTACAGTGTCTTTTTGGTTAGGGCCTTTTGTTAAGTTTGCTTTTATCTAATGAAATTAGTTTGTAATCAGAATGTAGGAATGTTGCTGAAAGAGCCCATGCCACCTTGTTCCTGGGTTTACCTGCTCAGGGGAGACCAGAATCTGAGGATTGGTCTCCTCAGATTGGTACGCCAGCCAGATCTGAGGATTCGTTTGAATATTGAGATGTCCAGTACAGTGTGAGATCTGTGGGATCATGATGTGTCCCAGAACACACTTGGTCTCCTTGGTATCTCTAGACTGAATGATATAGGGCTTTTTGGGAAAGTAGGATCTGTGGGGTCTGGTTAAGGGCTTGAGTTTAGAAGCTTGGTCAGGTTAGTTACCTGAATTTCTTCTTTTAATTTCCAACTGTTAACCTTTTTGTGCCTCTGTATTCTTTTTTTTTTTTTTTTTTTAAGATTTTATTTATTTTAGAGAGAGTGCCCATGTGCTGAAACCAGGAGTCGGATGCCTAACTGACTGAGCCACCCAGGCGCCCCTGTGCCTCTGTATTCTTGTTTGTATAATGGATATAATAAAAATACCTATCTCACAAGATTGATTTGAGAATTAAATAAATCCCCTTCTCTAGTCATTTCTCTCCTTCCCCCCAGGGGCTCGGTCAGACATGGACCATCTCTTGGGAAGGAATAAATAGGAGATAAAAATTAATCTTTATCTGATGTTCTTATCAACGCTTACTGGCATTTCCTGGTGTACAAAGCTGATTAAAATCAGAAGGACTGTATTCTGTTTCATACATTGTTAGTTATTAGTCATGTGATTTTAGGCAGCTCGCTTACCTTTTGAGCTTACCTTCCTCATCTTTAAAATGGGAATAATGCTTCATCACTAGCCATTTTGTACTTGTTGTTCCCTCTGCCTGGAAGTGTCTTTTTCCTTTCCTCCACCCCATACGTATGTCAGGGAACTCCTACACATCCTTCAAAAGCCTGCTGCATGTGATCTCCTGACCAAAGCCACCTTTGGGGCGGGGCACCACCACCCCCATCACTGGAGAGAATGTGTTAGGCCCTTGTACTGCTGGGGAGTTGTAATTCCTTGTCCTTATTCTAGCACATTTTATAGAAATTGTTTATTTTCCCCATTAGACTGCAAGCTCTTCCAGGGTAGAAGTTATTCCTTTTTTTTTTTTTTTTTTTTTAAACTATCCCACTGTCAGCATAATGCCTGGGACATAATAGGCCTTTAGAAAATGCCCTACTTCTCACTATGTTATCCTGAGGAGGATTTGAAATACTAGATGTGAAACTGTTTTGTAAATTTTACGGATAAACTAGAAGATGATAGTATTGTTGAAAGAAAACTTCATGGGTCTGTGACAGGAAGTTCATCCCTTTCAAAATCACAGTGCCAATTGAGCTTATGTTTGAACGGATTCCAAAGTTGCCTCATTAGGAAAAGGATTACATTTTTCTAAATGCATGAGTGCTTATTATTAGGATATTTGAATATCGTTACCTGACTGTATTCCATGAATATTGTTACTAATTGGTCCTGGACCTGGAAAAGAAAAATCTCATAATTGTGCTTGATACAGTAAATGTTTTATTTGTCATGGAAGGTTGGAATTTTTTAGTAGTAAGGTATTAATCAAGACATTTTATTGATCCTGCAATAGAATTGAGAGAGATTAAAAAGTTTATTCATGCTAAGAATTTATTACTATCAGATATTTGAAATTAGATGAGTTATTTAATAAATTAATAGAGGGAAAGATTGCTTGAAGGTTTGTTCATACTAAGAATTCATTATTGTCAAAAATTTGAAATGAGATGATGAGTTATTTAGGAGCGAGGAAGAATCCGTCTTTCAGATGGATAGAAATGAGAGAAAAGAGTTCTTTGTAAAAGTTCACAGAGCAGTCTGCTAATCATTTGCTCTGAGGAAGACAGGAGGTAAACCTCAATGAGTTCATAGAGTTGTTGTTTTTTTCTTTTCTTTCTTTTTTTTTTTTAACTTAGAACTCTTTGAATAGCTTCTAAGAGACTGTGGAACTAATGTAGCTGAAATAAAACTATCGTTTTATCCTTTAATCTTAGATGCCAATCCTATTTCCTTTTTAATGTGCTTTATGAGATTATTTGACAATAATATCAGATTACATGTTTTATTTACTAATAAAGTTCTGTTCTCTTTTAAGAGCTGCTGACAGTTTTGTTGTACAGTCATCACTTAATGTAAATTAAGACACTTCATATTATTAAGAAATTTTTTATGATTTGCCTTTGGTTTTGTGTGTTATCTCAGTCATCAAAAATCAGTAGCTAAAATAATATGCTTTATGATGTTATACCAATGTACATGCAAACATCGATGAACAATAATTGACAAATTTGTTATTGTGGACTTCGTTCTAGGAATATCATTAATGACAGAATGACTTTGGGCAAATCCTTTAACTTTGCCCAAAGACTCCCTATTTTTTCACTTGTGAAATGAGAGGTTTGGATGTGGTCTTTAACATCCCTTCTAGCACTAAGTCTTAGTTGCTTTTTAAATTGAGCCATTTGCTTTAAGACATTACATCAGATGCTTTTATTTTAATACTAAAATGTTTTTCCTATGTCTGTTTTGTATAAGATGCACGGTTTGAAATACTTTTCCAAGATTTTAGGTAATTTGAATCTTAAAAAAATTTTTTTCTGTGGCTATTAACTTATTCAACAGTACATAATATCTGAGTGTCTGTTAGGACATTAGCCCCCTGCACTGTGAATTGAGCCTAGGCTGTGAATGGGATGTTTTTGGAAAAGCTCTTACTAGTTTATCCTTCAATCTGTACTAAACAGCAGTTGCTTTTAGATACCTGTATTCTTGAGAGAATTGCTGAGGTTTGGAGCTGGAAGATAGGGAACATATTGTGTCCCCTTATTTTACAAATGAAGAATTTGACACTCAGGTATTCCAAGTGTTACACAGTTAATGCCTGTGCCTGTTGAGCACTATTCCATTACTATCAAAGTTCTTTCTGAAATGCTAGGTAGAATGAATTCGTCATTAGTATGAATGTTGCAAATGTCCCACATTTAATATATGAGGATTGTATTGCCTGTAGTAATATATCCAGTAGTAGTAATACATTTTCACTGTGCCATCTACACACTCTCATCTGTTCCTTTTTTTTTTTTTTTAAGATTTTATTTATTTATTTGACAGAGAACACAAGCAGGGGGAGCAGCAGGCAGAGGGAGAGGGAGAAGCAGGCTCCCTGCTGAGTAAGGAGCCCAATGTGGGGCTCGATCCCAGGATCCTGAGATCATAACCTGAGCTGAAGGCAGATGCTTAACCGACTGAGCCACCCAGGCGCCCCTCATCTATTCCTTTTTTTTTTTTTTTTAAGATTTTGTTTATTTGTCAGAGAGAGAGCGTGTGAGGGCACCTACAAGCAGGGGGAGGAGCAAGCGGGGGGAGGAACAAGCAGGGGGAGGAGCAGGCTCTCTGCTGAGCAAGGAGCCTGATATGGGACTGGATCCCAGGACCCCATGATCATGACCTGAGTCCAAGGAAGACGCTTGACTGACTGAGCCACCGAGGGGTCCCTTTTTAAGAACTTTGTGAAGTGGTTAGGATTAGTGATGAAACTGTGCTTGTGACCTAGATGGAGATTGAGCCTGGTTGTTAACCTATTTGTGTCATGCTATAACTCAGCTGTTTTCAGTCCTGACTGCCTATCGATGTCACCTGTGAACTTAAAAAAATTCTGATGCCCAGGCTGTACTCTAGACCCACTGAATCAGAATTTCTGGGGCGGTACTTGGACATCTCTGAGTTTGAAATGTTCCGTAGCGGGGCTCCTGGGTGGCACAGCGGTTAAGCGTCTGCCTTCGGCTCAGGGCGTGATCTCCGCGTTATGGAATCGAGCCCGACATCAGGCTCCTCCGCTATGAGCCTGCTTCTTCCTCTCCCACTCCCCCTGCTTGTGTTCCCTCTCTCGCTGGCTGTCTCTCTGTCGAATGAATAAATAAAATCTTAAAAAAAAAAAAAAAAAGAAATGTTCCATAGGGAGTGATAATGGACCCCTAAGATGGAGAACCTCTGCCTTTGCCAGTTGAACAGACTAGCCACAAACTACCCGAGTGTTAGCAACCTGCTGTGCATGACCATTTCTATTTATGTATGTATGTATGTATGTATGTATGTATGAATGAGACAGAGAGAGAGTGTGGGTGAGCTCTGGGGGGGGGAGGGGTGGGGGTAGAGAGAGAGGGAAAGAATCTTTTTTTTTTTTTTTTTAAGATTTTATTTATTTGACAGATAGCCAGCGAGAGAGAGGGAACACAAGCAGGGGGAGTGGGAGAGGAAGAACCAGGCTCTCAGCAGAGGAGTCTGATGTGGGGCTCGATCCCAGGACCCCAGGATCACGCCCTGAGCCGAAGGCAGATGCTCAACGACTGAGCCACCCAGGTGCCCCGAGAGGGAAAGAATCTTAAGCAGGCTCCACTCGGGGCTCAGTCTCACAACCCTGAGATCATGACCTGTGCTGAAATCAAGAGTCAGCCGCTTAACCAACTGATCCACCCAGGAGCCCCTGTGTGTGACCATTTAAAGAGTACCAGTAGAAAGTGTGGTGTGATCACAGGGAGTTTTATTTGATTATTTTTTTAAAAAGATTTATTTATTTATTTGTTTGATTAGATAATACCAAGTACCTGGTACAAAACTGAAAAGGTACAAAAGAGTATACATTTAAAAGTAAGTTTTCTTACTTTTGTTGCCCCTAGCTGTTATTCCCTCTCCACTAGCAAGCATTACCAGTTTCTTGTCTGTGCTTATGGAGATTATTTAAATATTTACAAACATAAGTGTAGGAGTATTGATCTCTCTGACCAACATACAAATTGTAGCAAAATATATACGTTGTTTGCCTCTTTTTTTTTTTGCACTTAGCAGTAGTAGCTTGAAGATTTGTGGTATCCGTACGTATGGGGAGCTGCCTCTTTTTTTTTTTTTTAACAGTTGCTTAATATTGCATCATCTGTATATACCACAGTTTATTTAACCAGTCCCCTATTGATGGACATGTAGGTTGTTTCCACTTTTTGCTATTACAAACAGTATTGCAATAAATAACCTTGTTGTTATGTCATTTTTGATATGAGTGCCTGTGTCTGTAGGATAAATTCCTCGATGTTAAATTGATGAATTGGTGTGTACATTTTTATTTTGGAAAGACAGTGCCAAATTGCTTTCCACAGAAACTATAGCAATTTTTGTTCCCATTGGCAATGAATGAATGCCTGTTTCTTTGCTCACATAGTGTGTATTTTAAAACGTCTTGATCTCTACTGGTCTGATGGAAAGGAACATTTGATTCGTAGTTTTAATTTGCACTTCTTCTGAATGAGTTTGAGGATCTCTTCATATTTTTAAGGGCCATTTTTATTTCCTTTTTTTTTAGTGAACTTGTTTATTTTGTTTGTCCTTTTTTTCTATTGGATTATCAGTCTTACTGATTTGTGCAAATGCTTTATGCAATAAGGAAGCTAGCTATTTTTTTTAATGGAAGGATGTTTAAAAATTTAGATGCTTTGGCTGATGCCTGCGTTTATTCTTGAGAAGTTGATTGTGAGATCCAGTGAGGGCAGTCAGTTTATTGGTTTCATCTGCTTATATAATTTCTGATATTAGAAGAGAGATGGAAAAAGAACTTGTTGAGGAAAGATAAGTATTTATAAACAGGAGTTAAGAGACAAATAGTAGATTGTGAGAGAATATTTACAGTAAATCCTATTAACAAAGAGAAAACACTTGCATAATACTTATTCTTTGCCAGATACTGTTTTAAAGCCCTTTAAGCATATTAAATTATTTATTTATTTATTTAAAAATATTTTGGGGCGCCTGGGTGGCTCAGTTGTTAAGTGTCTGCCTTCGGCTCAGGGCTTTCTCCCACCGTTCTGGGATCGAGCCCCACATCAGGCTCCTCTTCTGGGAGCCTGCTGCTTCCTCTCCCATTCCCCCTGCTTGTTTTCACTCTCTCGCTGCCTGTCTCTCTATCAAATAAATGAAATAAATCTTTTTTTTTAAATTATTTATTTATTTATTTATTTATCTGAGAGAGAGAGAGAGCACAAGCCTGGGAGAGAGGCAGAGGGAGAGAGTGAGGGAGAAGCAGACTCCCCGCTGAGCAGGGAGCCTGATGTGGGGCTGGGATCATGTCCTGAACCAAAGGCAGATGCTTAACCGACTGAGCCACCCAGGCGCCCTGGCACATTAAATAATTTCATCCTCATCATAACTCTATAACATTTATTATCCACATTTTACATGTGGGGAAACAGAGGCACAAGAGAGCTAAACCAAGTAACTTGACCAAGATCAAACAGCTAGTGATTGGTGGAGTTGTCATTCAAACTGGGCAGGCTGGCTCCAGGGTCCAACCTCTTGCTCCTAACCTATATGCTGTACTGCCTCTGTATTTGTTAGTGTCCAGAATATATAAAAAGTTCATACAGATTTTAAAAAGGATAAGGGCATTAGAAGAATAAAAGATATGAATAGACATTTCACAGAAAGAGGTAAAAAAGGCCAGTAAACATAAGAAAATACTGGTAAGATTTAATAAAAATCAGGGGAATGCAAATTTTTAAAAGCTATGATTTTGTGAAAAAAGGAAAGCTTGTTAATTTCAGTATTTGGTGGGGGTTTAGGGAAGTAGGTAACTTTCCTCACTGTTGCTATGAACTTAAATGGGTAAAGCAGTGTTGGAGAGCATTTTGGCAAGATCTGTTAAAAATCTAAATGTATATTCCCTATGCATTTCTACTACATATCTACCCTGCAGAAACATTTGGACATTTGCAAAAGAGTTATATATAAAGGTGTTTAATGTTGCCTTGTTGGAGAAACAAACAATAGAGACAACTTAAGTGTGCATTGTAGGAAAATGGCTAAATAATATGTTAAATATTCCATAGCAGCTAAAAAGAATGAGGTGTGTCCAGAGTATGACAGGAAAGAACTTCAAGACTATCATTTGAGTGAAAGGACCAAGTCGTTAGAATGGTATGTGTTTTATCTTTTCTACGTGTTATATGGGAAAACGCACAGAAAGAGGTTTGAAAGGAGATAAAATGTTGGTTACCTCAGTAGTGGACAAAGTGAATTAGCCTTGCTTATAATGGTTTAATTTTCTATAGAGTATTTATATATTAGCTATGTTATGAAAAATGACTATATGTAAATGAATTTGGTACAATTTTAGTCCAAGCTCTCTTGCTCTACGGTTGAAGACTATCCTATCTACAGAAATAAGGGTAGCCAAATGTTAGGCTTGGTAACTTTTTGAATGCCCCGGAAGTAAAGTCAAATTTTCTGTCAGGTTCTTTGGTAACCTTTTATTTTTATAGAATTTCAGACAAAAATTTGTAGGAGCAATATAGTGAAATCCCATATACTTTGCCTGTTTTCACCAATTGTTTTTGTTCAAAAAGTTGACTTTTTAAAAAATTCAGTGTTTCAGAGGAATGAGGTAAAAAGAATAATTTTTATCCTTTAAAATATTATAACACTTGTATGAATGGTGAGGAACCTCTTAGTTTTGAATTTGAACGATTTTATATAAAATTTTCTTAGTGGATAGGGGAAGTGAAAAAAATTTTTGAATATATTTGTTCTTTTCCACGTACTATGTTAGTATACTTTGGAAATTATTTCATTTAATCCAAATTCATGAAAAAGATTGTATGCCAACAAAAAGGTTTTTTTGCTCAGAGTTTAAAAAGTCAGAGCCAGGTTTTCAGAAGGTCTGTAAGTTACCGAGGTCACTGTCCGTTTGTTTTCCTATTTGCCTGTCAGATGGTATATTCAAAAGAACTGATGTGTATATTTCTTTTATCAAGAAGTTGATAATTATCCCTAAATTGGTTATGGTCTAATATAATGGATAGTCAATAAAAGTAGAATGTTGGGATGCTGTAAAAATTTATCTTAAATACTGTTTAGAGAATTTACAAAAAATGTTACTCTTCTCTCTGCCTGACTATGCTCATGTGCTTTTGTCTGTGCATGTAAATGGTTCTCCTAGAACACATAACATGTATATACTTGTACATGCACATTTGTAGGTACAATTTATTTATATCTGGGTGCTACTTTTTTTTTTAAGTACTAGATCATAATGAGTCCCATTTTGCATTTGGGCCACCAGGATGCCATTATCAGAAATAGCTACCATGTCCCATTTGTGTGCTATCCATGTAGCCCTTAGTTTTGCCACCACTTGGCTTTTCATTTGCTTGCCATACTGGGTTCTGTTGGTCAGTTTAGGAGACTTGCTAATAAGCTTCATGTAGCTGTAGGGACCATTGGCCTATCCTAGGAGAGATTCCTACCATATGTGCTTCAAAGTTTGGTTTGCTACTTGAGAAAGGGGCTGTAGGGAGCTTAGGAATCAGCACACGTTCAAAAGTGAAACCTGAAGTGGGTAAGACAAACTACAGGAAGATCCTGCCTGCAACTTGGTGACGTATCTGTATAACCCATGGACACTTCTGGCAATATCTTGCAAAACTTGCCTTTTTATGTAGTTTCCTAACTTATTGTTCTGGACTAAACTTCAGTGAGAGGTGATTAATATGATAGCAATATAGATAACTGTATGATAATTGTCATGCATATGACTTGTGTAAAGCAAGAGGCTCCTAATTATATTCTGTAGACTTTTCCACTGAGGAGTTGCATCTTACCTACTAGGACATTTTTGAGGAGTTGCCCTGGAGTTTATGTTTTAACCTTGACTTTATGCTTTCTCAAGAATTGTACTTGCAGGGGCGCCTGGGTGGCTCAATCAGTGGAGGGTCCAATTCTTGATTTCAGCTCAGGTCATGATCTCAGGGTCATGGGATCCAGCCCTGCGTTGGGCTCCGTGCTCAACAGGGAGTCCGCTTGGGATTCTCTCCCTCTGCTCCTTCACCGCACCTCTCTCTCTCTGTCTCTAAAATAAATAAACCTTAAAAAAAAAAAAGTTGTACTTGTATATTGTTGATGTTTGATAGGCACAAAACAAGTTCTTTGCTCACTGCATCTAGGCTACCCCTCTAAACTCTGCTGGATTCCTGGAGCCATTTGCCCACTCAAGTGCCTCCTTAGTGGTATTACCTTGCTTTTAGGCATGTTGATGATTACACAGTGCTTTATTTTTACGATGGAATAGGAGTTCATGTTACTGAAACTATTATTCCTGATTTCTTTAACCTTCCAGGTTCCGTGTTAATATTATAGTGCCTGTTGTTAAGCAGAACCAGATTTCTGTTAGGGATTATGCAGTGTGTTGATTTTTTACAATTTGTCAGTTGAATGAGATTATAGAATCTCAGATTATATATTTTAAAGATAATTTATCATTTACTGGGAGTGAGAAAAATTGCTGACAATCTAGTTATCTGATCATCTTAAATTATGCATGAAAAGCCCTACCCTACTGAGTAGGAGATACTCCAGCAGTCACCATTGCTTATTGGTACCATTTCTCATCCTGTGCCTGAATAATATCACAAATGTATAACTTCCCAGTGGTGCTTTCAGGGTGACAGCTAAGGAGGGAAATAGCTTCGTAACCTTTTTCTCCTCAGCAGTTTTTAGGCACCTCGCCCACTTTTCGTTACCAAACACCTAATACTTTGAAGAGGGTGAATAGGAGACTCTTGGGAAGGTCAGGTGTGATTATGGCAGTTCTTCTCATGTAAGATTTCTTTATCCTATACAAAGTATTTATTAGATATATAGAAATCAAATGAATGCTAAATGGTAGTGTAGCATGTTGAAAGCATAGTTTTCTGCAACTTTTCTAGAAATCACCTAACCTTTCTGAGCTTTAGTTTCCTCTTCTATACGTTTGGAATTATGGTCTTTCTAATCTTTCAAAGGGGTTGTGAAAAGATTGGATGACTTAGTACTGCTGGCACGTGGTACTGTTAAGTATGGGCTGTAACATAAGCTGTAGTGATACTGGGTAAAGTATATTTTCAGAGTTTTGTTGATGAACAGTTTATTTATGTGTACCTCTTATCTTGTCGTAGAAATAAAAATTGAACTTTAGGGGGCGCCTGGGTAGCGCAGTCGTTAAAGCGTCTGCCTTCGGCTCAGGGCGTGATCCTGGCGTTCTGGGATCGAGTCCCACATCAGGCTCCTCCGCTATGAGCCTGCTTCTTCCTCTCCCACTCCCCCTGCTGTGTTCCCTCTCTCGCTGGCTGTCTCTCTGTCACATAAATAAATAAAATCTTTAAAAAAAAAAAATTGAACTTTATAAGAAAATTTGAAAGACCTTATAAATGTTAACATATAGGATTATCTTATTGTGCATAATTAAATAGCATAACACATTTTAATTTTATACTAAACTTGTCAACAATGAAGCTGTATATATTCTTAAGTGCATATTCGATTGATTCTTCTTCACTGTTTTTTTGTTGTTGTGGATATAAATGATAAAGTTTGCATATTTTTTTCTTTTCCCCATCTAAAGTTCTAGTCCTCGGTTCAGCTTGCTGTTCCCGTTGTTAGAACATCATATCCTGAGTCACACGGGCCAAATTCTGTCAATTCTGTCTCTGTAGTAATTTCTTCCAGTTTTCTTTTTCTTCCCATTGCTCTTTCAGTACCTTAGTTTAGGCCCTGTAACTGTCAGAGTAACTTTCCTGAAGCATAGATCCAACCACACAGAAACTTTTAGTGACCCTTGTTGCCTAGCATGGCGTTTCAGATTCTGTTGATTCCACCCTTTCTTTACAGTCTTATCTCTTCTTATTCCCCTTTCATCTTCCTTTATGCTTTAGCCAGTTTGTACTATTCACTGCCTCCTTGGAGGTGCTCCTTTTGTTCTCACCTTCAGAACTTGTGCCTTACTCCTGGAGTGTTATCCCTCTACCCCTCATTTCTATATTTGGGGGAAAAAAATCACTCGGGAAATTACTATGAAGATCATGAAGTAATGTATATGAAAGCCCTTAAGAAACATCTGCTGTATATAATGTATATATTAATTTATTCAGTAAATGGTATCTACTATGATTCAGCTTTCTTCTCACCCCAAGTAATCTTTTTTTAGGATCATCTTGTTCAGGACCCTGGTTTGCAATTTCTTAGGGGTTTATCGCCCTGGGATCTGTTTTGGTTCTTAACTTTGTATCCTTTCAAATATTTATACTTGGGCTTCAGGGTACCTTAGGATAATTTCAGAAAGGAATAGGTGTCTATTCCTCTCAGCACTGCTGTATTCAGAAAGACATTGAAAGTGAAAAGAAAAGACTAGGCTTTAGAATTTGATTTCTTTTTTTTTTTTTTAAAGATTTTATTTATTTATTTGACAGAGAAAGACAGCCAGTGAGAGAGGGAACACAAGCAGGGGGAGTGGGAGAGGAAGAAGCAGGCTCACAGCAGAGGAGCCTGATGTGGGGCTCGATCCCATAACGCCGGGATCACGCCCTGAGCCAAAGGCAGACGCTTAACTGCTGTGCCGCCCAGGCGCCCCTAGAATTTGATTTCTTTTAAATCACCTTACTAGCCAATGTAACTGTGAATTTTTTTGGGGGGGGTTTGTTTTAATTTATAAAAGGAAACAGTAATGCTTCTCAGGGTCGTTGTACACATTAAACAAGGTATTTGAGAAAATATTTAGCACTGTCTTGACTACTTGATAAATATTTGTCATCTTCTCTTACTTCCGAGTATTGTCCTCCTCTGGGACACACACAGACACACATACAAACCTACAAGTATAAGTGCACACACCACCACCCACATACACATAAGCACATATGTACAAACTCACGTACATGTCTAGAAGCGGATACACCAGAATCTCTACCTCCTAGCCTGGTATTTGGAATTCTAGTCCTATGTAAAATTTGTATGGTAGAAACTGCATACTATCTAGTGACCTTTGCATAGAACCATTGATCTTGTACACAGAGAGTTGGCATCTTTTTATTTTTGTTAATCTAAGTTATCTTATCAGTTTTGATTCCCAGTGGTGTTTATCTTCGTGGTTTAAATTGTTTGCTTTTTGCCAATGACTGAAAGCACTGTTTTCTCTAAAATATTTACTTGTCTCCCTCTTCCTTCAGGTATTTGTGCAGAAGTTACCTTCTCAGTGGAACCTTCTGGGCCGTGCCCCCCTCGCCTCCCCATTTATGTGATGATTCATTCCTGCCTAACACTTAATTAGTAACACATCATCTTTACTTATTTATTGTTTGTCCATTTGTGTTAGCTCAATGAGAACACAGTTTTGTCTGCTTTTCTCACTCTTCTATCTCTAGCGTCTTAGTGTAGTTACTCAGTAAATATTTGAATGTGTGAATTTCAGGATAGGTTTGTTTTCAGTATGATATCTCTGTGTTAACACTGTAAGGGTTCTTATATTTCGTGCTTTTGATAACTATATAGGAAACTTTTTTTTAACCTTTGGTACAGTTGACATAGATCAACTTACATCAACTGGAAAAAAGATATATGCAATTTTATAATTTGTGATGTGATATTAGAACTTCCTTGTTGTCCATGCTAAAATTCTACACACATGCACACTCATACTTAACTTAGTAGATATATTTCATTATCTATCATAAGCAAAGCATGGTGCTAAGAACTGGTGCCTTCCTTTGAGAAGTTTGTAATTCAGTGGTGAAATGTATAGCTGTCTCCTTTGCTAGTTCCTTCTCATCTCTACTAACTCAAAATGGTTAGAGAGTTTTAAGGCTGTCTTTAAATCTCTTTTTTTTTAATCCATATTTACTCTCCTTTTGATCTTGTATAGTCTTGTGGTTTTATAAATATTATGTACTTACTGATGATTCTAAAATTTTCCCACAGCCAGGACTTCTTTGTCCTGTTGACATCTACACTTGGATGTATAATTGGCATCTCAGACTTAAGATGCCTAATACAAACTGTTGATCTCCCTCTCACAACAAGAGGCTCCTCCTTCTGGGAAATGACATCTCTGTTCATCCCTCTGTTTAGGCTGAAACTCTAAGAAGTCTTCCATAACCCCTTTTTCTATCATACCCACATCCAGAATATAAAAAATCCTATTGGCTCCATCTTCAAAAATATGCCCAGTTGACCACTTCTCTCCATGCCAGGATTGCTCCCTGGTCTAAGTTATCTGTAATCAAGGTCACTACAGTAGTCTTCTAGCTACTTTCCTGCTTCCACCCCTTCCCCTCTGCAGTGATTCTTCTAAAACAAAAGTTATATCATGCCTTTCTTCTGCTTAAAATCTTTCAGTAGCTTTCCATGTCGCTCAGAAAAACCCAAGACTTTCCTATTTAACCTGCTTCTTTCCTTAACCCTACCTCATCTCTTACTGTTTCCTCCCTCTTCCCACTTTGCTTATTGTTTTACAGCCATACTGGCCTCCTAGCTATCCCTTCAGTGTGCCAAACTGTCCTTTCTAGTGCCTTTGCATGTTTTATTCTTTCTGCCTGTTCCTCTCTTTCCCCAGATAATCTATCTACATCGCTCATTTCCTCATTGATGTCTTTCAGGTATCTGCTCAAATATCTTAATAGAAGGCCTTCCTTGATTCCCTATATAAAATAACATTGCTCTCCTCCTTCTCTTTGCCCTTTGGGTCTGGCATTCCCTAACTCTCTTACCCTACTTTGTTTTCTTCCAAGGCAATAAATACTACATACTTACTGAAGAGTTTATGATGTTTGTCTCCCCTGTCTAGATTGTACAACAGTTCCATGTGGGCAGAGACTTACTTCTATTCATTGTTATATCCCCTGCATTTAAAAAAGTGCCTGGCATGTTGTAGGCACTTAATTTTATTTGTTGAATGAAATGCAACAAGTGCAATACAATACGATCATTGTAGTTGAAGTACATGTAAGATGCAGTAGGGAATAGAGGAAAGAGTGACATGACTACCTAGGAGTTGAGGGAAGAATCTACAAACAAAGATGCCTTTAAGCAGAGCTTTTTGGAGAAAAAAACAGGTAAGAGCATTCCATACAATGAAAATAGCATTGCAGGTGTACAGAGGCATGAGAGAACACAGTGTTCAAGGAACCAAAAGTATAGTACTGTTGGAGCGTAACTTGTGGGGGTAAAGATTAAATAAGTAGATGAGGCCAAACGTAGTAGACAATACCAGACCGTGAAGGGTCTTTTGATTTTTATCCTGCAAGGTAGGTAGTGTGGAGACACTGAAGACGTTTGAGAAAGGGGGTACATATGTTTACATGTTAAAAGGTAAGTGGCAACAGTGTGAAGGATGGGGAGCAAAGCTAATTTCAGCATTTTATTTAACATATATGTGATGTTGCAGGGTACATATGATGCAGAGAAACAATTACTTTGGCGTGAATGGGCAAGAGGCTATTTATTTTATGGTTGGACGAAACCACTAATGTGTAGTGTGAAAGTTCAGTTCTTGGCATATTTGCGGTATATCTGTAAGGGAGAAGAAATGCCCAGTGGAGGATTAGTTTATCAGCTATAATTTCAATAAGAAATGGTGTTGTTCCAGTATAAAAGATGTTGTGCTTGAAAGCCAGCCTCCTTTCTTCATAGAGGAACGATTGTTTTGTCAATAAAATACCGCCTGATCTTGATTAATTGTTGAAGGAAATAGTGACAGTTATAAATATAATCAGATCTGTACTATTTGCTATAGGGCCAGCGCAGCTACCTTGTAGGACAAATATCTGTCTTTTCATATTGTAATACCCTGATATGCACAGAACTCTTAAAAATGAGGGATAAGCTAAAAATATTTCCTTTTTTCATTCAGTTGCAAGTAAACCCATTTTCGTTATTTCAGTTCTCTTGCTCGAGTATCATATTTTAGCAATATATTAAATGTTTTGAATACTTTAATCTTATTACTTTAGGGTCAAGATCCAATACGTAAATTTAAGGGTGAGATGGAGGTACCCAAAATGGGCTACATGGTGTCAGTATTGAGAATTTGGCACTCCCCAATTCATCCACGTGGTACTGTATTATTGAGCATATTTTTAAAAACACATCCAAATACTGCAGTAGGAAATGATGAAATGTTTTCAGAGGCAGATATAACAATACAAAGAATTAAGATCCATTTGTCTCCATTTCCCAAGTCAAAGCATTCGCTTTTTGAGCGTGCTGTGCTATTCAACTCATTATCTAATGGAACAATAAAGGTAGTTTTCGGTGAGGTATTGCTTTATAATTTCTGAGTCCATGTTTGATCCAGATAGCCACATGTAGCTGAAAGATTTACCAAACTCTGATGGTCAGTAATGTGAGATGCGATTTTATTAATTTGTTAGAAATAAAGGCTAAAAAAACAAACCAGTCAGGATTAGGTTACAGAATCAACTCTAGCTAGTTTAAGCAGAAGGAGACTTAGTAAAGATTTTAGGGGTGTCTACATGGCTCAGTTGGTGAAGTGTCCGACTCTTGATCTCAGGTTTGTGAGTTCAAGCCCTGTGTTGGGTTCCACACTGAGCGTGGAGCCTACTTTAAAAAAAATTTTTTTTGGGGGGGGGCGCCTGGGTGGCGCAGTCGTTAAGCGTCTGCCTTCGGCTCAGGGCGTGATCCCGGCGTTATGGGATCAAGCCCCACATCAGGCTCCTCTACTGTGAGCCTGCTTCTTCCTCTCCCACTCCCCGTGCTTGTGTTCCCTCTCTCGCTGGCTGTCTCTATCTCTTCAAAAAAATAAAAATAAAAATCTTTAAAAAAATTTTTTTTAAGTGGTTTATAAAATTGTTAGAAATTCTGACTGAAGAAATATAGTTTGAACTCTCATGGATGAAATTCTAATGCCACATTGCAGCTGAGCTACCAAGGGAGTTACTACCTCTTTTAGAATCAGAAAGGTACCTGCAGAATTGGGAAGCTGTAACTTACTTTTAACTATTTGAGAACCTTGCCACCTCTGCTGTGATCAGGAACCTGCCACTATTAGCAAGCAGCCATCTTCATCAGTAAGCTGTTGTCGCCACTCCTGGCTCTAGAGACAGGCCACACCTGTTATAACCTGTATGATAGAATGGGTGCCTTGTGCCCTTCTTGACATCCATGAAATCTGTGACAAGGGGCGCCTGGGTGGCACAGCAGTTAAGCGTCTGCCTTCGGCTCAGGGCGTGATCCCGGCGTTGCAGGATCGAGGCCCACATCAGGCTCCTCCACTGGGAGCCTGCTTCTTCCTCTCCCACTCCCCCTGCTTGTGTTCCCTCTCTCGCTGGCTGTCTCTATCTCTGTTAAATAAATAAATAAAATCTTTTAAAAAAAAATCTGTGACTGGATAGAAGGACTTCAGAAAACACTGCTGCACAAAACTTGTATATCTCTGTGACAGTGCTTAATAGTAGCAGCAGCCTCAATACAGCCTCCCTTCTCTTCTCTCCACATTTCTAGTGAATGCATCTGATTGGTGGAATTTAAATCATATCCACAACCCTAACAAGAAAGACTGGGGAATGTAGTTTTTAGCTTTCTAGTCTCTGCAGTACAGAAAGTCATATACCAAAGGATGTTGAAATGGATGATGACCACTGATCTACCATATCTACCACAGATATAGATCCTGATTCTCCTTAAGGCTAGCCATTACCAAACGGTCCATATAGATAAATTGAGAAAGATTACAAATAATGCTATCAAATAATGTTGAGAAACTTTTAAGTATTTGTTTTTCAGTATATTTTTATTATTTATAATGATGTTAAAAAATATCTAAAATTTGTGCTCCACCTATATGATAAATATAGTGGTCTCTGGATGCCAAAAGTTTCTTTAAGTGTTAATAGGTAGATGAAAAGTCTGAACGAGGGAATAACAAAACCGTCAGAATGGGTTATCTAACGGAAATGGGTTAAAAAGAAATGGGTTATCTATCTGAGGAAGGTTTGGTGTTATCAAATACTGAAGCGTGATCGAATATGGTGGGATCTGACAGCAGTCATTTGATTTGGTGGTACTTAATGTTGTTAGCGTTCTAGGGATGCCTGGGTGGCTCAGTTAAGCCTCCAACTCTTGGTTTTGGCTCAGGTCATGACCTTGGGGTGGTAGGATCCAGCCCCACCTCAGGCTCCGTGCTCAGCGAAGAGTCTGCTTGAGATTCTCTCTCCCTTTGCCCCTCCCCCTGCTTGCATGTGCGTGTGCTCTCTCTTCCAAATAAATAAAATACTAAAAAAAGGTATTACTAGTGTTCTTGAAGGTTCTAGTAAAGAAATAGAATCAGAGGCCAAATTGCAGTTTCAGGCTGTGAGTAGGAAGTTTTGAAAGGATTGGAGCAGAGGTTATAGAATAAGTTGTCAAGGAGCAGTAGTTATATTTCTTTCCTTCCTTCCTTCTTTCCTTCCTTCCTTCCTTCCTTCCTTCCTTCCTTCCTTCCTTCCTTCCTATAATTAGAACATAGGTGAGGCCCCTATGCAAATACCACACAGGAGACAAGTACAGCCTTTCAAAGTTCCTCACTTTTGTCTGTGTAGCTTGATGTGAAGTGTGTACTATTAAGATAATCTCTTTCTGCTTAGAGATATAATGGGTGCAACATTTTTTATTAGTTCTCTAACCGTTCATTATTTCACTTTCAATTATTTTTGTATAGAATGGCAGTTAATTATTTTGATTTATGTTTTTTTATAAAGTGCCAGTTAATTACTGTAGTTTAACGTGTTGGTAGCTGACTTAATCAGCATATTTGTATGATTAGTGAACTGGACATTGATTGGATGAATTCACCTTCAGTGTAGTTTATTTAAACATAGCTTTAGTGACAGATATTCAGTGAGTACAGATTATGGTAACTGCTTTTATAGGAAATAATGTTGAGTGTGCTACGTATATTACATAGATCTTAACATTTTTATGTACTCTAAGTAAATATATGATAACGGCAAGTTCATTGGATTCTGCACACAAAATAATCCCTGTTACTCCCCCCACAAAATGGTGGGTGGTAGAATAGGTATACATTTATACAATGTGGTTTTCTTACATTGCACTTATGTGATGGAAATGGGAACCTGTTCAAGGGCAGTGATTTAGTGTCCCAGATTCCCTCATTAGACATAGAGCATGTTTATTATGATTTAATTCCTAATTTGTTTACATTCTAGGCCCTTTATGGTGACCTAGTTGGATTTGGGGTTAAAAAAACAAAACAAAACACTGTGGATTATATAAAGAGAGGAAACATCAAAGAAGAAGAAAAGACGTAAAGGAGAAGAAGGTTGAGAGTAATGAAAACAGAATTGGTAGACAGTGTTGTGGAATGAGAGTGAGGGAATTGGGTAGGGAGAGCTCAGAAGATGGATGAGATTTGAATAAGAGAAGGACATCTAGTCTTTAGGAAGAGGAAAATGGAGGGACACAAATTCAAATATATATTAGTTTTTCCTGTTTGGAAACTGGTTTATTTGTAACAGCCAACCCATATTAGTCAATTTTTGAATCATTTGAAAGAGTCCTGATTCTGACTTGAGTTGAACATAGTATGTTTATTCTGTTTAAGTGATAACTTGATTTTTTTAAATCTCTCAGTGGCAAACTTAATGAGTCTCATGCTCTACCACTGACTTTCTCATTGAAATAAAAAAATGGTTTATTGAGTTTTTCATAGGTGCTGCTTAAGTTTCTGATAGGCTTTGTTAAAATACATTGGTTTAATTGGCCTTTAGTTTTAAAGTTGATAAGCCGACAGAGACTCGACTTTATCTAGCCCAAATTGTCCTCAGGAAAGCTATGTTTTGGTAATTTCTCTGAAGCCATTTAGCCATTTAGTACTATTGGTAAAACAGGAATGTTAGTTTCATGATTCTTAGGGCAGTGCTATTTCCCTTATGCCAACTGCCTTCCTTTCCTAATTGAATACACATTTCTGTGTGCTTTTGGCCCATGGGCATCTCACAGGAACTTCAAAACTAGACTTACTAGCTTCTTCTTTTTTTTTTTTAAAGATTTTATTTATTTATTCGACAGAGATAGAGACAGCCAGCGAGAGAGGGAACACAAGCAGGGGGACTGGGAGAGGAAGAAGCAGGCTCATAGCAGAAGAGCCCGATGTGGGGCTCGATCCTGGATTGCCGGGATCACGCCCTGAGCCGAAGGCAGACGCTCAAACGCTGTGCCACTCAGGCGCCCCTAGACTTACTAGCTTCTTTAATATTCATTTAAGAAATATTTCTCAAGTGTCCACTGTATGACAGTCATGATTTAGGTTTTGGTGATTAACCAGTTCTCGGGCCTCAAGAATGAGAGATGCAGGAGATAAATATGTAAAAATTACTCGTTTCAGATGGTTATAAATGCTCTCAAGAAAACAGAGAAGTAGACTATGGTAGCAGGATTATCTACTTCAGACAGAATAGTCAGAGAAGCTTTCTCTGAGGAAGTGACATTTAAGCTGAGACCTGAATGATAAGTAGAGCCAGCCGTGTGAAGTTGTAGGATTAGAGCATTCTAGGCAGAGGCCCTAAGCTTGAATGAACTCGGCATAGTTGATGAATGGAAAAAGGGTGAACACTGAGAAGAGTGGGAAGAGGCCAGAGAAGAGAGGACAGTGGGGCAATGTAGACCATGAAAATGGGAATTTAGAAATGGGATTGTGTTCTCAGTGAAATGGAATGGTTTTGGAGCAGGGGAGTGACTGCCCTGAAGAATATGATCACACTGTTTGGTGGAGAGTGGGTTTTAGGAGGATACCAGTGAGGGCAAGAAGTAGTTGGGTTTGAGATATATTTTGGAGGTTTGTTGGATTTAGTGCTGGACTGGATGTGGGGGAGGTTTTGGGAGGATGAGAAAAAGAGGAAAATGGTGGTAGACTGCATGTTTTAGGGGAGGAAATCAGATGGTTTGTCTAGGACTTGTTAAATTTGAGATGCCTACTGGATATCCAAGGAGGCAGTTGGATATTCACGTCTAGCGTTGAGGAGGAGAATCAGGTCTGAAAATGCAGACCTAAGACGCATCAACACCATACTGAAGGAGTTTGCACAGGGAAAGAAGAGAAGATGGTCCAGAACTGAGCCCTGAAGCATTGCAACATTTAGAGGTGAGGAGGGAAAGAAATAGGCAGAGGGCCAGGGATATAGGAGGAAAGCCAGAAATAGTGTATTGTGGGAGCCAAGAAAAGGGCATTTTAAAGGAGGCATGTTAGTATTCACTTCTACTAAATAGTGCCACCAGATCAAGTATGATGAGGACAGAGAAATGGCTATTGGATTTGGCAGTATGGAAAGCATTGTCATCCCTCACTAGAACAGTTGCCATTGTCATCATATAGTTAGAAGCTGACTGGGGAAAGGGTTGAAGAACTGATGAAAGGTGAGAAATTAGAGACAATGTGACTAGAAATGATTGCTTGTGAGAAGATTTGCTATGAAAGGGAGTCTAGAAATGGAATGATACCACAATAGAGGAGGTGGAGTCAAGGGAGAGTTTTTTTCTTTCTGTGTTTTTTGGGAAATACTAAAAGCTTGTTTATGTGCTGATGGGAATGATCCACTAGTGAGGAAAGTTAATGATGATGCAGGAAAGGGATTAATTGTGGAGTCAAGTCCTTGAGGTAGCTGGTGATTGGGCTGGAGAGCACAAGTGGGGGGATTGCCCTTTCTAGAAGCAGGGAAACTGGGGGCGCCTGGGTGGCACAGCGGTTAAGCGTCTGCCTTCGGCTCAGGGCGTGATCCCGGCGTTATGGGATCGAGCCCCACATCAGGCTCCTCTGCTATGAGCCTGCTTCTTACTCTCCCACTCCCCCTGCTTGTGTTCCCTCTCTCGCTGGCTGTCTCTATCTCTGTCGAATAAATAAATAAAATCTTTAAAAAAAAAGTGAATTAAAAAAAAAAAAAAGAAGCAGGGAAACTGATGTAATATGACCTCACACTCCCCTCTACACACAGCTCTTCTCTTCAGTCTCACTGGACCAAGTTGATCACCTTCTTTCTGTAATCACTAGGGTTTTTTGTTTTTTGGGTTTGTGTGTGTGTGTGTGCTATATCTTGCATGTTCTTTTGGATTGAATTCATCCTGTATAAGGTTTAGCATGAAGCAGCTGATGGTATTTAACACCAATTTCAATTTTTGTACCAACAGGTGAAGCGAAAAATTTATTGCCATATCTTGGACCCAACAAAATGAGAGATTGTTTCTGCACCATAAATTTGGACCAGGAAGAAGTTTATCGTACCCAAGTTGTTGAAAAGTCTTTAAGGTTTGTAAAAAATTGGTAAACTGTCTTTCATATGATATGTATTGATTGATAAATTTTATACATTTTCCAGACTGTAATAATCAAAAAGACTTTCTTTATCTGAAACTTTTCTTTTACATTCTGGATTTGTTTTTAGAATTACAGAATCTCAGTGTTTGAAGGATCCTTAATGTTCACTGAGCTGGACTAATCACCTGTCTTACACTTGGTTCCTTCTGACAATTGTTGACAATGGTCATCTGACATTTGCTTAATAATGTTCATTCCAGTGACCAAAGAGTTTATTGCCCCTAAGCAGCCTGTTCGGTCTTAGAACTATTCGACTCTTAGAAAGTTCTTACATTTAGTCAATTGATGTCTATCAAAAGGAGAACCTACTATATGCCAAGAGCTTGCCGGGTGCTATTTATTCATTCATCCGCGACAGCAAGATAGATGCAGTGCTTGCTTTCATGTGGCTTTTCATTGCCTCAAAATATATTTTCCTTTTAATTGTGCTAATTCTATCCCTTGGATTTCTGGAGAACACCTCAATCCATATTTGACATGACATCTTTAAAGTTTTTGAAAACAACTATCCTATACCTCAGTTTATTCTCTAGGCTAAATTTTGCCTATTCATTTGAACTTTTCTCAGAGTATGTCATTGTTTTATTTCTCTTGAGAATGAATTACTTCTTAAAATTATACAAGTCAATGAACTAAGTAGGGCATTATAAGGGAATGAATTCTTGGGTAAATTTCTCATCTTTTCAAAGTGTAATAACACTTTCAGAGTATCCTAGTAAATTGTAATTCATAGCATTGGAGTGTGCCACCTCTGCCCTGCAATAGTGTTTGTGGACATAATTCCGGCCCTGAGCTGTGCTGGCAGGATGCGGTCTTAGTCAGAGATAAGAGTCAAAACAAGGGTGTAGGGAGTTGTTGGAATGAACGTATGGTGGGTGAAGTACTGAGTGTCTTGACTCCTGTAAATTGCATTTTGAGAATTTATTTTTCGAAGCTCTTTTTTTCATAATCTTTTTTCATTACACTTCCCCCCTCCTTTTTTTTTTTTTTTTTTTTTTTTTGCCTCTGGAGCTTTTCCCTTTGTGTCTTTATTGTCAGTGTTTGTAATCTTGAATGTCTGTGGTGTTCTTCATAGGAAGAACTTCATATAAGGCTGAAAATACTTTAGTAGCCCCCCATAATTTGAAGTAATACACTTCACATCTTTAGTCATAAATCACGTGTCCCTGTTTTTTAGAATTCTGTTCTTATTTATATGTTATACATGGTGAAACTGAGTCACCAAAAGAGCGAATAATTTGTGCATATAATATAGGAAGTTAGGAGCAAAACGGAGATTGGAACCTGAAACTGTCTTAATCTCAATTTGTTACTTAATGTACACTGATTCCATATTGCACAAAAATCAGTGATATACAATGCTAGTAATTGTCCATACATTGAATACTTGTGGTAGTTTCTAATGTGTAGCTTTGTAAATTAGTAACTAAAATTAGCTTCCTTTTTCTTTTTTAAACCCTTGCCTTTCTAGACTTGTGTTGGGAAAACATGATGAAACCAATTATTTTTATCCATCTTAAATTATTTTTCTAGATACATAGCAACTTGGAAGATATTTTAAGACTAGCAGTGGTTACTTTAGGTTATTTCAACAGTTAGACTAGGTGGTCTTGGATTCTTGGCGCGCCCTAGCACTTTTCCTTGCGGAATAAGGTGAAAGAGTCTGTAATATAAACCCTTGCTAACCTTGCTTTCATGTCAGTGTTTTCTTCCCTTACTGTGATAAGCTATCAAGTCAAGAATCAGTAAATACCATTTAGATCTTTATGGGTTCTGGATATTACAGTTTTTATAGGTAGTTTGGATATAGAGTTTTCGTAACGGGTAAGGAAGAGTAACATATGGAATCTGTAGCTCCTAAATTTTTACCTCAGATCCTTTTAAAAAGCAAGTGGTATATAAACAAACTGAGAAACAGCAATACTGATTGTGCCCAGTGCTTTTCTTCCCCGTTCCAGAAATTTCCTTAGGAGTCATATGCATGATCATATATCAGCGATAGCAATAGAATGTTGTTTTTAAAATTATGTAAGTCTCGTCATTGCTCCTTACCAGCCTATTGAAAAGTTTTCTTCAGATGGATTGGTTAGTTAATTAATTAAATAAAGATGTGGGCGCCCAGATGTGGGGATTAGGTTTGTTGACATTGTGGTGATATAGTGATACAGATGACTTAGTGAATAATTCTCTGGTGTTCTTAGTTGGTTTTAGAATGTGTTTTAAAAATAATATTTGAGAGGTGCCTGGGTGACTCAGTTGGTTAAGCGTCTGCCTTTGGCTCAGGTCATGATCCCAGGACGTCATGATCCCAAGGTTCTGGGATCGAGCCCGCATCAGGCTCCTTACCAGTAGGAGGCCTGCTTCTCCCTCTCCCTCTGCTTGTGTGCTCTCTCCTCTCTCTTTAATAAATAAATAAAATGTTTTAATAAATAAATAAAAATAATATTTGAGGGACGCCTGAGTTGCAGTCGGTTAGGTGTCAGGCTCTTGGTTTTGGCTTAGGTTGTGGTCTCAGGGTTGTGACATCAAGCCCAGTGGCTGGTGTTGTGCTTAGCATGGAGTCTGCTTAAGACCATATCTCCCTCTCCCTCTTCCCTCACCCTCAAAGAAATAAGTCTTAAAAAAAATAAATAAATACAGGTAATATTTGTGTACATGTGATACATAAAGGAAATTCTCCATTTTATAATTGTTTATAAAATGATGCAAAGAAGGAAATACTTAAACATGTCATGTCTTTGCCTAATAGTTGTTTTTGTGTCAGTTTTTATGTTGAGATTAATTAGAGGATTCTAGTTATTTTGATAGATCCAACTTTTTTTTTTAAGATTTTATTTATTTATTTATTTATTTGTTTGTTTTTTAGAGAGAGTGCATGTGGGGAAAGAGCAGGGGCTGATCGTGGAGCCTGGAGCCCCATGCTAGGCTCCATCCCCTGACCTTAGATCATAACCTGAGCCAAAACTAAGAGTCGTGGGACACTTAACCCACTGAGCCACCCTGGTGCCCCATTGATAGACCAACTTTTAAAAGTTTATTTTGATTACATTTGAAGAAAAAATACATTGACAAAAGTTGACCAGGCATTATAAACAACTAAAAAGCTGAGTCAGCTGTTTTCTGGACAAGATTAGAAATAAGTTTTCTAAGAGTATTTTTCTTTGCATTTCAGCTTCTTTTTAAGTCATGACATCCTGAAGAGATTGCATTTTTTGGTGACATTTTCGAAGTATCGTTTAGTTCTTTAAACATTCTCAGGAAAGAGGTGCTCTTGACAAAAGATATTTACTAGCATTTTAGAGATTCCTGTCTTCATAGAATCTAAATATCAAAATAACATTCTTAAACATCTAAAAATGAGTTGTTTCATAGGAAAAAATCTTAGCAGCTTGGGGATAGGCAAAGATTTCTTACTTAGGATGCAGAAATCACTAGTCATAAAAGAGGAAAATTGATAAACTGGATTTCATCAAAATTAGAGCCTTTTACTCTTCAACAGACACTGTCAAGAAAATGAAATGGCAAGCCACAGCTGGGAGAAAATATTCTGACAAAGGACTTGCATCTAGAATTTATTTAAAAACAAAAACAAAACCAATAAGAAGAAAGATAGCCCAGGGGCGCCTGGGTGGCGCAGTCGATAAGCGTCTGCCTTCGGCTCAGGGCGGGATCCCAGCGTTCTGGGATCGAGCCCCTCGTCAGGCTCTTCCGCTGGGAGCCTGCTTCTTCCTCTCCCACTCCCCCTGCTTGTGTTCCCTTTCTCGCTGGCTGTCTTTCTCTGTCAAATAAATAAATAAAATCTTTTTTTTTAAAAAAAAGAAAGATAGGCCATTTAAAAAAATTGAAAAAAACCAAACAGGTATTTCCCAAAAGAATATATGTACAAATGGCCAGCAAGCACATGAAAAAATATTCATCTTCATCAGTCATCAAGGAAATGCAGTTTAAAATCATTTCTGTTACTAAAGATTCTTGAACATAATGTATCATGATCGAAATCAGATCACTGGTTCCTGTGACAATATGGAGAAGGTGATTGCACAAGGGAACGGTCTGGGGAGAGAGAAATGTTCTGGATCTTGATTGGGGTAGAGATTACATAGGTGTAAAAATTTATCATATCACATTCAGTAGAATAGCTAGTTTTAAAGACTTTCAGTAGCAAAAGTTGACAATGATATGGAATAACTGGAGCTCTCCTGCATTGCTGATAAAAGTGTAAATGGTACACATTTGTTTGGTGCACAAATGTTGGAAAACAGTTTGACAGTTTCTTATAAATTAAAAATTCATCTATCTTTTAACTTAGCAATTCTACTCTTTTAGTTAACTATCCAAAAGAATTGAAAACATATGTCCAGAAAAAGCTTTGTATAAAAATGTTTATAGCAGCTTTATTTTTCATAGCCCAAACTGGAAACAACTCACATGACAACTAGGAGAATAGATTGTGGAATATTCATGAATGGAATATTATGCAGCAATTAAAACAAATGAACTACTTATATACACAACAAAATGGAAAAATCTCATAGTTGTTAAGCTGAGTGAAGAAGCTAGGCACAAGAGTACATACTACTTAATTCCATTTATGTGAAATTCTTTGACAGATCAATATAGTAGAAATCAGATCGCTGGTTGCCTGTGGCAGGCATGGTTGGGGTAGCTACAGAGGAGTATAAGGGAACTTTATGAGGAGATAGAAATGTTACTATATTTTGATTGGGATGGAAGCAACACAGGTTTATAAATTTATCAAATCATTAACCTCTGTACTTCATTTTTTTAAGGATTTATTTATTTTAGAGAGAGAGCACACGCATGCTCGAGCAAGGGGAGAGGCAAAGGGGGAGAGGGAGAGAGAGAATCTTGAGCAGGTTCCACACCCAGCTCGTGAGCCCGATGCAGAGCTGATCTCATGACTCAGAGATCATGACCTGAGCAAAAACCAAGAGTCACATGCTCAACTGACTGAGCCACCCAGGTGCCCCAGTCTTTAAATTAGATTTTATTACATGTAATTTATACCTTAATAAAGTTAGTCTTTTAAAAAACCCGTTCTAAAAAAAAAACCTGTTTTAATTTCTTAAAAATATTTTTAAATAATGTTTTACATAACATTACCCATTTGTGTTATGTATTATTGTGATTGATATACCTGTACATATTTCTGAGATGATGATGATGATGTGAATGACACTGTCCTGAACTCTCATTTGTGTCCACTTTAGGTGAGCATGACCCCAGGCAATAACTGGGTCTTCTGTCCTTAGGACTCCTGAAAAGCTGTTCAGATCTTAACCTGGCAATTGAGGTCCTCTCAGAGCTCAGCTTAGTTTGTACAGGATTTAGTTGAAACTTAGCATGGAGAATGATTTTGGAGCTTTTGAAACTTTTCCTTATGGTGTTTTAGTCTGTAATTTATTTTATTGAAAATACTATATGAGGATAATCAGATTTAAATTTAATGAGCTTTCCTCTTTTCTCTCTAGCCCATTTTTCAGTGAAGAATTTTACTTTGAGATTCCAAGAACTTTCCAGTATTTGTCTTTCTATGTTTATGATAAGAATGTTTTACAAAGAGATCTTCGTATAGGTATGTACTATTCGTAATTATCTTTAATCACAGCATTGGTGTTTATATTCATTCTTTGACTAAGTATAAAGTTTTGAAAACAACAGAATAATACATGATCAACATTTCTAATCCTTTTCTCTAGTCTTCAAGTTCATTTGTGAATCTTATTTTTAATTTGTATGCTCAGCTTTGTTAACACTTTGGAAGTGTCTTGACTGATCTCCCCCCAATCATGGTGTCATATGTTTCCAAAGTGCCTGATGGGGCATTTTCCATAGTATTCATTACACTTGTTAATCAGTTTGTTGTTTAATATCTAGACTCTCTAGTTGAATATGATATTTATGAAGGTAGAGATTATCACTCACAGAGTGCCTTACATTTAGTAAATGTTTGGTAAGTATTTGCTGAATGGTTCAAAGAATGTTTTTATACAGAGATCACAGTATTTGATCCCCCAAAGAACATTTGTTTTTCAAATTTTTCTAATAGAAGTAATAATTTGCTTTAATCTAGACATGTGTTTTTCTCTCTGGCTGTGTTGGTAACCATTAACTCTGTTTCTTAAGTAATTGTCTAAACCTGGGGTGTGATCTGTGGGCATGTAGTAGAACAAAGCTAAATGGACACATATGTGTCACATTCATGGTCTTTGCTCCAGTGTCTATATTTTAATAACAGGTAGAGGTCTATAATTTACATATATTATCCTCTCACTTTTTAGTATCTCACTTTTGAATTTCATCATCTGTCTCTCTTTTCTGACTTGAAATATCCTCTGGTCTTCCACAGCTTAAATGATTAAGCTTTATTTGACTTTGTCCTCTTAACTACCACCTAATTTGTTTCCACTTTTGCTCCTGACCTCCTTAACAAATGGTTTGTATCTTTCTTCTGCTTACTGCTTTCTTTTTAAATCTTTGTAATCTTGTTTCTACATTTTTCTGACAAACCTTTTTTGAAGTTTGTCAGAATCATTTTAGAGGAAATCAAATAACCTTTAAAAACAGTATGTATTTTTTTTATAAAACTATTACGTTCTTACTGACTGGTCATGACCTCACAGGAATAACTACAGTTAATAATTTGTGTATTTCTTCCCATTCTTTATTCTATGCATTTGTATTATTACATTGCACTATTCAGTTTTTTCCCTTTTTTCATCTAATGATCCTTTTCCCCTGTCATGAAGTATTTTTCAAAAATATTTGCTAAATAATATCCTTTGTAAAGAAATGTATTATTTTAGCTACTTCTTTGTTGGTGAACAATTGTGTTTTCAGATTTTTGGTGTTGCTATGAACATCCTTCTTGCATACACTTTTGCATGTCTCTTTTTCTTAGAATAAATTTCTAGGGGTGAAAATACTGAGTTAAAGGGTATGAATATTTTTTAAATTTCTTCTCTATTTTTCGCCTTGGCCCCCAGAAATACTTTACTAATTTAAATTCCCCCAAGCATAGCATGAACATAATCATTTCACCATACCCTGGTTATTCTTGGATATTAGCATTGAAAAAATTGTTTCCCAATCTGATAGGTGAAAAATAATATTTTTTTAACTTGTATTTTTCTGATTATCAGTGAATTTGAGGAATTTTTCATATGTTTATTGTTCTTTTACATTTTTCTTCTGTGAACTAGTTTTTCATTGTTATACCCGTTTTTCATTTGGATGGATTTCGTTATTCTTATGCATACTTATATGTTAAATGTGTTAACTTTTGTCAGCTGTATACATTAATATTTTTTCCTTGTCACAAAAGGCATTTTTGGCAGTGTTGAATCCTTGCCTGCCTCTCTGTCATACTTCACTCTTTTGATTGCTTATTCAACTTGTTGACAGCCAAGGAAAATACAATTTAATGACTTTGTATTTTCCTGGTTGTCTTTCTTCTGACTTCTTTATTTATATGCAGACTCTTCTCTTTCTAGAAAACCCTCAATTATGAATCACGTCTGAGGCCCCATCCTCAATTGAATTAAACAGCCATTTACAAACACTTCTGTGTGGCATATAAAGGACGGGAATACTAAGATGAATAAGACTCATGTTATTCCCAGGCTATCAAAAAGGCACACTTATACTCTAATTCTAATTTGTTACAATTGGATCTGTGCTAGAGGTCTGAACAGAGTACTTGGGAGCACAGAGAACAGGTAATCTTGTTTGATGGAGGATTAACAGACTACTTAGCAAAAGGAAGAAATTTCCAGGTAATAGGGATTAGCAGAATTAGAGGAGAAAAAATAAATCATATTTGTGGTGTATCTGCTGGAATATATAAATTACTTAGGAAGAGGGTGGTAGAGCGAAGCAGGGAATAATAAATTGGGGCCAATTTGTGATGGACCCTAAAGGCTGTGCTATGGATTTTGGACTTTATCCTAAGACAGTAGAGCTGAGCCTTTTAAGAATGAGAAACCTTTTAAAAATTATATGTAACTATATATACATGAATACTTTTGTGGTTTAACAACTTTCTATGGCATACAGTGGTAACTTCCAAAGTCCAAACTCAGTGTCTATAGATTACATATGTAAAATGTATATATACGTAATTACATATAACTGTATATATTCTTTTAAAGTATATATACACACACTTTACATATGTAATCTATGGTTTAGAGAGATTAGAGCCAGGGAGGCTACTATCAAATGAGCTACAAAGGGAAATAGCGGGAATGCAAATGAGGGAACTACTTCTCTGGAGGAGCTGCAGGTAGGATTTAGGGACTGTAAGTGGATAAAGGGGTGTGAGAAAGGAAAGAGTTAAAAATAGTCTTGTTTCAATGGCTGTCATTAACTGAGATAAAGAACACAGCAGGACCAAAAAGTTTTGAGTGGGGGATGGGAAGAGGAGAGGTTGACTTTGATTTCAAACAAGTTAAACTTGTATTACCTGGGGAACATCTTAGTGGGTATGTTGGTTGACTTTCGGAAATACAGATCTGAGGCTTAGAGAGAAGAGCCAGAGAGGTGAATTTGAGAGTCATTAGCATTAAGTGGTACTTGAAGCCTCTGCAGGAATGAATGAAATTGCCCTGGGAGCAGATAAGGAAAATGCCAGGAAAATGAGGCTTCAGTGAAGATTGATAAAGTTTTATCAGGAAGGTAGGAAGAGAGGAGAGATTCATATCTCAGAAGGCCAGGAGATCTTTTAATGTCAACAACTAGAGCGAGGTAGAGCAGGATAAGGATTGGATAAAAGCTCTTGGTGATTATGAGCGACCCTTGAGAGTGTGTCTTTCTGATTATCATGTCTTCTTAAGAAAATGTTTTGTATTTTCATTGTTTACACATATTGTTATAATCATCATACAGTGTTTGTTGAAAAGGCCTTCCATTGAGGTTTACTGTTATGATTTCCAAAAGTTCCCCTATGCTTTTCTTTTTGTTTTTAAAGTATAAGTCGGTTGTACTTTAAGCAGAAAAATTATAAGACTCAATTCTTTTTTTTTTTTAAGATTGTATTTATTTTTTTGAGAGAGAGAGCACAAGCAGGGAGGTTTGGGGGGGGGCAGAGACAGAGGGAGAAGCAGATTCTCTGCTGACTTGAGCTGAAGGCAGATGCTTAACTGACAGCCACCCAGGGGCCCCTAAGTAAAAATCAGGTTTTTGTGGAGTGGTATCAGAAAACCATAATTTGGTGTGAAAAACTTTTGTTTGCAAACAAGTTTATTTTTATTAAGAGAAAATTTCTACATTTAGTAGCAGTTTTTTTTTTCCTTTTACACATAGGAAACTCAAACTCAATTTGTATATACCCTTTAATTTAAAGTTGAAGATGGTTTTCATTTATGAATTTTTGTTTTTGTAAACATTTTTTGTCATTAACTCATAGAGTTGGGTTGTTGCTTTTTTAAAAAAATTTGAGCTATCGAAAATCAGGTTCAGGCAATTATTTTGTAACTCTTAGTTGCCAAGTTGTAGATAAAACAGTGCCATAGCATTTTCTGGAAATGAAATTTGAACTAGAGTTGAGAGAACAATCTTTCAAACTTATGAAGCTCTGAGAAAGTGTACTGGTCAAATATAGTTTTAAGAGCTTGTTTTTTATTTTTAATTATATAAGTAATATATGATTTTTTTTTCTTTTCATAAGAAAAGTTTAAATTGCGGTATTGCAGAAAATCCTAATTAATTTTGACTACTGACTCCCTCCCCTTCCTAGAAGTAATAACTGTTATCAGTATGAGGCATAATATTTTGTATTAGGCATCTTCATATGCTAGGTAGTTAGTGCAAAAACTCGATTATGGATCAGTGAAAAACTTGAGACCTAGGAACTATGCAATAAAAAGATAGAAGTTGCAAAATTAAGGTTTTAAAAGGCTTTTACTATATATTGTCCTAAAGTATAGTGTCTTCTCCTAAAAGGAAAGAACAAGAGAAGAGAAAAACTTTATGTGAAAACGTATTTCCATTTCCAGTGAGAATCATCATATGAAAGTTAAAACATATATTTTATCTTCTTATGGTATTTTTCTAGTTTTTTTAGTTTGAGAGAGACATGCTCTCTCAAACAACTAAACTGTGGTTATCTTAGTAGACTTTGGCTACTTTTTTTCTTTTCCCTCGGTTCATAAAGTATAAGAGAATTTCACTGGGATATTAGAGACCTGAATTCCATTCATGACTCTGTCATTTACCAGCTGTGTGACCTTAAACACATCACTTTACCTTCTTAGACCTGGTTTATCTATAAAATAAGGCTGGGTTTAAGATTGCTAAGGTCTTTCCCAACTCTTCGATTTGTAATTTCTGCTGACATTTAGCTCTGAAGTCAAACCTACTGTTTAACAGTTGCCTAAGACTACACTTCCATATCCGTTTGCGTAGGGTCTTATCAGTTACCTATTGCTACTTAACAAACCATTCCAGTACTCGGTGGCTTAATACATCAACCATATATTTGGCCATGATCCTGAGGGTTGTCAGTTTGGGCTGAGCTCAGCTGCGTGGTGGTTCTGCTGGTCTCACCTGGAGTCACTGATGTGTAGTTATCTGGGAGATTGACTGGATTGAATGGCTTCATTCCTCTGATGGCTGGTGCTGGCTCTTATCTGGGTCTTCCTTTCCACATGGTATTGGGGTTTTAAGTGGCTAAGCCCTACTGCACAGGTTTTATTAAAATTCTACTTGCATCACATTTGCTGATGTTCCATTTGGCAAAAGCAAGTGACTCATGGTCAAACCCAGAGTCTGTGGTAGAGGGGACCACACAATAGCATAGACCAAGGAAGTATGATTTATTGGAGACCATTGATATACTGGACTGCTACCACAGAGAACAAAAGGTATCTACCTAAACTCTATGTACTAAGGCTCAGAGTTTTGTTGTTGACTGAACTGCTGTTGTTAACAGAATTTGTTCAGTCTTCTGGGCCTTTTTCATCCTGTATAGGCAGTCACAGTTGTCACTGCTTTTATCTTCTCTTTCAGCCATTTCTACTAGTATCCACATAGGAATAGGACTGTCAAGATTTGCCAATTGGTGATCTGTATCAGGATGAAATTTCCAAGAATATATTGTGTCTAAAAACAGGGCCCAAATATAACACAGTTTTTCCAGATGGCAAGAAAATGCTGCTTTGAAGTGGTGCTGGAAAGCTGAGAATACTTTTTTTTTTACTTACAGACCGACAGAAATGGTTTCTGTGCCCACAGTTCCTTCATTTCTTATGGTGGTTCCTCTCCTTGTCTTATTTTAAGGAACTAATACAGCATCTGGTGTGTGTACGTGTATGTATGTATGTTTGGTCTAAGCTCTGTCTGTGAGTTTGTCAGGACAGTGGGGAAATGAAATAGTACCTTTCAATTGTTGGGTAGTTTGTTCTTGGGAGGTTTTGTTGCTGTTGTTTTGGGGGTTTTTTGGTTTTTTTGAGGAGGTTGATTTCATGGCCACTAAAGTAATGAGTTAACTGTTCAACATAGTAAACTAAACTAAGACAATATTTGGGACCATTAGAGGCACAGAATTTATGTAGCTAATCAGAGAAGGGTTTCCCTCTGAGAAGACAAGAACCATTCAACTCTTTCATGATAGTGAGTACGATGGATGCATGAGATATGAAATAGGAAGAAGTTACTTGGCTTCTGGGAATTTGTACCTATGAACTAAGAGAGGGTTCTCTTTTGGGAAAGGCACCTATGACAGAGAAGATATATATCCAGTGATCTGAGTTGTGGGTCACAAATGGAATAGGTAGATTCCTACTCTAGTTTTTAGAAGTATTACTGGTGAAATGTAGTTTGGTTAGGGGAGCCTGGAAATCACATCAACATTTAAAGCACAGTGCCATTGTGACTATTTGTTGAATGAGTAAATGAATCAATCCAGAAAACTTCCAAATAAACTTTTTAAAAAACCCTATTTTTAAGTTGGGGGCTTGCTTTGTGATACTTGTAAGTATCAACATATATACACACACGTATATTTGCATACATATTCATGAATTATGTATAAATCTAAAAAGCCTGGGAATTGTAGAATAGGCGTCTTAACCAGGAATCTACCAGTGAGTTTCTGGATGGTGAGTAAACTCTTTTAAAATTATATGCCAGATAGTATCTGTGCATTTTTCTGGGGAGAAAACACAAACCATGTGTAGATACCAAGATTCTTTAAGGGGGAAATGAGTTGTTTTTGAAATGTAAGAACTTTAGCTATAGGATATATAGATCTATTTCTGTATGTACATGTGTGCAAACTGTTATACATTGCCTTAATGTTTATATCTGGAGTGGAATCAATGGTAAATGGAACCACTTGAAAGAATTACGATAATCACGATCCTTTGTGACATGCAGTATTTAATACTTTGTCATAATTCTGTATCCTAAGCCATTCCTGGTATTGTATTGATTTGCCAGGGATTTGATAAAATCTACAGGTAAAACATATCAAGAAATTTGTATGATTTGACTCTTAACCTAAACTACTTCAACAATATAAAGAATATTTGGGTGTTACAGTTAATACCTAAATCCTGTACTTGGCTTTTTGTCTATATATTTGGTACTGGAAGAATTTCTTTTTTCCCATCATTTTGTATCTTAAATTTAACCAAATGCTGAAATATATTATTTTCCTGGTACCATTTCTTAACAAAATTTGAATGAATTATAAATTCCATATATTCCACAAGAAGATTTTGGCCTTTACATTAGATTTCATCCAGTATATTTTTAAGAAAGTTGAAAGGATTTGTGCTTATTGTGAGGGCCAGTTTATTAATTTTAAAATTTTACATGTTTTAAGCTTTATGTGTTACTGGCTATAGCTGATGAATTTTCAGTATTTCTCTTTTGGGTTGTATATTAATACAGTTGCCTTAATATTTTCCTTGAAATATACATATATAGATAACATTTGTAGTTTGAGTTCTAGGTCATGAAAAGGAAGATAAGCTTATCAAAATTTCAGTATGGTTAAATTTTTTTAACAATAGTTTTTTATTGAGGAATAATCCATATACTGTAAAACTCACTGTTTTAACAATACAGTACACACATTGTATATATTCACAGATTTGTGCAACTGTCACCACTATGTAATTCCAAATAAAATTTTAAAGGTTTTTCTGGGTTTGTTTTCTTGTCCTGTCTTTCCTTTCCACTTGATACACAAAAAATTGGTATATCTTCACAGAAAATTTTTCACTGTTTCCTAAAAGTTTTCAAATGTGGAACTAAAAGACCAAGATAGATCAGAAGAGAAAGGGCATGAAGTATAATTAGGGCACTTCAAGTAAAAATTCTTATTTGATAAAGCAAACTTTGACATTAATATGTAACTTTGTTGAAGCCTTTGTGTAGTCTTGGAATAAATTGTCGGTCATATGCAAAACTGTGTCTGCTTCTTAAAACTTGAATTGAGGAAGGAAATGCTTTGTACCAACATGGCAAATACTTCATTATAATAAGAACATGTTTTGTTTCTTCCTCTCATACAACTTTGTTCATTGTACTGTATCTTTCTCTGAGAGGTAGAAACTCTTTAGGGAACTACCCTGATATGTGTGTGTGTGTGTGTGTGTGTATGCATTGAAGCAGCATAAGTGGTATTTATAATGTTTCGATAAAAGCAGATTTTAAAATTATTCTTTTAATCTCCCATAATTTTCAAGTCAGTTTTCACTGTTGTTAGTGATGTGTATGAAACTGTTTTTCTTTTAACTGGAACTTACAAACTCTTATTAAATGAAGAGATGTCTGCCTAGATAGAACATATGGTTTATTCATAGTGTTAACTGACTGGGAAGATTAGTTTGCACTATCACTGATTGCTTTTTACATGGAATGTACTCTGGGTAAAAACGTGAATCTGAGTAAGTACTAAAAAATGCAGTTGCATGTAAATACAACTGAGTTTTTGTCTAATCCCCTAATTCAAAATGACCCAGAAAATGGTCTGCCAAGGGGCAGGGGAAAATGAGGCACTTTTTCTTCTTTAGAATATAGAAAACACCTTGACCAAAAATTTGTCTCAGAATTTTGAGACCCATTAAAACAAAAGTTTAATGAGAAAAAAAAAAGAAAAATACTTTATAAAAATTGATTTTTTAGTATCAATAGGAACAAATTATTTTAAAATATTTTCCGTAAAGTATTACACATTATAGTGCTAATGATGATACAAACTATGTTTCCCTTATATTGTTTTATTTCTTAGGGAAAGTAGCCATCAAAAAAGAAGACTTGTGTAACCACAGTGGCAAAGAAACCTGGTTTTCACTACAGCCTGTCGATTCCAATTCGGAGGTTCAGGTAAATATTAAGGCTTTAGGTGGTGTAAAAGACTGTCAGCGTACAGAAAGCAAGTGGAAAACAAACTATACTAGTTTCTATAGACAGCGCTTATCATACATTACTTTAAATTCTGGGACCAAATATTATAGCCCTTTAGTTAATATGTGGGTGGAAAGAAATGCCTTGCCACATGATTTCAAGAATAATGCGTGCTGGGTGTGTGTCTGAGTTTGGGGAGGTTATATTAGGGGGATATTTACTGCTTTAGTTCTTTTGTTTGCATCACGGCGGCAAATAATTAATTTTTTTTTAAGATGGGGAAAATTTTTTAAGAGAAAAGGTATGTTTTATTAATTCTGACTTTGAGGAGAATCCTAGAAGTCTGTGATTTCATCTCTTCTGACCAGGATGCTCTGTTTAATAAACTAGTCTTGGGAAAATGTTATTCATTCAAACCATGCCTGAGCCCACCTTGCAGAGCCTTTCATTCCCACACCCACCCTTCCTGTTGTTCACATTTCTTTTTATTTGAAAGGGTATCATAACTCTTTTAAAGCTCTTGTTTCCTCTTGCCAAAATAAGGGGTCTTACAGATCAATATGTGAGTAAAGATGTATGTTTAGCCAAGTAGCTTAACTTTCTCTTTGTTTTTGAAAAGTCTGAGTTGCTCTTAGAAATTGTTATTTCTATCTAAAGGGAATCCTTTTTTTATAACTCTGTTTATTTATAAAATATGGTAAGGATTGTGAAACAATTGTGAAACCCGAGGACATACTGCAAGCAGAATTCTTCCTCTCTCAAAGAAGTTATAATTTACCACTGTGACTCAAACAGACGTTTAAGACAAGAAAAAAGTGCTGCATATACACCCACAGATATTTGCAAATAAAGTGTCTGTGTCTCTGTTTCCTCATAACCTCTCAAGCATTCTCTTTGATTAAATTCTCAAAAACTTAAGTACTTGTATATAAAACCCCTTTGTAAGTACAAAATATAATTGAAACTTTTCCTGTCTTATTCACTCGACCTCATTTTAATGCTCTTTTCTTTCCATTTGGCATTAACCCTCATTCAGATCCCACTTAGCCACTATCATGTACTACCCAGGTGAGAGGCAGTGTGACGAAATGGAAAAGATTTTACACAAGAAGTCAGAAAATTTAGGTCCTAATTTTCATATGTGGTTACTTCACTGACCTTGAATTTTATTTCTACAAAATGGGGATAAAAGTTGCCGTGTTGACTCATACGATTGCGAGAATTAAGTGAAATGTCTTTAACACTGTTGTGAAAGCTGTCACTTGCTACACAAATGTAAAATACCTGTCTACCAGCGGTCACTCAGGTGGACCTTTCCATTTTCATAATGTAACTTTACCAAAAGGCAGATAGGAAAGTTTTAAAGTATCAGTTTTCCTTTTTAATTGTTTTAACAAAAAGCAAGATAAGAAAAGGCTTTGAGAATTTGGTGTAAAATGAAATTTGAGGATCATTTTAAGATGTAGTTTTTTGAAGTTCCAATAAAAATATAAATATAGATATAAATTTACTAAAGTATTTAAGGCCCCCAATTCTAAACAAGTAGAAATCTCTCTAAAATACTCTGTGTAATTCTTGGAGATGGTATTGGAGATTAGTACTGGAGAACAAGCTTTTATTTAGTGGTGTATGTAAAACTCATCTCTGAATCATAAAAATTCTGGAAATAACATTTAATTGTTAGAGATAATGTCAGCGTTTTTTATTTGTTATGAGTGATTTTCATGACCATGAGTTATTAACCTTTATAGGTCTTCTGCTTAAATGATGCTTAATTAGTAAGATCTAATTCTTTAAAATACATTTTAGAGGGGCGCCTGGGTAGCGCAGTCGTTAAGCGTCTGCCTTCGGCTCAGGGCGTGATCCCGGCTTTCCGGGATCGAGTCCCACATCGGGCTCCTCCGCTGGGAGCCTGCTTCTTCCTCTCCCACTTCCCTGCTGTGTTCCCTCTCTCTCTGGCTGTCTCTCTGTCACATAAATAAATAAAATCTTTAAAAAAAGATAAAATAAAATACATTTTAGAAGGAACAGTACTTTAGTGGGTGGGAGGCATACAGAACACCTTTCAGATTAATATGGTACTATTGGAAGTATTGTTTGGCCCCAAACCTGATCTGGGAATACTAAATTAACTTTGTCAGCCTAGAAAAGGTAGAAGAAGAAGCCTATGATTCATAAAAATCCTACTTTGTTAATAAATTTGTTCTTGCATAAAGTTTATAAAATTTTACAAAAATATCATGGAAATAAGAGCAATTGATGGAGCCATAGGAGAAAGCTATGAAAAGGATTGAGTTCAGTAGGAATTCCACCTAATAATTACTGTTAGTGATTAAACGGTACATACCAAGCACAGTATTATGTACTTAATATTTATTTTCTCATTTAATCTTCAGAAAAGCATTATGAGGTGTAGGTAGCATTACCCCCATTTTACAAATATAGAAAATGGATTCAAAGAGGTTAAATGACAGCTCCAAAATCAGAACTAAAGGTGATGGAACCATGGTTCCAATAGAGATTTAGTCTGATTCTAAAATTCCTAATCACGGTGCTTTACTGCTTTTCACTCTTTGTACTTTTGGTCATGAAAAGCCTTCAACAGATTATTAGGAGGGAACATGTGAGCATAAGGAACAGAAGCCTACTCAAATTAGCTCAAAGAAAGAGGGAGGGGCATTTGAAAGTTCCTGGGGAACTTCTTGGAGTCTAATTACAGGAACTTCAGTATGGCCAATGAGAGCTGGAAGTTGTCAGGCATTTACTGCCTCTGAAGTGGAGGTTGGGTTCTTACAATAATAAACTAGATACATTTCACAGAGTTAAAATTGTTTTTGCAAAGATTTTAATTTCTCATAAAGTATACGAAAATATTGGGGGTTTGTTTGTTTCTGGTTGATCACTACGTAAAATAGTTGACTTGTATTTGGGACCATGGCAAATAAAAAATATATATTGTATTTTTAGACTGTGGACTTCCATTCAGTGCAGTCATAGATACTACAGGGGCACTTGGGAGCTGAGATGCAGATTCATTTGTTCCTACTCATATGCTCCTTGTGCTCATTGAGAAATAATGCTCAGTGTTTAAATAGTGTTTTTTCCTTTCCCTCTCATTTTGTAAAATGAATAGTTAATATCTTCTCTCTGTCTTGCCCTCTCATTTTAATACTATTTACTTTGCAAAATGAAAGGAAAAAAAATACTAATGATGAGATTCCCTTGTATTCTTTTTGTACATCTGATGAGATTACATGTTTCTCGCTTCTGCTTCTCTCTAATCTCTTGTTGACAGCTAAAAAATGCCCACATCAGCCTTTGAGTTTACATGACCATGTAAGTGCTCACTTTTTGAGATCTGATTTAGTTCTCTGCCACAATTTAGAGAATTTGGCCCAACAAGAATCAGAAGTCTACGGCATTCTAATTGGTATGGTTGTGGGAGGGGGTCATAAAGTCACTGTAGAGCAGTCCTTTTTGGGGCTTTGGGTAGACATGACCCCTAAGAAAGGGGTTTAGGTAGAGGAAATGATTGGCATTTCTGCTTCAGAGGGGAAGATGTTTAATTTCCTAGCCCTACTACTAATTGCCATTTGTACCCCAAACAGTTGCTAACCTGTTGTTGACTGAGGCTCTTCGTCTTTGAAATGAGAACTTCAGTGTATAGGATTCCCTTTAGTTCTGAAGTTGTAGGCAAGTAACATGCAGAAACGTAATTTAGCCTTGAATTGAAAAGATCCCAATAGTAGTAAGATGGATTTTATACCAAAACAGTTGAAAATTGTAAAGAACAGCAAACCTCTTGTATTGTTTCCCAGATGCTTTGTTATTGCTGTTAATAATGTTATTTTCAGTTTTTTTTCAAACATTCAGTATATTATTAATATTTCGTGAGTGAGTTTTTCTGCACTTTTTTTTTTCTGTTCTTTTTTTACTTTTGATTTATAGTTACTCCCTGTGGCTTGAAACATTCTCTTCTGAACCCACTCTGGTCTGCCTTCATACCCCACAATGGGCCAGAGGGAGAACACAAAGGGCTCTCACTAATGTTACCCATGACATTGTGTTAATAAGTCTGGTGGACATTTTTCAGTCCTCCTCTTACATGGTCTTTCAGGAGCTTTTCAAATCCTGACTACTCCTTTTTGAAGCATTCCGTGCCTTAGTTTCTCGTTGTGGTTTTCATCCTACTTCACTTGGTGCTCTTTCTACTATTCTTTGCCACACAAATGAAGTTAATTTGTTTTGTGTTGGTGCCTCTATGTATACATTCTCTTTTGGCTTCAGTGATTTGCAGCCACGTTGTTAGCTACGACTCACAACAAACTTGAAATATTTTTCCTTTCTTTAGTTCTTAGCTGCTGTGATAAAGAGCATGCCTTCACATAAGACTGATTAAACCATATCTCTAACATGGAGAAGTTGGTACTCTGATTAATTAAGGCTGTCTGTCTCACACAACTTGTACAAGCAGTAAATCTAGATGTGCTGTCAGTCATGTCTTCTGATGTAATTACTTAGTTAATAAGTCTTTACCAACAAGCTTATCTTGAATTTCTGGATCATGCCATAAGTTATTGATTGTTTTATGGTTGTTGTTTTTAATATGGCCTCTGCCCTACCTGTTTATTTTTTATTTTTTATTTTTTTAAAGATTTTATTTATTTATTCAACAGAGATAGAGACAGCCAGCGAGAGAGGGAACACAAGCAGGGGGAGTGGGAGAGGAAGAAGCAGGCTCATAGCAGAGGAGCCTGATGTGGGGCTCGATCCCATAACGCTGGGATCACGCCCTGAGCCGAAGGCAGACGCTTAACCGCTGTGCCACCCAGGCGCCCCACAGTGCTGTGATTTTTAGTTGTGAATGCAATTATTATACTTCTACTCTATTTTAACAGTTTCTGTTGTTTTAGAGATAGAGTAGATCCTAGACATTTCCTAAGAGACAGTTGGGAGTGCCCTGTTAGCATACAATTTCTACCATAAAATGCATACATGTTAAAATAGTAAAACTGCTTTGAGATGTAAATGTTGATGCAGTTGGCTAGGCTCACTCACTAGGCAAGTGACACGCATATGCTGGCCTGACAGCAAAGGTGATTAAAAAATACAGTTGTGTAATATTAAAAATTACTACATATCATGGACCTCTTCCGGGTCACTCTGAAATAGTAGGGGTAGTGAGTATTAAAACAGGATTAATGAAAGACCTATTTTATAAATACTTGTGCCTGGATTTTTAGTGGAAAATTTGCTTAATTTAGTTCCAGTTCCACCTAATAGCCAATTTTGCTACTACTGTTGCCTTTGTTTCTTTAGAGTTTAGCTTTCTCATGCAGACTTTTGCATTGAGATCCATCAGTCAATAACTTAGTATCCATCTAACCCCGAGCTTTGTAGTGAGTGGACATCAAATTCACTCTTATAGAGCAAACTCCCCTCCCCCAAAATAGTGAGGCTGATTCAGGTTAGATTCCTGTGAAAGAATGTCTGATAGGGGTTATTCCAAAGAGGAACAGTGACTTGATAATGAACTTTCCTACTTCTGATGAAATTACTTATGTCTCAGCCCCTAGACATCACACCCCTGAAATCTCCACTGTGGGAATTTGTGTTGTCAACTGGGTGGAGGTAATCCAGGACTGATCTTAACCACTTTAGAATTGCTCATAACCAGTTTAGAATTGCTCATCACCACTCGCAGGGTGTAACTATCAAGCTCTAGATTATATTATTCCTAAACCTTTGTTTCATGAGACGTTTATAGTTTGCTTTAAATTTATACTGCTGAATTTTTTTTTTTAAGATTTTATTTATTTATTTGACAGAGAGACACCCAGTGAGAGAGGGAACACAAGCAGGGGGAGTGGGAGAGGAAGAAGCAGCCTCCCAGTGTAGGAGTCTCATGTGGGGCTCGATCCCAGAACGCCAGGATCACGCCCTGAGCCGAAGGCAGATGCTTAACAACTGAGCCACCCAGGCGCCCCTATACTACTGAATTTTTTTAAAATCCTTTTATTGATAGTTATTGAAGAAAGTACTTACTTATGTTCAGTATCCCATTTTTTCATCAGTGCTCTTGGTCGTATATTGTTATCTATCTTTATTGTCTCCCTGCTAGACTGTGAGCTTCTTATAAGCAGTGATTGTGTCTTATACATCTGTTGATTCCTACCTAGTCCTACAGTGCCTACTAAAATATAGTAGATATTCCATAAATCTTTAATTTTCAGAAAAATGTTGACAAATTGCATCTTACTAGCTTTAATTTAGTTTTATTGTTTTAGAATTGTATGATTTCTCTTGACCTTTAATGATACTGCCTCTGTTCTTATTGATGATTTATCTTTTCTGGAAAACAAATCTATATTTTATAATCTGCTTTCATTTCAAAGTTTCCTAAAACATAAATGCTGTCTTTTTTTTTTTATCCATGGTAATTGAGATTCATAAATACTTTTTGAACTGGGAATTAAATTCTTAGTTTGGAGCACCAAGTCTGATACAAGCATTTGACTTCTAGATCTACATTGTTGGTTATTAGTCATTTAATAAGTACTTAATGTGGGCAAAGCCATGTGGTAGGGATCACTAAAATTTAGTTAGTGAACAATTAAATATTATTGGTACCATCTGAAAAAGTACTTACCGTTAATATTTCGTCAGTAAAGTAGACCATTTTTTTTTTTTCTCATTATAGGGTAAAGTTCACCTTGAATTAAAACTGAATGAACTGATAACAGAGAATGGAACTGTGTGCCAGCAGCTTGTTGTACAGTAAGCATATTTCTTTTATGGAAGTCTCCATCATGTATTCTTTGAATCTTAAGACAACACCTTATTTTATATACTTCAGAAACTTTTTTTGAGAAATGAAACCCTGCTGTGTCATTCCTTTATTAAATTGATTTCCAATTTGTCCTCTCATACCTACTGTACTCAGGTTATGATAGGTCATTAATTCATTCAACCTTATGTAGTAAATGTGGGTTAGATGGTAGAGATACGCAGTAGGCTGTTACATGATCCCGGCTAAGCATATCTAACTCCCTGGCAGGATGGAGTTGGAAAGGCTTCCTGGTAGAGGGCTTCTAGAGACTCTGATACCACAGAGCTGAGCATTAGGAACCCTGGGACTAAAACTAAATGGCTACCTTGGGATGTAGCAGTATCGATTCTTACCTACTTTAAAATTCCTCTTTTGCCCTCGAGTCATTTTTTGTGGCTCAAACTCTAATCTTCTAACTGCTCTGGAAATACAGATTTCCAAGCCCAGTCCAGTAATATCCTTTAAGATATTTTTTTCTTTGCAAGAAAGGATCCAGTCCAAGATCATGTATTACATTTAGTTTATACGTCTCTTTAATCTCCTTAACCAGTAATAATTTTTAGCTTTTCTTTATCCTTCGTGTTATTGAGATTTTTGAAGAATACAGGCCAGTTACTTTTTTTTAATGTTTCTCAACTTGGATATACCTACTAGAAACAGCTCAAGATTTGTTTGTAGTATTTTTCCTCCAGACAGAACATATAGTTTAAGTGTTTGGATTAGTGCCTTCCACCATTCCCTCCCTTGCTCACTTTGGTTATGTTACAACATTTGAAATAGTTGGTTTGTTTTGGTTTGTTTGCAGACACTTTAATGGTTCCCCCCCATCCTTGTTGTTTACTTTTATTTTTTTAATATGAGAATATTAGCATGACTTCAGAAGTCAAAACTCTACAAAGAGGCCTTACTCAGTGATATGTTTTAGTCCTCTCTCCCTACACTCAGCACCAAGAAACCATGAGCTGATTTTGGTCCCTGTATTTTTGCCTTTTCCAAAATGTCGTGTGAACGATTCATGTAATATGGAGGCTTTTGTGAGTGGCTTCTTTCATTTAGCATAATGCTTCTGAGATTCATCCACATTGCTGCACATATCAGTAGTCATCTTTTTTTAGGTGTTAATTTACTTCTTGTCATAACTTGGTATAGATACTGTTGTATGACAAAACAATGCACAGATTGGTTAAATAAGCCCAAATTCCTTCAAGAAGTAGTAGTCTGGATTTGAATTCTGACAGTTTTGGTTTTTTTTTTTTTTTTAACTTTTTTCTTTTGAGGTAATCATAGATTTATAAGAAATTGCAAAGTATGGAGAGGTCCTATGTACCTTTCACTCAGTATCCTTCAGTGTTTACATCTTATATAACTATAATACAATATAAAAACCAGGAAATTGACATTGTGCACTATAATACAATATAAAAACTAGGAAATTGACATTGTGCACTGTCTAGCATATTATATATCTTTTATCATATATGTAGATTTGTGGTAACCACCGCAATCAAGATACAGAACTGTTCTATCACCATAAAGATCTCCCTTATGCTACCATACTATTATAGTCACACCCACTCCTTCCCCCACTACTATCTGTAACCTTTGGCAACCTCTGAGCTGCTTCCAGAGCTATAATTTTGTCATTTCAAGAACATTATGTAAATAGAGTCTTATCATATGTGACCTTTTGAGATAGGCTTTTTTCAATCAGATCCATCCAGTTGTGTGTAATTTCTTATAGACAGAATATAGTTAGGTGTCACTTTTTAAAATCCACTTTGCCAGTCTGTCTTTTATTTAGTGAATTTATAGCATTTACTTTTAATGTAATTACTGATGTATTAAGCTTAAATCTGCCATTTTTGGGGTTGTTTTCTGTTCTCTATTTTACTTTTTACCTGTTTTCTTTTTCCTCTGGGTTCCTTGAACATAGTTTTAGAATTCCATTTTGATTTATCTGTACTGTTTTTCTATCTATAGTATATCTCTTTGTATAGTTTTTCTAGGTACGGTTTTTGGTGGTGTTTTAGGTATTACATTGTACATGTATAACTTACCGTAGTCTACTGATATTGCCATTTTACTGGTTAGAATAAAGTGTAGAAACCTTACCTTCTTTTAAGTCCCTTTACCCTCCACCATTTGTAATATAGTTGTCTTAAATATTTTCACTGGGTACGTTGAGAACCACATCAGTGTTAACAATTTTTGCTTCAGCCATCTAACACGATTTAGAAAAATTAGAAAAGAAGGGAAGACTAAGTTCATTGTATTTACCCATATTTTTGCTCTTTGCTTTTTTTCTCTTTCTATTGATTTTTTAAGATTCCTTCTTTTATCACTGTTTTATGTTTAGAGAATTTCCTTTTACCGTTCTTTTAGGGTAGGTTTATAAGTGACACATTCTTTTAGTTTTCCTTTATCTGAGAATGTCTTGATTTCTTTTCTTTATTCCTGAAGGATATTTTAACTGGATATAGAATTCTTCATTGACAGCTCTTTTTTTTTCAGCACATGAAAAATATGTCACTTCCTTCTGGTCTTTATGGTTTTTTAGTTCATTGTAATCGTTTTCCTGGGCAGGTAATGTGCTTTTTCTCCCTGGCTGCTTTCAAGAGGTTTTGTCTTTGGTCTTCTATGTGTTTCAGTTTGACTATGAAGTATTTTGGCATAGATTTCTTTGGGTTTATCCTGTTTGGTGTTCAATCAGCTTCTTGAATCTGTATGTTTATGTCTTTTGCCAAATTTGGGAAATTTTCAGCCGTTATTTCTTCTAATACTTTTATCAGCCCTGCCATCTTTCTCCTCTCCTCTTGAGATTTAAATGACATTAATGTTAGATGTTCTATTATAGTCCTGTAGTTCCCTGAGGCTCTGCTCTCCCCCCCCCCCCCCAGTCTGTTTTCTCTGTTCATGTTGGGTAATTTCTGTTGTTCTATCTTTTAAGCTCACTGATTATTTCCTCTGTCCCCTCCATTCTGCTGTTGAGCCCATGTATCAAGTTTCTTATTTTGGTTTTAAGTGTCAAAATTTCCATTTGGTTCTTCTTCATATCTTTTATATCTTTGATGACTTTCTATTTTTTTGCTGAAACTTTTCCTTTCATTTATTTCAGTTGTGTTTGTAAATGCTCATTGAATCATTTTTATGTTGGCTGCTTTTACATCTTTGCCAGATAATTCCAACATCCATGTTATCTCAGTGTTGTCATCTGCTGATTCCTTTTCTTTTTTTTCTTTCTTTCTTTCTTTCTTTTTTTCTTTTTTTTTTTTGGTTTTGGGTTTTTTGTTTTGTTTTGGTGGTGTTTTTTTGTTTTGTTTTGTTTGTTTGTTTTTCATTTAAAGTTGAAGATTGGTGTTTTGGTATGATGAATGGTTTTCAGTTTTACTCTGGACGTTTTGGGTATTATGTTATGAGACTCTGGATCTTATATAAGTATTCTGTTTTAGCCAGACTCTTTGACACTCTGCTGGTGAATAGAGAAGAGTGCCTGTTCATTACTGTCAGGTACACATAGAAATCCAGGTTCCTGACTCAACCTCTGCTGATACCTCTGGGGGGAAGAGTGAGAAGAGTTCCTTATTATTGCTGAATGGGAGTGGTAGTGTAGGCGCCTCGTAGTCCTCTCATGTGGCCACTCTGGCTGGGGTGGGGAGGAGTGCCTCGTTACTGCTCCATTGTGGCCTCTACTGACATGATGGTTGAGAGGATTTAGTAGTTACTATAGGTGGTGAAGGTATTGCCTTCCTGCTCAGCCTCCTCTGACATCACCCTGGCATGAAGGGGAAGGAGTGCCTCATTGTTACCAGGGGGGATGAAAATCGAGGTTCCTCTGGTGGTCTCTACTAACACCACTGGGGGAAGGGGCTTCTTACAGCTTGCCAAAGGTGGAAGTCGAGGCTCTCTCCTCAGCCTTTGGTCTTTGTTGATGGAGGTTTGGGTGGAGCCACAGTGTTTTTCATGTTGTTTGATTAGAGTAAGTGGTTTTTTTATCATCTAAAAATGTTTTCTGTCTTGCTAAGCTGCCCAGTTCCTTGTCCTTTGGCTAGAGAGAGCTGGCTTTTTCTTAGGGCATTTTTTGTCCATGCCCACAGGTGTGCATGTAGCAATCAGTCTGATTGCTAGAGAAAAGCCCAGGGAATTCACTCCCATGTCTTCCCTTGGGTTCCAAGATCTCTAATTGGTTTGCTTCTCTTCACTTTTCAGAGTTTTCTTATGTTCGTTATATATTTAATGCCCAAGATTTTTAGTTATACTTGGTGGGAGGTCTAGGGAGGCATGCAACTACTCCATCTTGACTTGGAACTGGAAACCAGTTTTTTTTCCTTCACAAGTAGTATTCCGTTTGTTTATTCACCAGTTGACGGATGTTTGAATTGTTTCCAGTTTGAGGCTATTATAAAGAAAGCTGCTACAAATGTTCACAAGTAGATCTTTATATGGGCATATGGTGGTTTGTATTCTTTCCTTCTTTCTCTTTTTCACTTAAACCTCCATGGTCCATACTCATTGGCCTGCAGTAGCAGAGCTCCAGTAGCAATTTTGTGGAATTTATCATTGATTTCTCAACTTTTAGAAGTATTTTAATTCCATGGTATTCTCTCTTCTGTAGTAATGCTGCAGGCTCAGTTTTATGTGTTGTTTTCTTTGTGCCACTTGCTGAACTCACAGCTGGGGGATAATGTGTGGAAAGGTTCATACCCTAGCATTTACTACTATCCTCCAGACCTGGAAGCTCCCCACCGCAGCATTTCTTAAGTTTCACTAAGACTTCTGTCCATCGATCTTTACCACATTCTTACCTGCTTTTATTTTTCACTTCCCTCTGGGTCGTTTTCCCTGATCTATCACTGTAATCATTTTTTCTTGCAAGTTCCCTAACTTCCTTGCTTTTTTCGTCATCCATCTCATTTATCTGGAACAATCCTACTATGAAGGAACTCATTTTTTTCCTCTGCTTTCAGTCTGTACCTGATTATTGCTGGACAAAATCACAGACTGATTTTACTTTAAATTCTTGATCACAGACCTTGCATGGGTACTTAAAACTTCCGTGGAGTTTTACTGTGCTTCTCTAGTAACACCTGTGAGAGCCTCCATTGCTACAGACTATAAATTGGTCACATTTTCCTGATTCTAAATCTGCAAACCTGTATCGACATCCATCTTTTTGTCCTTATGTTATAGTAGAGGAGGTGCCCCTTCTCTTATTGGGGGTGAATTCTTCTGTCTGAGCTCTGGATTCCATCTATTTCCCCCACTCACGGACTTTGCTCCTTCAATTATTCCTCCTTCTGTTTCATCAGCTTCACCTTCTCTCTTAGATTTTTCTCATCAACGTGTAAGTCATGTTCTAGGATCTCCTATCCTAAAAGGCAAGCCTCCTCAGACCTCATATCCACCCCACTCTCCCAGCTGCTGTGCGCATTTCTCTGTTCTCCTTTGAAGGCAGACTTCTCAAAGTAAAATCGTCTAATAGATACAGGGTTGTTGGAATGTGTGCGTGTACACTAGCTCTGTTCACACAGAAGGCCTAGAAGCAATGTCAGCCCAGTAGCAGTGAACATAGCATCCATACCTTGGTTTTTAAATATCATTCTCCAGTTAGTACTGTACAGTAGATCTTTTTGTGATGATGAAAATATTTTATAACTTAACTGTCCAATATGGTAGCCACTAGTCATATGTGGCTATTGAAAACTTAAACTATGGCCAGTACAGCTAAAGAATTGAATTTTTAATTTTGTCCAATTTTAATTAATTTAAATTAAAAAGCTGCATGTGGCAAATGGCTACAGTATTAGAGCTTCTCCAATAAAAAGAACCTGAATTTTTTTTTTTAAGCATTGGCTGACTCAGGACTTGAACATGGAAAAAAAATACAAGATGAGCTCAGAGCATCTGTGGAATCAGAAAGTAAGAAAGTACTAATAATAATCATAATCATAATAATAATGGCATGTAGAAAGGACATTGAAGCCAACTTGAAAGAGCTCCAAGTAACCAAACTGGGACAATTTGAGCATCAAAATAAATAATGAAAATTAAAGAATAAGTCCATGAGGCAATGCTATATAATAAAATATCCACGAGCCAATGCTGATACATAAACACGTTGGGGAGAAAGTATTACTTTTTCCTTAGTAGAATTCTAATTAATGAATGTAGGACAAATGATGGAAATAGGAAATCAACATTGGCATACTACAGTAATAATTAGTGCAGGGATAAATCATCTATGGATGCTAAATAAGTGGGCATAAGTATGAAGACAAACAGCATATTTGCATACTCTCAAAAACTCTCCCCATGAGATGTGTGGTAGATACCAGCTTAACCTGTGTGACGCAAGTTAATATCACTGGTAATGAGACATCCAGCCTCCTAGTATGATGCATTGAGAAGGAAACCAATATGCATAATTTCAGTCTAATCAAGAGGAAACTTCAAATTCAAATTAGGGAATATTCTACAAAAGAACTGGATAGTACTGGCAAGATCATGGGTTGAAGAAGAAAAACTAAGGAAGTGTTGTAGGATAAAAGAGACTAAGAAGATATGACAACTAAATGCAATGTGAGATCCTATATTGCATCCTAGACCAGAAAAAGGACATGGGCAAAATTTGAGTCAAGTCCATAAGATTAATTAATATTATCATTAACTAACATTGTATCAATGTTATTTTCCTGTTTCTGTAGTTTTCCTCTGGTTAAATAAAATGTTAATACTATGTGATGGGTATATAGGAACTGTATATATTATTTTGCAAGTTTTTTTTTTGTTTTTTTTTTTTGTTTTTTTTTTTAAGATTTTATTTATTCAACAGAGATAGAGACAGCCAGTGAGAGAGGGAACACAAGCAGGGGGAGTGGGAGAGGAAGAAGCAGGCTCATAGCGGAGGAGCCTGATGTGGGGCTCGATCTCATAACGCCAGGTTCACGCCCTGAGCTGAAGGCAGACACTTAACTGTTGTGCCACCCAGGCGCCCCTATTTTGCAAGTTTTTGGAAGTCACAAATTTATTTCAAAATAAGTTAAAAAAATTGAAAATAAAAGTTAAAAAAATTGTCTCTATCTTGTGCATTTAACTCAGGTCTTTTTTCTGAGCTCTGCACTCACACATCCACCTGCCTTTTTGGCATTTTTGCTTTGATGTCTCACAACTTTGCAAATTTAACACATTTGAAACTGAAGCATTGACTGTCATATCTGTACAGTTCCTCCCCATAGCCTTAGCAGTTGGAACCACCATGGACCTAATTACCTAAGCCAGAAATCTGAGAGTCGTTTAAAATCTTTTCTCCTTTCTGCACCCACACACTGGGTCCCTTTCTTATTGATTATATGAAATATTTCTTGACTTTTCTAATTTTTAATATCTATTGACATCTTCAAACCAGCAACCATTTGTTACCTTTACTATTTTGATAGTCTTAGCTGGCCTTCTACTCTGCAGTCCATTCTCTCCATACCAACTCAGAGCAGTCTTTTAAAACATAAATTAGGTCATGTCATTCCCCTGATGAAACACTTAGTGATTCCTATTGCATTTAGGATAAGACCCAAGCCCTTTAACTTGGCCCATAAGATCCTCCCATGTTCTGATGCTGCCTGCCTGTCAGATTTCATCTTGTGGTACGCTTCCTGTTGTTCATATGTTCACTGGCCTTCTCTCAATTCCTCAAATATGACATACTCTTCCTGTTCAGAGATCCACATCTGCTGTGCTTTTTTGCCTGGCATGCCCATTCTTCTAGCTTGTTCTTTCTCATCCTTAAGTTTCAGCTTAAGCATCACTTATTTTAAAATAGGGCACCCTATTCTTTTTTTCTTAATAGCACTTGCCACTATTTCTAATTATTTTTTTCTTTATTGCTTGTTACCTGTTATTTCAAATAGACTCTAAGCTCCATGAGAGCAGGAACATGTTTGTCTTACTCACTTCATCACCTCCAGAGCCTGGCACTAATAGGCGCTAACTAACTCTTTGAAACAACTAAATGAAAAAAGGTAACATTTGTCTTCTTAAAGGATGAATAGAAAGTAGTTTGCCTAGAAAAAGTGAGTTTTTTTTTTCCAGAAGGAAAGAACAATATAGGCAAAAGTATGGAAGAAGAAACATGGTGAGGAGGGAGGGAGAATAATTAAAAGCGGTTTGATGTTGCTGAGCATATGAAGCTCAAAGATTGGTTAGATACTGGTGAGATAGGCTGGAGCCAGATCTTGGAGGCTCGTACGTCCCATATGAACTTATGAAACTTATAAGAGCTCATGGAACTCTTGAAAAATTGTAGACAATAGAGTAATATGGACAAAATTTGTGAAAGATCAGATTTGTGACAGCAGTAAGTGTAGAAACTGGGAGGTGAATTTGAAAGTTATTAGGTGATCCAAGTGAGAGATGATGGATTCTGCACCCGAACAGTTGTTACAGAAATGAGAGAAGAGGACAAATGAAGAAATAAAGAGTAGCATCACTAAAACTTACTGATTAGATACAGATAGTGAGGAAGAAGAGAGAATGAATCTAAGTGTGGCTCCTAGATTTCTAGATTGTGTTACTGGGTGGGTGGTGGTGTTTACAACAAAGAGAAAATTCTAGAGGAGGAGCTCCTTTAATAAGAGATGGTGAAGAGTTGAGTTTTAGCCGTTCTTGGACATTTAGGTAGGGATTTCCATCGGGCATTTGAATATAAAAATCTTAAACTCTGTGGTGAGATCTCATATAGAATGTAAAGTTGATGGTAGTTGTAGCCATAAGAATAGATGTGATAAAAACAGCCCTAGAGGGAGGTTATATAGTGCAAAGAGAGCAGCCGACTGAGAACAGATTCAGCAGTAGAAGTAGAATAGCATGAGAGGAAAACATGAGGGAGACAGGTAATATGAGGAAAATTATTCGAGTGAAGGCCAAGGAAACCAAGAAAGAAGGCTTTAAGGAAGGAGGGAGTGATCAGAAATATTGCATGCAGCCAAGAAATCTAGTAAGAAAAGCCCTGAAAAATATGGATAGCATTTGACACTCAGGGGACTTAAATGAGGAGAGTTTCCATAGAATGATGAATGTAGAAAAAGTAGATTTCAGTAGGATGAGGAGTGAAAGGGAGGTCAAAACATTTGGAAAGACAAACAGAAAAATTAAATAGGTTCTGGGTGACATGAAGTCCCGGCAGTGATTATTATATTAGAGAAAAAGACTGAGGGAAAGAACCTGGTGCGGGGGGAGGGTGAAGAGAGAAAAACAAGTTGAATATATGGTTGTTTGTCACTAGTATATAGAAATTTAAAAAAAAAATAGTTTGTATTCTGCAGCCTTGTTACATTCACTGATTTGTTCTAGCTTGTTTATAGACTCCATAGGATTTTGTATAGGTGATCATGTCATCTGTGAGTAGACAGTTGTACTTCTTCAGTCTGGATACCTCTTATTTCTGTTTCTTGCCTGATTACACAGGCTAGAACCTCCAGTACGATGTTGAATAGAAGAAGTGAGAGCAAACGTCTTTGTCTTATTCCTTATTTTAGGGGGAAAGCATTCAGTTTTTTTGCCATTAAGTATGATGTTAGCTGTTGTTTATCAGGTTGAGAAAGTTCCCCTCTGTTCCTGATTTGCTGAGAATGTTTATCAGGGATGGGTATTCAAATGATCTTATCCTTTTTCTGTTTTCATCTGTTAATATGGGGAATTTTGTTGATTTTTAAAGTTAAACCAACCTCCACTTGGTCATGTTGTATTGTCATTGTTGTATGTTGTTGGCTTTGATTTGCTAAAATTTCGTTAAGGTTTTTTGTATCTATGTTTATGAAGGATGTTGGTCTGTAGTTTTCTTATAATGTCTTTGGTTTTGGAATTGGGAATAATGGCTTCATTGAGTGAATTGGGAAGTATTCTCTCTCACTTTTTCTTTTTCCCCCAATTTTCTGGGGTTTTTTTGTACATAATTAATATAATTTATTTTTTACATGAATAGTTTAAGAATTCACCGGCAGGGGCGCCTGGGTGGCACAGCGGTTAAAGCGTCTGCCTTCGGCTCAGGGCGTGATCCCGGTGTTGTGGGATCGAGCCCCACATCAGGCTCTTCTGCTATGAGCCTGCTTCTTTCTCTCCCACTCCCCCTGCTTGTGTTCCCTCTCTCGCTGGCTGTCTCTATCTCTGTCGAATAAATAAATAAAATCTTTAAAAAAAAAAAAAAAAAAAAAAGAATTCACCAGCAAAGCCTTCTGGGCCTAAAGTGTTTTTGTTTTGTTTTTTTTGGTGGGAAAGTTTTATAACCAGAAATTTAGGGTTTTTTAAAGAGATACATAGCTATTTAGATTTTTTAAAAGTAATCTTTGGTAATTTGTATCTTTTAAGAAATTTGACCATCTATTCTGATTTGTCCAGTTGTTTGGTGTAAAGTTGTTCAAGTTACTCCTTTTTATTCTTTTAATGTCTGTGGACTTTGTAGTGATGTCATGTCACTCATTCCTAATGTTGGTAATATGCGTCTGTACTCTGTTTTTCCTAATCAGTCTATCTAGAGTTTATCAATTTTGATGACCTTAAAGAGTGGCTTTTGATTTCATTGATTTTTGTATGTTTTGTTTTTTATTTTGATTCCCATTCTGTTTTTGTTTACTTTAGGTTTAATTTGTTTTCCTTTTAAGTTTCTTGTGATGGAGGCTGAAGACAGTGACTGAAAACCTTTCTTCTTTCCTAATGGAGGTTTTTAGTGCTATCCATTTTCTTCTTCTGAGTACTGCTTTAACTGTATCCTTCAAATTTTGATATGCTGGGTTTTCATTTTAATGCAATTCAAAATATTTTATAGTTTTGTATTATTCTTCAACCCATGGATTATTTATATATATATGGATATATATCCATGAGTTACTTTGTTTCCAAGTATTTGAGGATTTTCCTGATATCTTCTTCCTGTTGATTTCTAATTTAATTCTGTTGTCAACATATTTTGTATGGTCTGAATACTTCTCAATTTGCCAAGACTTGCTTTTTTGGCCACAAAGTGTCACATAATCTTGGTACATGTTCCAAGTGCATTTGGAAAGTATGTGTTTTCTGCTTTGGGTGGAAAGAGGTTTTTGTTTTGTTTTTTTTAAGATTTTATTTATTTATTTGAGAGAGAGTGAGCGGGAGAGAGAACACATGAGCAGGGGCAGAAGGAGAGGGAGAGGGAGAAGCAGACTCCCCACTAAGTAGGGAGCCTGATATTAGGCTCAATCCCAGGACCCTGGGATGATGACCGGAGCCAAAGGCAGACACTTAACCGACAGAGCCACCCAGGCGCCCCTAGATAGAGTATTTTTAGTAAATGTTAATTGTGTCAGGTTGGTTGACAGTCTTATTTAACTTTCATTCTTAATTGCTTTATCAGTTTTTGAGAGGGGGTGTTGCTATCTCTATTTGTGAATTTGTCTATTTCTCTTTGTAGTTCTATCAGTTTTTGCTTCATTTATTTTGTAGCTCTAATGTTAAGAGTTTAACATTTAGGATTGTTATAACTTCTTAATAAATTGAATTCTTCACTATTATAAAATGACCCTCTTTATCCCTGGGAGTATTCTTTGTTGTGAAATCTACTTTGCTTGATATTAATATAGCCTCTCTGGCTGACAGGCGGGCTCACTTGCTTTTTCTTTCTTTCTTTCTTTCTTTCTTTCTTTCTTTCTTTCTTTCTTTCTTTCTCTTTCTTTCTTTCTTTCTTTCTTTCTTTCTTTCTTTTGGCTGTTTTTCTTTCTTTCTCTCTGTTTCTTTCCTTCCTTCCTTCTTTTCTAATTTAAATTTAGTATTATAAAATTTTTAACCTAACTTTGATTTTACACTGTATCTCTTTCCTCTTATATTGGAAATCTTAATCCCTGACAATATTAACATAATCAGAGTTGTTTTTTATTTTTAGGATTAAGTTTAATTTTACTTTTGAAATATACAAGTTTCTTATGTTTCCAAAGTTAGAACTTACATGAGGTATGTTTGGAGAAGTGTCACACTCATTCCCAACCCTCTATCCTCCATATCACAGTTAATTAGAGAATAGAAATTTACCTTACTCTTTTTCACAACTACATGTAATTCCACCATATAGATTTACTATCAGTTATTCAGCCAGACCCTTACTGATGAGAATTTGGGTTGTTATCCATAGAATCAGCTTCCTTTTGATTAGTGTTAGTATGTATTTTCCCATTCTTTTAACCAGAACCTCTGCTTTTTAATTGTGTTTAGACCATTTACATATCAATTAATGTGTTTATTGCTCTGTCTTCCTGTTTGTTTATCTTTTCTTCTGCCATATCCAATCTTTCGTTAATCCACTCTGTGTTTTTTCATGTCAGACGTTGTGTTTTTCATCTCTATAGAGTTCCAACTTTTAATGTTTCTTGTATCTCTATAGGGATATACAATATATGAACATATGAATACATGAACATATGAATATAGTTTTTAAAATTTATTATTTTTAAATTCTAGTATAATTAACACAGTGTTAATATTGGTTTTGGGTGTACAATATAGTGATTCATCAATTCTGTACATTTTTCATTGCTCATTATGATAAGTGTACTCTTAATCCCCTTTACCTATTTCACACATCCCCCCACCCGCCTCCCCTCTGGTAACCATCAGTTTGTTCTCTATAGTTAAGAGTCTGTTTTTTTGATTCTTTGTTTTGTTTTTTAACTCTTATGAGTGAAATCATATGGTATTTGCCTTTCTCTGACTGATTTGTTTCACTTAGCATAATATCCTCTAGATTGATCCATCCATGTTGTTGCAAATGGCAAGATTTCATACTTTTTTTATGGCTTAGTAATATTCTACTCTGTGTGTGTGTGTGTGTGTGTGTGTGTGTGTGTATACACACTTCCTTTTTATCCATTCATCTATTGATAGACACCTGGGTTGCTTCCATAATTTGGCTATTGTAAATAATGCTGCAGTAAACATAAGGAATGTGCATATATCTTTTCAAATTAGTGTTTTCGTATTCTTTGGGTAAATACCCAGTAGAAGAATTACTGGATCACATGTTAATTCTATTTTTATATTTTTGAGGAAGCTCCATCCTGTTTTTCATAGTGGCTGCAACAGTTTGCATTCTCACCAGCAGCACGGGAGGGTTCCTTTTTCTCCACATCCTTGCCAGTGCTTCTTGTTTCTTGTGTTTTTTATACTAGCCATTCTGACTAATGTGAGGTGATACCTCAGTGTGGTTTTGATTTGTATTTCCCTGATGATGAGTAATATTGAGCATCTTTTCATGAGTCTGTTGGCCATCTGCATGTTTTATTTGGAGAAATGTCTGTGCACGTCTTCTGCCCATTTTTAAATTGGATTACTTGTGTTTTGGGTGTTGAGTTATATAAATTCTTTTTGTATTTTGGATACGAACCCTTTATTGGATATATCATTTGCAAATATATTCTCCTATTCAGTAGCTTGTCTTTTAGTTTTGTTGGTTGCTTCCTTTGTTGTGCTTTTTATTTTGATATAGTCCTAATATTTTATTTTTGCTTTTGTTTCCTTTACCTGAGGAGACTTATATAGAAAAATGTTGCTGTAGCCAGTGCAGAGAAATTACTGCCTGTGCTCTTCTCTAGAATTTTTATGACTTCAGATGTCACATTTATGTCCTTAATCCATTTTGAGGTTTTTTTGTATATGGTGTAAGAGAAAGTGGTCCAGTTTCATTCTTTTGCATGTAGCTGTCCAGTTTTCCCAACACCATTTGTTGAAGAGACTGTCTTTTTCCCATTTCATATCCTTGCTTCCTTTGTCAGAGATTAATTGATCATATAATCATGGGTTTATTTCTGGGCTCTCTATTCTGTTCCATTGATCTATATGTCTTTTTTTTGTGCCAGTACTCTCCTGTTTTGATTACTACAGATACGTAATATATCTTGAAACCTGGGATTGCGCTACCTTCAGTTTTGTTCTTTGTTTTCAAAATCGATTTGGCTATTTGGGGTCTTTTGTGGTTCCGTACAAATTTTAGGATTATTTATTCTAGTTCTGTGAACAAAGCTATTGTTGTTTTGAAAGGGATTGCATTAAGCGTGTAGATTGCTTTGGGTAGTACGGACATTTTAGCAATATTCTCCCAATCCATAAGCATGGATTATCTTTCCATTTGTTTCTGTCATCTTCAAATTCTTTTATCAGTGTATTATAATTTTCAGAGTACAGATCTTCTACCTCTTTGACTATGTTTATTCCTAGGTATTCTATTATTTTTGGCACGTTGTAAATGGGATTTTTTTCTTAATTTCTCTTTCTGCTGTTTCATTGTTAGTGTATAGAAACGCAATGAATTTCTCTATATTGATTTTGTATCCTGCAACCTTACTGAATTCATTTAGAAGTTCTAGTTTTTTGGTGGAGTTTTTAGGGTTTTCTATATACAGTATCATGTCATCTGCAAATAACGAAAGTTTTACTTCTTCCTTACCAAATTTGGATGCCTTTGATTTCTTTTTGTTTTCTGATTGCTGTGGCTAGGACTTCCAGTACTATGTTGAATAAAAGTGATGAGAGTGGATATTCTTGTCTTGTCTCTGATCTTAGAGGGAAACCTCTCAGTTTTTCCCATGTTAAGGATGATGTTAGCTGTGGGTTTTTCATATAAGGCCTTTATTATGTTGAGGTATGTTCCCTCTAAACTTACTTTTTATCATGCACGTATGTTGTACTTTGTCAAATGCTTTTTCTGCATCTGTTGAAATGACCATGTGGTTTTCATCCTTTCTCTTCTTGATATGCTAGTGTAGATTTATGAATATTAAACCTCCTTTGCATTCCAGGAATAAATCCCACTTGATAATGATGAGTGATTTTTTTAATGTATTGTTGGATTTGGTTTGCTAATATTTTGTTGAGGATTTTTGCATCCACTTTCATCAGATTTTGACTTGTAGTTCCCTTTTTTTTGTAGTGTCTTTATCTGGTTTGGGTATCAGGCAAATGCTGGCCTCATAGGAATTTGGAAGCTTTCCTGTCTCTTCTATTTTTTGAAATAGTTTGAGAAGAATAGGTATTAACTCTTCTTTAAATGTTTGATAGAATTCACCCGTGACACCCTCTGGTCCTGGACTTTGTTTGTTGGGAATTTTTTGATTACTGCTTCAATTTCATTGCTGGTAATTGGTCTGTTCAAATTTTCCATTTCTTCCTGATTCAGTTTTGGAATGTTATGTGTTTCTAGGAATTTATCTATCTCTTCTAGGTTGTCCAGTTTGTTAGCATATAATTTCTCATGACATTCTCGTATAATCTTTTGTATTTCTGTGATGTCAGTTGTTATTTCTCCTTTTTCATTTCTGATTTTGTTTTTTAGTCCTGTCTCTGTCTCCCTCTCTCTTTGTCTGGGGATTCTGGCTAAAGGTTTATCAATTTTGTTGATCTTTTCAAAGAACCAGTTCCTGGTTTCATGGATACATTTTATTGTTTTTTAAGTTTCTATTTCATTTATTTCTCCTCTGATCTTTATTATTTCCTTCCTCCTACTGGTTTTGAGTTTTGCTGTGCTTCTTTTTCTAGCTCCTTTATGTGTAAGACTAGGTTGTTTATTTGAGATTTTTATTGTTTCTTGAGATACCATTATAGCTCATATTTTTTTGATTCTTTGTGTTCCTGGTTATTTTCTTTTTGATTCTAGACATTATGAAGTTTCTGGATATTTTTATATTTTTATCAGTATACTTGAGGACCCAGTTAAGTAACTTGGAAACAGTTTCATTCTTTTGTAGTTTGCTTTTAAACTTTGATGGATAGAATAAGAGCAGCCTTTGGTCTAGGGACTTACATTTTTTCAATCATGAGGCGGCATCTGTGAATTACCAGGTTTCATAATATGGCTGGTAGGACTTTATGGTAGCCATTTGTGGGCTTCAGGAATTGTTCCCTCTGCTCTTTTTTTTTTTTTTAAGATGTTATTTATTTATTTATTTATTTGAGAGAGAGAACAAGCGAAAGAGAGCATGAGTGTGGGGAGAGGGGCAGAGGGGGAAGAGAAGCAGACTCCCCGCTAAGCAGGGAGCCCAATGCAGGGCTTGATCCCAGGACCCCAGGAGCCCCCAGGCCCTCTGCTCTTTTCAAATGATTCTTTCCCTAGCCTCAGTTTCCTCACCTGTGTATGTTTATCAACACTGAGCTAATGACTCGGGGGATTCTTGTAGCTCTTGGAAGTTTCTGTCTGTGTAGCTTTTCTTTTGTCTGGTATTCTGCCTTGGGAACTCTAGCTCCCAACTGACAACTCTCCCTCTTCTTCTCAGAGACACCTCTAGCAGTAAGCTGGGACAACTGGGGGCTCACTTCATTTCTTCTCCCCTCAGAAATCACTATCCTGCACTGCCAATTTTTTTTTTTTTTTCAGTTATTTCAGGCAGGGCAGTAATTCTGTTCCCTGTTACTCCATCTTGGCTGTACATAGACATTAACACTGTCTTCTGGTTAAAAACAAAACCAAACCTCAAGGAAGAAATTCAGGTCATTCTGTATTTTAAACATGTTTGGACTAAATTTATTTTCTTTGCAGTTTCTAGAAAATGTATTAATATCAAATGTCATATTTAAACAATGTAAGATGATTTAGTATAGTAAGCTCATTTTCAGCATAAGTTTTCTGCTCATCCTTGGTTTATGATATGAATTTGCTTAACTTGCTGATTAGAAGAATAGTTGTATTCTAGGTAATTAGAAAAATATTTCATGACATGCAGTAAATAAAATAATTTGTGTGTAGTAGTATTAAGCTCGTCAGAAAACAATTTTAAAACTATCTTAATTTAAAAATTAACACTTGGGATGATTTTGATAGATTCTTCTGGCTTATGGGCATCATTGTTTTTGCTTTGTGGAGTATTCTTAGAGAAGTCTTTGTATAATGAACTGCATTTTTCTCAGTTTTTTTTTTTAATACCTCATAAAATTATAGTGACTTTCTATAATTAAGATTTCTCATAATTAGTGTTTACCTGAGATAAATTTGGTATTACAAGGAGAGTAATACAATAAATTCAGGTGTAATAGGGAATGTAGAAAGACACTGGACTTTAGAAACTAAGAAAGTAGAAGTTGGGTCTTGGCCCACTTTGTACAAGTTGTATTACCATGTTAGCCTTATTTTGTTACTGTCTCACATAATCTTTTTGGGCCTTATTTTCTTCTTTAAGGTGTTTTTTCTCACAGGCAGTTGTGGGAATTAGAAACATTTTGTGAAAATACATGGTAAACTACAAATGCTATATAAAAACCAGGTATCATTTTGAGATTTAGCCTGAGGATTTTAAGTTTCAAACAGTATATAGTTGGAAAATTTGACTGTACCTAAGCCTAACATTAATAACCAGAATTATTATCTTGGCCTGTGCTTTCTTTGGTTAGTTTCAGAAATTTTTAAAATTTGATTTTTGATACCCAATTTAATAGAAATGAGTCATATCATTTCTTTCTCTACTCGGCAGCGCAGCATATGCGCTTCACCCACATATACGGTCTGTGGGTTGTAGAGAGAAATAAGGATGTTGCTCAATAGCCCACATCTTTCAACAAAGAATACTTTTCAGCAACTCTCATGAGTTTCTCTTAGACATTAGGAAATGCAGACCCTTAGACATTAAGCTAAATTCATGAAGTCAGTGTTTAGTGAGAAAATGTGAGGAGCAGACCCTTAAGTTAGATTCTTTGTCCTCTCTAAATACCAGTAGAGTGGATTAGAAGACGCTGGTTTTTAAGTTCTGAAACATTTTCTACAGAATAATACAGGAGCTGTTACTGAGAATCAGAATAAAAGGCTACAGAATTGTGGGAGGCTTGCCCTCTATTTATGAATCAGATTTTAAGTGGAAACCACAGTCGTTTCCTTGTTTCTCATTCATGCTTTAGCAGAGGATGTGATGCCATAGATCTAGCTTGGTTTGTAGTTTCTCCTGTAAGGTTCACACCACATTCTTTTCCTCTTTAGAAGCCACAGCAGTTTTAATATATTATCAAACCACAGAATGTACCTTGCTGGATATTTAGTGAGGGGATGTGTGTTACGTATTATTTGGTAGTCCCAGCACTGATTGTGGCGGCGTAGTTTAAGTCCTATTTCAGAGGTACAGCGTAAGTAAATAAATGCACAGTATAAATAGATGTATTTGGGGCAGGTGATATATAGGCATACATCTGCAGACTTGTGGAAAACAGTTTTAACTCTTGAATATATTAATTTGTATTTAAAAACAATGCTTTATGTTGTTTAACTTGAATATATGTTGATTTTCTTTTATTCTTCCTTAGCATCATGGCATGCCATGGGTTGCCTCTCATAAATGGACAAAGCTGTGATCCTTATGCAACAGTTTCTCTAGTGGGCCCTTCTAGGTAATGTTTATTTTTTTTAAGTTTTTATTTAAATTCCAGTTAGTTAACATACACTGTAATATTAGTTTCAGGTGTACAATACAGTGATTCAGCCCTTCCATGCAACACCCAGTGCTCATCACAAGTGCCCTCCTTAATCCCCATCACCTATTTCCCCCATCCCTCCACCCAGCTCCCTGCTGGTAACCATCAGTTTGTTCTCTGTAGTTGAGAGTCAGTGTTTCTTGATTTGTCTCTTTTTTTTCCCCTATGCTCATTTGTTTGTTTGAAATCATGTGGTATTTGTCTTTCTCTGACTGACTTATTTCACTTAGCATAATACTTTTTAGCTCCATCCATGTCATTGGTAGGTAATGTTTATTGAATTATTATAAAAAAAATTTTTTTTACCTCTAAACAATTTGAAACATGCCTTTATTTTCCATAAGTACACTGATTTTAATCCAGAAATGTAAACATCTCTGGATCTAAAGACGAAATATGTATATGGGCTTAACAAATAATTTCCTTCTTTGACAGTAGATGCTTCATTACATTGAAATGATCAGTGGTTGGCTTCTATTTGTAACCTGGAGTTCAGAATTCAGAGTAGGAGAGCAAATTATTATTAGATTTTCCAGTTTTAAAGTGTGACTTAAGAATTACAAAATTAAGATTCGTAAATTATCCTTAAATAAATGCTAAATAGCTATTTATGACACAAAGTAATGAATGCTTTGAAAGAAAGATCTTTAGTGAGTTCTGTTATACACTGCAAACAACTAAGTCCTGTTTTTATAGAAAGAAGGTGGTTGCCATTTCAGATCTGCTGGACTCTTAGACTGTGGGGAGCAGCATTAGTTTTATAGTAGTTAAAATGTACTTTAAAACATAAACTTGACCTTCTTCATTCATCATTGGCCTTCCTGCCTTCAAATGTCTTAGATTTTATGTAGGTAAAATCCTGTTTTAAGAAATGCTAGTCCAGAATCACAAGGCAGTTTCCATATTTTTATCTGGAAAGCAGCTCAGAACTAAAAATGCCTTTCTACTCATGGCATCTGTGCTCTACAGAGAGAATTCCAAGCTGTAGACAGACTGCTGAAGTACCAGAACATGGTAAAGTGCACCATATCATTGATTTAAATTATTTATGATGATTTATGGAAAAACCTACAGCAATTTGTATATTTTGTATTTTATAACTTCATTATGATTTCTTTCAGAGCCTGACTAGTCTGAAATTTGCCTACAGCTTGAAGGTTTAAAATCAGGAAACAAAGAGCAAACTATTCCCTCCATACCAAACACATACATACACACACAGACACACACCCCTTCTCCCCAACTTCAGGCTGTCTAGGTATTCCATTTATTTATTTATTTATTTATTTATTTATTTATTTATTTATATTATTTTTTTCTTAAATCCAGGATAGTCAGCATACAGTGTTTTATTAGTTTCAGGTATACAATATAGGTATTTTTATTTTTTAGAAAATCATCAATAACTTTAAAAAATGTATTTATATACGTATATAAATTATCTATCTATATATATGGTATATATAGTGTCTAACACCATGCCTAGTACTTACTGTGTGTTTAAACAACATTACACTGTTATTACTATAGATGGTTTTAAATTTGAAAGCAGATACTTAGTCCTTTAACATTCATGCTGTCAGAGGGATTAGTTCTGTATGATAAAAATGTTTAACCTAGTGGAGCTATTTTTTGTTTTTGTTTATGATCTGTAGCTGAAGACAAATTCTTTACTGTAATCATTTAGTAACATACAAATGGAAACTGGCACATGAATTTGTTTTTAAGAGTCATTATTAATATTGATAGTGTACTATCATCACATAAGATGTTAAAATTGGGAGAGGCTAGGGAAAGACGGCATGGGCCTTCCCTGTACATTTCTTTGCAACCTTCTCTAATTATTTCAAAATAAAAAGTTTTTTAAAAAGCCATATTATAGCTGAAGCCCAAGAAGTAAATTTAGTTAAGAATGCTTTTCATGTTCCTCATGTATTTTTCAGCATAGATAAAGGTACCCTGAATCTCACTGTTTTCCTTTTACCATTCTGATATAAAATAAGCTTGTATATATAAAATAAGCTTGATAGTCAATCTAGTGTAGCCATAGAGAGAAAATACAATCTTGTCATATATCGCATATGCAAACTTGTATTTTCTTTGATTTGAGTCTTTTTAGAGACACCTCAAATTTTTTCCCAGGTAATATTTAAAACTATAGTTTTCCCTGAGTCATCGTAACAGCTAAAGGGAGGTCAGGCTCCCTGGTTGGAAATAGCATGTTTTATAATTGTGTACTGTTAAGTTCTACAAGGTAAAACTCTACCACATTGGAACAGGAATGACCAAAAGAAGACAAAAGTAAAGAAGAAAACAAGCAATCCGCAGTTTAATGAAATCTTTTATTTTGAGGTAACTTTTTATTTTATATAAATGTTGACATTGAATATTTAATATTGAATGCTGGTTTACTTCTTTTTTTGAACTATAGCCGTAGTAATCATTTAATCAACTAATGCAACTAAGCATTTCTACTCCAAGAGCAGTAGAACCATGATGTAATGTGGTAGAGGCCCAGTATATAAAACAAATAAAGGCAGAGCTATAACTGATTTGGGGGTAGGGAGGACTAGGGCCATACCTACTTGCTAGTCATCCCTAACATCACACCCTCCTCTACACACCCTCCCACCTTATCCAGCCTGTCACCTGACACACAGTGGCCACCAAACTCTTGTTTGAAAATAACTGGTAAAGTAAGTATGACATCACTTGGTTGGAGTTCTTGTCCCAGTTGATGTGGTATAAATCACTATGTTTAAGTTTATCTTGTGAAAGGATAATTTTGTAAGAGAAAACACTAGCTGCCCTACCTGACCGAGTTTTTAGGAGGCCCAAATGTGAGAATGCTTTGAGACTATAAAGTGCTACATGATTAAGGCCTTATTATTAAGTTCTTTTTAGCTAATTGCCTCTACCAACACATGCTTATTTTCATAGAGATCTTCAGCTGCCTTGAAGTTGCCCCAAAATACAGTGCTTTGGAGTTCTTTACTGTGGAGCATTTGTTAAAGAAATCCTTTTTCATATTATTTGAAAACTACAGGAAAAAAGTTGATCTTTGATTTCTAAAAGATTGTGTTCTAACCGCAGAACATGTTGCAAGTGAGATTAACATGTAGGAAAAATTTGGGGAAAAGTTACATTCTGTGCTTTTTCCTCTTTCGTGTGTGTTTTTCTTGATAATTCAAAGTGGAGACAAGCGAGAGCACATCTAGAGATGATTACTGTACTTCAATAAAGAAACATAGGTTGAAGAAAATGCCAAAGTTGACGTAGGAAGGCTTGTGGGGGTGGAGGCAAGGGAGAAAGAAAAGGTACCAATGTGAGACTTTTCCATTTCCTGTCTAAGGACTTTGGCTATTATATGTTTATCAATGGCTATTGCATCTAGCCTGCAGAAAACATGGGGCAACTTGCAGCAAGCAGATGGCCCTTTGAAAGGCAAGGTCTGACCCGCTTGCTATATCCAAGTGTACCTATGAAACCTTAAAACATTCATTCAAAAAGCCCTTTGTTGAGCCGATTATAAAGATAAGATTCAATCTCTGTCCTCCAGCTAAAGCAAGAGACACAAAGCACACATACGCATGCATACACACAGCAGGAAAATGCAGTAGATACTGGGGGGGGTCAGATGAGTTCTTCTCCAGCTGAGTTAAGTTAGGGAAAAGGAGTACTAGAGAGAAAGAACATTTTGAGCAGAGACAAAGAGACAGAAAAGCAGAAAGTTATGTCCAAAGAGTAGCAAATAGTGATTTAACTGGAAGGGTTCTATAAGAGAATAATTGGAACAAAGCTTAAAAGCTACACTACGACCAACTATGAAAGGCCTTGAATACCTGGCTGACGTGCTTACAGAATAGCTGTTGAATATTTTTGAGCCTGGAAGTGGTAAGAGTAATGCAGTGTTTTGGGAAGAATTAACCATGATCTGTGGGCCAGTGGCTGAGAAAGAACAGAGATCGAGACTCTTACAGTTTAGGCGTAAAAAAAAAAAAGGAAGGGGGGGCAGGTTCTGATCCAAGAGAGTGACATGGAAAAAGAGAGGAAGTGACAGGTGAGAAAGAAGCTGTAAAGGGCAGGATAACAAATTGATTATAGAAGAAAAGACAAAGGGAGGAGTCAGATGTCCTCATGGTTTCAAATCTGGAATAAGGGAAAAGTTAAGGAAAGCAGAGAAGTGGTTCAGTTTGGGACATAATGAACTTGAGGTCTGACATGAAAAGCCTCCAATAGGCAGTTCATGACTGAAACTTAAGATGGGTGATGGCTGTAGATAAGGACTCAAGATTTGCTCGCAGAGAGTCAAAAAAGCCAAGGGAATAGAGGTATACAATATAGGAGAAAAGTGAGGAAGCTCAGTTCTGCCACTTACTAGGCATTCAGCTTTGAGCACATTTCTTAATTTCTGTCCTTTAACGTCCTCATTTTCAAGATGAGGATAATGAATCTAGCGCTGCCTGCTTCAGAGCAGCATTCTGATGAACAAAGAAGATAATGGATGTGACAGCACTTTGTGAATGGTACAGCGCTTTACAGCTCTTAGGGCAAAATAAAAGTTAAAACCATGGAGAAAACCCATATTTATAGATTCTGAGGAAGAAGAGATCCCACAGGAAGAAGCAGAGAGCTGGAGGTTGCCTGGTTAGTGCCTGGGTAAACTCAAAAGAGTGTTTCTGGAAAAGGAGGTATAGTTGTACTCACTTGTTCTGATAGAGGGGTCAAGGAAGACGAGAACTAAGGACTCTCCATCAGACTTGGTGACTAAGAGAGGCGTTTGGAGGGGTGATCTGTGAGGAAACCAGATTATACGGAGTTACTGTAGTGAGTGGGTGTGAGGAAGTGGCGGCTGTAAGGATGGATTACAGTTTTGAGATATTTGTCTGTGAAAGGAAGGAGATAGGAAGACCATAATTTAAGTGTAGAATTTTTCTTAGACTTGAGTGAAGTGAAAAAGCTGGTAAAGAAAGCTGTAATTAAAATAGATGGAATGCATACTGCGTGCTTACTGTATGTCATGCATGGGTGGACTAGCCTTGGAAAAGAGGAGGATCATCTCATCTCTTGTTCACAAGAAATGAGAAAACTCATGAAGTAGAAAGACCTGTGTGAGAATGGACATGTTCAGGTGGACAGTAGCTGAGGAATTCCTGCCAGTGGCCTTGACATTTTTGGTAAAAATATGAGAAAGAAGTGTAAGGTTAGAATTGATAATCTTGAGAGATGTGGGAAAGTCTTCAAACAGTTCTTAGCATGTGCGTCTTCACCAAAATAGAACACTTTTGCTCTGAGCCACTAACCGATTACATGTGAGTCAGTGAACCTAATGTTGCTGTAGATGGAGCTGATAAGGGAGGGCATGGAGGCAAGATAGCTTTTGATATTTTTATACTGCCTTATTCTTACCTCCCTACTACTTCCATAGCCGTTTTTATCTTTAGCTTTGGGGGAAACTATTGCCTAGGTTTTTTCCTCTGTTTATAATAAACACAACTGAACATTTTAGGGATGATAGTTTTTTAAGTTCATGTAGGAAAAAAATATTTAAAAATTTTTTGTAAACTAAAATATTTTGTTCACAGGTAACCAGATCCAGTAGTTACACAAGAAAGTCCCAGTTCCAGGTAGAAGAGGAGGACATTGAAAAGCTAGAAATTAGGTATTTGTCTTGGAGTTTTACAGAATTGCTTTTTTTGGTGCCAAAAGAAAATCCTAAGTCCAAAATAGAAAAAATCCTAAAAAAAAAAAAAAAATAGGTGAACCAAGCTTAATAGACTTCTCTTTAGCAAGTTGGTTGATGAAACTTAGAGGAATATGCATCTAATTTAAATTCATATTACCTTTTCAAAATCTGTTTTCTTTGCAGAAGTAGTCAAGGTGTATTTATTTAAAACAAAAGATGATTTAATTTTCACCTATTTTATTATATTTTTAATTTTCACAAATTTAATTGCTCTTTAAATTTCTGAATCATAGCATAATGGATGCAAAGAATATATAGAAAATTAATTATATATTAGCCAATTTAGAAATAATTCTTTTATTCTTCTTAACATATCTGCTGTCTAACAGAAATTTCAGTGAGGTAAGAAGTCTTGTAAGATAATTCAACAGGTGCATGTGTTTGAAGTTTGTTCTATTTAGGTCTTATATCTCTATGCTGTTTGGGAGGGGAAGGTTCTGTAAGTGCATGTACAGGTGTGGTGTTAACAGTGTGTTCATCTAAAGGGTGTATTAGTCACATGTTTGGAATGATCAGGTAATGTATTTTTCTAAATCACCTATCTTTACATATTAACTGGCTCTAATTGAGAAAGAAACTGTATAGACTTGTGTTGGTTTCTTTTCTCAAATTCAACAAAGTAACTCTAGTTCTTACTGCTTCGGGTTAATATAAAGCCTAGACTTTGAAATTAAGAAACTTAAGTGCTTTTTTTTAGACTATTTAAAGTAGTTACATTCTGTGCTTATAAATAAAAGCTACTGCAATATTTTGTTTTCTTAGTTTAGTTAGTGAGGTATATGACAATGCTAACATCTCTTACTTTTAAGCATGTAAAATTAATGATATAATACAATCAAAGTGATTTGAAGCTACCTGGTGGCGTGCATTCTCTTAAACATTGTTTGCAAAATATAAAGCCAGTTTTAAATTTTCAGGATCGACTTGTGGAACAATGGAAACCTGGTCCAAGATATTTTCCTGGGCGAGATAAAGGTTCCTGTGAATGTGTTAAGGAACGATTCCTCTCATCAAGCCTGGTAAGAAAAACCATTTTAGTGAACTCTACAGTAGGTCATCCCCTTTAATATACTGTACATGCAAATAAATGCTTACTATAAGCGTATTTTTAAATTTGAGGTGGAGGAGAAGGCTCCATAGCTCAGGGGTTAGAGCACTGGTCTTGTAAATTTGAGGTGGAATAAGCCAGAAGTCATTATAATCGATTTGGTTATTAATTTATTTTTGCAGAAATAGAAATACATTGATGGTTTTGTGACTTAACCTCTAATACTAAGATAGAAGAACTGAATCATCTAGGAATATTGTTCAGTTCAAAAACGAAATCTTAACTCTAAGGAGAAAATGAAAATCATTTAAAACATTACATAAGAGTTGCCCGAGTGAGAAGATGCTTGGTCACAGATCAGCATCTGCAGTACAGAAGCCTTATTAATGGTGATGGGAACTGTGGATGTTTGAAAACAGAGGGTTTATGGGAAGGAATCAACTGTTCATGGGATCTAACCAGTGATTTTCCTTTATCACACCCCACTGAATTGCACTATGAATGGCCCTGATGTTATTTTCTAAATGTCTGGGGTCAGGATGCCTGGGTGGCTCAGTTGGTTGAGTGTCCGGCTCATGATTTCAGTCTGGTCATGATTGCACGGTTGTGACATCAAGCCCCACATTGAGATCTGTGCTCAACTAGGAGTCTGCTTGAGATTCTCCTCCCACCCCCACTCATGAATGAATGAATGAATGAATGAGTGAATGAGTGAATGTGTGTGTGTCTAGGGTCCGGATGTTGAGCTGTTTCAGTAAATGACTTTCTTGAGGTGCTCTGGTGGCTCAGTCATGATTACAGTATCATCTTACCTTTTCATGTCTTTAACAGTGACATTAAACTGATGGTAGATAAAATGTAATGTTCATACATTAAACTGATGTTATTTTCCTTAGCAGAATTGATGTGAAACTATCATTTTTTTCTGTCTCGATCACTTACAAGCATGCTTATCCTTCCCCTTCCAGTAGGTTGCCCAGCAGCCCTCATGCTAGACTTGGGTTTCTGCTGAGCATAAAAAAACAGGCCTTTGTCATTTGCCTCTAAGGGCCACTATTTAGAACTCAGTTTCAGTGCCTGGAGGAGCAATTGGAACTGGGTGTTTAGATGTTTCTTACTGTGGGCATCAACCTCATTTGTCTTTAAAAGAGCCTGCCTCTCCAGTGGACCGTCAGCCATTCTTCATTTTGAACTCTGTTGTAGATGGATTCTTAGACTCTCAAAATTTTTATTATATTTTTACCTCTTACTAATACAGATCTAAGATTTATTGGTTTTTCTGGTGGCATTTTGTATAATTTCAATAATGTACCCACCTTTGGGGGGAGATTAAACTTACTTTGAAAAATGGCAAACATTTGAGGCGTCACACCCCCGCTTCATGTCTTCTTCCACTTTCTGTAAAGTAGCATATATTTTAAAATGAAAATCTCCTGGGGTGCCAGGGTGACTCAGTTGGTTAAATGTCTGCCTTTGGCTCAGGTCATGATCCCAGGGTCCTGGGATCAAGCCCCGCATCGAGCTCCCTGCTCAGTGGGGAGTCTGCTTCTCCCCCTCTCTCAACCTCTCCCCGCTGCTCGTGTTCTCTCTCTCTCTCTCAAAGAAATAAAATATTAAAAAAAGAAAAGAAAAAGAAAATCTCTGCACTCAGTTTGTTAAGTCTTTAAAATTGTATGGCACGCCACAGGTACAAAATAAAAAGTGAGTTGTTATGGCTCCCATGACCCTTCAAAGTGAACCTGAAATGCACCACCTGGCTTGTATTTTAAGTAAGACTGTTTCCAGACAGGCTCTCCAAATCTGGCAAAACTTTGTCCACCTTTGCAGGATGTAAGAACACTAACAAACAGAAATTAAGTTTATTCCTATAGATTTCTTTTTTGCCAGTATTATTTTAAAATATTTTAAAGCCAAAAGTGTAAATTCTAAAATTTATACAGCATGCAGGGTGGCTCAGTCGGTTAAGCATCTGCCTTCAGCTCAGGTCATGATCCCAGGGTTCTGGGATCAAGCCCCAGATTCTGGCTACCTGCTCAGCATGGAGTCCGCTTCTCCATCTCCCCCTCTCCCTGCTTGTTCTCTCTCTCCCTGTCTCTCACTGTCTCTATCTCTCTCTCTCAAATAAATAAATAAATATTTTTTAAAAATTTGTACAGCATGGAATAGAAACATCTCCTAATTCATTTATACTTCCATAGATACAAGGAAATATAGAAATCTGAATGCCATTTTCTTTTTAAGTCAGAAATTAAAGTCTTAGGCTCCTTTGTCATTTGTAGAGCTTTAGCATCCCCTTGTGGGATTGATGGTAACTGCATGAAAACTCATGAAAGGCTTTCTTTACCTTCAGAATTTCAGGCATATTCTTTCTAATCTTGGTAGTAAGAAAGAGAATAATTATCAGTAATGTAATCCTGCCGTTTGAAGAGTTTCAGTTTGCTTTCCTTTTTCACATAATTTCCAGTTAGTATTTGTCTGTTATAGTCTTCCCAAAAACAGATTTTAATGGTTCCAATTTAATTTTATCCTCAAATTACAACATAATCCAGTCCTTCCCCCATTCTTTTCTTGGCTTTTCACTTCCTTAGCAATGACTTACATTCTTTATTCTGAAACTTCTGTCAGATGTTAAGAGTAGCTTGTTAGTGTTGATAGTAACTCATTTTAACTTTAACCTTATAATGATAGAATTTTATGATTTTTTGAATTGGTAATATACTCACATGGTTCACAGTTCAAAAGGTAAAAATCTGTGTCTTGCCCCAGCCGCTCAGCTAATCATTTCCCCTCTTCTGAGGCAGTCACTGTTTTGAGTTTCTGGAAATATTTTATGGAATGTAGTCAAATATGTATATAGCCTTCTTTTCTCTTCTTTACAAATGGGCACATACTGTACCCTGACCTGTACCTTGCTTTTCTCACTTACCAGTGTAGTAGAACTTTAGTAAATATCTGTAGAACCTTGGCAGTGGTTAACAGTGTGGACTCTGGGGGTGTCTGGGTGGCTCAGTCATTAAGCATCTACCTTCGTCTCAGGTCATGATCCCAGGGTCCTGGGATCGAGCCCTGCATCAGGCTCCCTGCTCCGTGGGAAGCCTGCTTCTCCCTCTCCCACTCCCCCTGCTGGTGTTCCCTCTCTCACTGTGTCTCTCTGTGTCCAATAAATAAATAAATAAATCTTTAAATAAATAAATAAAGAGTGTGGACTCTGTAACCAAATTGCCTTGGTTCAAATCTTAACCTTGGGGCGCCTGGGTGGCACAGCGGTTGGGCGTCTGCCTTCGGCTCAGGGTGTGAACCCGGCGTTATGGGATCGAGCCCCACATCAGGCTCCTCTGCTATGAGCCTGCTTCTTCCTCTCCCATTCCCCCTGCTTGTGTTCCCTCTCTCGCTGGCTGTCTCTATCTCTGTCGAATAAATAAATAAAATCTTAAAAAAAAAAAAAAAACAAATCTTAACCTCTGCCATAACTACCTGTGTGACCTTGGACAAGTTACTCCACCTGCTTGGCTTTGCCTTTCTCTGGCTATAAAATGGGGACAGTACAAATAGTACCTGCCTCCCAGAGTTGTTAGAGGATAAATGCATTCATCCTCATAAATGAAACTAGCTGCAAGTGCTGTGACCATGGGTATAACTCATGCTCTCACCATTACAGTGACTGCTGTTGTCATCACCATTCCTCCAGAGCAGTACATACAGAATTTCTGCATCCTGTGTTGTCAACCAGTATTCCGTTGTTTGGAATGTTAGAAAGAGAACCTCAGAAGCAGTCTAGTTCAATCTCATTTCACCAGTCCCCATAATGTCAGTGTCTTAATGTGTGCAAAACCTTTGTGTGATTGTATGGATTGGTACAGTTTCCCCCCAAATGATCCAACAAGTAAAAATGGATATTAAGAAAATAGAGGGGCGCCTGGGTAGCTCAATCAGTTAAGCATCTGTCTTTGCCTCAGGTCATGATTCCAGGGTCTTGTGATCGAGTCCTTCTTTGGGCTCCTTGCTCAGTGATCTCTCTCCTTCCTCACTTGCAGCTTGTTTCATTTATGAAACAGTAGGGCCTGCTTCTCCCTCTGCCTGCCGCTCTCCCTGCTTGTTCTCTCTCTCTCTGACAAATAAAGTCTTTAAAAAAAAAAAAAGACAATAGATACAAACATGTTTTCATGTTATAATTTTCATGGTGAATGTAAGATTCAAATAGTAAATGAAACAAGTGGTTGGGGTTTTTCAATGTAAGCACTTTATACATATTTAAAACTAGATTAATGTTTTACTTGAAATGAGTTGGTTGTCTAGTTTGCTAATTTTTCCACCTATCTATAATCTCCTATCTTAAGTAAAAATCCATTGATAATGCTTATCTTTATGGAACCAGAAACAGCATTCAAGTATTAGTAGAGCTACCTCTGAACAGTTACTTCCCAGCTTCTGAACATTACTTCATTATGCTGGTTTTCAGCCTTATGAACAAATAATTGTAGTTTTTACTTGCCTGCCTTAATTTCAATTATACAGACCTTATGGTTAAAAATTTTCAAATGCTTGATTTTTTTTCTATTAAGGTGCTGTCAAAATGGCTGAATCTTGAGAGCATCAGGATTACTTTTACGCCTCTCCAATTGTGAATAAAAAAATACATGTAGAGCAACTGAATTCCACTTTCAGTTAATAATTCCTCTTAATTTCCTTTTTCTTACTCTTCAAACTGAAATGCTTTACTCAAAAAGTGAAGAAAATATATTTGATTTTTTTTTTTTTTTTTTTTTTTTGGTATCCTTCGAACCTTACGCATGGCCATGTATCCTCATTTAACAAATCTTGAGGGTTTTCTCTTTACCTCTGATTCATAAAGATTACTTAGTCCACAAGGGATCCTTCAAGGTTTAAATAGAGCCTTTTTAAACAATGTTATAAAATAACATATCACATTTATGTAGTTATGTTAATAAGTACATTTATCTATAGCTTATTTATATACTTAAGTGGTAACAGTTATATATAAATCTTACATAAATAACAACTGCACAGTGTTTACTGTGTACCAGGCGCCTTTGTAAGTGCTTATTACTTATATAACCTCCTTAGAGTTGTTGTAAGAATTAAATCAATTAGATACTATTATTACCCCTTATTTAGAGTAATAATAAGGTAAGGAAACAAGCTCAGAGAGATTGGGCAGTTTGCTCAAGGTCACACAGCTGAGATTTGGACCAAATATTCTGACTCCAAAGTTTATGCTCTTAACCAGTTATTATAATAAATTGTACATTGGCATAAATATATTTTTTAAAGATTTTGTTTACTTATTTGAGAGACAGCGAGAGCACAAGTCAGGGAAAGGGACAGAGAGAGAAGTAGACTCCCCCCTGAGCAGGGAGCCCAATGAAGGGCTCGATTCCAGGACCCTGGGATCATAGCCTGAGCTGAAGGCAGACACTTAACCAAATGAGCCACCCAGCTGCCCCATAAATATTTTTGAGTATGTCTAAAACTCAGAAATATTTGGGGTGCCTGGGTATCTCAGTCATTTCAGGGTACAACTTTTGATATTGGCTGAGGTCATGATCTCAGGGTCATGAGGTTGAGCCCCATGTCAGATTCTGTGCTCAGTGTAGAGTCTGCTTAAGATACTTTCTCTCTCTCCCATCCCTTTGCCCTTCCCCCCACTCGTGCACACGTGCTCTCATTCCCAAATAAATAAAAAATGTTTTTTAAAAACCCTCAGAAATGTTCTCTGTTTTAAGCTGAAATCAAAGATTTGAGTGGCCCCTTGCTTTATAAAATACTGCTTAAAAAAATTAAAGGGTCATGGGGGGGAGGTGGTGATTTGAGGGTATTTTGAAATTTTATGTTTTTTCAAGTAGACACAGATGAGATACTGTCCAAGAAGGATTTCTTACCTTTCCAAAGAAACCCAAGGAAACAAGCTTAAAAAATGAGGCAGGGTCATGATCCCAGGAGTGAGCCCTTCTGGGGTCCCTGGGCATTCTAAAGGAGTGCATATATAATAATTAGTGACTGGCATAACATTGCCCTAACCCCTCTGCACAGAACATGCCATGTGAGGATTATAGATCTGTTTTGCTGCTGTATTGTAGTTTTATGAGAGTAAGAGAGGCAAGGCATACTCCTTCCTCCAGTAATTTGGAGATAAGGGAAGTAAAGTTGCCTTCTGAGTAAAATTCCTATAGAACAAGCCAAAACAGAGTCTGTAAATCTGACTAGAATACGGGGACATTGGTTAAGATTTAAGATGGGTAAGTGCAATCTTAGGGAGGCAGAACCAATTTCTAACTATAATACAAGAATTTCTATTCCACCATATATGGAAAACACTAGTTAAAACAGAAGGGGACTATTAGAACAATATGAAAGGATCCCAAAGAGGCAAACATGGGTAGGTACTACCCATTTAATACAATCGAGGGGGAAGGAGATTCTGCTCTAGAAGCATTACTATTTCCTTGTCTTAGCGGAGAATTCTTAAGACTGCCTCGATCTCTGTGTTGTATCTCCGTACTCACCATAGTCCCTCTATAATATAGCTTTCCAAATAGCTTACCAGTAGGTAAAAAATGTACTAATCAAATAGATTAAAAGGTTGTATTAACAGGTAAAAAAAAAAAGTGTATTAGTTGCAGTGACAAATATAGATGAAGCACCCTGGGAAACAGTGGTAATTGTTGAAGCCGAGTGGTAAGTGCATGGGGGAGGTGGTGAGTTGAGGGTATTCATTATTAATATAACCACTCTTCACCCTATTTTTGTGAATGAACATTTGCTTGCATAATAAAATGTATTGGTCACAAAAAAAGTGCAGGTATTTTTACCGCTTGACTGTTGTATTTCTTTTCATAAACTTAGAAATTGGCTTTCTACTTTAAATATACCGGTCTCTATGCTCAGTCATTGCAGTTCAGGTTTACTTTTAGATAAAACTAGGTATCTGAATTTGCAAGCCTGCAAAACATGTACTAGGTTGTGGAACTTGACTAAAGTAATGTCCTTTTCAGGATGTTTGGTGATCAGCCAGCTAGACTTTTCCTTAGAGGTACTTCTGGGTCACCTTTGCTAATAGGCTTATCATGCAATTTTTTCCTCAGGTAAATCTTTAAAACATTATTTCTCAAATCAGAGAATAGAAATTCTGAAGGCTGGTGTTTCAAGATAGAGATTCCTCTTTCGTAGATAGTGATATAATTTCTATATAATTTCTTCTTTAATTGTATCTTTCTCGAAACTAATAAATACTCTATTAAACCCTCCCTAACTTCTGTTTTTAAACAAGTTAGTGTAATGGGGAGGCCATAGGTGATAAATACCAAAAGTAAATATCAAAACTAATGACACTACTTTGTAAAAAGTATTCCAGGTAGTAAGTAAAGGAGGAATGATAGAATTCTAAAACTATCATTTTGGGACACCTGGGTGACTCAGTCAGTTGACTGTCTGCCTTCGGCTCAGGTCATGATCCCAGGGTCCTGGAATCAACTCCCACGTTGGGCTCCTTGCTCAGCAAAGAGCCTGCTTCTCCTTCTGCCTGCTGCTCCCCCTGCTTGTGCTCTCTGTCTCTGACAAAAATAAATAAATAAAATCTTTAAAAAAATAAAACTATCGTTTTATACTCTGTAACTGTTAATGACTGTAGGCGGTGCTCATCAGTGTCTGCTAATATCACAAAAAGAGAAACAGACATTAGTGCCTCTTTGTGGAACTACACAACACTATCAGCGAAATGTTCTTGCCAGCATATCAAATCTGAATCTAACCAAGCCTCTAGATCTAACTGCCAATATACAGGAAGTACAGAGAGGACAAAAAATATGTTACGTGACGTTATGGAGATAGAGATAGATTTATCATAATCCCAAATGTGGAAAATTCTATTCTAACTACCTGATTTCTTACGGGGTAGAGGGAATCTATAGGTTAAAAGAAACTTAAGTATCAACCAGTTACAATATGTAGACCTTGGATATGAACAAACTGTAGAAAAGTATTCATGATAAAGTTTGGGAGAGCTTGAACACGGACTGGATAATGATTTTTAAAAATTGTATGTAGTTATATATTGAAATATTTATAGATGAAATTATAAGACGCCTGGAAATTGCTTTAAAATAATGCAGGAATGGGCTGGGAGGAGTGAGGAGAGGTATGGCTGAAACAATAGCCTTGAATTGATGATTACTAAAGCTAGGTGATAGGTGCCTGGGGGTTCAATAGATACACTGTTCTTTTTACTTTTGTATGTGTTGTTAAATTTCTAAGATAAAAAGTCTTTAAAAATAACTATTAGATTTCTGATTTTGGTCCTACAAACTCCTCTTGATTTCTAAACATTTTTCTTGGAAAATTTTAAAGCTGTCTTTATTTGTACATATATATTTTTTGCCTTCTACTTACTTAAAAAAAATTCATGTAAATCTGATTTCTGCAAATAAAAATATTTTCAGTGTAGTTACACTGTTTCTCCTTTAATAGTATAAAAATCTGTTTATAAACCTTCAATCACTAACTTTTTAAAAAATAAGTTCAGATTTTTATATATATAAGATTTACTTTAAAACAAGATCACTTATGCCGTCTTGTGATATGTCTTATCTATTTCAGCTAAATGTATCTTTCTTAAATTTAGTTAGTGAGATGTTATTTTTGATTATACACTGGATTTTAAATCTTTCATTTTTTATTACCTTTGCCTAAATCTGCAAGCTAATTAAACTCTCATTCAACCCCTTTGAGCTCTTAATTTTTGTATGACCTGTACATTTTGTTTCCCAGATAAAAATCTATTTATAGCTTTCTAGTTTGATATACAGCAGATGTTAAGCCTCTGAAGATTGATAGTTGGCTCCTTACAAAGTGTCCTAACCTTAAATACTAAGTTGACTTTTTTGGTTTGGTTTTCTTTTATAGCTTAGCTGTTTATTTACCTCATCTCATGAAGTTGATTGTATTTTTACTTTAGGTACTTGCTACAACCAAGAGACAATGGAAACAAGTCATCTAAAACCGATGATCTGGGGTCTCTTCGATTAAATATATGTTATACAGAAGACTATGTGCTTCCTTCGGAGTACTATGGTCCTTTGAAAACTTTGCTGCTAAAATCTCCAGATGTTCAGGTACTTTAAAAATCTTAAGGGTATGACTTAATAGGAAATGGCTAAAATTAATTCTGTAAGTGATATGGAAAAGATTTCAGAGTATCAAGTTTTATTAAAGTAGTCAATATATAGATATTTAATTTATCTGAACCATAGTACTGTGATTCCAGTACGTGCTTGAAATTTCATCTCTGAGAAAAGTTTTAAAAAATTAAATATTATTCTGTACAACAGTAGTAGTGAATAAATATGCTTGAACTACTTATAAAGGCTAGTGATTGAACATGTGATCATGTTTGCTTGATTTTTGTGCTTGTTTTCTGCCTTTCTGTATTCTAGCCGATATCTGCCTCAGCTGCTTACATTTTGGGTGAAATTTGTCGAGATAAAAATGATGCTGTTTTGCCCCTTGTACGACTGCTGCTGCACCATGATAAACTTGTTCCTTTTGCCACTGCAGTGGCTGAATTAGACTTGAAGGATACACAGTAAGAGTTACATTCAAGTGTTAATTATGTGTGTTGAAATTGGACTTTAGTTTGCCAGATTGTTTTGTAATTTTACTTCTTTTTTATTGACCAGCCTCACTGGATAGGAATCTGAAAAGAAGTGCTTAGCAAGAAATAAAGGGCCGTTCTTTAAGTTAGCAAACAGTATCCACCAATAACAACATTAACAGTTAATGAAGGATTTTTTTATTCAGTGTTGAAATTTCTTGTTACTAATCTTTGCTGCTTCTTGTAATGATTCATGTGTCACAAATAAAATACCAGGTCAGAACTTGGGTGGTTTTTTTTTTTCTTACCCATTATGTATCACCCCTATATACATATGTGTGACATTATGGAAAGCAGTCAGGTGGCTTCCCAGTCCTATCATAGCACCGTCTCATACACACACACACACACACACACACACACACACACACTCCACTTTTATAGTTCATTGTTATGGTTTGCTTTTTTAAAAAAACTTATATTCTTATTATTTTTGGTAAGTAGTTTCGGTAAGTTTGAAAAGCCTAATAGCAGCAGGCTTTTTTTAAAATTTAAGTTCAGTTAATTAACATATAATTTATTATTAGTTTCAGAGGTAGAGGTCAGCAATCATCAGTCTTATATAGTACCCAGTCTTATTACATCATGTGTCCTCCTTAATGTCCATCACCCAGTTTCCCCATTCCCCTCACTCCTCCCCTCTGGCAACCCTCAGTTTGTTTCCTGTGATTGAGAGTCTCTTATAAGATTTGTCTCTCTCTCTGATTTTGCCTTGTTTTATTTTTTCCTCTCTTCCCCTATGATCCTCTGTTGTGTTTCTTAAATTCTACATATGAGTGGGATCATAATAATTGTCTGTTATTTTGCTTAGCATAATACCATTTAGTTCCATCCATGTCATTGCAAATGGCAAGGTTTCATTCTTTTTGGTGCCTGAGTAGTATTCCTGTGTGTGTGTGTGTGTGTGTGTGTGTGTGTGTGTGTGTGTGTGTATACACGTACACTACATCTTCTTTATCCATTGGTCTGTCGGTGGACATCTGGGCTCTTCCCATATTTTGGCTACTGTGGACATTGCTGCTATAAACATTGGGATGCATGTGTCCCTTCTTTTCACTACATCTGTATCTTTGGGGTAAATACCCAGTAGTGCAATTGCTGGGTCATAAGGTAGCTCTATTTTTAACTTTTTGAAGAACCTCTATACTGTTTTCCAGAGTGGCTGCACCAGCTTACATTCCCACCAACAATGTAGGAGGGTTCCCCTTTCTCTGTATCCTCACCAACATCTGTCGTTTCCTGACTTGTTAATTTGAGCCATTCTGACTGGTGTGAGGTGGTATCTCATTGTGGTTTTGATTTGTATTTCCCTGATGCCAAGTGATGTTGAGCATTTTTTCATGTGTCTGTTGGTCATTTGTATGCCTTCTTTGGGGAATGTCTGTTCATGTCTTGACAGCAAGCTTTTTAAATGGATGATAAAAATTACTAAAATTGTATATATAGCCAATGTCATATATCTCATGTTATTGATTTCACAGCATTTGTTTACTGCTCTTGGTTTCACCTTATTTCTGTTTGTATTTCAGAGATGCAAACACAATTTTTAGAGGAAATTCCTTGGCTACCCGATGTCTGGATGAGATGATGAAAATAGTGGGAGGGCACTACCTGAAAGTCACATTAAAACCTATTCTAGATGAGGTATGGGCTATACCTCTGGTAATGGAAGTCTGTGTGGCCTTATGATATAGCCTCTCTTTCATCAAGTGACCTAGTGACAGGGATGACACATGTATTACTGAAAGAATAAGGCTGAATCCTTCAGAAGTACCTTTCCATCAGTGGATTTTTACTTGAAGGGCACATTGAGTATAATCTGCATAATTATTTTTTTTGTTACTGTATTTCTTTCTTTTTTCCTTTCTTTCTTTTTTTCCTTTCTTTCTTTCTTTCTTTCTTTCTTTTTTTTTTTTTTTTTGGTGGTTGTTGTTACTGGATTTCAGTTTTAGCTAGAGTTTCAAATATATGAGAAATGAATTTTGACAGTTCTTTTGCAGCATTGTATATGTTATCTCTGGATGGGGGTTAAAACTTTGTTACAGTTTTAATTTTTAAAATTGTATTATCAGAGAAACGGTAGTTATTTTTCATTTTGCCAAATTATTTAGAAAACAGCATTAAATGGAAAATTAATCTATCTTCCAGATATGTGAATCCTCAAAATCCTGTGAAATCGATCCTATTAAATTGAAAGAGGGAGATAATGTAGAAAATAATAAGGTAAGTCCTTGTTATCTTTACAACTGCCTTAAAATGGGCCTTCTCCCAAACATAATCTTCCATAATGCTGTATGGAAGGATGTAGTGCTTTTTATTCTTTACTTAATGCCTATACTATTAGCAGCATTTCCTGTATCTAGTTTTAAGAATGTTTATTTCCTCATGGGGTTTCACTTTATTTTTGTTCTTATCTCTCTTTGGTTCTAGTAACAATAGTGGAATAAGGCTGTATCTAGTTGCAGCCTCCATTCTAGCCATTCCTTTGGGGTCAGACTGACCAGGCTAGGTGGCACAATGACTTGGTCAACCAACATTTTAGTTGTCTCTGGGAAAACAATGATTACGTTAGAGTCGCAGGTTTTCATTGCACTAAATAAAATTGTCACAATGTCCGTGTGCCTGCATGTCTGAGTTATTTCCCTGATTGCCCTTTGGATCGTTTTATTCTCTGTTGCTTCTTGGGAAGTTTATTCCATACATTCACCAGTTATATTTAGCCAGTCTCAATTGAATTTGCTAAATGAGGTCAGGATATAAATTGTCCTTTGAGCGAGTTGGGAGAAGGGAAGCAGAGCTTTAGTATACTAGATTGTAACTGCCTAATTTCATTTTCACTGCATTGTTTTCCATAAAGGCTATGGAAAATGTGTAAAAGTTAAAATCCTGATGTTTACTTTGTTGAATCCTACAGGAGAATCTGCGCTACTATGTAGACAAGTTATTCAGTACAATTGTAAAATCAAGTATGAGCTGCCCCACTGTAATGTGTGATACCTTTTATTCTCTAAGGCAAATGGCTACTCAAAGATTTCCTAGTAAGTGCCTTGTTTTACTAAAACATACTATTTCTTTTTCTGTATTTGATTTTTTTTTAATAGGATTACTGTGGATTTTGGCTTACGTGAAATGTTTAAGGTTTACAGTCTTCTTTGCAAAATAATTGTAGTTTTTTATGAAACATCTGGTTTAATTTCCTTACAGTCTAAAAACATATATTGTTTATTTCAATATAATGACAACTTATTACGAAGAGCAAATCAAAAATCACCGTTATTTTTAAGAAAGGCAAACATTTAGAACTGTAACATAAGTAAAAGTTTATATTAGGTACTTAGGCGATTGTTAAATGTAATAAACAAAAACAACCTTTGTTATTTGTACCTTTTTCACTTCGTGCATTTAAAGAATGAGAATTTTTAGTTTAATACAGCTGCCTAGATTTGACAGTTTGAGAATGCTAAGGTTTTGGTGGTGGGACATTTTTACAGAAATGGTTTGAGACATTAGAAGCATCTGTGTTGCAATAGACAGAATTTTGAGGCACATGTATCAGTCAGTACATGCTTTAATTTTGTAAGAATAGCTATGTCAAGGCTTTGTTTAGAAACACATCATAAAAATAAGAGTTGCTATCTCTGTCAATATTTGCAAATATTCTAATTATATGCATCTCTGATAAGTAAATAAACTTGCTATAGCTGTCTTACCAGATCTGCCTATTGTAATGGAGGAAGGGGAAGGAGGTAAGGTGGCTCCTTAAATAAATTATTAGTCTTACCCCGCTGTGTGAGACTGTAAGTGTATTTCTGTAACCATCCGAAGAAATTTTGCTATTTTATCTTGTTCTTTCAAGTGTGTGCGTGTGTGTGTGCGTGTGTGCGTGGTGTGTACATTTATCTGCCCCTCCACTAAATTTACCCAATGCCAAAGTTGTAGGGCTTAGTTGTCTCACTAACATGTATAAATTCAGACCTAGATGCCTTTGCTAATTCTACTAAAGACATAAACAACCAACTTTAAATAAGTATACTAAATCTAGGCTTTACAGCACAAGAAAGGGAGCAGAGATGTTAACATATGGCGAGATGAACTGCTCACTGAAATTATATTTTTAAATAGTGAGTTAAATCATGACAAGCACATGGAGTATTTAGTGAGTGAACAAACGAGGTGCTAGCCTGCATTACCTCCTGCTCCTCCTCTTATGCTCACACCACCACATGAGGTATAGGTACTGCTCCCCTTAGGTAAATAATGGAACTGAGGTTTAGAAATGTTACATAACTTGCTCAAGGTCCAAGACATGGCCAGCAGACAAGGAGGGTCTCCAGCCTGGGTTTGGCCTGTTCCAAAGCATATTGCCAGTCATTATACTCTGTACTACCCAGTGATCTTGGCCTTAAAAAATATGTTTAATTCTGTTTATAGAAATGATCTAAAATACATTTTATGGCTTTTTATAAATATAAATGTTTCTGCTTTTTTTGTTGGCTTAAATATTAATTTCTGTATCCTCAGTAGACTACAGTAGTGATAGTTTTGTTGTCATAAAATATTTTCATATTTTCTCATTTGTTTTTCTGATACTCTGGGAAGATGAGTGGAGAGTAGGGAAGAGACAGCGAGTGGGCAGCAAGTATTATTGGAGAACTACAAATTAAATGACTTGCCCATGACTACCTGTTGAGTGACTTATAAGAGTTAAAACTCAAACCAAATCCAGACTGTTTTTTCCCCTCACTATCTGCTTCTCTGTCATCTGACTGTTCTCTTAAGTATTGACTCCAGTTTGAACAAAAGCAGGTGAATGACGAAAACCACAAGTTGTCTTCAGTTCATCTTCATTTTTATATGGAATATTGATCACTTTTTTAAAGGAAAGATTCCTTCCAGTTGTTTTTATTGCATTGTCTTTGATATTATGAAGACTTTTGAGGGGAAAATTGAAACAGTATTCTAAAACTGAAAATAACCTATCTTGAAGGATTCAGTCTTAAAGGATTCAGTATTACCACTAGGTAGTGCTAGATACTACTTTTATTTTTGTTGCAATTTCAGGAGTCTCCTTGCAGATGAGGAAAGAGGTCTTTTTTTCCAAATTAAAATATTTCTGAAAACCTGGTAGCTTTGCCTTTCGTTTTTTAAATTTTTTTATTATTCCTTTCAGATTTTTTTAGTCATAGGATTTTTTCCTATAATTTAGTCATAATCATTACTGTCATTTCATCAACTCAGTTCCCATAGACAAATTATATTGATATCCTATTTAGTTTACATGTTTTTTCAATATTTTTTTATTTTGTCATCTTTGTTTTTTAATTCAGTGTTTTTGTGCATGACATTTCACCATTTTTTTCCTGCAGATGACCCTCATGTTCAGTATTCTGCAGTGAGCAGCTTTGTATTTCTTCGTTTCTTTGCTGTAGCCGTAGTATCACCTCATACTTTTCATTTGCGACCTCATCATCCAGTAAGTGTTGTTCTTCTCAAAGCTTTATTCCATTTTTATTAATTTTTATTAAGATTTTAAAAGGATAAAATAACAAGCCAGTTTCACTTGGCTGTTTTCTTATAACTGGTACTTATTACTGGGCGTTTTCCTTGGCCATTTCAGTCTTTCAGAGAAGGCTGAGAATTCCAGTTTTTGTTGCTATTAAAAGATACTGCACAAGAGTAATAAAATGTTGATAGTTGTTGAAGCTTGATGATAGGTACAAAGAGGATCCATTATATATACCGTCCACTATTGTGTGTGTTTGTAAATTTCCCTAATACTAGGGTTGTTTTTGTTTTTGTTTCTTCATGAGTTACAGGTTTAGTTTAATCTCGAAGGTATTTTTAAATCTCACAGAAATTTGAAGAGGCTCATTTCTGAAAGGTTCAGAAACTTTGGAACATAATTGGTTGGTATCTCCACATTTTTTACTTTTTATTCACCTGATACTATAAATATATGAGATTTAAAACTTTTAAGATGTTCTGAAGTCCTATTAAATTATTATATCTGAATCTATACTGCATAGATATACATGTTTCTTAACATTTTAAAACTCCTTATTTTTGCTCTTTTGTTTCCTTCTCATATGGAGTGTTTTTGCTGATTCTTTAACCTTTTATGTTCCACATAGTTTATAATCTTATCTAATGGCTTTTGTTGCTAATTGGTTAACACATAATAATAATAATAATAGCCAACATATTTTTAGGGCTTTCTAGTAGGCCTTGTTCTAAGTACTTTATGTGTTTTAACTTACTTGGTCGTCTCTGTGAGGTCAATTTCTATTATCATCCCCATTTGCAGATAAGAATATCACAATTCAGCAATTTCTCCACGGTCACACAACTGATCAAATATTAGTTGATCTCACTCCGTTTGAACTGGTTAAACTGGAATGCTGTCTCCTTCAGTCTTCCCAATCTTTGAGCTCACCCCTGTTCTTTCCTGCCTCTTAGGCAGTAAGGTGTTCGAACACCTGTAATGTTTCTATCACTGTGCTCAGTGCTAGAGATACAGTGATGAGGAAGACACGCTCTGCCCTTTCGAGACTTACAGAGGGTAAAGAAGACACATGGGTTTTGGAGTTAAACTGGGCTTTGAAGGCCACTCCTCTTCACAGCTGCGTGACATTGCCCACTCATTTTACTTTGAGAACTGAATAGAACCATGCTACTGTTGAAGCAACACACCCTTTCTTGCCAAAGGACAAACAGTCTGTGAATAGCTGCAGCAGAGAGTGGGCCAGTGTCCTTTTGATCACAGGACTGTCCTTTCTTATGGCTATGTTAGTGAAGCTGTGCAGAATTCTGGGTCTGAGAAACCTTAGTAGCAGCATTCTGGATATAAACAGAACTCCTACCTCTGAGCTTGTGACCCTGCATTGTATTCAGACTTGGATTTGCATATTTCTATAACAGATGTTGCAATAAAGTCCTTCTAGCCACAAACTTTGTATTTTAGGTCACTTTTCCGATCGGTATGCTAGGAGCACTGGTCCATACTGTGTCATATAACTTTATTGTTTGCTTTTAAGTGTAAACTTATCCCCTCTTTTTAAGAACTTTTCATTCTAATTGAGAAAATAGGACAAATATGTAAGATACATCACCTAAAACTAGTACCTGATTTTTACCAAGTTAAGGCATACTATGGAAATTGAGAGCAAGGAGTAATCCCAGGAACTGGGAGTGATGGGATTGTCAAAATGAGTATTGAAAGTTAGAGTGGTTTGGGAGGAGAACCATTTAACGGTTGTTGGATTTACATTTAGAAGTTCTTTGCATTTTGAGAAACCAGTTTTAGTAGAGTAGCAGAAAATCAGATTGCAGAAGATCCTTTCAAGACTCAGCCAAGGCAGACTTCTCTAACCCTCTAGTCTGGGTTAAGTTCCTGTCTTATGTATACCTGTAGCATCCTGTGGCTGTCTCTGTCTTGACATTTGTCATACTGTTTTATAACCATCTATTTACAGTCTCTGAATGTGGACTGTCAGTACCTAAGAGTAAAAGTGGGATCTTTTTTAAGTTTCTGTATCCCAAGTACATACACACTTTCTAGGACAGGTAGATACTCAGTGAATGTTTGGTAAGTGAAAGATAGTAGCTCAGAGAGGGAGCTGGTCAAATGATGAGTCTTCTCCAAAATGGGAAAATCTACATGTGGTTTAAACGAGGAGAAGAGTGCTCGCTTCGGCAGCACATACACTAAACGAGGAGAAGAAACCAACAGAAAGGGAAAAATTGAAGAGAGAAGAGGGCTTCCTAATAATCAGATCAGTATCCTGGAGGATTCAGATTATCTTGAGAAGAAAAGTGATGGGTCTAAACCTTAGGAAAAGAGTAATTCCTCCTTTGAGATAAGGTGAACCGTGTGAAGTTGTTTTGTGTTTTGTAAATCAAAAGGAGTCAGATAATAGTAATTTCAAATGGTTCACCCTAATGTAAGGAAAAAAGGATAAGATACGTTGTTTTGAGGTAAGAGATTCAACATTGCAGTTGAATTTAATAAATGTTATAAGGCATCTACTAGGTGCCTGTGCCAGGCTCTGTGCTGGGTATCAGATGTCTGAGGTACTGGACATCCATAAAAAATTATGATGGCAGGTGGTAGCAGGGGAAAAATTTAGAACAGCTTGTATATAGAGTACACCAGGGAATCAGTCGTAGCTAAATGATATGATTGTCACACAGTAGTGAGGGCCATGTGGATATAAACAAATATGTGATGTGCAGAAATTGTGTAATATATGCTTTGTTCTTTTTTTTTTAGTTCAGGGAAATCATAACCTAAAACAGTGATTTTTAAAACCAAATTTGAACAGGGACGTCTTGGTGAGATTCAGTTCAAATCCAGTTTATTAACCATTGTTAAGAATCTTAGGTTCTTCAAAGGCAGAGAGTTGTAGGGACCTTCTATACATATGGTGGAATCCTGAATGTTCTAGCAAAAATATTTCTGAATAACCTAATTAAGGTGTGTAACTATTTCATAAATATATCATAATGACTATATCCAGATATTCCTTTTTTTCCAGATTGCCTTACAACCTGATCGTGTCTTCTTCACATTCACTGTCATTTTCAATGTGGGAATACTAAAATATTAAGGAATGTAACCAAAAACTAAAGCAATTTCTGTATCTAAATTTTCTTAAGTCTGTATTTTGGTGGAAGATATTGTTTATTTGAATCTCCAAAATAAAGAAATTCTACATGTGATAGGAGAATTGGTTATATAGATATATGGATGGGTGGAAACTCATTGGGTTATGTACATTTAAAATCTGTTCATTTCACTGTATGTAAATTATACCTCAATTAAAAAAGGGGGGGGGAGGGAGCAAGGACTTATCGGGGGAACTGTTTAATCCATCTTATTTATATTGAGTTTTTTCTGGTAGACAGGCCTGAAAAATACCTTGGATAATAGACCCAAATAGTTACCTTCTGCTAAGATCCTACATGAACCGGGTAACTTCTCATTTCTTAAGCTTAGTTAGGTCTTTGCTTCCATGATGAAAACAATTGATTATACAGGCTCTATCAGTTATTAAATAGGCTTAGAGGTGGGTTGAGTACAGAAAATTTGGAAATTGCCATTTTTGGTTACAAGGTAGGAAAAATAGATGTGATTGACATTTCAGAAGTGAATACAGTTTGTTAGGTAGTCCAAGCTGTCATACTGTACAAAACAACATATATGGTATTAATTGAAGTATGACTTTCAGAAGTAACACATTGTTGAATACAATTACTTTAGGAGGAATTATAAATGACATCTGGCTTCTTTAGTCTCTTAATTCCTTAGGTGAGTTGTGCCCATTGTAAACTAGGGTTTAACAACACAGGTGGTTTGAATGAATATTTTTGTATTAAAGCAGTGTAGCCTGTTCACTGTATTCTACGTCTTACACAAATTCTATTTCTTAAAAACTTAACAGGAGTTTTGTGTCTTTTTTACATTCTTTAGGATCCACAGACAATTAGAACATTAACCCTCATCTCAAAAACCATTCAAACTTTGGGAAGCTGGGGGAGTCTGTCCAAAAGCAAGGTAAGTCTTTATATCTTTTGCTTTGTATTCACACTTCTAAATGTTGTTATACCTTATGATCCCTTCTCTCTCACTCCCTTCCAAATTAAAAACAAAGCAAAACCAAAAATATGCATATACAGATGCAGTAGCCATCTTTTAGATAGCCGTTGTGTCTTAGTCACCTGTTAACGAAGTTTTATTTAAACTAATACATCTAATTAAAGACTTCTTCAAAAAATGTTGTCAGTCTTCTAAATTTTTTTGTTTCGGAAAACACAGTTACTTTTCATTTCAAAATGTAATTTACATTAACATGTAATGGAATTGTTATTTTTAAGTGAATTAATAAACATTTAAATTTGTAAAAAAAAAAATAAAGTAAAATAATAGGTCTAAGAGGAGAGAGTCTAGTGAACAGATGCAAGAACCTTCTATGAATCTGTTTGTGCCGTAATCATCTAACAGCTGTTGAAAGAAATCCCACTCCAAACCCTATAACTCTCTTGAAATACATGATTGAGTCCTTTAAGGCCTTAATCCTCAGCTTAGAAATGCAGTTCATTATATTCTTAGTTCTCTATTTAACATACATAAATTCTGTGTGGTTTTTTTTCCTAGTCAAGTTTCAAAGAGACATTCATGTGTGAATTTTTCAAAATGTTTCAAGAAGAAGGATATATTATAGCAGTTAAAAAGGTATGATTGTTTTACTCTGGAAATATTAACATTTCTTATCATATAGCACTGGAGAAATGTTAGCATTTCATGTTATTCCTATAAGTCAACCCCCCGTTTAAGAAAATAATGTTTAAACTGTGAAGAACCTGTCTTCTTCCTTTCTTCTCCCATACAAAACTATGGGATTGTAGTTGTGGAAATACCTAAATGTTAACAACCACTGCTATTGCCACTGTCTTAATAACACAAATGACAAATAGCTAGAGTTTGGGTTTCTTAATAGCAGCGCTGTGGACAGTTGGGTCAGATAATTCTTGATTGTGAGGGCCTGCCTTGTGCATTGTAGAGTGTTTAGCAGCATCCTTGGCCTCTGCCAATTAGATGCCAGTAGGATGCTTCTAGTTTTGACAACCAAAAATGTCTGTAAACATTGCCAGATGTCCCCTAAGGAACAAAATTGTTTCTGATTGAGAACCTCTGGTCTAAGAGGGGTAAAGGCTTAGTATGGTGCCTGATATATGGTGGATACTTGTCATAGTAAAAAAAAATACGTGAATTAGTGAACATTTTATAAACAATATAGGCTTATGGTAGTAACCTGAAGAAAGTTACTATAAATTAAAATGTATTGTAAATGTACAAAAGACTACAGTTTATAATATCCTAACACAAGGCCTATAACCTACAAAAATTGCTGTACTTAGAAATTGAGAATGTTTTGAAAGGATCTTTAATTTCTTGAGTCTTAGTTCTGAATCATTCTAAATAAAATGTAGCTTTATTATAAAACCCTAAAATTTGTAAAGTTACTTTGAAGTACATCTAAATTTGGCTTGAAGAAAGTACTGTATTATATTTATCATGATCCTGATTTAATGAATCAAAATTAGTAAGGCCAAATTTTAAGATTTTATTCAATTTTTGTAGCATGATTGATTCACAGTTGACTGCCAAGAGTATATTTTGTTGAAGTATATGTCTGTACTTTATTTTTTTCGTGCTTAGGATTCTTACAGGGACTCAGTAAAATGAAAATGATGATTTAAAAAAAATTAAAGCCAGTTGGAATTTTTTTTCATCTAGAATAGTGCAGGTTCAACCAAAATCTTTTTAGGCAACCATTGAAGGCTTTTGAGGAGAAAGACTTTGAAAAGAATAGGCAAAGGAAAAGCTGCCTTTTTATTTGTAGGACATTGTTGAAACATGTGTGGGACAGTGTAGGCAGACTTTTGTTGGCAAGATTATGATGTACTGTCTTTTGTTTTAGGGTTGTTTTGCCATTTTTTATGACCTAGGCTATGGTAGCAGCTGATTTTTTTTTTCCTGATATAATCAGAATGTGTGGAGTTGATAATGTCAGTGGAGAAAACACTTAAGGGTGCCAGGAGTTGAGCCTGTTCCTGATCTGTCCTGTGTCACCTACTCACATTATCATGGGCTATCACCATAGTACATTTCCTGTTTCAGATGTGGATCTAGACTCCTAAACTAGGATGATAGGATATTTTGCCCTAATCTAAGAGTTTTCTTTATTATTTACTAGCTAAGTCTGGACATATGCATTGCTAGAAGTTGCAAAAGCCTGTGAAGCCCAGTTTCTCATTTTGTACTGGTGTACTGTTCCCACAGAGTTTAGGAAGGGCAACATGGATAGTTCTATTAACAGAGTGACCATATAATTTGATGTCCAAACCTGGACACTTTAAATAGTGAAAATGAGTACTGTTGATAATGTTGGGACCACAGCTATAGACAGGGATGGCCCTGAGCAAATTGGGACCTATATTCACCCTCCTATAGTTCATCTTAATTATTATGTTTTCTTTCACTTTATGTAATTGTATTTACCCCATAGTTCCTTATAAATACAGCAAATAACAAATGTAATAATTATGAATAAATAATAAATATTTTTCAAGTAAATAAATCAGTGCCTTCAGGCAAATACTAAGAAATGAAATATTGCAGTACATTTCTTACCCTCCATTAGTGGATGGTCCATTTATAACAACTGGAGATATGATAGGACACTTGTTTAGTTCCCTTGTATACTTTTTTTTTTTAAGATTTTTATTTATTTGACAGAGTGCACAAGAGGGAGTTGGGGAAGGAACAGAGGGGCAGGGAGAGAGAGAATCTTAAGCAGAAGCTCTGCCTCACAACCCTGAGATCATGACCTGAGCCAAAATCAAGAGTCGGACGCTTAGGGGCGCCTGGGTGGCTTGGTCGTTAAGCATCTGCCTTCAGCTCAGGTCATGATCCCAGGGTCCTGGGATCGAGCCCCGCATCGGGCTCCCTGCTCGACAGGGGGCCTGCTTCTCCCTCTCCCACTCACCTTGCTTGTGTTCCATCTCTCGCTCTGTCTCTCTCTGTCAAATAAATAAAATCTTAAAAAAAAAAAAAGAGTTGGACATTTAACCGACTGAGCCACCCAGGTGCCCCATTTAGTTCCCTTATATTACTTGTTCTGTATCACCACATATAATGCAAAAGAAACTCTGTTTTTGCTCCTTCACTTACTAAGATTTCCTTCTTATGTGCTAGAAGTAAACATTGGAAAAAATTGTAAGTATGGCTTCTAGTGGGCAATCTTTTTTTTTTTTTTTAAAGATTTTATTTATTTATTTGACAGAGAGAGAGACAGCCAGCGAGAGAGGGAACACAAGCAGGGGGAGTGGGAGAGGAAGAAGCAGGCTCCCAGTGGAGGAGCCTGATGCGGGGCTGGATCCCAGAACGCCGGGATCACGCCCTGAGCCGAAGGCAGACGCTTAACGACTGAGCCACCCAGGTGCCCCTCTAGTGGGCAATCTTTTTTTTTTTTTTTTTTTAAGATTTTATTTATTTATTTGACAGAGAGAGAGACAGCCAGCGAGAGAGGGAACACAAGCAGGGGGAGTGGGAGAGGAAGAAGCAGGCTCATAGCGGAACAGCCTGATGTGGGGCTCGATCCCATAATGCCGGGATCACGCCCTGAGCCGAAGGCAGACGCCTAACCGCTGTGCCACCCAGGTGCCCCTCTAGTGGGCAATCTTAAGCCAGTCTTGAGAGAATATGACTCCCCACGAATTCTACTTTAGATTAGGCACTTGTGCCTCAGTGTCATCGCTATTGGAATATACTTTTTTTTTTTTTTTTAGTCCTAAGTGGGACACCATAGAAAAGTATAAAGGAAAAAGCAAGGACTAAACAAAGAGGTAGTTCATTTATGGGACGAAATAGAATTCCTCTCTAAAAACAAGAATTGTTCTTTGAAATACTAATTTCTTTTTCCCATGAAGAGACAGCCACATGCCAGGAAGCTCTTGACCAGTCAAGGTAGCATATTCATGAAGCTAACTGCTCTTCCCAGGAGTAGCTTGCCATTGCTAGAGATGGGTACTCCACATTTTCTTGAGCCACCATATTCCCATTCTCCCTACGAAGTCTATAAATGGTGACTAGATTTCCACGTTATTCCAGAGAACTCAATTATATTTCAGTCATAGTTGTGGATACTATCTGTCAGGGCTACAGTCAGTTATATATAATAGAAGTCAGCAAAATCTTTTCTGTAATGGGCCAGTGAGTAAATATTTTAGGCTTTGCTGGCCACATAAGGGCTCTGTCCCATATTCTTCTTTGTTTTTGTTTTTGCAGCCCTTTAAAAATATAAAACCTGTTCTTAACTCACAGGCCTTGCAAAAACAGGCTACAGGTTGAATTTGGCCCACTGAGCCATAATTTGGTGATCCTGACATATAATATAGGTTCACAATCCTATATCTATAATCTTTGGGACCAGAAATATTTCAGAATTCGGTTTTTCAGAGTTTTAAAAGAGAATAGGTCTGTACTATGTATTATACCCCTGTGGGGCCTGAGGTAGTACTGCATAATCATGCACATTGTAGAGCAAGGTATATGAATATTCACACTACGTAAGATAAATAGAGACTATAAATAGCCTTTGGTGGTTCAGATTAAGTTGTGCTCCCAAATGAGTTTACTGTAAATCAAAAAACAAAAACAACTCTTTATTCCGAGCTCTATAGATTTCACAGTGGTTGTTTAAGGATTGTAGATTGAGCTGTTTTTGTAGGGAAACATATTCTGGGTTTTAAGTAACTTGAGAATAAACTTTTTAGAACACCTATCCAATGTGTAATTTAGGACATCCTCTATAATTAAATATGTGTTAACTTTATAAGTTACAATTATGTGTATTGCTTAAAGAAGAACTTTACAATATTATCAGTGATGTTTAAGATAAACTGAATTTTTGATGTATGTTATCACAAAGTGTAATTTTTGCCCATTTCCCTATTTAGTTCTTGGATGAAATTTCATCTACTGAAACTAAAGAATCCAGTGGTACGAGTGAGCCTGTGCACCTGAAAGAAGGGTAATTTAATGAATTTAGAGATTAAAGTTATGTGTCAGTGTACGTGTTATGTAAGTACAAAAAGCATAGGTCTGGAAGTGAGGAAATCTAGGTTTTTTTCGTGTTAGACCTGCTTAAATAACATCCATCAGGTAAGTCACACTGTCATAGAAATTTTATGCCACATGGGCACGATTCCTTGTGCCTGCAATCCTGGAGTAGTTTTGTAAATATAATGAGATTACGGGTATTAGAGTACTTTGAAAAAGTAACAACACTCTTCAGTCTTGAAGTAGTGTTATCATTGGAAGTTAAAAGGGAACTTTACTTAAAGTTTGGCCCTTTTAGTTCTGAATGGCAGAATTATAAATATTAAATTAATTTAAAGACTTTATTCCCTTAGCTTGGCCAAAATAAATGCAGAAGTTGTAGATGACAAAAGCATTTTCATATACTTAATATGATCTTAAACAGCCTTTCATGTCATTTAAAGTTAAAGAACAGTTTTTGTTTTGGATGAACTATTTTAATATTTATAACTAAATTTTCCTATCTGTTGTTTTGGCAGTGAGATGTATAAAAGAGCTCAGGGAAGAACTCGGATTGGGAAAAAGAATTTCAAGAAACGGTGGTTCTGCTTAACAAGCAGAGAGCTCACTTACCACAAACAGCCAGGTAGTTGTGTTTATGCTTTATTTTGGGGCCTTTTCCTGGTTCTCAGTGAAGATATCTTTTTTTTGCTGCTTAATGTAACTCTGGCAAACCTTTTCACTAATATTACTGTAGTGTATAGTTTCTCACAGTGATTGTACACACATTAAGGATGCAGTAACTATTTGACAAGTGACACCATGTAAATTCCATTTTTTTTTTCCTCACACGTGCTCTGTTTTCTAAAAAATCCCTGGTAAATTCCAGTTATCTAGAGCTTGCAAGTTTCTTTTAACTCGAAGAGCCAAATTGGTAAGAATCAATATCTAATAAATGAGAGTATTTCAGTGGTTTGCTAGATAGCATCAGCTAAAAATTTCCACAGTCTTTCCATGGATTATGATTCCTATACTGTTATCAGATTCATTCTAGACTGTTGGCCAAGCTACCTTCAAGATGGAAATTTTAATGATTTGCTTCCTGAGAAAGCACAGTGGGCTGTTTGGATAAGGAAGGCCATCTTCCTACAGTGTGATTTGAGGGATTCAGAGAGGCACAGTTTATCCCTCAGTGGACTGACACAGTGCTTAAAATGTCCACTTTTTAAGCTTATTCTTTTGGGGTAAACCATGATCCACAGAAGGCCATTAGCTCCTTCCAGTATCCTAGCAAGAACTTGATAACTAAATCATGGATCACATTTAGTGAACCCCTTTTATTCACGGTGATCAGAATACAAAGATGTTCACTTAAAGCAAGAATCATTTAAAAACAGACAAAAAGGTACATACGTATTTTAAATATTTATACATTTGTTTACCAAATCTTTTGATAATCAGGATCTTTTCTTTGAATATGGATCTATAGATTGGATTTCCCCTTTGTCTTTCTTGTGCAAATATACCCATAATGCATCAGTTTTCTGGTTGATTTCTCCAAAGTGAATTTAGAACTTAAATACTTGAAAAGTGATCCAAGTACAGAATTCTATTAGATTTCATGATAGTCACCCCTAATTTTTTATAAGTGTCTCACCCCCATATAAAGCAACTTTATTTATATGAGTGTGGATCTCCTTTTTTGAAGCTTCTTAAAGCATTCACCTGATTTTCAAATAAACGGTAAATCTCTTAGTAGGGGGCGCTTATTATGTCACTTTACATATATTTAAGTAAATTATTATAACATGGAAAAATTGCATAAATAGGTTTGGGAACAAACCCAACAGAGTTGGTAAACAAAACTGCCTAACCAATGGAAACAGAGGGATCCAGGCCTTAACAAGTCGTAGCCTAGCAGCCACAAGCACTCAGCATCCCATGAGCGTCATTTGTTACGTTTTACAGTGTACAGGGAGAGAGCCTCAGTTAATCCATTAGCTCTGTTGGGTAAAGATCTGTTAAGAGAGCTTCTGCTATAAATTCTGAAATGATAGCGAACACCAGCCATTGGGTGCTTTCAAGAGAATGTAGATTCCACTAAGTAGAATGCGTCAGTGGAGATTTTTGAAGAGTAGAGTGATATGAAAAATTGTTTCATAATTCCTTAGTATGGCTCTACCAAAATGACTACATATAGCCAAATGTATTAGTAAGATATAAGAAACCAAAGTCGTTTTATTTTTAGGCACCCAGATAATTTGTTATGGCCTATCAGTAGTCAAATGATGAAAGAGCAATAGGCTACATAGTTAGCCTTCCAGACAGCATTTTTTAAGCTAAATATATTTTGAATGTTTTAGAAGTTACAGCTTATGTCGAATACTATATAAATGCTTTCATATATATAGCAGCTTTTAAAAAGTAGCTGTCCTAATGTGCTAATTATGTTTACGTTAACAGTACATTAAAATAAAATTTAAGTTAGTCATTCTCCATGAATAAATCAGCTGTTTTCCTCATTTGAAATATTTTCTAATCTAAATTAATTCTAAAGTCTTTTTTGGCTTAGAACTTTAAGAATCAGGTGATAGTTTTGGCCTTTTTCCTCCAGAAAAATGCACATACAAACTAGACAGAATTTTGCATATAATTTCAATGAGTTTGTAGATCCAAAGTTCATCTGGGGTTCTTAAGAACCTCTGTTCTAGCAAGGATCTTATGGGGATAAAATTCTATAGAGTGATTAGGCTACTCTAGGTATAAAATAGACACATTAGAAATTACATTGTTACCAGGTATTAAGAAATTTAACCTACTGGAATGACATTGGAGGAATAAGCTCTGTTATATGAAGTTTCAAGATTATTTACCAAAGCCTACAGTTTTAAGCATCCATGCTTTTTGTTTTAACTCTTTTGATGGATTTTTCCAAAATGTATTACATGCTTCCCTGCCTTCTAAAAAAGAATTCATTGAACGTAAGTTACATTTTCTAGATGACTTGGGGCTGTCATTGATAATATTAATGATTATGTAGTGCTTTGATTGAGTGGTGTTTTCAGGGCTGCTTATGGGTGTGTGCAGCTGTTTACTCCCCAGCTAAATGCCTTGGACTGCTGTGCTTTTATGTTCCTCTGTTTGCTTTATACGGTTTTTCTCTATCCCCTTTATATTCAGGCTGTTACGTTAAATTTCTTGTGCTGTCAGTGAACCATAATGTAACATCTCACTCCCACCTTCATCACCCAGCTCGATTTTTTTACTACAAATACACTGTGAATGAGGATACAGGTACTGTGTTTGTTAAAATTGTGCTTAAGATCAAAGGCTTTGATGGAAGACTGAAGGACTTTCCTCTACGGAGAAAATGCATGGGCTTTGGATTCTCTGATTGTTCAAGCAAATGTTTGACTTACTTCCTATTTCCTTGCTGTTTCTGGATAGCTAAGACCCCTAGTTAAATCTCTTGCTACACTTGCTATGTGACTTTGGTGTCTGAAAGAGTGCCTCCCAGATTTTCTATAAATGGCTCTAAATTATTGGGTCTTTCACTCTGCCTCTTACTGGGCACTAGTATTTTGAATCAAGTATTTTTAGCACTTAGAATCAAATAGTATGGTCTTTTCCCATTTTACTGGAAAAGGAATTAAATAGAGTGTTCTCAGTTTTAAGGGTTTTTCCTAAGTAAGTTGTTAAGGTTTTGATGCCTGCTTAGGTAATCGCTAACAAGTAATAGTATGCAACTTATCTTCAATACAACTAGATTATTGTGTGGCAAATGAGTATTATAGGGCACTCAGCAATCAGTCATGATCATACTGACTTTTTTTTATGAACGTGGGCTTGTGATTATGGTTTTATATTGTTGTATTGCAATGTAGTCATTTTCTATAAGTAAAAGTTCTTCTAGTTGTATGCTGAAGTCAAATGAGTTATTGACCTTCCAGCCTCTTTCTTTCTCATGCAGCCTTATCTTTTGCATTCTCCATATGTCACTTCACCAGACTAGCTCTTGCAGTTCCTTTAACGTGTTCTCTAACGTGTTCTCTTTTACCTTCATGCTTTTGCATATGCTCTACCTAGAAATTCCTTTCTTTCCTTCTTCAGCTGTGTGATTTGTTGTCTTTTTAAGCCTTTTTACAGAAGTCACTTATAAGCCTCTAGCCACTTCAGTTGAGTTGAGCTATGCCCTTATTCTGTTTCTTTATCACCTTAGGAATAACTCCTGTCACACCGTGTAGTCCTTACTTTTGTCTGTCTCTTCCTCTCGTCTGTAAGATCCTCAATATCAGGGACCATGTTTTTACTACCTTCATTAAACCATGTAGTAAATGTTTTTAATAAATGGCGTTCTTCAGAGAGCACCATGTCTTCCAGATATATTATCATCTGAATTACTTTAAGAACCACTGCTCTAGGTTTCTGAAATTTCCACCAAGAGTACTAATAATAGATTATTAACAGATTCGTCTCTGAAATCCATACTGTGTTCTCCAAACTTGATTAGGTATTGTCCACTCTTGGGAGACCTGATACACACAGATGCATACAGCATATACCACTTCCATGTGATATCAAATGTTCCGGTTCATGTAGCCTGTGAACAATATAAAAGAAATTTTGATGATGTTTTAAGCATAAATCTCAGTACATTTAGGCTGACTTGGTTTTCAACTGCTCATATTTTTACACACTGCATTATTCTGCAGTATTTTTTTCTTTGGTAGCTAAAGAACACCATTGTTGCAGTCATACATTCATTCAATAGATATTTTATTGAGTGCCTAGTATGTGCCAGATGCTGTCCTAGGCTCTAGGGGAAACAGTAGTGAACAAAACATACCAAAATTTTTGCTCTCGTGGAATTTTAAGTGATAGATGATAAAAAAATTATATAGTATATTGGGAATGAGATAGACAAAAATAAAGCAGAGAAAGGGAATAGAGAATGATATGCTTATGAGGAGAGTTGCAGTATTAAAAAGTCTAGTCAGGGAGGGCTTCACTAAGAAAGTGTCATTTGAGCAAAGACTTAAAGATGATGAGGGAGTGGGTCATGTGGATATTTGGGGTAATAGTGATGCGTAGTTAATAGCAGCCAGTACAAAGGCCCTGAAACAGAAGCATGCCTAGAGTATTCAAGAGATAAGGGACGGCTCTTGGCTAAGGAGGAAAAAAGAGTAAAGGGGTAGTCTAGGAACTTAGGTCAAAAAGGTCATGGAGAAGCTGAATATTTTTAGGGCTTTGTGGGCATTCTAAAACTTTTACTCTGAGTGAAAGATGAAAAGGCATTGGAGAGCTTTAGAAAGAGAAATTACATCATTTGACTTATGTTTTAATAGGATCAATGACTCATGCCGTGTGGAGAATAGAATAAAGGGGATGAGGAGACCATTTAAGAGGCATTTCAGTAATTTAGGGGAGCCCAGATAATGGCTTGGACCAGTTGGTTGGTAGCAATGGAGGCAATAAAAATGGATCACATTCTGGATCTTTTCTTTTCTTTTCTTTTCTTTTTTTTAAGATTTTATTTATTTATTTGACCGAAAGAGAGAGAGCACTAAGCAGGGGGAGCAGCAGGTAGAGGGAGAAGCAGGCTTCCTGCCGAGCAGGGAACCTGATGCGGGACTCAGTCCCAGGACCCTGGGATCATGACCTGATCCGAAGGCAGACACTTAACTGACTGAACCACCAGGCACCCCTCACATTCTGGATCTTTTTTAAAGATAACACTCAGGTGTTTTGCTAAAGGATCAATAGTGAGAGAAAGGCAAGACAAGTGTAACTCCCAGGATTTGAGCTTACACAGCTACACTGATGAAGTTGCCTTTTTAAAAACAGACCCATTGAGTTCTCAATAGTGAAGGAACTTGTACAGCCATACCTCAGAGATAGGGTGGGTGTGGTTCCAGACCACAGCAATAAAGCTAATTCACAATAAAGTGAGTCGAATGAATTTTTTGGCTTCCCAGTGTATATAAAAGTTATCTTTGTGCTCTACTGTGGTCTGTTAAGCACGCAGTTGAGTTATGTCTAAAAAAGACAATGTACATACCTTAATTTAGAAATACTTCATTGCTAAAAAAATGCTAAGCATCTTCTGAGTTTTCAGTAAGTTGTAATCTTTTTGCTGGTGAAGGGTCTTGCCCGGGTGCTTGGTTGCTGGCTACTCAGTGGTTGCTGAAGGTTGGGTGACTGTGGCAATTTCATAAAATAAGACAACTATGAAATCTGCCACATCAGTTGACTCTTTTCGTGAATGATTTTTCTGTAGCATGTGGTGCTGTTTGATAGCATTTTACCCACAATAGAACTTTATCAATTAAGTTTAGATAATACGCTAAGTCCTGTGTTGTCATTTCACCAGTCTTCACAGCACTGTCACAAGAATAGATTCCATTTCAAGAAGCTGCTTTCTTTGCTCATCCGTAATAAGATTCCTCATCCATTAAAGTTTTTTCTTGAAATTACAGCAGGTCAGTCACATCTTCAGACTCCACTTCTAACTCTAGTTCTCATGTTCCTTCCAACACATCTGTAGTTCCTTAAACCCCTCGAAGTTATCAATGAGGGCTGGAATCAACCTTCTTCCAAACTCCTGTTAATGTTGGTACTTTGGGTTTTTCTTACAAATCACAAATGTTCTTAATGGCATCTAGAATGGTTAATTCTTTCCAGAAGGTTTTCAGTTTATGTTGCCCAGATCTATCAGAGGAACCACCATCTGTGGCAGCTGTAGCCTTATGAAATGTTAAATATTAAGACTTCAAAGTCAGAATTACTCCTTGATCCATGGGCTACAGAATGGATGTTGTGTTAGCAGGCATGAAAACAACATTAATCTCGTTGTATATCCTCATCAGAGCACTTGGGTGACCAGGTGCATTGTCAGAAGCCTTAATATTTTGAAAGGAATGTCTTTTCCTAAGCAGTAAGTCTGAACAGTGGGCTTAAAATATATACTACACTATGTTGTAAACAGATGTGCTGTCATCCAGGCTTTGTTCCAATTCTGGAGCACAGGCAGAGTAGATTTAGCATAATTTTGAAGGGCTCTAGGATTTTTAAGAATGGTAAATGAGCATTGACTTCAACTTAAAGTCACCTACATTTGTTCCTAACAAGAGAGCCTGTCCTTTGAGGCTTTGAAGACTTGAAGCCAGGCTTTGACTTCTCTCTAGCTGTGAAAGTCCTAGATGGCACCTTCTTCCAGTGTAAGACTTTTGTCTCCATGGAATATCTGTTGTTTAGTATAGCCACCTTTATCAGTTACCTTAGCTAGATCTTCGAGGTAACTTGCGCTAGCTACTGCATCAGCACTTGCTGCTTCACTCTGTACTTTTGTGTTATGGAGACGGCTTCTTTCCTTCTTTTTCTGCTAGCTTCAGACTTTTCTTATGTAGCTTCCTCACTGCTGTTAGCCTTGATAGAATTGAAAAGAGTTAGGGCCTTGCTTTGGATTAGGCTTTGGCTTAAGGGAATGTTGTAGCTGGTGTGATCATCTGTCCTGACCACTAGAACTGTCTCCGTATCAGCAATAAGGCTGTTTCAGTTTCTTACCATTCATATGTTCCCTGGAGTAACACTTTTAATTTCTTTCAAAAGCCTTTCTGTTGCATTCACAACTTGGCTAACTTTGGCACAAGAGGCCTGGCTTTCAGCCTGTCTTGGCTTTCGACCTATCTTGGCTTTCGACATTCCTTCCTCATTAAGCTTAATAATTTCTAGCTTTTGTTTTAAAGTGAGATGTACAACTCTCCCTTTCACTTGAACACTTAGAGGCCACTAATTGGCCTAATACCAGTATTGTGTCTCAGAGAAAGGGAGGCCCAAAAAGAGGGAGAGTCATGGGAGAATGGCTCGCTGGTGGAACATTCAGAACACACACAACATTTATCAGTTAGGTTTGCTGTCTTATATGGGCATAATTCATGGAACCCCAGAAGAATTACAATAGTAATATCAAAGATCACTGATCACCATAACAAATATAATAATAATGGGAAAGTGTGAAATATTGTGAGAATAACCAAAATGCGACGCAGACACGAAAAGAGCAAATGCTGTTGGAAAAATGGTACCAGTAAACTTGTTTGATGCAGAGTTGCCACAGACAATTTATAAAAACAGTATCTGTGAAGTGCAATAAAGCAACACACAATAAAATGAAGTCTGCCACTATTAGACTAATTCTTTCATAGATAACTTGGAAGAATATATAAGACAAGTCTGAAGGATTTGACCCTCAAAAATTGGATACATGCTGGAATATATTATTATATGGCTTTTCTCTCTGAAGGCACTCCTAGCTTGTGCAGTGTGAAATGGCTGAAATTCAAGTAGGAAGCCACAGTTTTATTGGCTTGAGGTGTTAGAAGATACAGTTCAAGGCTGCCAGAGGAGCTGGAAATTAAGGAGAAAGAGGATGAGCCTTCCAATCTGTATATGAACTCCCCGGAAATCCTTGGCTGACTCTTCAACTGCTTATGCAAAGAAGCCACTGAAAAGCAGTAACAGGAAAGATTTAAAAAGATGAACAGAAATTTCAATTTCTTTTCTCCCCAGAAGAAACATTTTGGAATTTTAGAAGGGCTTAATGAACACCGTGGGGTTTTCATTGAAATAGCAAAAAGGCAGTGGCTCAGCAGTAAAGACTGTCCTAAGATTAAGAATAAACTATAAAGCTAAGTCTCAGAGTGATCAACTATTGTAGCTGTTCAAGGGAAAGTAACTGAATCCAGCAGTGTGTCATTCATTATGTCCAGTATACAATGAAGCATTAACAAGTTTGAGAAGAAACAGTAAAATAGGACATGTAGTCAATAGAAGTAGACCCCTATGTGGTTTAAATGTTGGAATGACAGACATGAACTCTAAGGGTATTACAAGTACTTCAAGGACTCAATGTAAAAGATAGTCACGAGTAAAGAAATGAAGGATTTCAGCAAAAGAAACATTAGACACTATTAAAAGGAATCAGATGGAAATCTGGAAGTGTAATACTTCAATTTAAATATTAAAAGTTCAGGGATCTTGAAGGTAAATTAGTAGAAATTATCCAGTCTAGGAGCACAGAGAAAAAAAGACTGGGAGAGAAAAAAGACAATAGAACTTCAGTGGCTTTTGGAAGAATATCAGACAGTCTAACCATGTGCATGGTTGGTGTCAGAAGGAGCGTAGAGAAAGAGTAGAGCAGAAAAAAATATTTGAAGAAATAATGGCCTCAAATGTGGTGAAAAACATTATTTTACAGATCTAAGTTCAGTGACCTCCAGGTGTGATAAATACAAAGAAAATCACACTTAGACATATAGTAATTAAACCAGAGAGATACAGAAAATCTCGAAAGCAGAAGAACAGAAGACAAATTGCATACAGGAGGACAACAATACACTTGACAGCTAACTTCTCATAAGAACCAACCAAAGCCAAAAGGCAATGGAATGACGACCTCTTTAAAGTGTTGAAGAAAAAAAAACTCTCAGCCTAGAATTCTCGTGAAAATTTCCTTTAAAAATGAAAATATCCTTTAGGTAAATGAAAGTTGGGAGACTCCATCGCAAACAGGTTTGCACTGTAGGAATGCTAAAGGAAATTCTTTAGGCTGAAGTGAAATAACACCAGATGGAAACTTGTATCTACAGGAAGGAATGAAGAACACTGGAAATGGTAAATGTGTAGGTAAATGTAAGAATGTCTTTTCTCTCATTTTCCTTAAAAAACAACTGTTTAATAAACAAAATTTGTAACACTGAATTACACAGTTTGTAACAAATCTAGATGTAAAATATAGGACAATAGCACCAAGGAAAGGGATGGAATAAATTATTTGCAAAGCTCATATTTTATGTGAAGCAACACAGTAATTTTAATTTTTTAATTTTAAGTAAACCATAATGAGTTAGGGCTGTATACTATAATCACTAGAACAAAAACATTTTTAGAAAAAAATGTAGCCCATCCCCTCTCCCTTACCCAAAAAAGTAAATAAATAAATATGGCAGGCGAGAAAGAACAGAGGAGCAAAAATCAGATGCAATAAATAGGAAACAAAATGAAACAAGAAATAGCGAAATGATAGCTTAAACCCAGCTATATCAATAAATCCAATAAAGAGAACATCATATGCAAGATCAGGAGCAAAGCAAGGATTATCTACTTCCATCATTTCTATTCAACATTGTCCTGGAGGTTGTAATGTAATAATGCCCCCCCCCAAAAAAAGGGAAAGAAAAGGTATACGTAGAATATCCTGAGGAATCTTCAAGTACTTGAACCAATAAATGAATTTAGTGAAGCCGTGGGATACATGATTCATATGTACAAATCAACTGTATTTCTATAAACTGGAAGGAAATGGTTAGAAAATGAAATTTTTAAAATACTATTTACAGTAGCAGTCCCCCCCCCACCAAAAAAATAATTAGGAATGAATTTAACCAGATAAGTATAAGACCTCTGCACTGAAAACTACAGGACATTGCTAAAATAAAATAAAGAAGACATAAAAGGCATACATCATGTTTGTGGATTTTAAAATTCAGTATTTTTTAAGAAGTCACTTCTCAAACTTCTCAAATTTATCTTGATTTTTAACACAATCCTACTTGAAATCCCAGAAAGCTTTTTTTGTTATATTCACAAAGTTGTAAGATCACTAGTTCTAGGACATTTTTTCACCTCAGAAAGAAATTTTTATGCCCATTAGCAGTCACTCTCCATACCTCCATTCCCCGAGCTCCTAACAACCATCTATTTACTCTCTGTGTCTATGGGTTGTCTGTGCTGGGCATTTCCTATAAATGGACTCATAAAATATATAACATTTTAAGAGTGTCTTCTTTCTCTTAGCGTAATGTCTTCCAACCTCATCCACGATGTAGCATGAGTCAGTACTTCATTCCTTTTATGGCTGAACAATATCCCATAGTATGGATATGAGGCAAATCTTGTTTATCCATTCAAAAGTTGGACAGATTGTTTCCAGTTTTTTCCTACTGTGAGTGGTTCTTCTGTAAACATTCCTGTACAAGTTTTTATGTGGACATAATGTTTTTTGGGTATGTATGCCTAGGGATGGAATTGACGAGTCATATGGTAACTCTAGGTTTAACTTTTTGAAGAGGTAATAGAGATTTTAACTGAAACTGGGTTTCATTGATCTTAAAGGGAAATTTAATGCACTCACATTTATTGTGATGACTATGATTACTGCTTTGTTTTGTGTTTTCTGTTTACTAGGTTTTTCTGTTTATTAGGTTTATTTTTCTTTTCCTGCCTTTTATTGGAATAACGAAGCCCTTGATTGCATGCTTTCTCCCCTCCCCCCCTCCAGTGAGAGAATTTGGGCATCCTGTTTCTAAAATTGTTAACAGACAGATTTAAACTTGCAACAGTTAAAGTCCCCCTTCAGTTAGGGAAAGAATAACATGAGGCTTGCAGCTGGTTATTTCCCCAAGCATTTCCCGAATGAAGTCACGTGGAACTGTTAAGAGTAGGTCCTCTTTTTCTTTTGCCTTTTTACATTACACTTTCATGATTTTCTATCCATGTTTGTCAGCTTTGCTGATTTCTTTACCCAGCACTATTTCTTATATATTTGCCTTTTCCTGCATTTATTATTTATTTTGCTAGAGTGCTTCCTCAAAGAATTATTTCAGTAGTCTTCATGGCCGATAAATTTTCTGAGTCCATGCATATTTTTTAAAAAGTCTATTTTACCCTTACTCTTGAATGATAGTTACATGGGATTTAAAATCATTTTCCCTGAGAACTTTGAAGATACTACTGCATGGTTTGCTAGTTTCCACTGTTTCTGGTGAGAATTTTGATATCAGTCTGATTGTGTCTTGATTCTTCTCCCTAGTAACTCAGGAATTTCTGTAGCCTTCAGGTTCTAATATTTTACTTCCCAGTGTGACGTTATGGACTTTTCCTTCCGTGCTGCTCAGCGCTTGTTGGATCCTTTCAGTCTGGAGATTTCTGTTTTTTCTCTCTGGGACATTTCCATTGGTAGTTTTCTCCTGAACACTCTTTCTGTTCTGTTTCTGGAATTCTTATTAGGGATTGAAACTTCTACATCCATCCATCATGGCTCTTAACTTTTTTAACTTTCTGTTTCTTTGTCCTTTTGTTTCTTTGTCCTTTTGTACTGTATTTTTGGAGAGTCCTCAGTAAAATCTTCTGTTTTACTAATCACCTTGCAATTCATTTCAGTTACTGTGAAGTTAACTCTAATGACATCATGATAGTATGTGTGCTTGGGAGCAATATACTTTCTCTACATATGCTATGTTATAATTTGCCCAGAAATGAACAATATAGCAGTTCTAGAATATGTGATTGCTTCGTCTGTTAAACAAATCTAAAGATAGAAACTTCCTGCAAAATTACTAAATTCTCTGGAGTCTCTGTGGTGCTGCTCCATGTAGATCAGTGCCCAGAGGTACGTTACTGTATCCCTCATTTCCTCAGATGTTGTCCTATTTGTTGTATCTGTGTCTCTCTTTCAGGGTGATTTCTCTCATTGTTTGGTGATCTTTTTGGTGATTTACTCATCTTTGTGTTTTTACACTCTGTTCACCTGCTTGAGTGTTCAGTAGCTTACTGCCAGTGATTGTGAGGGAGGTACAGGACAAGCGCTGAGGGGCAAGGCTGCTGCTTGTCTTCTGGTGGGGGTGCTCTCCTTCCTCCTGAGGATCAGCGACTATCTGTGACAGCAACTGCTCTGCAACCCCAGTAGGCGTCATTACTGCTTAGCCTGGGACGTAAACCTCTGTTGACTGCTGCTTAGTAAAAGCTGAGGGACGTGGAGCTCTCCCAGATGCAGCTTACCTAGTAATCATCCTGCTGTATGTCTGAGTGTGTGTGTGTGTCCTTGTGTCCCCAGTCCCCAGCTGTCTGTGTCCAGTGACTCTGGCTTGAAGCTCTCTTCTAACTACTACTTTTACAGATGTCTTTTCCTACATGTAGTTCGGGCTGTGGCTTCCTTCAGTTTATTCTCCCCTCCCCCTGCTGCCGTAAATTTGATCTTGTCTGCTTCCAGGAGACTGCTGATAGTCTTTTCTTATTTTCTCATGCACTTAGGATTTGTATTTGTTGAATTTAAATGTTGTTTCCTGAGAAAAGTTTTCCCTAACCACCCAATTTAAAGTAACTTCCCAGCTACTTTCTATTATATCACCTTAGGTTATTTTCATTATAGCATTTATCTCTACCTAATAATTGTCTTCTGTCATTCTTTCTAGACCTAAATGCAGACTTCATTAGGGGCCTTATATATTCTGTTTACCGCTGTACCCCAGGTGGTTAGAAGAGTGTCTGGTATATACTAGACATTAAATGATAGTTGAATTAAGTAACTTTATCTTTTCTAAATGTACATCACATCTGCTTGAATTACACAAATTTTAGATATTATACCAGCACCCGGGCTTAAATATTTTAAGTTAACGTCTCTGTTCAAGACCCAAAACATTTATTAAGCAAATAATTGTCTTTTACAAAAATGTGTACATTAACCCATGGACCAGTATGAACATAAAGTTCTTAACTTTGAGCACTTCAGTATGCATATCATTAAACTCTGTTTTAAACTCTGGGAGAATAAAAGCAAAGCTTTGATTTTTCTAAGAACATTACAAAATGACCAGAAAAGCCATAATTATATTTGCTTATAGTTTCCATGACTATATGAGATATAGTCTATTCTCAGGTAAACTGTAAATTGAAATGTATCATATCCTCATGCCGTATTATAATGGAGCTCCTTTAAAAGGCAAACTCAAATTTCTAAATTCTTAAATTATGTGTAAAGAATTCACACTACCAAATAAAATTTTTACTCTTGTTCCCTGTATCTCTTAGAGTAAATTTGGTAGCTCTAGTCATCTGACCAGCCAATATGTAATAGTAATAAACAGTTTTCCAATTTAAAATCATTGTTTTCAGGGTCAATCCCTTAAATATTAGACTGTTAAAACAGAAAAACTCACTTAGCAGTCTGATTCACTCCTTACATGAGAATTCCCTGAAAGAAAATTACATGTCTGGGCAAGTATTGACCAGGCCTCTACTGCTAAGTGTATTATTTTTTCAGTTCCCATATAATTGTTATAAAATATAATAACATTTCAATTTTCTACATCAAGATCAAATTTTTTCCCACATTTGTCCTCAAAAATGTTTTAAATTTTATATTGAAAAAGGTAAAGAGAAAATCACTTTATAGAAAACAAGCAAAATTCATTTGTTCTGTAAAACAAAGAATACTTACATGTCTATCATTTGGAAATCTTTAGGTTACATATATTCCTACTATGAAGAAGAGAGTGAGCTTAAATCTCACAGAATTAACCTCCTACTTTATAATTCTGATGGAAATCATTTTAATTTTGTTCTACTTACATTATTTAGGCAAAGATGCAATTTACACAATTCCAGTGAAAAACATTCTTGCTGTGGAAAAACTGGAAGAGAGCTCTTTCAACAAGAAAAACGTAAGTTACATGAATAATCATTTAAGGCTTTTTAAATTGCACATATTACTTGATTGAAAATTTTCAAGGTTGTTTTTGTGTTTGCCATTAATCATCAGTATTTTATAATTGCTGGCTAGAACTGTCTTAAAATTGCCCATTATTGTTCCTGAAACTAATGTAACATTGTGTGTCCACTATACTCACATAAAATTTTTTTAAATAAAATGTTTAAAAATTTTTTAAAATAGATAAAATTGTCCATTGTTGTTGATGCCTTATATAGTCTGCCTAGCCTGTTAAGTTAAAGGTACTTTCCTCAGTACTCCTCTAATCTGACCTTTCAACTTGACATTCAAGTAAGTCTTAAATAATATAGTCCCAGCCAGTTATAGAAACAGCCTGTTTCTCTGTATTCTCCCACTGCTTTGCCCTTACTCATACTTTTTCCTCTATCTGCAGTTCCCTCCCTTTATTCCTATTTATATGATAGTCCATTCTTTGGACATGTGTGACTTCTAAAAATAATATTCTGTTGTACTAGTTAGTACCATGTGACTCAGATTGTCCTTGGAACTAATTTACTTGAAAAGTAACAGTTTGTAAAATACCTGAGCAGCAGTTACATAGCCAAGGAAACTGTATTTCTCTTACATACCTTTTTCTATTTGTACTGTGTTGGTTTTTAGACTCTGTTACTAACTTTTTATCTTAATTGCCTATGAAGATGTTCCAAGTAATACATATGGAGAAACCACTCTATGTCCAGGCAAATAATTGTGTAGAAGCTAATGAATGGATAGACGTACTCTGCAGGGTGAGCCGATGCAATCAGAACAGGCTCAGCTTCTACCATCCCTCCGCGTATCTCAACGGGAACTGGCTCTGCTGTCTGGAGACCAGTGAAAACGCTCTAGGCTGCCAGCCATGTACTGCGTAAGTTTCTTTCTGATTAAAAAAAGCAGTGTTGCAACTGTGGTGTATCAATAGAATGGAATATTATTCAGCCATAAAATGTAATAAAGTTTTGATACATGCTGCAACATGGATGGACCTTGAAAACATGCTAAAGGAAAGAGGCCAGAAACAGGCCATACACTATATAATGATTTTATATAAAGTATCCAGAATAGGTTAATGTGTAGACAGAAAGTAGATGAGTGGTTGTGATGGCCTAGAGGGAGGGAGGTTTGGGGAGTGCTAATGGATACAAGGGTTCTTCTTGGGATGATGCAGATGTTCTCAAATAAATAGTGGTTGGCACGAGTCAAGAAAAGTGGGGGTGGGGGGCAATGTGGAAGTAGAGGCACAAGCCTGAGTAAGGAAGGACTTCGTGTTCTCTTTCTAATTGTGTGGAACAGCTATTGTAGCCCTGTGGACTTAGGAAGTAATGTATTGCTTTTGTGATGAAGCTTGGGTGTTACGAAAATGATTTCTCTTTAGATTGGATTTTGGATTCGAGTTCTGTAATGACCAAACCTTTCTTGGCCCCATTTTATTAAACTGTCAAATGAGACTAGATTTCTGAGTTTCCTTCTGCAAAGTTCTGAGGTTCTGTTTTTTTAATCTCGTCAACAGAAGTCTTTGTCATGTTAACAAAATGAAATTTTTCAATATCTCTAATTTCATTTTTACCATAGAGGTGTCCCTGCAGACATCCAAATAGATATTGATGAAGACAGAGAAACTGAAAGAATTTATTCCCTTTTTACCCTCAGTTTACTTAAGCTGCAGAAAATGGAAGGTAAATATACAATTAAAATATTTTCATATAACCACGATCCTTCATTACCAATTGCTGAAATAATTGCTTTGGCATTATCTTAAAGTTGAAAATACTCGTAGCTTTACCAAAACGTTACTTACGTGGACATTGATAAGCTCCCAAAGAGACGTTTTTCATAGATACTCATGAAGATGCTGTTTTTGCATGAATGTGTTGTTTGTAATTAATAAAATGAAAGTATGTGGGTTATCTGTGCATTTCCAGGGGGAAGTCTTCCCAGCTTGAGACACTCGAAAAGTTCTTATTTATACTAAAGATTACATTTATGGAATTTGGTTTTCTGATCAGAGATTTTACTGCTCCTTTTAGAGGCTTGTGGAACTATAGCAGTCTACCAAGGACCGCAGAAAGAGCCTGATGATTATTCTAACTTTGTAATCGAGGATTCTGTAACAACCTTTAAGACAATTCAGCAGATAAAAAGCATCATAGAGAAGCTAGATGAACCTCATGAGAAGTATAGGAAGAAAAGATCAAGTAGTGCAAAATATGGGAGCAAGTAAGTATTTTTAAGATACTTTACACATATTTTCAAACATTTGTTTGAGATTCCAGCTACTCTGTACTCACACCTGACATGCAGGCTTCCTGCTTACCTTCATCTTTAAAGACCCAGCTCAGAACCTTTCTCTTGTGCGAAAGTTCCCCTGGCCACTCACACAGTGATCTTTGTCTTTGCAGTTCTGCTATTGTTCCATTATGTTGGTGCTGTGCTTGATCACCACTTCTAGTGTTAAAATTAATTATTTTATGGGGCGCCTGGGTGGCACAGCGGTTAAGCGTCTGCCTTTGGCTCAGGGCGTGATCCCGGCGTTCTGGGATCGAGCCCCACATCAGGCTCCTCCACTATGAGCCTGCTTCTTCCTCTCCCATTCCCCCTGCTTGTGTTCCCTCTCTCGCTGGCTGTCTCTATCTCTGTCGAATAAATAAATAAAATCTTTAAAAAAAAAAATTTAATTATTTTATTAAATCAAAGTTTTTGTTTTGTTTTTACCGTTCCTCTTCGGTCTCAATATCTTCCACGGTGCCTTATACATGCTAAGTACTGAAAAAAAAAAAATCAGCTATGAAAGTGTTAGAAGTACTATACAGTTGATTCTTTGCACCCGTCTCAGATGTGGGTGGCTGTTACAGTGGAGACAGCAGCAGCTTCCAGTACTTTATTAGGAGCTTCGTCCACCACTAGGCACTGTACCTAGTGTTTTACATCATATGATGTAGAGTGTTTTTAGAATCCCCACTGAGGTGACTTAACCCTAGGAATATTTTATTCATTTTTATTTACTTTTAAGATTTTATTTATTATTTGAGAGAGAGGAAGAAAGAGCACAAGCTCTCTTGCGGGGGAAGGGCAGAGGGAGAGGGAGAAGCAAACTGCTCACTGAGCGCAGAGCCTGTCCTGGGGCTCAATCCCAGAACCCTGAGATCATGACCTAAGCCAAAGGCAGACCCTTAACCAACTGAGCGACCGAGGCACCCCACCAGAGGAAATTTTTTAATCTCATAAATTAAGTCCTAAATTTCATAGTTGTTTAGTCCAGCAGCTCAGTACTGTTATCAAGGACCATCCAGCCACTTACCCATCCTCAACAAGATGATTTCTGTCTTCCTCACTTTGTCCTTTCATGGTCATGAAGGAGCTGTAACAGTTCACTATTTTTATATAATAGTATCCAGAGACAGAAAGATGTTATTTCCTTCTCACTAAGAGAAAAGAACCTTAATCTAAAGTTACCCCAGCTTTCCCTGGAACATGGGGCTGCACAGGGTCAGCACCAGGATCAGAGTTCTGTTTGCACAGAGGTGAATAGGGAGGGAGATGGTTCTTAGACCACAGCGTACAATGTTTCATTCATCTTCACATCAGCCCAACATAGTTATATTCCCACTTTACAGCTAGAGAAACTGAGGCTCAGAGATGTTAAGTGCTTTGCCCAAGGTCATACAGCTGATTAATGAAGGGGCTTTGGATCCTGGCCCCACCATTTTAAGTATTCTTTAAAAATAATGTGATTATGGGGCACCTGGGTGGCTCAGTCAGTTGAGCATCCAACTCTTGGTTTCAGCTCAGGTCGTGATCTCAGGGTCATGAGATTGAGCCCCCTGCCCCCCACCAAGGCTCTGCTCTGGGCGTGAAGCCTGATCAGGATTCTCTCTCCCCCTCACCCTCTGCCCTTCCCCGCTCTCTCTCTTTTAGAAATGTGATTATTAATTACATTATGGTTTATGAACAATAAAAATCAGTTTGACAGATATATGTTCTCCCTGGATAGAAGGTTCAGTACATTAGAAAGGTTATTGTAACCATCTGAATCCTGTCTTCTCTCCATTAGTGTAATTGGTTCTCTTCCAACAGTGTTAATATAGTTTTCTTGGAGTCCCCAGAAATTTCCATTTGAGGTCCTAGCCAATGTTTGACCACTCTTCTTAAATAGTACCTATCCGCCACCCCTGACACACACACACACACACACTCTCTCTCTCTCTCTCTTTCTCTACCTTTTCCCACCTCTATTTTTCTCTATAAAGAAATATCAGTCTCAGGGTGCCAGGTGGCTCGGTAGGTTGAGTGTCCAGCTCTTCATTTCCACTGGAATTATGATCTCGGGGTTGTAGGATCAAGCCCCACCTCCGTCTCAGCACTCAGAGTCTGCTCCTCTCCTTCTGCCCCTCCCCATCTGCCCCTCCCCCTGCACACACAGGTGCTCATGCTCCCTCTCTCTTTCTCTCCCTCAAATAAATAAATAAATTTAAAAATCTATCTTTAGAAAAAAAAAAAAAACTGTCTCTCTTGTACTAAATAGTTTACTTGTTCGTTTTACTTGCCCTATACCAGAAAGTAAGTTCCATGAGAGCAAGGTTTTGTCTGTTTTGTTCACTGCTGTATTCACAGCTTCTAAAGTAGTGCCTAACATTTAATTAGCTGATCAGTAAGTAGTTGTTGAATTAATGAAATAAGACTTGACATAAGAGAAATGCCTGGGTGGCTCAGTTGGTTAAGCGTCTGCCTTCGGCTCAGGTCATGATCCCAGGGTCCTGGGATTGAGTCCCACATCAGACTCCTTGCTCAGCAGGGAGCCTGCTTCTCCCTCTGCCTGCCACTCCCCCTGCTTGTGCATGCTGACAAATAAATAAATAAAATCTTCAAAAAAAAAATAAATAAAGACTTGAGAGATTATCAAGGGAAAATTACAAATAGTTAATGGATACTATGAGATAATTTGTCACTTTTTAAAATGTTATATATTCTGACTTTTGACAAACGGTTTTATTTTCTAGGGAAAATCCAATTGTAGGAAAAGCATCTTAGAGTATGACCAACGGATTCAGAAGAACTGGAAAATATTATTTTTGTTGGAATTTTTCAAATCATTGTTTATTTTGTTCCTGGTATTTAAGAATGAACATTGGCTTCGGTGTCACCTATATTCACATTGTATTTAATATTTAATAATTGAAAGTAACTGGGAATCCTGCTATTGATGCATTACTAGAGAATTTGAAATTCAAGATTCCCTTCGTATCTTCTATGCCAAAAGCCATGTGTCTGCAACTTCTTTTTAATAGAAAGAATCTTCGTAAAGAAGCTTTATAACAAAAGGAGAACTCCTCCATAGCAAGAAACCATCTCTTCTTGTAACACTCCATGTTCTGTGGACTTTTCACTACCATTAGTGCCTGCTCTATACTGCCAATGTCGTGTTTTACTAGAAAATCCAATCCATGACAATTCAGAGCTTTCCATTTAGTTCATCTATACCCTCCCTCTTCAAAAAGGAAAAAAAGAGAGAGATTTTCCTTTTGTCTGTTAGTCAGTACAGATTATGGTAGGGACTTTCAAAAACTGCCAGAGCATCCTTGAAAGTTGGTAGATCCTTTTGCCTATTTAAAGATGTAAACAGAACTCAAGACAGGAGGAATCAGGGAACATGTACTGTTGTTTGCATCTTGTTTACATTTGGGATGAGTGATGGCAGACGGAATACAATGAGACCACTAAATTTTTTTTCAATATTTTAAATATCAGGTACTCGTTTTCTTGATTTGAAAGTTCGAGTTAACACAACTTACAAGAACATCTCTTCTGAAAAAGAAGAGACAGTAGTCAGTGAAAGAAAGTGTTAGGAAAATCACTTGACTTCCCCTGTTATTCCATGTTACTATAAGGGCCACCATAAGGACGCCCTCCTCCTAGTGTGAGGGTGAGAGCTAACTCGAGAACAGTCACTTGGCGCACTTTAATAATCCGGGCTGCCCCGGATTATACTGTAGATACTCTGTGGTATCTCATCTTTATGATCAGTTGAATGATCAGTGTTTAAGTCTAGAGATAGTGCTTTCCTGAAAATGTTTGTATTTCATTGCTGTTTTTCTTATTGCCTGCTTGCCAAATGGAGTTTGGGCAAGCAACTGTTTGAATCCTCTTTTTCCCTAATAATTTACTTTTATCCTAAAAACCATAATTGTAAATAGCAGTCGAAGCAAGTTGCCTCCTTGAAGTTAAGAGAGATACACATTGCTTCATCAGTATTAAAAACCATGGTACTCTTATTTTGTCTTTTAAAATTATAACATTTTCTAAATGTGGTACTTTGAACCTTGTAGTATTTACATATTTCTGTTTAAAACTGTGACTTATTAATGTAAGTCTAGCTAGTAGTGCTTTTTTTGTTTTCTGAGCATAAGCTGTATATCAGGATACACTTTGCCAATTATTTTATTGGTGAGTAATTGTTTTTAAATTATATTTGTTAATAGGGAATTTTTTTAAAGATCATTGGCACACAATCAAAGTTGTCCCATAACTGATTATAACTGAGCAATGTATTTCTCTGAATGACTTGTGAAAATCAATTGGTTTTAAGAATCAGTCCTAGTCTCTATGGTAGGTTTATTCCTATCCCACTTTAAACACAAGTTTGAAAGACTCCTTTAAATTTTATGAGCTTGTGTATTCCGTAAATTACACTGATTTACAAATACGAAAGAATTTAACCATTTAATAAATTTTTCATTGCTGAATTTCTTTCAGATTGAAATTTCCTTTTAAGAGTCTCTGAAAAGGACATGTGAGCATTGCCAAGTACCACTTGTTATTCTTTAGTGGCTGTTTTAAGACCTCTGTTCTTTTTCAAGGCAAAAGAAATATTTTTTAAGTATTTCTAATACCAAATTCCCAATCATGATTGCTTCTAAAAATCATGGCATTGTCAAAGGGACCAAAGCTGTGTCAATACATAACTCAGAATTTGAACAGAAAAGTTCAGTCATATTACTTATTTTCTTCACATGACACTTTTAAACAACCTTTTTGACTGGAATTAACCAGCTTGGCACAGCCAAAAAGAAGTAATGTGAAATTAAATTAATTTTCTTTGAAAGTCTACTGAAATAAGAGACCATGTTGGTAGGACTCAAAGATAACCTAGGTACTTGCTTCCAAGGGCTTCATTCCTCTGCTGTTACCTATGGGTACTTTGATTTTTGCTACCAGATCTGCTTTCTCTGCCTTTTCCACACTTGAAAAAAAACATGGCAGCTCACTTCACCCTAAAAACCTGAAAACGCCTAGAAGGAGAGAAAAGGATGATTTGGAGAAACTCTTGCCATAAATGCCAGTTCTGGTTTTTAGTTTAGCCATTTCCAGCAGTTGCAGTTGTGGTGATCTGTTCTTGTTATTGTTTGTTGTGGGTTTTTTTAGTTTGGTTTTTTAATATTCACTTAATAAGAGGATAGCAATAGCAAAGTTTTTTACCCCCAGGAATATAATTTATCAAATTGAATGATTTTATTTGCCAAAGAAATATGTTTATAATGTCACGGGTAATGGTTAAATGTCAAATCTAGATTTTCCTTATTATTAAAAAAAAAAGTGATGAATGATGTGGCTTTTATTTGTTTCTGAAGCCTAATTTCATTCATTTATCAGAAAAGCTCATTCATGCCAGGTTTTAGAAAACAGATTTTTTTCCTTTTTTTTTTTTTTTTTAAGTAAAAGCACCTTTAATTTGTTGTAACGGTACATCCTGTAATGACAGTGCTACAAAAAGCCTTTTAGGTGTCCTTACAGTATGCGAAAAATACAGGACTCATTCTAGAGTTAAATAACCTGTCTTGACCAATATTATCTGCTTCCATTTTTATTAACTAAGAAATTAATATGTTGCTAGTAAATATTGGTTTTTACAGTGTCAGTTTGAATATGTAAGTTATCAAAACTTAATGTAGTGAATTTGTGTAACCATGTTGTATTGTTGAGAATGTATTTTTATTTAAATTTTATTTTCTTATCAAGAGTATTATAAAAATTAAAAACTTTTGTAACTGTTGCTTGGAAATAACTCAAATAAATTACAAGAAGCTTGTCTGTTCTCTGCGAGACCTTACTTTCTTACTAATTTAAGAATTCTCTTTTAAAATTATTGTACCTCGCCTATTAGGGAATAGCAAACACAAGAAGTCCTCAGTAACAAGAGCAAAGCAGTCTGTTTTAAAAGGGCTCAGGATTCTTCTCTTGCACTTAACTAGGCTGATTTTTGTTGGACTGTGGTCCTTATCACTCATTTCACTCAACAGACCTGTTTTGAGGACCTCCAGTATGGAGGCAGCAGGTAGGAGCCCTGCATTCCCGATAGCCGTGCATGGCCAGTGTGCAGGAGGGTGTTCCCTTCCTCTCTGGGTGAGTTGTTCACAGCTGACCTTCTCAGCCTATGTTAGACTTTTTGAAGAATCCCATGTTCTACTTTTCTCAAAACAGTTGATATTAGGGCTTCTGGTTACTTGGGTCCTCCACTGACCCTGCCCTGTAGCTTGGCCGTCAGTGCAATCCTTCCGGATGTTAGAATTTGACCATGTTGTGCCATTTTGCTGAGTTGTCTAGAGAATATAAAGTAACGGCACCAAAGACCAGGTTAGTGTGTAACTCATGCCCCCAACGAGAGAAGCCAGAATACGTCCCCATTAGTGCCATAGCAGCCCTCTTAGTATTTCTAAATAAACCTCCGTAAAACTTAGTCCTTGTAACTCCAGAAGAGTTTAAGGTTAATAAAGAGGAAGAAATCAGGTTCTGAATCTAGGGATCCTATTTTTATCGAAATACCAGAATCCTACTCGCACTAGCTCATGTCTTAGAAAAGAACTTGTCAGAAACATTAAAGACTTTGAGTTACATTCTATGATGTAAACAAGCTAGTTCTTTAATGAGAGGGGTGCCATACTTTTCCCTTTCAAAATTGCATGATTCCAAAAGAGGAGACCCCTGAGGCCAAATAAAGTCCCTTTACATGTACACCAGAATAAGAGGCATAGCTAGCCCTGCTCGATTCTGATTGCTGACACTACTACTCCCAAGTCAGTGGCCTTCAGAGAATAACCTTTCTTGGGTAGACATGACATGCTTCAAACTCAACTGACCAATGTTCAGAGACTTTTGGTCTTGATTCTTCATAGGCATACATACCTGAGGTTTGATCTTCTGTAGCCAAAAGTTTCATTCTTTGGCTTGTAATTTTGTCATTTGATTCTGGGTAGAACTGAAGATTGAACCAGCAGGATTTGTTGACAGAGGAAGGGAGAAAGAAAGTCTAGGAAGATCCAGTAGCCTAAGCAACTGGTTATTTACTGAGTTACGAAAGACCGTAAGAGGAGGTTTGTGCTTTTATCTGTGTCCATGGAAATGATTCCTAGAAAAGATTCACTTAAATCAGTAAGTACCAGCATATATTGAATCTAGTTTTATACAGTTATATCTTTCTCAGTAGATTGTAAATTATTCTGAGGGTGAAGAGGGACTTACTGTACTCCACAGCCCCTCACCCTTAGATGAGGAGATTGAATGCACATTCCATGAATGACATACGGTGGCTAATGATGGAGCAGCAATGGCCTTAATTGGAAATTGTGATTCAGCCCGAAACTACCTTTATGATCTCGGTCAGATAACCTCTTCAGGTTTGGTTCCCCTATACATGTAAAATTTTTAAGTTTTTCTCTTCAAGAACAAGGTGTTGGGCCCTTGCTATGCACTAAGCACTCTGCTAAACCCAGAAGCTCTGAGATGATGCCTTCAAGTTGTTGGTGGTCAAGCTAGGGATCGGACCAGAGGGACCTGAGAATCCTACAAGTTCCATACCCAGACATCCCCAAGGGTCCCTCCCATTAGCCCCTCCCAACAGTTTGTGTAGATAATTGGATTCCTTCAGTGGATCTTTCCTGACAAAATGTGCCTTGCTCTCCCCCAGGGCTCCAGGACTATGGACCAATCTAGCAGCATTAACAGACCCTGTAAGACTGTATTATAATCCTCTTCCTGTCGTCCCTGGAGGAATTAATAGAGTCCCAGTCGTTAATGAAGTCACTGATTTACAAATGAAACAGCCTGGTGTAGGAAAAGAGCCCAGCACCCAATTCTACTCAAACGTTGAATCAATTAAACAAAGAGGCCGTTAGACTGAGGTGGCTCTAATACCATGGCTGCCTATGTAAGCAAACCAAAATCTAAGCCTATAAATGCCTCAAGGTTACAAATCAAAACCTAAGGACAGCCATGACAGCCGCTAGGCTTTAAGCTGTAGCCAGTAAATAATTTCCTTTCTTCACTTGGGCATCTTCTATCTCGCCGCAGACTCCGGCTTGCAGAGAGCTCCTAGCCACTTCCAGCTTGGCGCTGCCTGATTGGAATCGATTTTTTTTTTTTAAGATTTTATTTATTCATTCGACAGAGAGAGACAGCCAGCGAGAGAGGGAACACAGGCAGGGGGAGTGGGAGAGGAAGAAGCAGGCTCATAGCGGAGGAGCCTGATGTGGGGCTCGATCCCGTAACGCCGGGATCACGCCCTGAGCCGAAGGCAGACGCTTAACCGCTGTGCCACCCAGGCGCCCCTGGAATCGATTTTTGCTCAAATAAACTTAAAATTTTTCGTATGCTGCAGTTTATCTTTTAACAATTTGTAGACAAAAAGCAGCCTTCAAAGAGCAAAGCTGGCACTGACTCGTGACGGCCATTTTTATTTGGATTCAAATAAGGAGCCAAGGTGCATTTCGGCTGATAATCAGCCCTTCCAGTGACCAGAGAAGATGAGGCACAGATCCAGCGTTCTCCCCTCTGGCTGGATTTCTGTCTTACAGTAAGTCCCTCCCCTGCCCCAACATTATTTATAAGGAATGTGGAGGAAGTTAAAACCTGTAGCCATTAATAATGTAATGATCATGTTGGAATTCAATTGGCACATTTTGCTGGTGGTTTAAAAGGCAATAGCTAGGGGTGCATGGGTGGCTCAGTTGGTTAAGCATATGACTCTTAATCTCAGCTCAGGCCCTGATCTCAGGGTGGTGAGTTCAAATTCCACATTGGGCTCCACACCCAGTGTGGAGCCTACTTAAAAAAAAAATAAAAGCTAAAACTAAAAGTGCTAAATTTCAAAATGATTTGTAGCAAGAAAATGAAGTAAATCATTCACTATTGCAATTAAAGGCCCTGTGGAAATTTTCATTTTAACATTTTAATTTGACATTAATATTTTATTTTACTTAAATGCTTATGGAAATAAAAAGACTTGCTCAGTTTAAGAGAGGGACACGGGGGGGGGGCGCCTGGGTGGCACAGCGGTTAAGCGTTTGCCTTCGGCTCAGGGCATGATCCCGGCGTTACGGGATCGAGCCCCACATCAGGCTCCTCCACTATGAGCCTGCTTCTTCCTCTCCCACTCCCCCTGCTTGTGTTCCCTCTCTCGCCGGCTGTCTCTATCTCTGTCAAATAAATAAATAAAATCTTTAAAAAAAAAAAAAAGAGAGGGACACAGGGGTCCCTGGGTCCCTGGGTGGCTCCGTTGGTTAAGTGTCTGCCTTTGGCTCAGGTCATGCTCTCAGCGTCTTGGGATTGAACCTCACATCGCGCTCCTCAGTGAGGAGCCTGCTTTTCTCCCTCTGCCCTCCCCCCCACCTTGTGCTCTCTCTCAAATAAATAAAATCTTTAAAAAAGAGAGAGAGATGGAAATGCATAAATTAACCACTGTTTGAAAGTATTTTATCTACATATTAAGAAATATATGAAAACCTTTACAAACAGGCCACGAAAATGCAACATGGAAGTAAGCCACTTACCCTTCGTGTCCTAAATAGCAGTAACTAGAAGTGCCAAAATTCAGTTAACTTCTGTGGTTTCAGCCATCCTTGCAAATGTGGGGCTGGATTCAAATTTCCAATTACAGTTCAAGGGGTGTTTTCTCAAACCCAGACCAAATTTTCTTGCGATTTCCAGCAATTCCAGTTCAACCAGCCCCATGGGGTGGCGAGAAAGGGCAAAAGTTTGTCCTTTAGTCTTCTCTTGCCTGGAATCCTTCAGTTGTCATTGTAAGGAGACAGAATGGACTTGGGGAGGGGCCTCCCTGTGCAGGTACCTGGAAGAGCCACAGAGAAACCGTCAGCAGAGCAAAGGTGACTGTCGGGCTCTGTGCTGGTTGGACTGGCCTTAACTGGGATATCCGGAGCTGTGCGGGCCTCCGGCAGGAGGGCTGAGGCTTGCCAGCGGGGCTTCAGCAACGGGAGAGAGCTCCACATACCTGGGGAAGAGCAGTGGGAGCTGCTGGGCCTGGGGAACAGATAGCCAAAGGGCTCCCCGAAGAAGACAGGTCAGACCCCTGAGCCAGGCCCTGGTGGGCAGAACCACGTGGAGGGGAAGGCGTACTGGCTGAGACAGTGGCCCCTTGCCAAGAAGAAATTTCTTAAGGTGCTGAATCAAAAACTCTCATGCAGGCCCTGCCTGCCTCTCAGGCTCTTCCTCTTTCCTCCCATCAACCCTCTGACCCTAGACTCTGCCTCTTTCAGGCAGTTTCACTTGCTTCCAAAACAATCCTGAATTGGGGTAGGAAAAGCTGTAGAAATTCCCACCACAGCATGGCTTCCAGTGTGGATGCCTTGTTGGCCGGCAGGGTGGGGAGGAGCTGCCAGATTTAGAAAATAAAATGTAACTGGTCAGACAGGATCGAGGCACTGGTGTCATGACTCCTCTTGTGCTGGTGGGGGTGGGGGGGGGCTGTGGTGTCTGCAGCTGCAGGATCTCAGGCAAGACAGTGGAATTCTTTATTGACGTTGGTCTACACACCCCCACCTAGACACCCCAAGCAGCCTGCCATTGCTGCCTTCTGCAGTCTCTATGGCCAGGTGCCCAGAAGCCTCCACCTTGTCCCCAGACTCCTTGGTGACTGGCTCCCTAGCTGGGGGTGGACGACTGAACGTCAGCTTGAGACTTTGGCCCAGTCCATACCTTCCTACAGCCTAGGATGGGGTTGTGCTGGGGACTCCAGACCCCACCAACATCAGCACTATTTTCCCAGGCTCTGAGCACCATATGGAACACGCCATGGTTGGCAGCTCCTGTCGGCCCTTACAGCTGTGGGTAGACAAGTGTGTGACCAGCCCCCACCAGGATCTACAGTACAATGTCCTCAAGCATTGTCGGTGCCTGGGGCATGTCAAGGACACCCTTCCCACTTCCTGCCCCGAGATGTCCCCAAGAGATCAAAGCTCTCCTTCCAGGCCTTCAGATTTACTGATACTCCTAATGGCGCCTATGTTCACCCCCAGCTGCTTGTCTGGGATCCAAAGGTACCATCTGATTGATGCTACCCGGAGGTCTGTCCCTTCCACGGGGGTGCAAACCGCCAACAGGTGGGAACTTCTGGGAGATACTTCCTTGAGCTCTTTGTGCGACTGTTATGAGGTGACTTGCCTGGCCTCCTGGATGTCCCACAGAAGAGCCCTGGCAACCTCTGGAGTGCCCCTGAGGAGGCTTCCAACCAGGTGACAGAAGACAGGTTGCCTTGTCCTGAGTTGAGTCAGGCCTCTGACACCAGGAAGCCTCCCCAGCTCACTGCCGCTGATGACGGGACCTCAGCTCAGGGTGGTGTCGCTGTCTACCCTGGGCATGGGCTCCTGCGTCTTCATCCTCTGCCGCTGACTCAGGACACAGAGCCTGCAGCACATCCAGCTGCAGGCCCGGGGAGCAGGACCAGAGTTTTCCAATAAAGAGATGTGTACAAAAAATAGGAGAAAAGATGGGACACCCAAGTAATTTCAGATTTCAAGGGAACAACAAGTAAGTTTATAGTGTAAGCATGCTCCAGGCAGATTCCTGCGCTTTACCTGGTAACCCTACTTTTTCCATAAGCAGAGGACAGTCCCATCGGGAAAAGCGCTCTCCCCAGCCAGCACGTGGCTGGAGGGTTCGGAAGGATGGAAGATGGAAGGCGCCCGCCAGGGAGGTGTCCTGTGAGCTATAACCAGCAGCATCTTCACCGCGCACTTTTGAGGGGCTTATCTTCAAAGTCTCAGGAAAGTCCTTAGTCTGAGGATGGCTCAAGATACCAGGCAGGCCAGGGCAGGCCCCCACCTCCCTTCCGAGCCTTCCCCTGCCCACCAGTCCCTCCTTCCCCCCACCAGCTCCCTTCCTCCTGGCCGAGGCTCAGCAAGGACTTTGCATCCGTCAGTGCAATCCAGGTCTTCCTCCTCAGATGAAGGGACGTGGGGAATCCAGGCTGCACGGACTATCTCAGAGCCGGGAAGCTGCAGCCAGGTGTCCCGACTCCATTCCCTGCCATCACGTCCCCTTAAGTGGAGTCCCCTGTGGACACCGGTGGACACTACTTCCTCTGTAAATTGGAGACAAAGGCCCCTGCTTCCCTCATGGGGTTGTGTGCGGTCAAAAGTGTGTGGGCAATAGTAAAGATCAGCACCTGCAGGGGTGGTTACTGTTCTCTGGGTCCCTAAATCTACGTCTGTCAAGCGGCCACCTTCTCTCGCTTTCTGCCCTCTCCCATTCGGAACGTAATGGGTAAGGAACGGGTGCATCGTGAGGCACCAGCTTGGCTGAGGGTGGGGCTCCAGGACCCCTTTAAATTCCTTTAACAGAAAAGACGACCTGCATGGGGTTCGCCAGCATTAGCCCCACCTCCGAGAAGGAGAATGGCCCCCTGCCTTCCTTCCAGGCCAAGGTCCCTCGCGGTTTGAATTGTCTCACATTCTAACCATTATCTTTTCAGGGCATCTTCTACACTTTTTCACATCCCCATGTCATCTGAACTTTCATGACCCGGGGGGAGAGTCCAGGCCACCCTTCTAGCCTCACCTGGCTCTGCCTCAGTGCGTACTACCCCCTCCCCCCCGCAGCGTATAGCCCAAGCTCCAGATTGCCAACCCGAGGGCCACATTCTGGTGCTAGACAGGAGGCTCAAAGTGGACCACCGTTCTGGAAGTGGGAACAAGGATGGGAGGGCACTGATATGCATTTTATCTTATTGATATGCATATCTTACATAATCCTCATAACAAACCCGACACCAAGGGAGAATGTGCTGCCCAGAGAGGCAAAGTGATTGTCCCACTTGTCTGACCAGCAGGAGGAAGCCAGTGCAAGGCTTAAAAGAACTTGAAAGCGGGGGCACCTGGGAGGCTCAGTCAGTTGAGCATCCAACTCCTGGTTTCAGCTCAGGTCATGATCTCATGGTCCTGGGCTCGAGCCACGCATCTCCCAGAATCTGCTCCAGATACTCTCTCCCTCTCTCTCTCTCTCCCTCCTGCCCGCCCCCTGCTCCCATGTAGGTGCTCTCTCTCTATAGTAAGCCCCAGCTCCCACCCTGAAGCAAGGCGCAGAGTCAAAGGGTGAGCCAGGCTCACTGACCGGCCTCCAGATGGGAGGGGCCCCAAGTGGGCATCAAGGACCAAGAACTGGGAAGCTGGATGCAAAAACAGGAAGTGGCAAGGATAGGCCCCTGGGGTGGTCTGACACCAGACAATCCAGGAGCGTGCTCCTCTGAAGCCCGGAAGGGCCCATGTGTGGGGGTGGGGAGGGGAGTGTGGAGGATAGCCACAGTCAGGAAGGCCTATTAGATGTCAGTGGCCAGGGACCGGGGCTAGAACCCAGAGAAACAGGTGGGCCAACGTGGCAGCACCAGGGCCTAGAGCCCTTAGGTCGGCCCTGCGAGTGACCTGGGAGCTGCACTATGCCTCATTTGCTAGGCCCAGACACAGGGCATTGTGCTGGAATGCAGCCCAAGTCACCACTGCCCTCAAACTGGGAAGCCACCTCCCCCTTTATTTCCCCACACTCTCTGCTCTGCTGCTCAGGGTGGCTGCCTGGCAGACTGCTTGCCCCCCATTCCAGGCCCAAGTCTCAGGCTCACGAGGTTCCCCCAACATGACACTGGTTCCCAATGACCGCTTTCCTCCAGGCCTGTGGACACCCTCTCAGGCAACCAAGATGGACTAGGCTCCCAGACTCAGGCCTCAGGCTCCCTCATCTCTCTGACTCAGTCCCAGGGTCTGAGCTCAGACACCCTGAACTTCAGACAGCCATGGAGAATCCAGGATAAATCTCTCCAAACAGAATCATCTCCATGGAGTGACCAAATCTGGGTACCTTCCAGAAGGTTGTCAGCTACCAGGCAGACTCTTGACCCCTTGAGAGAATTCCCCTTTCTCCAGGCCTGGGAACCAGCAAAGTGGACTTTCTTATCCCTCCCAGCTTATCCCCCCTATTTAAGCCTGAACCCCCTGGGGGGGGTCTCCTGTCAGGCTGCTGCAAGTCAGTTCCCCAGCTGTGAATTAACATTTTAGGGAGTTTGGGGAGAAAGAGAAGCATTAGACTAGTGGTTCTCAAAGTGAGGTCCCAGGAACACCAGCAGGACCGGGAGACTTGACAGAAACACAAATGCTTAGGCCCCGCCCTGACCGAGTCACAGCTCTGAGGTCCTCTGGTGTCCGGTCGGCGTGCCCTCCAGGGGATTCTGACAGCTCTCACGCTGGAGAGCCCCTGCTTCAGCCCCGGGTGAGTGGGTCTGCAAAGGTCCGGTGCCACAGGGGGGTGTTCCGCCTGACACTGCTGAAGAGGGGAAACTCGCCTCCATGTCTAGGAGCAAAGGCAATTCTTGGAAGCCCCAGGTCATCCCCCGAAGCCCTTCGAACCTACCCTAGGTGTTGACACTGGGGGAAAAGCCCAGAGCTGCACAAAGTGGCGCAGGGCCATCTAAGATAAAAAATTAAAGTTCCCCAAATATTATCATTGGGAGTACTTAGGAAGGCTCCACTGTGGTGTCTTTTACACAAATATTGTGAGTCACAATAACTGTGTTTATCTTCTCTTTCCTTCAGCAAATAAGGACACAGCTGTGGGGGTGCTGAGATTTATTTATTTTTGGATGAGCATGGTGATGTTGGAAATATTTCGTTCAGGATTATAGAACCCTGAGGCTAAAAAGCACTGCCCCTGAGCAGGAGCGAGGAGTTAATGGGTAAATAATGTAGCCCGTCCCTTTCAATTAAGAAGACCTCAGTGTGTCATTCCTTGTTTTCAAGTGACATCACTTCAGGCATCTGGCTTCTCAATAAATGTAAGGTCAGGCCAGTGGGAAGGTAAAGGCAGTCCTAGTAGAGAGCGCCTGGCCCAACGATCCCAAATTAAATTGCCTCTTCAGTGCCTCAGTTTCCCCTGTTTCTCTGCCTCATGGGGGAAGCTAAGAAGCCAGGTGCAGCTGCAGTCTCAGGCTTTCGATCTCATTGAGCCAGACCCTTGCGAGGGGTCCTTAGTGTAGATCCCTACAGTGGCTGCCGTAAACCTCCTGCCTAAAAATCCTACTGATCTCCATGGCTCCTGCACTTAATGTAAGAAGAAAAAGGCTGCCTCGTCTCCTGTGAGAATACAGCACGAGGAAAACCAGCCCTACCGAAAACCTACCCCACAAGCGTCTGACCCAAGAGCAAGGGGCATCCTCTACGTTCTTGAGAAAAAAGCTGGACGCAACCAGCATTTGGAGAGAATACTTATTTTTAAAATTGGATTGGAAGAAACAAAAACATATATCCGCACACAGACTTGCAAGGAAGGCTCATAGCAGCTTTACCTGTAATAGCCAAAATATGGAAACAACCCAAGTGTCCCTTTAACAGGTGAATGGATAAACAAGCCATAGTTTAGCCAAACAATGGAATGCTCACTGCTCAGCCAAATAAAGAGATGAATTAATGGCTAGCACACAACACAGTAGGAGTGACGCTCAAAGGCACTGTTCTGCGTGAAATGAGCAGGGCAAAAAGAACACGAGCTGTGTGATTCATTTGTATAAAAGTATAGGAAATGCAGGGCCGCCTGGGCGGCTCAGATGGTTAAGCATCTGCCTTCGGCTCAGGTCATGATCCCAGGGTCCTGGGATCGAGCCCCGCATCAGGCTCCCTGCTCAGTGGGGAGCCTGCTTCTCCCTCTCCCTCTGCCGCTCCCCCTGCTTGTGCTCTCTCTCTCTCTCAAATAAAAAAGTCTTAAAAAAAAAAAAAGTATAGCAAGTATACTTTTTATACTCCCCTGTAGTGACAGAGGGCAGATCAGTGGTGATGTGGGGGGAGGCAGGCTGGGGGGGGTTACAAGATCCCAAGGGAATGTGAGTGCCAGATACGCTCGCTCTTGACTGTGGAGATGGTTTCATGAGTGATTTTTCCTAAGTTAAAATTAATCAAATTTTACACTTAAAGATGTACAGTTTATTATATGGCAATAATACATCAATGAAGTTTTAAAAAGTACGGGCTGGCAATTCTATTTCTTGGAGAAATTGGTCACATTTCTGCTGGAGTCCCTACTCTTCCTGGCTCAGTTAGAAACATGCAGATTTTTGTGGTGAGCTGTTGACACCAACAGAGAGATGAAAGGTATTCCGGGGCAAATGATGTGTGCGTCTGTAAGTGTAAAGTGACAAGAGAATGAAGAATGGTCTCCTTCCTAGTGACCATGATATCGTAATGATCAACGATCTGAGCATCTGGCTTATCCCGCCAGGCTGAGCGTTTTATGAACATTACCTGATTTAATGCTCACACAACCTTGTGAGAAGGTGTTACCGAACCCACTTTACAGAGCAGGACAATGGGATCTAAGGGAGGCTGAGTCCCGAAGGAGTGCCAGGCGGGTCCAGGTTTTGAATGGGTCTGGAGCCCTACGCGCTGAGATAGTAAATATGACCATCTCTGGCTGGTGTGATCAGAAGTGAATTTTATTTTATAATTTGTAAGTACTTCTCACACTTGCTACGGTAAACATGTGCTACTATTAACCAGCCGTGTTTGAAAGTCTTTAGAATTATTACAGCCCCTTGGTAACAGTACTTTTAAAATTATTCTCCTATAACAATGATGCCTACTACTTATTAAGCCTAGCAAGTACCACATGCTTCATCTCTCATTTTATGTATTTATTTATTAAAAAGATTTTATTTATTCATTTGACAGATAGAGAGTGGGAGAGCCCAAGCAGGGGGAGCGTCAGGCAGAGGGAGAAGCGGGTTCCCCACTGAGCAGAGAGCCCTATGCAGGACTTGATCCCAGGACCCTGGGATCATGACCTGAGCCAAAGGCAGACACTTAACCAACTGAGCCACCCAGGTGTCCCAAAATCTCCTTCCTTTTTAAGGCTGAGTAATATTGTTTTATGTCTATACCACGTTTTGTCTATCCATTCATCTCTCGATGGACACTTGTGTTATTTTCACCCTTTGGCTATTGTGAATAATGACGCTGTGAATATAAATGTACAAATAGCCTTTTCAAGGTCCTATTTTCAATTGTTTTTAATATATACCCAAAAGTGGGATTGCTGGACCATACGGGAATTCTATTTTTAATTTTTTGAGTAACCACCATCCTGCTTTCCACAGTGGCTGCACCATTTTACATTCCCACAAAAAACGGCTACACAAGTGTTCCAATTTCTCCACATCCTATAACACTTATTTCTGGTTTTGTGATAGCAGCTATTCCATACACTTTCATTTATTTATTTTTTCTATACACTTTTAAGTGGTGGAAAAATCAAAGAGATGGAACACTGGAAGGGAGCATGTGGCAGTGGTCCCCCAGGGTCACCTCTAGTGTTGATAGATTTCCAGTCTGGGGTATTGCAGGGTTGCCAGCAATTTCTGCAGCAATCAGAATTCCGGGACTCCCAGAGGCAGAAGAAATTTTGGAACTCACAGGGCAGTGAACCTCAAAAGTGAGCATGCCTCAGGATCACGTAGAGAGCTTGTTAAAACAGCTGGGTCCCACCCCAGAGTTTCTGATTCAGTAGGTCTGTGACAGATTCCAAGAGTTTGCATTTCTAACAATCTCCCAGGTGATGCAGATGCGGCTGGTCTGGAAACCACACTTTGAGAACCACTAACCTACAGCCTGCTATTCAGAGTGTGGTCCGCGGGTCAGCCACACCAGCGTTATCCAGAAACTTCTTAGAAACGCAGGATCTTAGATTCCACTCTAGACCTACTGCACCAGGATCTCACGCTGATGAGATCCCCGGGCAATTTGTGTGCACATGAACGTTTCAGAAACATTAATCTTAACCTCACTCATTTTGCAGAGGAGGACGATGAGATTAAAGTGGTTAAACACCTTGCCTGAGGAAGGGGAGAGCAGACTCCCGATTCCTGATTCCTGGTCTCAGTGTCCTTCCACACACCAGGGCCTTTCCACCCTGGCGGCTACAATCACCTGAGGAGCAAACACTTACGCTCGGCCCCGGCGCAGAAATTCGGATGTAATTGGTCTGGGGTAGGGTCCTGGCCACAGGCGTTCTTTTAACTCTCCTCGCTGATTCTCGTGTGTAGCTGGGTTGAGAAGCACTGAGACAGACCACATGGAAGACTCGGTGTTTTTTGTTTTTTTAAAGATTTGTTTATTTATCTTTAGAGAGAGAAAGCACTAGTGGGAGGGAAAGACGGAGAGGGAGAGAGACTGTCAAGCAGACACCACGCCTGATGTGCAGCCCCACGCGGGGCTTGATCTCGAGATGCTGAGATCACGACCTGAGCGGAAACCAAGAGTCAGTTGCTTAACTAACTGCGCCACTCAGTGCCCCGGAAGACTCAGTTTTATATCATTACTCCATTCATGTCATTGAAAACCTATCTGAAACTTGTCTTCAACCTGCTCCTCCTCAGTCTCTGGTTGGGAAACACATCTCACAGTCGTCATTTGGGATGTTTTTTTCTGATTGGAACACGTTTCGGAAACACCTGCAAACGGCTGCAAGGTCAGTTCTCACAGAATCTCCTACATCTAGTGCTAATAAATTTCAGACATGCACAACAGGAAAAACTCCTCTACCCTCTGAGCGTCCCTTAGAAGAAACTCCCTCCTTCCCTGCCTGATACAAGGGTCACTGTTTTTTATAAGATTTTATTTATTTATTTATTTATTTATTTATTTATTTACTTGACAGAGCGGGACAGTGAGAGAGAGAACACAAGCAGGGTGAGTGGGAGAGGGAGAAGCAGGCTTCCCGCGGAGCAGGAAGGCCAATGCGGGGCTCGATCCCAGAACGCTGGGATCATGACCTGAGCCGAAGGCAGATGCTTAACGACTGAGCCACCCAGGCGCCCCTCACTGGAGATTTTGCCTGTTCTCCATAGGGACGCAGTCAGTACTGAATGATGACTACAGAAAGAGCAAGCAGAAGAGGGGAGCTCCCCGGGAGCTGTGGATGGGGATGTGGGCTGGGGAGGATGGTGGCTGCCGTCTGGGGGTCCACAGTCCTTCCCCTATCCTGCCCGTCAGTGCTGGAGGAAACAGACACGCGGGTGGAGGAGTTGTTGGAGGCCAAGGTGGATGAACTAGCAACAGTTCAACTCGCGGTGGCGCTGCGGTCTGCAGGCAGTTTCTTGCACCTGAACCTCTCTCAGAACCACTGGAGATGGGAGGGGTTTAAAGCTCCAGCTTTGGGGTGTTCTGCTAAAGGCTGCTCACCACAGATTGCTAGGAGCTCACCTGCAGTAAAAGAAAAAAAAATATGTTGGGTTTATGGGCTTGAGAGCAGGAGAAGAAGCCCCCAGAGACTCAGAAAGGAGCTGTGAGAGGCTTCTAACAGGATCGGCCGTGTGCGGGGTGACGCCTTGGGGCAAGAGGAAAGGGGGAGGCAGTCCTAGATTGCATACTGTCAAGAAGAACAGAGCATTTGGTAATGGACATCTAATCTTACCCGGAAAACCGGAGCACTAGAGTTTGTGCAATTGGTGAACGAGGAGCAGTCATTCAGATTTTCATCAGAAGAGGGGGTCATTTAATCACTTTTGTGTTTGGGGAATGACCATGTCTGTCTTGAGGGTGGGAGGCTTGTCTGAACATGGCTGACCTGCAGTTGGGAACCACCATCTGGCTGCCAGCAGGGCTGGTTGTCACATTTTCAAAACCCAGCGTTCTTCTCAAAACCCCAAAGAGATTGGGTCTTTGTTACCTCCAGAATCCCTGTTCTCTTCGCAACAGTTGCCGTGTGCTTCGGAGAGGGGTCAACAATAAGAATTCTAAATAAAACAATCCCAATAAAAAACGTAAAACGTGCTCACCGCCTCCTTTTTAAACTTTGGAATTGAACGTCTGCACGTTTTCTAAAGATGCATCAGTCCGGGGGCAGCTCGGTCGGTTGAGGGTCCGACTTTTGGTTTCGGCTCAGGTTGATCTCTGGGTCCCAGATGGAGCTCCAAGTCAGTTTCCAAGTCAGGCTCCCCGCTCGGCAGGGAGTCTGCTTGTCTCCCTCTCTCTCCACTTCCCCCCTCCCCCCGCTCTCTCTTGCTCCTGCTCTCTCTCACTCTCGCTCGTTCACTCTCTCTCTCAAATAAATAAAATGTTTACAAATGAAGAGCTTTCTGAGGAGGCTCATCTGTCAGCTTCTGCTTATGTCACCTGCCAGTGCTATGTCACATGGTCACCCCATATACAAGAAAGACTGGGGAAGGTTGTTTTCCTTGCCTTATTTGCTGGCACTCATGCTGAAATTGAGTTACATCAGCAAGGCAGAAGCAGAGAACGGGTAGTAGGAAGGCTGCCAGCAGCGTGGCCAGCTTTGCAGGAGCCCAAAACACATGTGTGACCTCCCCAGTATTCAGCCCATGTGAGTCACACCTAAAATTATAACAACAGTGAGATGAGGTCCAGGCTGCCCCTGATTTACAAATGCTCAATGTGTGAGGAACCCATATAGTACTTGCAAACTGGTACGTATCCCACCCGCTGCTCCAGTCACCCCTGTGACCCTGGGCGCTGGTCCAGATTGTTACCTCCCAATATCCATCTTTCCCTTTTTCTGTAAGTAATAGAAGCTCCCATTTTTAGCTGGGCACATGTCTGCCTGGAATAAAGACTCTATTTCCCATCATTTTTTGTAGCTAGATAAGATTGTGTCCGTAAGTCTGGCCAGTGGCATCTAAGCAAAAGGGTCACATGCAGTTTCTGGGAAATATCCTTATATGGAGAGAATGTGCACTTCTGTGTCCGCTTCTCTGTCTGAAATGTGGATGAAATGGCTGGAGCTCAGAAGCCATTTTGGGCCATGAGGTGGAATTCACACAGAGGATGGCAGCGTAATAAAGTAGGAGGAGCTTGGATTCCTTATGATCTTGAAGCTTCTGTAGCAGCCCTGGACTGCTTATCTATGAACTTCATTTACATGAAAGGGAAATGAACTTCTCTATTGTTTTAACCAATATTAATGGGTTTCTGTCACTTGCAGCTAAACTTCATGTTCCATTTCCTTGAGCCTTCCCACTGTGCCTAAGAAGGATTTCTCATCTCATCTGTGGTGGTCCATCTAGTTTCTGACCCTTACTCTGGCCCTGTCCTCTGGGCAGTGGGCTTCCTCAGCATTCTCAGCTCCCTAAGCATGTGCTTTGAGTCGCAGTCAGTGACCTGTAAGTGCACTCCCTCACCCTCCTCTGTACTTCTCCTCCTTCACTGCCCCTCTCTGGTTGCATGCTAGGAAGACTGGACTAGGGCCCAGCAGAGGAGGAGGCCGCACAAAGGAGAATTAATCCAGGAGCACCGACTCATGGGGGTGCACTCGCTGGAAAGCCATGTCTGACCAAACGCAGGATCCCTCCTTGCTCTTCCCTACCTCCTCGCTTCACTTTGTGCCACAAATTTCTTCATTAGAGCCCTTTGAGTTTAAAAGACACACTCAGAAATACAAGTAGCCCTGGAGAACAGACTCTTCTCCATTTGCAGTTTACTGTGAATTAGTTTAACCCAATTTCTTTTTAAATTCACTCTTCCATCAAACAGTCATGGAGAGCCTATTTTATATCCTTTTTAAAAAAGATTTTATTTATTTATTTTGAAGGAGAGAGCGAGAGAGCATGTGTGACAGCCAGGGGGAGGGGCAGAGAGAAAGGGGGAGAGAATCTCAAGCAGACTACACACCGAGGGGGGAGGGGATGCAGGGACTCGATCCCACACCCTGAGATCATGACTTGAGGTGAAATCAGGAGTCGGAGGCTTAATGTGCAGAGCCATCCAGGTGCCGGAGATTATCATATCCTAAGAGATGGATAATTTATTCTTTGTGCTGGAGATCAGAAGTCCCACACTGTTCTCACTGAACTAAAATCAAGGTGTCAGCAGAGCTGGGTTCCTTTGTAGAGATTTAGGGAGAATTCATTTCCACGCCTATTCTGCTTCTAGTGGGAATTCTTTGGCTAGTGTCCCCTTCCTCCATCTTTTTTTTTTTTTTTTAAGATTTTATTTATTTATTTGACAGAGAGAGAGACAGCCAGCGAGAGAGGGAACACAAGCAGGGGGAGTGGGAGAGGAAGAAGCAGGCTCCCAGCAGAGGAGCCTGATGTGGGGCTCAATCCCAAGACCCTGGGATCACGCCCTGAGCCAAAGGCAGACGCTTAACAAGTGAGCCACCCAGGCGCCCCCCCGCCCCATCTTTAAAGCCAACAAGGGGGTGGGGTGGCCGGGACACTCCTCACTGCATGGCTCTGACCACAGGGGAAAAAGTTTTCTGGGCTTTATGTTCGCAGACTCAGGCAATTAGATCACCGTCCTCACCCCCGTCCCCCGTCCCCCTACAATCAAAGGTAACAGCCCCACTTCAAGGTCTGTAACTTTTTAAAAAGATTTTATTTATTTATTTGACAGAGACGGCCGGCAAGAGGGGGAACAGAAGCAGGGGGAGTGGGAGAGGAAGAAGCTGACTCCTAGTGGAGGAGCCTGACGTGGGGCTCCGATCCCAGAACGCCGGGATCACGCCCTGAGCCCAAGGCAGACGCTTAAGGACTGCGTCACCCAGGCGCCCCTCAAGGTCTGTAACTTTAATAACATCTACAAAGTCGCTTTTGCCATGTAAGGTCACGCATTTACCGGTTCCAGGACTAGAACATGGATTTCTCTGGGGGCCTTTATTCTGCCCCCAAATCCTTAAATTTACAAGCCCCAAAGCCACTGCCCACGGCCAAATTTCTTAAAAATCCTTTTTCCTCCCCATCCACTTCCAAAGCTGCAACCGCTTTTGCATGTCCCTCCTCTATACTCCCCGCTAAAACTCCGTCGCAGGCCCAGCCCGGCGCCCCCTGCGTCCCGGGCCTGGAAGGGGGGGGGGGGGGACGCCGGAGCAGGAGCGCTATCTGCAGGAGCCCCGGCTGGCGTCCGCGTGTGCCGCCGGCGGGGGGGGGGGGGGCACTTACCTTAGGGCCACCTCTACCCCATCCCCCTGCCCCACTGATGGCCAGGCACACTGGTCCCCCACTTCTCTCCCCTCCTAGACCTCGTGCCTCGCAGCGCCCCTGGCTCTGACGGCCTCGACCCCGGGGCGAGGACACCAGGAGCTCTCCCTACCCGAGACAGAGCCCACCCTCCCGAACCCTAGAGGGGCTTTCCGGCCGCCGCCCCTTCCCCCTCCTCCTCCTCCCGCCGCGGCGTCCGCCCCCTCGCGGGCCGCCCTCTCCAGCCCCGCCCCGCGCCGCGCTGACCGCCCGCGCGTCTCCACGGTGCCGGGCGCAAGCGGGAGGCCGGCCGGCGAGGGACGCGGGGACCGGCGCCCGAGTGAGTGCGGGGCGCGGGCCGGCAACGAGGTTGCGGGATGGGTGGCTGGCGTTCTCTCCGGGAGGTACCGAATTGTTGCGTGCGGCGGCGGCCCTGGGGGAGGGAGCGGAAGGCAGCCCCTCCTCGCCCACCCGCTCCGGTCGCCTGGGACTCCGAGGGGGAGCTGGGCGAGCCGCAGGCCCCGGGGAACTCTGCTTCCCTTACGGCTCGAGAGGCAGGACCCTCCCACCGCTGCTTTCTCCCCGCACCCCTCCCCTCACCGTCCCCAGCTCTCGGAGAGTCACAGTTTGCAGAGGAGGGGGCACCCACTCCTTAGGCCTCCACTGAATACTCCTCAATGAGTCAGGTGTGCTGGCCTTGAGCGCCTAGGTAGCTGCTCCCTGGGCCACACGTTACTGTACGCGGAAATGACAAAGAAATGCTCGTGATAAAATGTTAAGTGAAAAGCTCAAGATTTAAGAGGGTCTTAATCGAGTGTGTTTATAGAATGTTATGGGTGTAGTTTGCGCTCCAGTAAATACCCAGAAAAGGCTGGTGAGAAACACTTCATATTGTGAACAGTAATATTATATAGTACCAGTCTTAGCTTGGGCTGCCTTGACAAAATACCAAAGACTGGTGACCTTAACAACAGAAACCTTCTTACACTTCTGGAGACTGGGAAATCCAAGAGCAAGGTGCCAGGAAGCTAGGTTTGGAGCCTTTTCTCTTGGCTTGGATGTGGCAGCCAGCTCAAGGATGACAAAATAAGCTCTCTGGTGTCTCTTCCTCCTCTTCTTCTTCCCCTCCTTCTTCTTCCCCTTCTTCTTCTTCTAAGATTTTTATTTATCTATTTATTTATTTAGAAAGAGTGTGCGAGCGGGGTGGTTGTGGGGGGAGCAGAGGGAGAGAATGTCAAGCAGACTCCAAGCTGAGCCTGGAGCCCGACTTGGGGCTCGAGCTCATGACCCTGAGATCATGACCCAAGGTCATGACCTGAGCTTAAATCAAGAGTCGGTTGCCCAACAGACAGAGCCACCCAGGCGCTCCACTCTGTGTCTCTTCTTATAAGGGCAGTAATCCCATGGTCGGAGACCTGCTTTCATGACCTCGTTTAACCCTGATCACCTCCCAAAGGCCTGGTCAACAAATACCATAACACTGGGGGCTGGGTTTCAACAAAAGAATTTGGGGGGGGGGTGTGAAAACATACAGTCTGTAGCAGTACGTTCTAGGTGGTACGTTAGAGTGGTTAAGAATTTGGGCTGTAGAGCCAGGCTGCCTGAAATTGAATCCCAGCTGCACCGGTTACCAGTGTTTGCACTTAGGCAAATCACTCCCCTCACTAGGCCTCAGCGTCCCCACCTGAGCATTCACTGTGTGCCAGACTCTGTTCCAGGCATTCATCGTGAACTAATCTGTTACTCCTCATAACAGCTCCTCCTCCTCATCCATCACCGTCTCTGTGTTGCTGAGGGAAAAACTTTACATTTAATTTGCATTAAATCCTCAGAAATACCTAAGAGGTTATATTGCCACCATTTTTACAGATGAAGAGAACAGGATTCGGGGAAATGAAGTTGATTACCCACAGTCCGTCTACTAATAACTGACACAGGATCCAACCTGCTTCCTCTTGAAACAGGCCTCTTAATAATCCCATAAACCTTTGTCTCTATGAACCCTCTTCAGAGCCCCAACCATGACCTTAAATTATTGTAACCAAACCAACGTGAGTTCACTCCGTGGTGAGGCACAGATACAGCAGGTGGAATTGTCTGCACAAAGTAAACTTTATTTGCAGCAAATAAGGAGATCACAGGAAATAGCTTTCAAAGCCGGACTGCGAAGGGGGTGGTGGAGAGAAGCGGTGAATGGGTTCCTTTTGTTTAGGGTTAGGATGAATATTTCGATAGGGAGGCCTTGTCTTGTATGTAGCGGTCATAAGGTCACACATGTACCTTAAGGAAACATGCCTATACATACATTGTATGTTATGTAAGTGGGGCTAAGGCTCTTCCTTGGGAGGGGATTTTAGTATTATAATGAGGTAGAGGTCATTGCCAGTCATTCCAGAAGTTACTCCCCCCTCCATCTGAGCCGAAGTGAGTCAGGTGTTTAGTTCCAACAGTCTGGGTGGTCTGGGAGGTGTTGTCAGGGCTGTAGCCATCCCCTGGTTTCAGGTTTCCTTTGCCTGAGGTAAGAGGTAAGCCAGAAAGAAGAGCTTAAGGCAAAATGTAAGACAAAGGTTAGTGAGTACAAGCAGGTGGGCGGTGAGAGTCAGGTGCTGGGGTCTAGCTGGTGACTGCCGCATGCAGGGACCTTTCAAGGCTGGATAATTGAAGGGACAAATCAGTGCTGATGGGGTGGCTTCCTGTGGTCACCAAAATAATAGTAACCTCAATAGGGGCGCCTGGGTGGCGCAGCGGTTAAGCGTCTGCCTTCGGCTCAGGGCGTGATCCCGGGGTTCTGGGATCGAGCCCCACATCAGGCTCCTCCACTAGGAGCCTGCTTCTTCCTCTCCCACTCCCCCTGCTTGTGTTCCCTCTCTCGCTGGCTGTCTCTATCTCTGTCGAATAAATAAATAAAATCTTAAAAAAAATAATAGTAACCTCAATAGTACTAATAAAGTTTGTTGAGCACTTTCACTATGGGCCAGGCATTGTGTGAGGTGCTTCATAAACTACCTCCCTAATCCTCGTGACAACCATAATCCATTTGACAGATGGAGAAATAGAAGCTTGAAAGACTTCGTAGAATACCTAAGGCCACCCCAGTGAGTCAAGTGGTGGAGACAAGACTAAAATTCAGGTCTGTTTCCCTTCAAAGGTCATGTTTTCAACCGCTGTGGATATGCTGCCTGGCAAGAATTATGTCTATAAAGAGAACTATGCCATTTCAAAATCAGTATGTCTTTGGTAATATTTAGTGCCCACCATTAACGTTAATTGTATTCCTTTATAACTGAGTTCCAAGGGTACTGCCCCGTTTTCAAGAACCTAAAAGAACATGGATCCATGGATGTAGAGACTGGAAATTGAACAGTTCTGCTCAACTGCCTCCATCTTGATTCCCCTACCCCCATTTTAAGATACATGAGGCACTTTAAGATTTTCGGAGAAGGGTGTCCAGCAATATTTTACAATTTTGAGTGGGAGGGCTGTGATCTGCTCCTTAAAAAGACAGCTGTGTATTGGGTTTCAGGGCAAGGTACTATTTTCAGAATCCAGGTGGAGTCTCAAACAGTAAAACAATGCCAAGAGAAAAGGAAGGAAAACAAAAAACTAAAGGAATACCCGTGCCCATCGTTCCAATTCTTCAAAAGTTCCTGAAAACATACGAGAAGCACTGTGCCCAGACACAGACATTTGTGTGTCCAGCCATCAAACAGGACTTGAAAACCAGCATCAGCAGTGAACGGATTCTCAGGAAAGTGAGTGTGTGGCTTCCTTTCCTTATTCTTCTCTGAAGTGAACTAATGGTCCTCGGTCATGGCCCTCTCTGCGTTCCTGCCTGCCCAAAGCCCGCCCCTGGCACCCAGGGCTCTGCTCAGCCCGGCTCCCTTCCTGCTCCTCCCTCCCAGTCTGCCCATCCCAGTCCTTCAAGCAGGCCTGTCTTTTCTCAACCCGCCCCTCCCACGCTGCCTCTGGAAAGCCCCCCTCAAAAGCACCACTTTGGGCATCATTGCAGGATATCATGTCCAGCACTCCCGCCACCCCACGGGACACCTCCAAGCTAACATTTGCTTCCCTTAACAGCTCCTGTGTCCATGTCATCAGGCCAGACCCCCGCATTCACCCATGCTTCCCCTCTCACTTGGAATGAAGTCAGCAAACACATAATTCTGACTCCCAAAGTACAGAATTTCAGAAAAAAAAAACTCAGATGTCATATCTTTTCTGAGAAAATCTAGGGATCGGTTGTGAGAGGGAAAGAAGAGAGGCCAGTGCTGAAACTAAATGGTCTACTCTTGGGCAGGGGCACCTGCTAGTCCAGAAGGTGGGGCCTCGCACCCAAGGACAGACGGGCCTGCTCTCCAGCTTTTCTATGGCCAGCCCAGAAAGACAGTCTGTGTTGTAATCGTCAAACACCTACTGATTTCCTAAAATGCTGAGTGCTAGACAGAATAAAGCAATTAGAGATGGCTGCTTAAAAATAATTATTCTAAGGTGACTTTGACCCAAATCCATCCTACCCATATTTTTCCTGAATGTTTTTGGGGGATGGGAGGATGATTACATTGTACCCCACATCAAAAGAACCTCTGAAAGTCCTCCCTAACCATCTCTTTTGCCCAAACTTCCACTTCCCAGGGCAGCTGCCACCTCCCTGTCCTCTCCTCTCTTTGGACAGGAGACTACCTCTCCTAGCCTCCTGTCCCCTCTGCCCTCCTAGCTCTTTCTAATTCCTTCTGTGGTAGTTAGTTGCTTCTCTGGACTCCCCCCATACATCTCCCTGATCTTCCCAGTGCGAGAGCTTTTTGTGGTAAAATAATTACTACTTAATTTTTTTTCTATTACATTTCTTATAATGAGCCTCTACTACTTAATGATAAGAGTTAATCATAAACCTTTTTCAAATTTATAGTCCCTTCAGCAATGTTTTCTAAACATTTTAAATTACAGTCGCTACCAGAAATACAAATAACCTCATGATCCAATGTATAAGTACCGGTGTGACTCATAAGACCATACGGGCAGTTTATGTTGCGTGGGTTGCTTTGGTTGGGTCTCCATTCTGATTTTGGGCATCACTAAAGTAAAAGTCTCATGAGACAATTATTTTTTACACTGTAGGATACACTCGGATAATTTCTCTTCTTTTCTGTTTCCTTAAAGAAAGAAAGAAAAAAAGCTGGTTACAATCTACTCAACTGATTTCCTGACCCAATAATGAGTAGTAACCTGATGGGAAAATCTGTGCCCTGTAAGGTTGCCTTTGCATATGACAAGAACTCCCTAAGTTTGTATTGAATTACCACCCCAATGCACACGGGAACCAAAGTTAATTACCTTTACAAATGTTCTGATGTCTGATGACAGTATTCTTTCTCTACGCATTCAAATGCACGCACATCTCTTTATGATTCTCACCTGTACTTTTTTCCCGACACTCCAGTTTATGCTTGTAAGACCTGAAGACTCCCCGCCAAGCATCCCACCAATTTCCTTGGAACCTTTGCTCATGACAATTCAAGATGAGTGTTATATGCTGGGGAAAGAGATCTCTATCTGGAGCCTTCAGCTGAGCAACCCAGAGATTGCCAGACTGGTGAGTCATGCATTTGAGAAGCATTCCTCCAATTAAAATTGAATATAAGCATAATATCATGTGTTCCAGCTATAGTTCATTTGTCTTGATGCATATGCTCCAAGCTTTTCTTTTTTAAAAAAACAATGTATTTTTTAATGAGACATTTCAAAGTTATGTAAAAGTGCAAGAAACAACAAAGAAATTATGGTATATTCATATAGTAGAAAACTACATAAGGGCACCTGGGTGGCTCAGTCGGTTAAGCGTCTGACTCTTGATTTCAGCTCAGGTCATGATCTCAGGGTCATGGAATGGTGCCACACATCGGGCTCCAGGCTCAGTGCAAAGTCTGCTTGTCCCACTCTCTCCCCCTGCTTGTGCGTTCTCTCTCTCTCAAATAAATAAATAAAATCTTTACAAAAAACTATATAACGATGAAAATGCATCAACTATAGCTATACAAAAACAAAATATGACTCATAAAAACATAATGTACAGGCAAAGAGAGACACAAAAGAATACATACTGTATGTCGCATTTTATAAAGTAAAAAACAGGTAAAACTATAATGTTTGCTTATCATAATATTACTTTTAGGGAAGAGGAAGGAGGTAGTAATTGGGAGAGGGCATTAGTGCCCATTTTTCTAGTCTCTTACCTGTTTAAAAATCTCTTGTTTTATTTCATTGAACGTGTTAAACTTATTTTATAATCTGTGTCTAATAGTTTCAATAATCTAAATTATTTTGGAGTCTGATATTACTGACTTCTATGGGCTCTTACTCACGAACCATTTCTTTGTGTGTTTTTATGATTTCTTTTGTGCCGTAAACTCATATTTCCTAGGAAAATAGTTGAGGCAATTCCTTGAGCTCTGATTTGAAGACAGCGTTCCCCGGGGAGTATTTGCATTTGCTTCTCAGTGCTACCATCTCGGGCTATGTTAAATTAAATTAAATTCTTGATCTGAGGGCTCTTTGAACCATCCAACTGGTATCAATTCAGGGTGCAATTACCTATGTTAAGACTAGCTTGTGAGTTCACAGGGGACATATATTTTTTTTCTGTGTCTTCAGTCTTAGTTTGAGATAGTCAGTTTTCCATGGGGAAGGGAGAGTTAGGTTTATTTCTAGTTCATCCTTACTCTAAGGGCATGGTGTTGTAGCTCACTCTATGTTTTGAGCTACACTGTATGCAGTATTTTCTCTTGGACTCCTCACCTCCAGTGATCTTGGGCTTTGCTGTCCCCTGGACTGCATGATCCATGAAAAGCAAAGCTCGACTCCCTGCTATACCAGTGCTCTCAAAGGGAAAGCTGGCTTTAGTGCCCTGCATACTGCTCTAGGTTCCCACTCTCCTGCATGCATTGATCTTTGGGTATTCCTCACTGTCCTGCCAATCGCACATTTTTAAAAGATATTTTTAAAACTCTTAGAAGAAAGCATAAAGGAAAAGTTTCATGATGTTGGATTTGGCAATGATTTCTTACATATGACACTAAGTGCACAGGCAACAAAGGAAAAACTAGATGATTTGGATGACATCAAAATTTAAAACTTCCGTGCATCAAAGGACATAATCAAGTGAAAAGGCAACGCACAAAATAGGGACCATAATTGCAAATCATATGTTTGATCAGGGGTTAACATCCAGGATATATAAAGAACTTCTACAATTCAACAACAACAACAAAAAAAACCAAACAACCTAATTTAAAACTGGGCAAAGGACTTAAGTGAACATTCTCCAAAGAAGGTATACTAATGAATAATAAGCACACAAAAGCTATTAAACGTCACTCATCTTTAGGGAAATGCAAATCAAAACTACAGAGATACTACCTCATGTCAACTAGTATGGCTACTATCAAAAAAAAAAGCAGAAAATAATGTGTTGACAGGATGTGGAGAAATTGGAAAACCTGTGCACTGTTGGTGGGAATGTAAATTGGTATAGCCACTATGGAAACCAGGATGGAAGTTCCTTAAAAAATTAAAAATAGGGGCGCCTGGGTGGTGCAGTTGTTAAGCGTCTGCCTTCGGCTCAGGGCATGATCCCGGCGTTCCGGGATCGGGCCCCACATCAGGCTCCTCCGCTGGGAGCCTGCTTCTTCCTCTCCCACTCCCCCTGCCTGTGTTCCCTCTCTCGCTGGCTGTCTCTCTCTTTCTAATAAATAAACAAATAAATAAATAAATCTTAAAAAAAAATTTAAAAATAGAATTACCATATGATTCAGCACTTCCACTTCTGGATATCTACCCAAAAGAATTGAAAGCCAGATCTCAAAGAGATATTTGTACACTCATCTTCGTGGTAGCATTATTCACAATAGCCAAAGGTGGAAATAATCCAAATGTCCATGAACAGATGAGTCGAAAACAAAATGTGGGATATACACACAATAGAATATTATTCAGCCTTTAACAGGAAGGAAGTTCTGACACATGCTACATGTATGAACCTTGAGGAACTTATGCTAAGTAAGATAAGTCAGTCACAAAAGGACAAATATTATATCATTGTATTATAAGAAGTGCCTAGAGTAGTAAGACTCACAGAGAAAGAAAATAAAATGGCGGTGGCCAGACGTTGTGGGGTAGGGGAGAATGGGCGTTATTTTTTATTGGGTACAGAGTTTGAGTTTTACAAGATGAAAAAAGTTCTGGAGATGGATGGTGTTGAGGGTTGTACAACAGTGTAAATGTGCTTAATGCCACTGAACTAAAAATGGTTAAGATGGTAAATTTTATATATGTATTTGACCACACTTCAAAATAAATGTTAAAAAGGTATCTTTGATACATAACCAGAATTCTTAGTTGTGTCAGTCAGGGTACCCAGTCCATTGAAGTAGGACATAGAATGGTGTCCTTGAATGTTAAAAGTGACCCTTAACGGTTCTTTAAAATGTAGCCCTCTGGGTTACCTGGAGGCTGTTGAGGAATTGTGTGGTCGATGGCTGTGCTCTTGCCCACAGCAGTGCTAGTGCCCCGGAGAGTGACACTGCAGAGTGACACTGCAACCGCTGGTCGAGAGCCTGTTTTGCACAGACCGGCGTTACCGTAGGCAGTGACGTGCCACATTGCCTCCTCTGTCCGAAGCACAGCCTGCGAAATCCAATCCAGCACTTCACCTAGGTGTTTTCTCATTAAAGAGGCCTCAGACATCAGCTCTGTAGGTAAGGCTGCTAGGGCTCTTGTTTTCTCAGCCAAGCTGTAATTGGGGACCCTGTCTCTGACCAACATGTCATTGCCTCAGGAAACTGAAGTCCTCCAGACCCCACCAAAGCCTCTTTTAGGTTTAAATTCTGAACTGAAGAAATCCTTAGGTTGTGGTGATTCTAATTGCTAAAAGGTGGCCTTTGTGATTTGTAGCTTTAAATACCTCCTTCTGTCAGTTAGGTAGGGATTTTAATTGTCACTGGGATCCTTTGTTACCACAAGAAATGACCTTGCCTTAGACCCTTCCACTCAGGAGACTGAGAGAGCTTGACATGGTTCCAAATGTTCATGTGTTTCCCCCAGTCCTGTGGCTTCACCATGAGAAACACCTCCCTGCTGAATTTGCATGGTCTAGTTCTTTTTTTTTTAAGATTTTATTTTAGAGTTTTTGCGCAAGGGGAGGGACAGAGGGAGAAGGAGAGAAGCAGACTCCCTGCTAAGCACAGAGCCCAACATGGGGCTCAATCCCAGGACCCTGAGACCATAACCCTGGGACCATGACCTGAGCCGAAATCAAGAGTCTGACACTTAACGGACTGAACCACCCAGGCACCCCTGTCTGGTCTAGTTCTGAGCAGACCTCTAAATCCCAATACCTGTGACAATGAATATAAATTACTTAGGAGGTAATATTTGTACCTAGTTATATGAAGGTTGGCATGGTGATACCTCTAATGAAAAGAACACAACCCTAGGAGGATAAATTTGTGGGTCAGAATATCAACATCTGTATTAGTCGGCTGGGGCTGCCATAACCAAGTACCACAGGCTGCACGGCTTAAACAACAGAAATTTATTTCCTCACAGTTCTGAAGGCTTAGAAGTCTGAGCTCAAGGTGTCAGCTGGGTTGGCGTCTCCTGAGGCCTCTCTCCTTGGCTTGTAAACGGCCACCTTTTCCCTGTGTTTTCAAGTTGTTTTCCCTCTGTCTGTGTCTGTGTCAGATTTCCTTCTTATAAGAAAGCCAAGTCCTGCTGCGTTAGGTCCCACCCTGAAGACCTCATTTTAATTTAAATACCCCTTTGAAGACCCTGTTTCCAAATACAGTCACATTCTGAGGTACTAGGGGTTAGGACTTCAACATGTGAATTGGGGAGGGGGCTACAGTTCAGCCCCTAATAACATCTATAAAGATATGCTAAGGTATATCTTGTCTCATCATAAAGCTTGGTGTTTCCCATTTAGTTCTTCCTTTTAAAGGGCAATTATTTTATTTTCATGCCACTTTCTCCTTGGGGAAATTAGAAAGTTGTCTTAAAGGCAAAACTGTTGAGGTAATGAACATAATGGGCTTTTGGGTTACATGAAAACACAGAGCTTATCTGTCTCCCTTCTGTGAGCACGGTTTCATCTCACGTTCTCAGGCTTCGCTTCTGGAGTTGAGGGGGTGTGCCTCCTGCCCATTTACCAGCCTGGAGCTCATCGACTGCAGGATGGATCTGTGGTCCCTCGGGAGACTTGGGAGGGCTCTGCCATGCAGCTGTCTGCGTTCTCTCATCCTCGATTACTGCAGGTGAGTCTGGAATGGGGGTTCCTTCAGGGCTCCTGGCTGCTGTCTGCTGAGGGAAGCAAAGGCAGGGAGGGCAGTGGCCTGGTTCCTTGTGCCTCCTCAAATCATCGCCGAAAAGGAACACTGCAAAGCCTCCTTAGAGCTAACGTTCCTGAATAAATGTCAGCATTCTCAAAAAGAAGTTTTATTCATTCATTTATCCTTCCTTCCTGCCTGCCTGCCTGCCTGCCTGCCTTTTTATTCATTTATTCTGTCAACAGATATTCGTCAATGGCCTGTTTGTGCAAGACACTGCTCTTTGCTAAGGAAGATACACATATACGGCAATGCCACTGAGCAAGGAGGTCCTCAGTATAGTAGAGGAGAGGTGACATGCTCTAGGTTACATATGAGGCAAGGTAGAGGCCTGAATGTAAAAAAAAAAAAAAAAAAAAGTCCCTATAAATTTTAGTGGTTTTTTGGGTAAGGGGAACCATGATCCCCTACGGAACGGGGCATTATTCACCAGGAGCGGAGGTGGGAGGAAAGGTGTGGTGCTAGGGAAAGAGCCAAGTCTTTCAGAGGGCTGCAGCATCAGGCTGTCAGCGGAAGGTCAGGGGGTAATAATAATAATGATAATATCAGCTAATTGTTATTGAGTGCTAACTGTGTGCCAAGCACAGTGCATGGTTTATCTCATTTATTCTCCCAACAATAGAGAGAGATGTACCAGTACATATGGATGTAGGATATATAATGACAGGTAATGTACTATTTCCATCCCTTGACTCTATGTAGATGAGGAAAGACTCAAGGACATTAACTGGCTTGTTCAAGGCCATTCAGCTCTAGGGATGGAGCCTAGATGTGAATCCAGCCATCTGAATCTGAGCACACTTCGGATCTGTGATACTAGATTGCTGGGGGATCTATAGTGTAGATCCTTAAATCATTGCAACCTGCTTGTGTGATGTGGGATAGGTCATGCAACCTCTCTGATCTTCGAGATGATCTCTTCCACTTCTCAGGTCTTTGATTCTGCAACTTTCCCCTGGAGCCCGGTGCTGCCTTGTACTCAGAAGGCCAGTGGGCTGTGAGGTGAAAGAGCTGATTCATGCCTGAGAAGTGGTACCACAGGGACACAAAGACCCCATTAAGGAACTAGGGTCTTATTAGGGCACTGGTGGTGACAGTGGACGCATCTGTAAGCACATGCTGGGGAGAGGGGCTATTTCTGGAGGTTCTCCATGTTTCTGAGATGCTTGGAGGAGCCTCAGTCAGGGTCTCCTAACACAGGACAGCAGAAGGCCAATATCCTCAGGACACCCCACAGTGACTGAGGATCAGCCTCGGAATCTCCCAGCTTCCCACACTGCACTGGGCAGAACCAGCCCCACTGCTGAGACGCTTCTGGACTTCAGCTCCTGCGCTGGACCCAGAGACCTGCACTGGAAGGAAGTCAGAAGAGAAAAGAAATCCCCATTGTTAGGAAACAGCTTACTTTATTTTTAAAAGATTTTATTTATCTCTTTAGAGGGGGAGGGGGCAGAGAGGGAGAGAGAATCTCCAGCAGACCCTGCGCCGAGCCAGGAGCCCAACACGGGGCTCCGTTTTGAGTTGAGCCAAAATCAAGAATTGGATGCTTAACCGACTGAGCCACCCAGGTGCCCCAGGAAATAGCTTATTTTCATTGTCAGTTGAAATCCTGCTATTGCCAAGACACCTAGAGTTGTCAGGGTTGGGTGGTTGGGAATCACCACTGAGACCTCAACACTGGTAAAATTGCAGGTTACCGGCCTCTGGGGACTTCCCTCTGGCTTTCTCTGTGAGGCTGTGAAGTCCACCAGCCGGATGCCCTTCTTTCTCATACACAGCTGCATCCCCACCCCCACCACAGTAGCTGCCTTCAGGAATTACTTGTTGGGTGAACTAGTAAACTTAAGAAGTTATTTCTGTTAATACGATGCATGTCGTTTGAAAGTTCAGACACGGACATTCCAGATTCCCTGAAGACGTCCCTTTACCTCACTGATGCTCAGCTTCCTGACCTAATGCTTATACCCAGAGGCTGTGCTGGCATGATGCCCATGACTTCTCTTTGCAAAGTCGAAGGGCTGGGTGATACAAGGTGAGGAGCAGCACAGGGCCAGGAAGGAGGGCCAAGTATGCCCTGGGCATACTTTAAAGGCTCCCTCCTCACACAGCCTCCTACTGCTGGGGTCTTCCCTCCATCCCTGCCAGCTGGGCAGTCTGGCCCGTCTTCAGGATCCAGAGCTTGCTCTCTATCTGCTCCCTTGAATGGGTAGTTCAAACCGTGCTCTGCTCCCTTTGCCCAGGAGGCAGATTCTGGGTCCCCCTCCCCCCACCTGCAGTCTACCCCCCTCAGTCACCCAGCTCACTCCTTAGCCGGCCCCGGCTGTGGAAGCCCAAAGTAAGGATCGGTAAAACCTAATCTGCCCCGGGGAGTCCCTTAAAATGAATAATCCAACAGGTGACATAGGTTTTAGAAGTCACTGATTTGTTCCTGTCATTTCTTTCTAGATTTGGAAATGAAGAAATTGAGAATATTTTCTCAGGCCTGGAGAACAACCAAAGGCTTCAAGTCCTCAGTCTGCGCTACTGTGGTCTGGGGCCGCAGAGCGGACCACGGCTGGGCGCCATCATATGCCAGAGCTCCATCTGGTGAGACACATGCCCTGCTCCCCTCTGCCTCTGGATCTGTTCTGTCTTGAGTTAAATAACCAGCTTATTTACAAAGTCTGCTAACCCGTGACTTCCCCTGACTTTTCACTACATTAATTATTTTGTGTTCTTTTTCTTAATTATAATGGAAAAATCCTTTAGTTACATTTGAGAATCAAGGGTATCATGCTATATGCATGTTTTTGGCCCGATGACACGGTCACTAGGTCTATTTTTTATGATGTGGTCTATTCTCTATTATGATTATTTATTTATTATTTTATGACTAGGTCTATTATTTTATGAGGTGAAGACCTCAAAGCCAAATTTGCGGAAGTGAAAGTAACATCCAATGAATGGTGTATTTTGCCCCTCCCCAGTGAGCTGCACCTTGATGGCAATTGCTTACAGTGCTCCGGGGCTCTGGCTCTCCTCAGACCCGCAGCAGAGTATGCAGAGAAGCAGGGCAGAGACCAGCCGGCCACATCCCCACCAGACCTCGGGAGTCCCCCTCAGCAGCTGCAGGGTAAGTGCTGGGGAACTGGGCCCTACACTCCTGGGGACTACCTATCAGAAGGAAGCCGCTTTGCGGTGAAAAGTGACCTTCCCAGTGGTCAGTGGAAATTCTTCCTGAGTATGAGTGAGAGCAGAATAACGGACCCCCAGCAATGTCTTTGTCCTAGTCCTCAGAACCGGTGATTATGTTACCTCACGTAGCCAAAGGGACTGTGCGGATACGATAAAATTAAGGGCCTTGAGATGGGGGTTTAGCCTGGATTCTCTGGGTGGGTCCAATGTCATCACAGGATCTTTGCAAGAGGGTAGCAGGAGGGTCAGAGCCAGAGAGAAGGAGGTGTGACTGTGGAAGGAAAGGTGGGAGTCATGTGAGGAAGGGGCCAGCAGCCATGGAATGTAGGTAGCCTCTAGGAGCTGGAAAGGGCAGGGCAAGGAATTCTTCCCCAGAGCCACTAAGAGATTTACAGTCCACCAGTGCCTTGACTGTAAGACCCATTTTGGACTTTGGACCTCCAGTTCTGTAAGGTCATGGACTTGTATTGTTTTAAGCTGCTAAGTGTATGGTCATTTGTCACAGCAGCAGTGGGGAACAGTTAATCAGAACTCTTCAGTTACAAGTGAAAGCAACCCAAACAGAATTCAAGGTAAATAGGGGTTTATTGGCTTACGTAACTGAAATGTCCACAGCTGTCTTCAGAAATAGCTGAATTCAGGGACTCATACGATGTCATCAGGAGACCCTGAGTTTGCTGCTCTTGACTCTACTTCCCTTCGAGGGTTGGCCTTCTCTCCCAGTGCGGTCAGCCTTCCTCCAGGCAGGAAACAGCAGCCGACACTTCTGCTCGCAGTCCCAGGGCTATATCATCATGATTTATAATCAACCAGAAAGCGCGAGCCTCTGTCTCCCAGTGCTGTGGGTCAGTCCCACAGGAAGGCTCTCACTGGCCATCCTTGGGTCACATACATACCTCTTGGACCAGTCCCTACAGCCCAGGATGTGCTAACCCGTAATGGGCCAGGACTGATCACACACCCCACTGGGGGAGGGGTGGAGCGTTCTGATGGGCAGCCAAACCAGAAGCCCATGAGTTGCTGGCGAGCGGAGTGGCAGTAAAGAAGTAAACCAGTGAGGAGGACAGTTACAGGACAGACGAGAACCACAGCTGCTTACTCCTTATAAAAGGCTTATCATTTGTTTTAACAGATCCCTAATGCATATGTTTATGACACATTTTAAAGCTATCTACTTTTAATCATTGTTAACAGAAACTATAGCAAGTGGCTAATAGCGCAGACGTAGAATCAGGTCTGGGTTCAAATCCTGCCCCAGCTATGTATTAGTTTGGGCAAATTACCAAACTGATCTAACTTTAGCTTCTTCGGCTACAAAATAAACATAACTGCCTCACAGTGTTTAGTGAGGAGGAAGTGGTGTAACGGAATGCAGTTAGCACGGTGCCTGACATGTAGTAAGTACTCGAGGGACATTAATTATCATCATTATCATCGTCATTATTATTGTAACAACAACCGTTTCCCAGGAGAGTAAACTTGAGGCATATTGGTGAACACAGTCGCTCTACTTGCTGGAAAAAATGAAGATGAAGAGCTCAAGGCTAATGTGCAGTGTGGGGACCACAGCTAAATATACTGTATTGTATATTTGGAGGCTGTGGAAGGGCGCCTGGCTGGCTCAGTTGGTGGAGCATGCAACTCTTGATCCCGGGGGTTGTAAGTTCGAGCCCCACGTTGAGTGGAGAGATTACTTAAAAAACAAAATCTTAAAAAGAACTAGTTGCTAAGAGAATAGATCTTAGAAGTTCTCATCACAAGAAACAAAATTTGTGACCATGTGTTGTGATGGAAGTTAACTAACTTACCGTGGTGAACATTTCATGATATATACAAATACCAGGTCATTATGTTGTACATCTGAAACTAATTAACTATTTAACATTATATGTTAATTTTATCTCAATAAAGAAAGGATTCACTGACTTGTGCTATTAAACAAAAAAGAGCTGAAGTCAAGGCTACCTTGTGGAAGTAAGTGCAAGGAACTTGTAACTATGAGAGATTCGTAAATACAATAGTTATTCTCCATTTAGGAACTTTCCTGGTATCAGAATTCTGTCAGTTATTTCTTGAATTTGATACTTCAGTCAACCCAATAAATATACAAAAGGAAGCTGGAAAACAATGTGTGCTATCCAAATATGACTTTCCCTCTGCTATTTCTACCGCCAATCCTGTAAAAAGCCACAGTCCTATTTATGAAGTCCTATATTGTAATTTCAGGACTGAAATAACCAAGTGAATCTGTGATTTTTAAGAAAAATAATTGGATGCACTACTGGGTATTTACCCTGCAGGTAAAAATGTAGTGATCCGAAGAGGCACGTGTACTCCAGTGTTTATAGCAGCAGTGTCCACAATAGCCCAGCTATGGAAAGAGCCTAGATGTCCATCGACAGATGAATGGATAAAGATGTGGTGTGTGTGTGTGTGTGTGTGTGTGTGTGTGTGTGTGTGTGTAATGGAATATTATGCAGTCATCAAAAATGAAATCTTGCCATTTGCAACAACATGGATGGAATAAGAGGGTATTATGCTAAATGAAATAAGTCAATCAGAGGAAGACAATTATCCTATGATCTCACTGATATGTGGAACTTGAGAAACAAGGCAAAGGATCATAGGGGAAAAGAGGAAAAAATGAAACAAGATGAAACCAGAGAGGGAGACAAACCATAAGAGACTCAGTCTCAGGAAACAAATTGAGGGTTGCTGGAGTGGAGGGGGCTGGGAGGGATGGGTTGGCTGGGTGATGGACATTGGGGAGGGTATGTGCTATGGTGAGTGCTGTGAATTCTGTAAGACATGAATCACAGACCTGTACCCCTGAAACAAATACTATATTTTATGTTAATTAAAAAAAAGAAAAGAAAAATAATTGGAGGAGCACCTGGGTGGCTCAGTTGCTTAAGCATCTGACTTCGGCTCAGGTCGTGATCTCAGGTTTCTGGAATCAAGCCCTGGGCCTTCAGCTCTGCCCTCAGCAGGGAGTCTGCTTGTCCCTTTGCCCCTACCCCCACTCGTGTGTGTGCATAGCGTGCGCGTTCTCTCTCTCTCTCAAATAAATAAATCTTTTTTAAAAAGGAAAAGAATTGGAAATATAAAAGCAGTGTCTCAAGGGATTGGTACGTGGTAGGCAGGAACAGGTGTGAGGTGTGGGATTGGAAAGGCAAAGAAGTGGCAAGGACTTGGGGAGCAAATGTGGAAGTCTCCTATTCTGATTGTTCTAAGTGGTCTCTGGCCAAAGGAGCATGAAGGCTTGATTTTTAAGGATTCTGGATTTGATTTCCCAGAGAGCCAACAAGCGAGGATCAGAGCTGACCTCAGTGAGCGCCTGCCCTGTCATTCTTCAGCCCGGGACAGGGTAAAGCTGCTCCAGCTGGGCTGGGCCCTGCAGTCAGTGGTCAGCACACAGAACCTCTTTGAAGTTCCTCTCATTATTTATTCACTTGAACCCTGATTTTAGCTGTTGTGCATTCTTTTGGGTACCTGTATTAGTCTGCACTGGCTGCCGTAACAAAGTAACGCAGGCTGGGTGGCTTACACAGCTTTCTTTTTGCACAGTTCAGAAAGCTAGAAGTCCCAAATCAAAAGTTCTGTCCGGGGTGAGAGCTCTCTTCCTGGCCTGCGGAGGGCGCCCTCGTGCTGTGTCTTCACGTGGCCTTTCCTGGGTGTGTGTAAGCAGAGGGAGAGCCGAACTGTCTGGCGGCTCCCTGATAAGAACACTAATCCTGTCTGATCAAGGTCCTACCCTTATGACCTCATTTAACCTTCATTACTCCCTTAGAAGCCCCGTCCCTAAATATGGCCGTACGGGGGACTCAACATACGAATATTCGGGGAGTACAAACATGTACACCAAAACAGTGACATACATACCTGTACAGAGTAAAAGTACCTTCTGTTTCAAAGCTGGATTGGTAGACCTCTGCTCAGGCAACTTGCATTTTCCCATCTTGATTTCACTTAGCCAGCACGATACTCACAAATGAGAAGAGAGGCACAGGAGGGAAAAAAAGGGGGGGGGGGCGCCTGGGTGGCTCAGTTGGTTAAGCAACTGCCTTGGCTCAGGTCGTGATCCTAGAGTCTGGGACTGAGTCCCACATCCGGCTCCCTACTCAGTAGGGAGTAGGAGGGTCCCTCTGACCCTCCCCCCTCTCATGCTCTCTCGCTCTCTCTCTCTCTCTCTCAAATAAATACATAAAATCTAAAAAAAAAAGAAAAAAGTTATAGAATATTACCAGCCCTCTCCTGGTCACAGGTGGGTGTTAAACCCAAGCCCTGCCACCCCCGAAATGTGATTCTTGAGCGGAGGAACCTGCTGCGGCACCCACACCAAGCTGTGCTCCTTCTTCCAGACCCCTGGAACGAGCCTGCTCCCTGTCCTTTACAACTCCTGTCTTGAAACAAGGGTGCTACATACAGACTGAATGTTATGTCCCCCCACCCCTCAAAATTCAAATGTTGAAGTCCTAATCCCCAAGGTGATGCTTTAGGAGGTGGGGCCTTTGGAGGTAATTAAGTCATGCGGGCAGAGCCCTCCTTTTTTTTTTAAAGATTTTATTTATTTATTGGACAGAGAAAGACAGCAAGAGAAGGAACACCAGCGGGGGGGGGGGGTGGGAGAGGGAGAAGCAGGCTTCCCACTGAGCAGGGAGCCTGATGCGGGACTCGATCCCAGGACCCTGAGATCATGACCTGAGCCGAAGGCAGACGCTTACTAGTGAGCCACCCAGGCACCCCAGGGCAGAACCCTCCTGAACAGGATTAGTGCTCTCTTAAAAGAGAGCCCGGAGAGCTCCTTCACCCTTTCTGCCGTGTGAGGTTATAACGAGAAGACAGCCGGCGTCTGTGAATCAGGAAGATGCTCTCACCAGACACCAAATCTACTGGTGCCTGGATCTTGGACTTCCCTAGAGCTGGGAGGAATAAATGTTTCACTGTTCGTAAGCCACCTAGTCTACAGGATTTCATAAGAGCCCAAACGCACTAAACACAGAGTACATGAAAACCGAGGGTAGGTGTGTTAGAGGGGGTGTGGATTGTTTTAAAGAAATGTCCTGATTCTGAACTTTGAGAATGTCCCAGTACTTGTGGTTAACATCCTGGGTCACAATCATTCTACTTGGCAAGAGAAAGGCACGCCTTCTTTCACATCCAGGATCAGAGCAGACACTTTCTTCCCTACGGTATAAAAACAGAGACAATTCAAAATATTAGTGGGAGCGTGAAAGAAAGTGATGGACTCTAATAACATGCCAGTGTTTAGATATCATGTGGCTCCCGATTTTTGGTTTTAAGAAAATTGAAAGAGGATTTTAATCAAGTTATCAATGGACAGATCATTACAAATCTTTTTTTTCTATTGATCAACCACTATGTTGAACGCCTATCACACAGGAGTTCAAAAAATTGAATCATACTGCTGTGATAAAACTCCCTCTAGAATTACCTAGTTAAATTTGAAGTTTAGATGAAAAACATGTAATTTATTATGTTTCATGCAATGTTGGGGTATACTTAACTAATGTAATTATTCTTTGTTTATCTGACATTTAAATTCAACTCGGTGTCCTGTATGTTTGGGGGACAAGGGGAGCTAAACTTGGCAACCCTATTCTATCCGCATCTGTACGAACAAGATTTCTCAGCACTCAGAACTGTAACAATGCAGAGCTGGCCAGGCAGAGGGAGCAGCCTACACCAAGGCCCCAGGGCCTCTCCACAAGGAGCAGCAGGGTACCTGAGTGGTAACAGGGACAAGGGATCAGGGCTTTGTAGCAAGGAGGGAGCAGAGGAGTTAGGACTTATTTAGGGCTTAGGTTTGAGAAGGCCCCCTCAATCTGTGTAGCAAATGGACTGAGGTGGGGGCGGCAGGCAGGGAGGTCTGTTGGGAGGCTGTTGTCATCCAGTGAGAGGTGGTGGGAGGTGAGAGGGGTCTACCCAAGTGAGACTAGGGCAGTGGCAGAGGAGGTCAAGTTCCACATCTGTCCCATTTCCTGATGCTTGGGATGTGGGGTGCAAGAGAAAGGAAAGGAAGGGTCTAGAATGACTCTAAAGTGATAACATACTAATATATATTTTTAAATATGCCAAAAATGTGTTCCTCTCTGCTACATTCTTACAAATCTCAGAGATTTGGAGCCACTTTTACAGAGGGCAGCTGTGGAACGTAGAGCATTTACATGAGGCCTTTTAGGACGATACTTAGGGCCTACTTGGTAGCATGTTCTCCTTAAGCCTTTGAGGAGAGCAACATGAAAAAGACAGGACTGAACTGAAGCAAATGGGATTTGACAATGGGTCGGATAATCGTCTTAAGAGAAATAGCTCTGCCCAAAGTGTACAGAAAATGAAGGAAATAATCAATAGCAAAATGTGAAAAGACCCATTCATACAACTTTGAACAGGCTTTTTTCCCCCTTTTTCTTTTCCACACAGTCAAACAGAGGGGAAGTTCAACTTTGAACCAGACTACAAAGTCGCCTGGAGCTCTTCCAGGGAAAACCCCTGCAGGGAAGGAGCGGAGGAAAAAAGGTACTGGGTTGTTGCTTCAACTATCCCTGTCTTCCTTCGTCTGTAAATCACTTCCCCCTTTGATGGGCTCTGCGTTCCCGCTACTACAGTAATTACCCCAAACAGAAGAACTCCCGGGGAGAGAAAGAAGCCACCTCCACCAGAGGAATTCGTCTTTGGCACATTCAGCAAGCCGAAATCGGTTATGGGGTGTAGGCTGGTTTGGGAAGATCTCTGCAGTAAACAGCCAGCAGGACCTGATAAATTCCGCTTGGAGACTTCTCTCCTACCCTCACTGCTTAGAATCAGAAACAGAGTCCTTTAGAGGCAATTTTAAGAAATCACCATCTCCAAAACCTCTGGGCAGGGTTAAATGAAATGAGAAGCTATCCAAGTCTATTTTTTAAAAAATATTTATTTAAGTAATCTCTGCACCCAACGTGAGGCTCAAACTCACGACCCTAAGATTAAGGGTTGCTCGCTCCTCTTACTGAGCCAGCCGGGTGCCCCGAGAAGCAATCCAAGTCTTAAACGTTCACAGCCCAGTGTAGGGAAGCTGGCTTCTCCACCCAGCGCTTGCCCGCTTGCCCGTGCCTCAGCACCCTATTCTGCAAATCAAGGAATTTGCACTCACAGCTTCCTGAATCCCACTCCAGCTCTAACGTGTTGAGGTTTTAAAGACACAGCACAAGATGATCATTAGATGTGTCATGAGCACAGTCTTTGGAGGTCTCTTTGTGGAGGCTATCCTAAATTTGTGGTGTTTTGTGGTAGTCCATTTTTATTTATCTGTACAATTCATGTGCGGAAGGTCACAGGCCCTCGTGATGTAGCTCTTTACCCTTTGCCTTTTTCTTCCTCAATTTTAATCTGCTTTTGTGTGGTGTGGTCTCTTTCCTGTCCTTGAATTATCCTCGGATCTCCTCTGTAAAATCTCTCTGAATTAGATAAATACAAATTCCTATGATCTAAAAAGCCAACTGAAAATGTAAAGCAAGACGATTTATCAGACCTGTCTCTGCCATCTGGTATAAATGCAGTCCTTCTACTGGATAGTGCTAGTAGATTATGGAAAAATCTATTAAAAGAGAAAAGAAGAAGAAGAACCATGCTAGGTTATCATTTGTTTTAGACAGTTACTGTTTGGGGATATTTTCAACCAAAAACCCTTTCAGAGGAGTTAGTTGGGGTTCCTGTGGGGATGAGGATGGTCCGTGTCTCCAAGGCAGGTGGCTGTCCAGAGGACAGTCCTTACAATGGGCCAGATGACATCTGAGGGCACAGGACTCCTGGGTCGCTAGTTCTAACTCTGCATCTAGACCTAATAGAAAGTGGTCAGTAGGACAAAGACTGAATGTGTGTATCATGCTGTGCGATTAACTTGACATTGCAGGAAGACCAAAAGGCCAAAATCATGCATAACTTCAGTTGGCAAGGATAGCAGAGCATGAGTATAGCGAATAACTCCACCTGTGTGCCTCCCCCCAAACCCCCAAACCCCCACCCCCATGTAGGCCCTGGAGATGTTAAACCCCCATAGAAGGTAGGTAGTTTGAGAGAAAAGTCAAAAAGAGAACAATACAACTGTTCATCCTTCAGCTTTTAAATAATAGCCATGTTGAGGTCCAGGTCACAATAATACCTTTCAGCTGTTAAAACCTGGCACAAAAATATCAGACTTGCCTCTTTTGACCTTCAGCAACAGAAATATGTTGTGTCACAGTCCTGGATCCACCCTGGAAGTCAAGATCAAGATGTTGGCAGGGCTGGTTCCTTCTGGAGGTTCTGAGGGACAGTCTGTTCCTTGCCTCTCTCCTAGCTTTTGGTGGTTTGCTGGCAGTCTGGTGTTTCCTGGCATATAGATGCATCATCCTGACCTTTGCCCTCATGTTCCCCAGGCGTTCTCCCCGTGTGCGTCTGTGTCCAATTTTTCCCTTTTTATAAGGACATCAGTTATACTGGATTAGGGGCCCAGTCTAGTCCAGTATGACCTCATCTTAACTGATCACATGTGCCATGACCTTATTTCCAAATAAGGTCACATTCGGAGGAACTGGGAGTTAGGATTTCAACACAGGAATTTTGGGAGGGAACACAATTCAGCTCATAACAAGGGGTGCAGAGTGTTGTTTATAAACAGGATGCACACCTAGGAAATCAAATAGCCACAAAAGGCAGCATCTGCCAAGGGCCAAACATAAAGACGCTGGGTTCTGAGAAAGGCATTCTTCCCCAGGGATGGAACTGGGGAGAAGCCTCTGTGAATGAGCTAGAAGCTGACAGTGTGGAAAGACAGGACTTACAGGTGGAAGGATTGAAGAGGGAAGAGAGGGCTTCACAATGCAAGCCCATAAGCCTACAAAATGTAGCTGGAACCAGAGGACGTGGGAGGGTGGGCCTGGCAGAAAGAGTGGGTCACATTAAGGAAGACTTTGCGAGTCAGGCCAAGAGTTGGGACTTAATCCAGTAGACAATGGGAGCCATTAAAGTCTTTTGTCTCCCCAGGGATCCTGTGCCTCAAATCAATAGGAAAAGCCTGTATCTAATACATATTTATTTCATAGCTTATTGTCAGAGCAGACCATTTTCGTTTCCAGAATTCACAAAGCAAATTAAAAAACAGCTTCCCACACTGGATAATTACTTTCACAGTCATAAGGTGTTTGGTTGGGGGTGAATTTGGTCTTTGGTAGAAGAGTTGTACTTGTTTCAAAATAAAGGGTCAGATTGAGCTGATTTATATCAACCTCCTGAGGGTGGAGTCCAGATGGTTTCCATTTGGTCCCAATTGGAAACAGCCAAACTATTTTTATGCTTGTCCCTTTGTGGACAGGAGGCTTTGGCCTGATGCTTGGAAAGTTCAACTCATAATACTGTATGAGTCAAAACCCCCATTCAGAAGCCTGACACCCTTTATTATTCCTCCTCAAATGTGTAATTACAAGAACCTGACAATTTTACATTTAGCAGCCAGTTGTAAGTAGATAGAAGAAGAAAAGTATCCCATTTCTATGCCTGCAGAACTTAGACATCTGTTTGTCCGAGCCAGTCCTGCCTCAAAGCAGCACCGAACATGAAGATTCATTAGATCCGTGGTTCTCAGACGCAAGCAGCAGCAGAAACACTGAGAAGGCTTATTAAAATGCGGATTGCTGGGCCCTGCCCCACAGACTGCTGGATCTGTAGGGTGGAGGTAAGCCTGGAAAGCTTGCATTCCTATCAAGTGCCCAAGTGTGTTGATGCCATTAGCCCAGAATCCACACTTTGAGAAACACTGCTTTAGAATTAAAAGGAAATCAGAATGCCTAGTCTTGTTTAATTTTGCTCAGTGAGGAAAATCAGAGGGCAGAGTGAGGCTCCTCGATGCCTCTTCTCTGCCAGGGAGACCACAGAACAGAGGCGGTCCAGGCCTGTTTCCGCCTCCGGCTTCTCTGTCTCTTCCAGATCCAGTCTAGCCCATGTCTGAGCCCCATGGCTCTATACCAGGAGTCTGTGGGAATCGGGGAACCTGGTCCTGGAGGGTGATTAACACTCAAGAGAGTGATGTCTGGCCTGGCCTATGCCCAGTCACAAGCCTGTCAGGCCCATAAAGAGCCAGAAGATGGCTTACCACTGGAGGTCACTGAAAGGTCATCAGGAATAGTCATCTGCAGCTTCCCTGAGCCCCATTCAGCCAGTCCTGCCATGTCACCTCAAGGCCCCAAAAGTTCCTGAAAGACTGAGCAAGGACAGGCATATCCTGTCACCTGGGCCTACTCTGTTCCTAGCCCAAACTCCACACCACAGTTCCTAGGATTGTCTTAATTCTCAAGGATTTAGGACCGGGAGGACCATATGTGACTTAGACACATATTGGGAACCAAATCCAACCATAAAATGGTCAGTCCACAAGCTTGGGGTGGATCAGACCTTTGCTACAGTACCCTGCCACCAAGTGCCAAATTCACTTCCCCAGATAAGGCATGAATTGTTTATAACATAGCCATGGTCCGTAGGAATACGATGGCATTAAGGAATGCAAGGGTCAAGTTCAAAAGACAAGATGTAATCTTCAAAACAGCTTTATTAGTTCCAAATCAGGAAGTTACCGATTATAATCCTGAGATTATTTTACTTGGGGATTTTATCCTGGAGTGATAGCCAAACAGTGGAAACCTTTGTGGACAGGTTCCAAAGTCCAAAGTGTGAATCATCCAACACTAATTACACTTTGCTTCCTTAAGTCCTGCAATCAAGCTAACAGAGTTTCTGTTCTGGTTTATAAATGTCTGGTAATTACACAGGAAATCACACATGTTCTTGTTGATGGAAAGAAGCTATTTTGAACAAGTGTTTTTATTTTTTAAAATTTATTTGAGAGAGAGCAAAGAGAGAGACAGAGTGCACAAGCATGAGCAGGGGGAAGGGCAGAAGGAGAGGGAGAAGCAGACTCCCCACTGAGCAGAGAGCTCGAGGACCCTGGGATCATGACCTGAGCTGAAGCAGACGCTTAACCGACTGAGCTACTCAGGCGCCCCTGAACAAGTGTATTTAAAAAATCAACCTAACTAAGAAGAAGGTCCTACTAGGATCTGGCATTCACAGTTGAACATTTGAGTAGTCCTTAAGCAGAATAATCTGATGTCCAACAGAATGTGTGACGCACACCTGTCCTGGGGGTCCCAGGAGAGGCCAGAAAGTGAGGGAGAAGATGAGGAATCTTTCCGGGGTAACTTCTGGTTCCATGAAAATTTACCCTTGACCTGTGAGTGCTGGCCCACACAGGAAATAGGGCTTTCTCTGGAAGGACTGAGAAGAGGTTCATCAACTGAGGAGGAGAGGGCATTCTAGGCAAAGGGGATCACATGAGCAAAGGCTCCGTGGGTGAAAGTGCCCAGACTGTGCCGTGTATGGGGAGTTTGACGTTCACTGCAGAGTGGTCATTGGGAGAGTGGCAGAGGCATAACTGAAAAGGCCAGTGGACCCACATGACCCAAAGCCATGAATGCTGTTGAGTTAGGCTTTCTCCTGTGCGCAAAGTGGGAGCCACGATTCCTCTGAAGCAAGACAGTGACATGATGAGAATGGGATTTTTGAGAAGAACCTTGGACAGCATTGCAGAATATGTCTTAGAAAGAAGGACATCTGGATGTTGGGAGAACAGTTTGGAGGCTATTACAGTAGCTCAGACAAGACAAAAGGCAGAACGCAGAGTGCGGTGATAGGAAGATAGTCCAGGGGCGCCTGGGTGGCTCAGTCATTAAGCGTCTGCCTTCGGCTCAGGGCGTGATCCCGGCGTGCTGGGATCGAGCCCCACATCGGGCTCTTCCACTGGAAGCCTGCTTCTTCCTCTCCCAGTCCCCCTGCTTGTGTTCCCTCTCTTGCTGGCTGTCTCTCTCTCTCCATCAAATAAATAAATAAAATCTTTAAAAAAAAAGAAAGAAAGAAAGTCCAGATATATTTAGGAGGGAAATTTGACAGGTCCAGATAGCCGGTTCAATGAGGGTAGTAAGAGGGTTCTAAAGTTAGGGACAACTGGGGGGTCTTGGCAACTAACCAAAGAGAAAATGGGAAGAAACACAAGGTTTCGTGAGTCCATATGGATCTATAGAGGGGCTTCTAGGGGAGGTGTGCAGTTGTCAGAAATATGTATCTGATTCTCGGGAGGCAGTGGCAGAAGGGGAGCTTACACAAGGAGGTTCTTCCCCAGGGCGCTCTCATTCGAGTGTCTCAGTGACCTACAATATCCAAAAATGAAGCTGAGAAGATAGGCAATAATATTTATTGTGTACTAAGTTCCTCCACAACCCTTATTTCACCATGCTTCCCAGTCGATCTTCACATGCATCTGGGAAATAAGTATTATGACCTCTATTATACCAATGAGGAAATTTGGGTTCAGAGAAGTTAAGTGACTTTCTGGGGAGTCACACCGCATTTTTTAGAGATTTTACACCCAGAGATTCTGCTTTCTCTACACCAGCCTGCCCCTTAGGCACAACTAAGTTCTCTGAGACAGGGGAGTCAATTAAAGTAGTCAGGGACTACCGGGACGCCTGGGCAGCTCAGTCAGTTAAACATTGGACTCTTGATTTCGGCTCAGGTCCTGATCTCAGGGTTGTGAGGGAGAGCCCCACACTGGGCCCCAAGTCTGGCTCTGTGCTGGGTGTGGAGCCTGCTTAAGATTCTCTCTGCCCCTCCCTGTGTCTCCCTCTCTCTTAAAAAAAAAAAAAGTAGTCATTGTCATTGAGCTTGTTTTTGTTTTAAAGATACGTTAAGATTAAGTAAAAGGTTGGGGTGAATACAGCTGGGGTGGATCAAGTGTTGCCAGGGCTGAGCATGTATTCACCCTTACTCTGAGGAATTTGTTTTCCATTCAGAGGAAAGAATTTGGTTCTGTTTGAATTTTGGATGAAGGCCCAAAGCAGGAAATCCCTGTACTAAGCAGCGTCAGCCTTCCTACCGTCTAACAGGGCACTGTGGCTCACTAAATTCTACAGAATGGTTTGGACTTGCCCTTTCCAAACTGGTTATTTTTCATGGGCAAAGATGACATTTCAACCTCACTTACCACCAGTTGGAGGGAGATTTGGATTGTTTCTCCCCATGGGGATGCAAGTTGTACCAGGCCAATCACAGACCAGACGCTCCCTTCCTCTCCAGTGCACACATTTGTGCTACGCTGGCTAACTCGGTGGGTGGCAGGGGTAGACTGGCAAAAACCGTTTCTTTCCTTGCAGAGCTCGGCAGCTGCACAGGAACGTGGCCTTTGGCCTTAGCCCCACTGGCCTCCTATGTCATCACCTCTGCTTTCTGGCAAAAAGGGGGCAAAAGGAAATGAGCGCCACGTGCAATCAGTGTCCACGTCATTAATCATTCTGAGCAGTAAAACCTTTTCAAAGGCATTTATACTTGTAACGAGATTTTATAAATAGAAAAGACATATTCCATTCGTGTTCGTGAATGGTCTCAAGGCAGTATTAGGTACACTGTACATGGAAAAACAACGAACAGTGAGATGAAAGTTTCCACAATATGATTGCATCCTGCATCGATTATTCACGGATTCATTCATTTATTCAATAGTTATTAAACACCCACAATATGCCAGATACTGTTCTAATCTCTTAGCACTGTCAAATTATTCGTAACAGCTGTCATTTGTCATCATTCCCATGTCCTGGATGTAAGAACAAATACATTTGGACAAGTTAGGTTTATTCCCAATGAAACTAAATGATGGACTAGTTTTCCTCCCTCCAACTATGTTTTGAAGGAAAATAAATCCTGTCTATTTTATTCAGCAGTCCAGCAGGTTAGATTTGTAACCAAAGAAACCAATCGAATCTCTTTTTAAAGCATACTTAAAAAAAAAAAAGAAAACTGGCAAACTAGAATGGCCCAAAGTCCAGATTTATCACCTTTCCCTAAAAAGTCAGTTCTCTTTCATGACTTGAAAACTTATACTTGGTTATCATTGACTCTTCTCTCTTTCTCGCTCTTCCCATACACCAGTTAGCATTCTCTTCATGTCAGCTTCAAGAAGGGCAGGAAGTTTTGTTTCTTTTGTTCCCTGTTAGGTTCCCAGCACCTAGGACAGTGCCTGGCATATAGTAGAGCTCGAAAATATTTGTTGAATGCTGAATGAATTCAAGTACAAAAGAGTCCTGTCTACCCTTTGGGATTAGGTTCGAAAGTCAGCCTATTAGGCGAAATTAGTGTATAGCCTAGTGATTCTTCACAATCCCTTAAACTGCCCACACAATAAACGTATAGGTCTATGATGGCTAAGTCCCGTGCAGTTTCTTGCCAGCTTTGGAATAGATCATTGTTTGTCAGTTAAGCCCCAGATGAAGTAGTCAGCTAGTGTTTAAGGGATTATATTGCACACAAAGCATACAACTTCGAATACTTGGAGGATTTGGGGAAGCCATCTGGCTTTGGGACCAGATTCAGATCTCTCACCTCACACTTACTGAGTGGATGAACTGGCATTATGTCCACAGGGGTTTCTCCTTCTCCATCCGCTTCCTGTCTTTTTCTTTGTCAAACTCCTAAACTTGAACTGGTATAAATTAAATGTGTACGTATGCCATGCCATAGCACTGTCACTGAACTTCATGAAAGCTGAATAGACCAATAGGGGTGAATCAGACTCCAGGACCACTGACCTCAGTTGGGAAGTCTGCAAATGCGAGATGGTTCTTCCTCCTTCAAATTTGCCCTTCTAGAGCTCAAAAAATCTGACAACTTCGCAGGCTCTTTTAAAGAGCTGAATCCCTGGATAAGGACTGTGACTTCCTCAGGATCAGTGGACAACTCATTTATTTCTACCAGGAAATTTCTAAAGACATTGATTTTCCTCTTTAGCCAACAATCTAAATCTTAAGTGAGATTCCCTTTCACACAGAGCAATTTGGGGCTTGCTATTGTAAAGAATAAAGGATGTACTAAGAGCTTTTTTAAAGGACTTCTTAAATTGTATGTATTTCCTTCACTATATTGCAAAATGCATCTACTCACACAAGTCAAATAAGTACAATCTTAAAAAATAAAATCAACTTAGCTGGTAGCAAATGGGGGAGCTATTGCCTAAAAATAATAAAATACTATTATTTTCTTATAGGAATCAAGAAAAAAATCAAAGATTTGACTGAAGCAGGCCCATGGTTAGTGAAATTGTATTTGGCAGATAATGGCATAGACGGAAAAGGGAAAGAAGGAGAAAATGGCTTATTGGAATTCACTCAAATTTTAACATGGTGAGTAGAAAAGAGGTTTTAATCGTTCACCTCTAAAACTAGGTGCTTGGGTTAAGTCGTAGGGACAATGATTTGATTGCAATTTATTAACAGTGCCAAGTGAGGTTTTCCAGTTCTGAGAGGGAAGCAGTGACCCACCGTGGTCTTGGTATGTGATCTTAAGGAAAGGCCCGAACTCATAAAAATGACATGACAGACAGGTGTATATGAGCCCAGAAAGAGGCCCCAAAGACCTCACTAGAAACCCCATTTAATGAAGTTGGCAACCAAGGAAAGGCAGGAGTTATGACCTCCAGATTTTTCTTCCCTGAAGTCAGCTATGTGACTATGTAACCTAAGGAAGAAAGGCATCTACTCAAAAGTGAGCACTGTTTTGTTTTTGATTACAAAGTTGTCTCAACCTACTTAGGCAGAAAGACAGAGCTTTTCTCAAAAGCTTCTGGAAAACAGAATATTTCCTTGCCATATTTATGCTACAACCTTGGACATCTCTTTGTCCAGCTCTCCTGAATCCCATACCCAGTGGGCCAAACCACAAGTGAGCATTTGCAGCACCGTAGGAAAGCTTGCTCAGTAAGGGCTCCAGGTTATACCATCTTAGACATCAGTACTTATACCACCTTAGGGTAATCAAGGGCAACAGAACAGAGCTAAGATTTGAGACTGGAGAGTTTGATTGATGGCTATTTATTATTTTAGAAGAAAAAGATTCTTTTTCTAATATATTTCTTTAGGGAAATTGGGAATTTCCAACTTGGATAGCTTGGCTGCTATTTTTATAATAGTAATAAATTTCATTTTATTACTCTTTTAATATATTGCTAGATTTAATACATTGCTGATATATTATCCTTTTAGTATTTTGCTAACATTTTGTTAAGGGTTTTCACATCTGTGTTTATCAGGGATATTGGTCCCTACTTTTCTTTTCTTATAATGTTTTCCTCTGGTATTGGGATCAAGGTGATTTTGGCCTTACAGAATGAGTTAGGAAGAGTTCCCTCGTTTTCTATTTTATGAAAGAACTTGGGTAGAATTGGCATTATTTTATCTTTAAGTATTTGGTAGAATTCACCAGTGAAGACATGTGGACCTGGAGTTTTCTTTAGGGGAAGATTTTTTAACTACAAATTCAATTTCTTTAATAGACAGAAGGCTATTCTGGTTATTTTGGGAGGGGGGGGTGTTAAGATTTGGTAGTTTATTTCTTTCAAGCAATTTGTTCATTTTGGCTGAGTTTTCAAATTTATTGTCTTAAAGTTATTCATAATATTTCCTTCTCATCCTTTTCTTATCTGGAGGATCTGTAGTGATGTCTCCTCTTTTGTGCTTAATATTGATAATTTGTTTTCTCTCTTTTTTTCCCCAATGAATGTGATTAGAATTCTATCAATTTTATTGATCTTCTCAAAGAACTTGCTTTTGGTTATCTCTGTTTTAATTTTTTCAATTTCATTGATTTATACTCTCATTTTTATTATTTCCTTTATTATGTTTACCTTGGGTTTAATATGCTCTTCTCTTTCTAGTTTATTAGGGTAAAAGCTTAAGTTATTGATTTTAAACTTTTTGTTTTCCTAATGTAAATGGTTATATTAACACTAAGCACTTTTTAATCACATTCTGCAAATTTTGACATCATACTTTTATTGTCATTCAATTCAAACTATTTTCTAATTTCCCTTTTGATTCCTTTGACCTATGGGTTATTTAGAAGAGTGCTGTTTAGTTTCCACGTATTTGTAAATTTTTCAACCATTTTTCTCTGGTTGATTTCTAATGAAATTATGCTGTGATTAGAGAACATACTTGTTTTATGGTCCAGATTATGATCTGTCTTGGTAAATGTTCCATGTGCACTTGAGAAGAATGTATATTCTGCTATTTTGGGATGGAACGTTAAGAAATGTCAGTTAGGTCCAGTTGGTTGGCAGCATTATTATGGTTTTCTATATCTTTACAAATTTTCTGTTTCCTTGTTCTGTCAATTATTGAAAGAGGGATAATTGTGACTTTGTATCTCCTTGCAGTTTAATCAGTTTTGCTTTATGGTTTTTTAAAAAGATTTATTTTATTTATTTTTTAGACAGAAAAAGAGCAAGGGGGTGAGGGGAGCATGCAAGCAGGGGAGAGGGGCAGAGGGAGAGAGAGAATCTCAAGCAGACTCCCTGCTGAGTGTGGAGCCCAGTGTGGGGCTCGATCCCAGGACCCCTAGATCATGACTGAGCCAAAATCAAGGGTCGGACGTTCAACCAACTGAGCCACCAGGTGCCCCTTGCTTCATATATTTTTAAGATCCATTGTTAGGTGCAAAACATTTAAGATTAAGTCACTTGATGAATTGACCTTTATTATCATTATGAAATCCCCAGTAATATTTTTCTCTTATCTCTGGTAATGTTCCCTTCTCTGAAATATACTTTGATGAATATTAATATAGCTACTTCAGCTTTCTTTGGATTAATATTAGCATGGTATATCTGTTTTTGTCCTTTTACTTTTAACCTATATGTATTTTTATAGTAACTTCTCTATAACTCAGTTTCCTCATTTGTAAAAATGGGGATAATAATAGTGTCTAACTCAAGAGATTGTTATAGGGTTAAATTAGATCATGTATGTATGTGCTATATGTAGTGCATAGGACTCCAGCTAGCACCTCTATACAAATTAGAAAAAGAACCCCTCCGGACAGATAAATTAAAAGACTCATCACCTCTGGCCAGTGAGCCAGAGGAGGTTACCCTTTCTAGGTAATGCTTCAGGTCCCAGAACTTGACAAACAAAGCTTGGCAGATTTCAGCCGCACTCACACCTTTGGAGGGCCCATTTGTGCTAGGCACGAGTGCTTAAGCATGTGGGTGGCCCTGATCACATCTGATGCATAGTGAATGCTCCACAAAACCTTAGCTCATGTGAGGCTGTGTAGTGTAGTGATTAAATCCATCGCCTCTGAAATCAGACTTAGATGTAGAATTGTCGAGTTGGGAAGTTTGTCTTCAACACTCTCCCTTCTCCTTCTAGAACCCCTGCTTCCTCAAGCATCCCTGCTCTCACCCATCTTATCTGAAGGAATGGGACACAGACAGGCAGTTCAGGAAGCCAAAGCCAGACAAGTCCTGATTAGATAGGCTATTTCCTTGGGAGCAAGACCTTTGAGAGGGAGAGTCTGGCAGAACCATTGAGCCCCACCCTTGAATGCTAGGTGCTGAATCAACAGAAAGTGCGTACAGGGAGAATGACCTTGTATTTACTACTGGTCTTAACTGAGATTTCACATCTCCAGTGCATAGTAAGGACTCAAAATTGTTTTATTGAAAGTCATATGATAATTTCTTTCAGAGCAGAGGCCATGTGTTAAATTCCTTTCATCTCTGCAATGTTAGACATATCATATGCATTTAGTCAGCATGCACTCGATATAATAACATTATTGGTGCTGCATTTTGCAAGATACTTTCATAGGAACTGCTTCATTCTGTTTTCACCACAACCGTATGAAATAGAAAAGCCAATTTGGGGGCCAATGTTACAGATGAGGAAGATGAGACCCAAGAGGGCACATGGCCTGCCCATGATTACACAGTTGACAGGAGGTAGAAGCTGACCAGGAGCCCAGGCCTTCACCCAGATTCCATGTCCAGTCATGATGCCAGAGATTCTCAAAGACCAGTTGGTAGGCCAGTGCTAGGACATGAAGAAATTTTCAATAATCCTCAAAGAGATTAGAAAAAGAAGATAGTTGGAGTGTTCATTTTTCATAAAGCTAAGCTTACTTAATTTTAAAAGCTATCCTTTATTTTGAGACTATGCCCTTTCTAATTTTGTGTAAAAGTATTTGTTCTTTTATAGTGTTGCTAGATGAGAATTGTTATTTGACATACTAAGAGTTGTCAAGCCAGTCCCCCCAAGCTTTTTGACATCTTACTGGTGTGTGAAATCTAAAAGGCTGGGAATCCCTGCACAATACTACACCATATCTTCTGAATAAATAGATGAATGGAAGATTTAAGGCAACTAAAAGTCTTACTTAGGAGAGGCATCCAAACTAGGGATTAAATTGGAAAATACTGGATTCAATTTCAAATTGGGTCAGTGCATCATCTTTGGAAGGGGGTCAAAGAGAGTGTTGAGGACCTAAGAAGAGAGATCAGACTCCAAAATAAGTGGATTGAGTTTCTTTGAGTAACCATGCTTGGTACAATGCCATTTTGATTTGTCATTTTCTTTGGCCAGCCTGATCACATACTCCGCTCACTTAAGGGAAATTGACCTCGGAAACAATGTCCTGGGAGAAATGGCTGCTGCTGACATACTTGAAGCACTGAGAGCCAGAAAGACAGGTAG